>NC_047096.1:23310042-23916923 GCF_902459505.1 Geotrypetes seraphini
TCACAAGGAGCAGCATGGGATTTGAACTCCCAACCTCAGGGTGCTGAGACTGTACCTTTAACCACACTCTCCCCTCATTAATGTGGATTACTACTACTACTAATTATCATTCCTATAGCACTGAAAGGCGTATGCAGCACTGTACATTTGACATTCAGTAGACGGTCCCTGCTCAGAAGAGCTTACAGACAGACAGGACATCTCAGGGTTGGGAAGTTTCTGGCAGAAGGAATGATACAATGGGTATAAGTATCTGACAGCGAGTGGGAGATAAGAGTTGAAGGCAGCTTCAAAATAGTTGGCTTTTAGCTTGGAGCATGATATATTGATTCTGGCAGCCTGTTCCAGGCATATGGTGCGGCAAGAAATTAGGGACGGAGTCTGGAGCTGGCAGTGGAGAAGAAGAAGGGTACAGATAAAGAGGGACTTTTCCGACGAACGGAGTTCACGAGGAGGGGGGAGCATAGGGGGAGATAAGTGAGGAGAGATATCAAGAGGCTACAGAGTGAATAGAAGGCAGAAATCCTCCCTGATTTACATATATCAATTCCATAAACATCTTAAGTAATACGTAATCATACAGCCTTAGCAAACAAAATTTTGTCATAAAGAGATATGTTTGCAAAAATTTACAGAACCTTATATATGAAGGTTCTGTTCTCGGAGCCACTGGGAGAGTATTCTAGAGTTTGATATGAGAAGGATGCCCCCAAATTTTACCTGAAGTGAAATTTTCAAGCAGGTGGAAATAGGAGTTGCAAATCTTTTTGAGAGACGACTACTGTTTGACAGTTCTAAAGCAGCAAATAAGATGGCGACATCCCATAAAGAATTTGGAAGACCGTTGTACACATTTTAAATTTGCATCGAGCATGAACTGGTAACCCATGGAGTTTTATCAATAAGGGTTAACGCTATCACATTTTTTGGCCCCATAAATAAATTTAGCTGCCATAGTCTGAGTCATTGGAAGCAATCTAAACACCTTTCAGAACAATAAAGTTTTTATCTTTATTGGAAGTGGCTATACTGCCACTAATGACTGCGGGGTCAATTCAGAGTGGTTTGCAAAGACATCTGTAATGGATTTTAAAATACGGATTTGGATGGTTTCTACTGTGATTGATGTTGGTCTCCTATCTGCTTGGCTAGAGCAGTGGTTCCCAACCCTGTCCTGTCCAGGCCAATTGGGTTTTCAGGCTAGCCCTAATGAATATGCATGAAGCAAATTTGCATGCCTATCACTTCCATCATATGCAAATCTCTCTCATGCATATTCATTAGGGCTAGCCTGAAAACCCGATTGGCCTGGTGTTCCTCCAGGACAGGGTTGGGAATCACTGGGCTAGAGTACGCTGCCATATATGTGTACTACGTTTATACAAGATTGCTATTAACCTTTTTTTTTTTTTTTTTTTTTTTTGTAAATTTTCAAATATACACAATCAAGATTTAACTTGTACTATTAACCATTCTAACCCGTATTTTATTGTAAACTGCTTAAATTTTAACTTCCGTTTTAGATTGGTGGTATATCAAATAAATGGGCTTGAACTCATCCACCATCAGGTCAAAGTAAGTGAAGGTCATACATTCAGCATGTGGCAGCTATCTGATTGACCATCATCTCCTGTTCAGAGTAAGTTTAATGACTAGTATGTGAGCAATTCATTTGTAATATCCTAAATGACTACGCACGACTTTATTATAAATATATGCATTTCAAAATTCTCATAAGTTTTGGTTCAGAAATTTCTTGAGTGGAGACACAGGTAAAATTTAGCTTCATCTGCATATCCAGGTATTAGTAATTCCTACCCCTTAAGAAATATTTGATGTGCTGTCATCTGAAGTCTCACTCATAGACATCTTCATTTATAGTGTGAGATGTTTCTTTTTCTAAAAAAGCAAGTAGTACATGAAGAAAGTCCCATTTCGTGCCTAAGTACATTCTTCCTGCAGATTTAAAGCTTTACTTGAAGCAATGCTGCAATTTATTTTTTTTTAACCCAGCAGTTTCCACCTGCGTTTTTGAGCTCTCAGCTCAGTCAAAACCCGGGCTGTGATACGATTTCAACCACCCAGGAGTTTTTTTCCCTCTATTTTATATCCTCTCCTAACTTATATAGTTCAGTCACTGCAGAGATTGTCCTCATCTGAGGGACAACTGCCAGAGCTACTTCCAAAAAGCTTGCAGCCACATCTCCTAGACCTAGCCACTAGGTCAGGGGTGTCAAAGTCCCTCCTCGAGGGCCACAATCCAGTCGGGCTTTCAGGATTTTTCCCAATGAATATGCATGAGATCTATTAGCATACAATGAAAGCAGTGCATGCAAATAGATCTCATGCATATTCATTGTGGAAATCCTGAAAACCCGACTGGCTTGCGGCCCTCGAGGAGGGACTTTGACACCCCTGCACTAGGTGCTGCTGTTGCATAATGACTGGGGCTCTTTCCTGTAACAGGCAGTACACCTCTCCCTCCGTATTCGCTGTGATAGGGGATTAACAGACCCGAGAAAACAGAAAAACCGCGAATAACTTTTTCATATGTTATTCGCTGTTTTCTATTAAAAAACATTGTAATATGGTGAGGTTCGCTACAGGCGGCCGGCGAACCTCAGCAGGCTGCTTTGTTGAAGAGGAGCAGCGGTTGGTGAGGGAGGGGGGAGTCGCCAGCGTGTTCCCTGCCTCCGTGTTCCAAAATGGAATACGGCCAGGGAAGGACCCAGCACGCCGCAGGAATCACAAAAACCTAAGTGCGCATGCGCGCTTAGGGTTTTATTATAGAGGATAGGCTGGAATGGCTTTACAAATAACCACAAACAGCTTAGTTTTCAACAGTTTCTTAAAACTAAAGCAGTCAGTGCATAATGTTAGATGTCCCGACAACTTATTCCAAAGGGACACTCCAGCCAATGAAAACATCTTAGATTTCATAGCTACATATCTCACCCTTTCTTCAATATTCACTAATAATCTCATGCCACCTTCTGATCGCAGAGCTCTGTTAGGTCTGTAGACCTTCCAGAGAGACTGAAACCAGAAAGGGGCCGAATGTTACAAAATCTGATATACTGTACATAGTAAAGAAACTAAGGAGTATTGGCTGAAATTACTTGTGTTAAATATATAGACATAAAAATATCTCCACAAGTTTGTTTCAATGAAATGCTCATAAGAGAATTAAAAAATTAAAAATGTGAAAATACAGTTAGTATTTTAAAGTGCTTAAAAGTGCTTGTAAAGTGCTCAGTCACCAACCAAAAAGTGCAAAAGTACCATCAAAAGTACCGGCGCTGGTTGTAATGAGGGACCATCATTGCACTGAATCGTCCCTCCTAGTGCCTTCCTTTTCACGCAATAGCATAAGCGGTAATAAATAATAACAGTTCATTCGTTACTTAGCTGATGAATAGCAAAGGAGGCAGATTACTGCAGTCATGCAGCGCTGTATCCAATATAATATTAGTGCTCTAAAACACCCCCATGTTCTGTTGCAAATGGCCTCCCTTCGACTCGAGTTTCGCTTACAGCGTCATCAGGAAGGGGGCCTTTGCTGTACCTCCTCGCGCACTAACTGCCTTAAAGCCTCCACTTTTAAGCACTTTAAGGCACTTTTCCAAGCACTTTAAAGTACTAACTGTTTTTTCACTTTTTTAATTTTTTTATTCTCTTATGAGCATTTCATTGAAACAAACTTGTGGAGATATTTGTATACTGTACATAGTAGATGACGGCAGATAAAGACCCGAATGATCCATCCAGTCTGCCCAACCTGATTCAATTTAAATTTTTTTATTTTTTCTTCTTAGCTATTTCTGGGCAAGAATCCAAAGCTTTATCCGGTACTGTGCTTGGGTTCCAACTGCCGAAATCTCCGTTAAAACCTACTCCATCCCATCTAAACCCTCCTAGCCATTGAAGCCCTCTTCAGCCCATCCTCCCCCAAACGGCCATATACAGACACAGACTGTGTAAGTCTGCCCAGTACTGGCCTTAGTTCAATATTTACTATTATTTTCTGATTCTAGATCCTCTGTGTTCACCCCATGCTTCTTTGAACTCCATCCACCGTTTTCCTCTCCACCACTTCTCTCAGGAGCGCATTCTAGGCATCCACCACCCTCTCCGTAAAGTATACCAGAGATAATACTTTGTTACTCATAGTGCCATCTAAAATAAAAGTAGCTGAAGGTAAAATACTGTACAAAATTAAAATATCTGAGTGCTCAAACTAATCATTTGTAGGGAAAAAAAAAAAAAGAAACTGAAAATGAATACAACAAAATGTACAATTGTGCTATTGCAATCCAGAGAAACCAAATAACACACAGGTCTCTTTATTTTTGTTTTCAAGGTGTGTACAGTCACCTGCTCACCCACTGCCAAATGTTATTTCTACTGCTTAAGAAGTTGCTTTTCTGGTTCTTGCGGGTTTGCACATTCGGTTCAAGCAGACCGGAGGCAGCCAACCACACAAAGTGCAACAAGCCAAGAAAACAGTGAAGTGGCCCTCAGGTGAAACAGCAGCTGAAGGCAGAAGTAGTAGAAGCCAATATTTTATTCAAGGGTCCGAGAGGCCCATGTTTCAGCATTCTTGGCTGCATCAGGAGTCTAGACCCATAAAACAAAATATCATTAAAAAAAACCACATTTTAAGGGCTCCTTTTACTAAGGTGCGTTAGGGCCTTAACGCGCGGACTAGCGCGCGCTAGACCTGAACGCCAGCATTGAGCTGGCGTTATTCTAGAAGCATACTGTGCGGTTTAGCGTGCAGTAATTTTGTGCGTGCGCTAAAAACGCTAGCGCACCTTAGTAAAAGGCGCCCTAAGTTCTCAGAGATATATTTTACATGGCAATTGTCCGCGTGCAGTTGACTTGCGCGCATTTGACTTGCCACCATTTTACAAATATTTTATTGTTAGATTGTATTTTGTCATGAAACTCAAAATGTGTTTTTGTGTATTTGTTTCTAAGGCGCCAGACCCCTGATGCTGGCAAAAGCACAAAAATATGGGCCACGTTGGATCCTTGTGCAAATTTTGTTGCCTATCCTATTCGGGAGGTCAGAATGTAACCCTAAGCTGCTTAAATTTATTCAAATAGCTTTCATATTCCTGATAAAGGAAGAAAGAAAATGAACCTGATCTACACAGCAGATGGCATGAGACGCCACCGAAGACAAACGGCAAGAGAGGGAGAAAATCACTGAGCGAGGAAGGGAAAGCAAACTAAGAATAGAGAAAAGGACTGATGGAAGAGTGAGGAAGACAAAGCATGAGATGTGAAAGAAAGACAGAGTAAAAGAGAGGGGGGAGAGCAAAGGAAGCATGGT
Organism: Geotrypetes seraphini; assembly: GCF_902459505.1. NCBI lineage: Eukaryota > Metazoa > Chordata > Amphibia > Gymnophiona > Dermophiidae > Geotrypetes > Geotrypetes seraphini. Next base: position 23,315,381 of record NC_047096.1, read on the forward strand.
ACAGTGAGAGTGAACGAGGAAATGGAGGAAAAGAGAAAGCAGGTTTAGTAAGGTACATACGATGTATTGAAAAAAGATAAAGACAAAATATAAAAGATTGGAAACAGTAAGAAATATGAGAAATAAATATAACCCCCTCCTTTAATTAAGTCAAAGTCGGTCCTCGAGGGCCGCAATCCAGTTGGGTTTTCAGGATTTCCCCAATGAATATGCATTGAAAGCAGTGCATGCAAATAGATCTCATGCATATACATTGGGGAAATCCTGAAAATCCAACTGGATTGCGGCCCTCGAGGACCGACTGTGACACCCCTGAAAGCCATAGTAGAGGTTTCTTCTGAGGCCTGGAGCACTAAATACTGCAACGCTATTCCGACACTCATAGAATTTCTATATGTGTCGGAGCAGCACCAGGGCATTTAGCGCTCCAGGTCATGATAGAAACCTCTACTGCGGCTTATTAATAGGTCTTTTCTCATCTTTTATTCATCTGATATAGAAAACCTTCTAGTCATCTGATAATGAAAAGTCTTTGGGTATGGAGAGTGGGAGAAATCTTTTGTTTTGTGAAATACACTTTTAGAACTTTCCTTCCCTGAAAGGCTTCCCTGCCGCTCCCCAAGGGTTTCAAACCACAGCCTGTGGATGTAGAGATAACATTTCTTCTAGATTTGTCATTCACCTATAGAGCTGTTTCCCATTGTACAAGGCGGACCATCACCAGGTTTCAGGTTTCACCAGCTGCTTTCTATATCTATATAATACAGTGGAAATAGGTTTGTACATTAGCTGCCCAGTATCCCATGAATTCTGTGTAGGTCTCCTAAATTTGACATCACAGATTTGTGTGTGGATCTCAGAACCATGTATAAACTATTAGGTATCAATTAATGGAGTTAACAAACACTTAATTGGCAGTATATGTGGATCTGCCGTACATCCTGTTCTAGAGCATGCATGTCTAAATTTCATAACATGCAACTCCAAAGGGAGTGAGGTCATGGGAGAGGCATGGGCATTCACAGAATTTAGGCAAATTTTATATACTATCTGGATTTGGGTGTCTGCTTGCCATCAGTTGGGTGTCAGCATTTCCACTGGTAGGAGCTTATCTATAAAGGAAGTATCCTCTATAATAAACCCTAAACGTGCATACAACGGCGTGATCCTTGCCTCTGTGATTTGTGCCTCCATGGCCGTGTTCGATTTGCGGCGCGTGTACCAGCTTGAGCGGCGTAGAGAGCAACGGCAGGAGGGTTCACCACCGAGAGCAACGGCAGGAGGGTGTCCTTCTGCCTGGATGAGGCGGACAGGGTGCCGGTGCTGCGACGCTTCTGGCTGCTTTGGGGAAAGGGGGCTGCTTTGGGGGGAGGGGTGTACTTGGGGGCAGGAAGCAATCTTGGTTTGCTCTGGGGGGGAGACAGAAGGGGGCCATGAAAAGACAGGCAGGCATGGCGCAACAGAGACAGACAAGGGGCCAGGGAGAGGCACAGACAGAAAGAAAGATAGACAGCGACCAAAGAGAGAGACAGAAAGAAAGAAAGACAGCGGCCAAGGAGAGTGAGAGAAAAAAAGAAAGAAAGACAGACAGCGGCCAAGGAGAGAGAGAGAGATAGAGACAGACAGACAGACAGACAGCGGTCAAGGAGAGAGACAGAAAGAAAGACAGAAATAAAGCGCTACTGCTGGACAGGGGGAGCAGGCAAGGATTGGTGCTGAACAGCCGAGAAGAGAGAGAGACAGACAGACAGCGGCCAAGGAGAGAGAGACACAGAAAGAAAGACAGACAGACAGAAAGCGGCCAAGGAGACAGAGAGAAAGAAAGATAGACAGACACATCTATTCTAGCACCCGTTAATGTAACGGGCTTAAAGACTAGTTCCTTTATAAAAGTCTAGCATAACTGCCTCAAATCTCATCCTTGACCAAGGTGAGGTTTTTTTTTGCTTTCACCAGCTCCACACATGGAAAAATGCTTAAGTACCTGAATAAATTCATGTAAACCGTCCTGAGCTCCCTTGGGAGAACGGTATAGAAAATTGAATAAATAAATAAATGAAGCATATAAAGTTCTCCTGGTAACCCCAAACTATCTTACTTCTCTCACCATCCTCTACAATCCAGGCCATCTATTATGCTCCAAGAATGATTTTTGCCGAATCTTACCAGGTCCACAATAAGCACAACTTGAGTCCACACGTCATCAAGCATTTTCCTTTCCAGGCCTGTCTGCCTGGAAAGCTCTTCCCCTCTCTATTCATAATATTCCCTCTCTTAAGGAATTTAAAGTTGCCCTCAAGACATGGCTGTTCACACAAGCCTTCCTACCCACTTAACATAAATATATGAACACCCACACCATAGCCAGACCACCCATGCAGAGTCATCTTCCACAAAATTGTGCCCCTAACTCTTGACTATCACTCAGCATTACGTGCTGAACAAATAATATTCTACTTTACTTGGCATCAATTTCTTATTGGGTAGTATCCCTATTTTTAGACTGTCCTCCAAATCTCTTGTCGTCTACTCCACTTTTACATGTAAAATTAGTGATATGATATTTTATATCTACAAAGTGGCGTTCTTTTCCTACTCTGTCAAATCTCTGTCAAATCTCTTTTTTAGACTGTTAACCACTTAGACCTGTCCAGTAGAGAATTTGCTTATGGCAAATATGAATAAATGTAAATAAGTAGATGTTATGCCTAGAGCTAGTGTAAGTGTTAGTGCCTAACTGATGGAGATATGCTATAACTTATAGTATTTTACAAGTGACATACATGTGAGTCTTGCCCATGATAAGAACATAAGAATAGCCTTACTAGATCAGACCAAAGGTCCATCAAGCCCAATAGCCCGTTCTCACGGTGGCCAATCCAGGTCACTAGTACCTGGCCAAAACCCAAAGAGTAGCAACATTTCATGCTACCGATCCGGGGCAAGCAGTGGCTTACCCCATGTCTTTCTCAATAACGGACTATGGATTTTTCCTCCAGGAAATTGTCTAAACCCTTCTTAAAATCAGCTACGCTATCTGCTCTTACTACAACCTCTAGCAATGCGTTCCAGAGCTTAACTATTCTCTGAGTGAAAAAATATTTCCTCCTATTGGTTTTAAAAGTATTTCCCTGTAACTTCGAGTAACCCTTAGTCTCCATTCAGGATTTTGTCGATTTCAGTCATATCACCCTCATCCATCTCTTTTCCAAGCTGAAGAGCCCTAACCTTTTTGTCTTTCCTCATATGAGAGGAGTTCCATCCCCTTTATGCTCTTCTTTGAATCTTTTCTAGTGCTGCTATATCTTTCTTGAGATAAGGAGACCAGAATTGAATGCAATATTCCAGGTGAGGTTGCACCATGGAGCGATACAGAGACATTATAACATTCTTAGGCTTGTTAACCATCTGTTTCTTAAGGATTCCTAGCATCTTGTTTGCTTTTTTGGCTGCCACCACACATTGGACAGAAAGTTTCATTACAGCTGATGGGGATTTCTCTGTCATGATCAGTTGACAGCAGGCCCTCAATGTGCTGTTTAAAAAAATTTCCTCCTATTGGTTCTAAAAGTATTTCTCTGTAACTTCATCGAGTGTCCCCTAGATCCTTTAAAATTAAATCAAGTTCCTAGTGGTGCATGAGAAGCAAAACATATTAACAACCAGTTTATGCCAATTATATAGCAAACTTGCGTGAGAGCCTGAGAAAGATTTCAGACACTGATTTTACTGCAGTCTCCTAAAGCTATGAACCACGGTCTGCATCCAGAAGAAAGTGGCAGCCCTGCTTCATGTCATGTCCACAGCGGCCTTTAAATTACATCTAACCAGCTTGCTTAACAGTAGCCCTTAACTCTGAGAGAAAAGGGAGAAGAAAGGATTCTGCAAATGATGATCAACACATTTTGCCAAGAATTCATAAGGAAAACTCAGTGAAAACAGATTTTGATGGCTTTTGTTGCAATCTCAGTCAGGCCAGCAGAGGGCACCAGGAGCTACAGAATGGACAGTGGGCTGGGTGCAGAGCAGACACCGTGTGCCTCACTTGTGAATGCATGTAAACATTAGGGAAAGGGTAGAAGTTACTGTACCTTCCCAGCATTTTCCCACATTGCCTCAGTTAAGGTGAATTGATGCTGCACTAGTAACCACTAATTAAATATGATTAGCCAGTGTTAACAGGCTGAGAACCTTCCTTCGTGTATATAAGCTGTGTCAGTTCTGTGAGGAGGAAGATGCAAGGTGAGTCACTCAGGCATTTCTTGGGTGGGACAAGGCATGTTCAGAAACTTCAAACCCATCCCCCCAGTGGTATGTGCATTGTAAAGGATGATCTTACAACATTACAAAAGCCAAAAAAAAGGAGTTAGCAAATAAGCTCAACTGATCTCTAGTTACACCACAAGTTCCATTTGTTATTTCACATTTACAGCCCATCTTGGTTCAATTTGGTTTTGATTCTCATTCAAGACCAAACTTTGGTTCCGTGGAAGACAACAGAAACAAAATTATGCAGTCAAACCTAATGCTTTGTGTATTTCAAGAGGTTATGCAACACCAGTCTACAGAGCTGCTTCGTTTATTAAATATGTCATTGTCTATTTCTTTAGTAACAAGCCTACCAAAGCTGCAAAGTGTGAGGGGCCGCTGAGAAGTTCTCAGCCCAACCAAGAAGGGAATGACGTGGAGCCATAAAGCTTGCAAGTTATTCCACATAGTCACCCCTAAGATCAACACACGTGGCACACCGTGTCTGAAGTTTCTGTAACCCTTCCAAAAATACTGTGATGTCTGGCCACTGAAATACGGCGCAGTGGTTGGATCTACAGCCTCAGCACCCTGGGGTTGTGGGTTCAAACCCCGCGCTGCTCCTTGTGACCCTGGGCAAGTCACTTAATCCTCCATAGCCCCAGGTACGTTAGATAGATTGTAATGTAATGTAATGTAATTTATTTCTTATATACCGCTACATCCGTTAGGTTCTAAGCGGTTTACAGAAAATATACATTAAGATTAGAAATAAGAAAGGTACTTGAAAAATTCCCTTACTGTCCCGAAGGCTCACAATCTAACTAAAGTACCTGGAGGGTAATAGAGAAGTGAAAAGTAGAGTTAGAGGAAAAATAAAAATAAAATAAACATTTTAACAAGACAGCATTGATCTAAATACTTTGGAAGGTAGAAGAGAGGAGAGAAAGGAATAGAAGCAGAAGGGGGAGCCGTTGAACAGTAGAATTCTGGAGAAATTTAAATGATAGAAATAGAACAAAACAAAGACAAAAGGCAAAACAATAGATAAGATTAAAGATAAATCATAAGCTGGAAAGAAAAATAAAATAAAACTTTGTCTTCAATCCCACCGGGACAGAGAGGGAAAAATGCTTGAGTACCTGATTGTAAAAACCGCTTAGATAACCTTGATAGGCAGTATATAAAATCCTAATAAACTTGAAACTTGGAATCACTTGAAAATTGTCACAATTTCAAACTTTTTTTTAAGGATTGGAAATAGAAAATAGTCATATAGAAACATAGAAATAGACGGCAGATAAGGGCCCACGGCCCATCTAGTCTGCCCACCTTAATGTCCCTCCCCTACCTTTGCCCTGTGAATAGATCCCATGTGCCGATCCCATTTGGCCTTAAAATCAGGCACGCTGCTGGCCTCAATCACCTGTAGTGGAAGACTATTCCAGCGATCAACCACTCTTTCAGTGAAAAAGAATTTCCTGGTGTCACCTCGTAGTTTCCCGCCCCTGATTTTCAACGGATGCCCTCTTGTTGTCGTGGGACCCTTGAAAAAGAAGATATCTTCCTCCGCCTCAATGCGGCCTGTAAGATACTTGAACGTCTCGATCATGTCCCCCCTCTCTCTGGACTCCTCGAGCGAGTATAGCTGCAATTTGTCAAGCCGTTTTTCGTATGGTAGATCCTTGAGTCCCGAGACCATCCGGGTGGCCATTCTTTGCACCGACTCCAGTCTCAGCACATCCTTGCAATAATGCGGCCTCCAGAATTGCACACAGTACTCCAGGTGGGGCCTCACCATGGATCTATACAATGGCATAATGACTTCCGCCTTACAACTGACGAAACCCCTTCGTATGCAGCCCATGATTTGTCTTACCTTGGACGAAGCTTGCTCCACTTGATTGGCAGACTTCATGTCCTCACTGACGATTACCCCCAAGTCTCGTTCTGCTACCGTTTTTGCTAGGATCTCGCCATTAAGGGTATAAGACTTGCATGGATTCTGGCTGCCCAGGTGCATAACTTTGCATTTTTTGGCATTGAAGTTGAGTTGCCATGTCCTAGACCATCGCTCCAGTAGGAGTAGGTCGTGCATCATGTTGTCAAGATCTGGTGAGCAGGGTGGATAGTCTATGCATTGAAACCCCAACTGCGTCAAAACATCCATCGTTTTGCCAGCCTTGTGAGCAGGTGCATTGTCTTGCAAGAAGAGAACTCCTTTCTACAGCTTCTCTCTCCTTTTGTCTTTCAATGCCTCCTTTAATTGGCACAGCAAGTTACATGAACTGTTTGGCCCCTGGGAAGACAGTCAGTCATTACAGCACCTTCCTGATTCCAAAACAGTGTGGTCATGACATTTCCTGCTGACTTTTGGGTCTTGAATTTCCTTGGCCTTGGCCATCCTCTACCTCCCCTGCCCTGCTACAATGACTAAACAACTACAAACAATCCAAAATACAGCTCTGAGACTCATCTACTCATTGAGAAAACACGACCATATTACAGAAGCATACATCAACTCACATTGGCTACCAATCCAAGAAAGAATACTATTTAAATTCTACTGTATGTTATTTAAAACCTTAAACGGAGGCAGCCCAACCTACCTGAACAACCGCCTCATCCAAAACATCCTCAATCAGACATAGAAAAACACACACCCCATTCACACACCCCTCGATCAAAGAAGTAAAACGGAAAAAACTATACGATGGCCTCCTGGCCACTCAAGCAGCTAAACTAGATAACCAAATCTCTAATCTACTGATAATGACACCAGACTACAAGACGTTCAGAAAAGAAATAAAAACTATACTCTTCAAGAAATTCCTGAAACAGCCCTAACTTCAAACTTACCGTCCTTCCTCTCTCCCTCTTCCCGCCACACAGAAACTACATAACCTACTCTTTACCTCTCTAGAAAGGACAAATGTTCATCCATTGTAACCCACTGTTTTTTTTATCTCTTTTGTAATCCGCCTTAAACCGCAAGGTAATGGCGGAATAGAAATCACTAATGTAATGTAATGTAACCTGAATGCCACCATTGCATGGATTGTTGTTTTGTCTCAGGATCATAGTGGTGTAACCATGTTTCTTCAACAGTAACTATTCAGTTCAAAATGTTGGTACCAGTTCGCTGAAAATGCTGCAAAATCAACTTGGAAGTGTCCATTCAACGTTGTTTCTCATCAGCATTCAACCATTTGGGCACCCACTTGGCTGAAAGCTTCTGCATACCCAGCTGCTCATGGATTATACACCCAACACGTTCTCTGGATATCTATAGTGTCTCAGCAATTGTTTTAGCTGATATTCACCAATCTGTCAAAATGAGATCATGGACATGGTCAACAGTTTTAGAAGTAGACACCGTTTGAGGCTTCCTAAACCTTGCTGTATCTTCAGTCTCGAAAATCTACACAAAGAAAGTTTGCACACCACTTTTTCACTGTGGAGTATGATGGGCATTTGTCACTCAATGTTTGCATCATGCATTCATGGATTTCATTTGGAGTTTCCTTCTACATGACAGCTCAGAGTTCCACACTTGAAAATTCCATACTTTTTGTTGACATGGTTCAATCAATGATTTGAAAGGTCAAAACATAGCATTATGATTCTGCAAATTGGCACTTAAAATAAGACTCTTTTCAGCTACAGTGTCAAAATACGCTCAGAATTTAGGTAGTTGGTTGGGCTGAGAACCTTTTAGTACCCCGTGTATGGATGGAAGTGTTTACTCTATACATACTGCTCAAAGGAAGCAAGCCAAACGAAGGGAAAAAGCAAGACTGACGTGAAATTTTACTATGAGGAAAATGCTTAGTTAGTGTATAGAAATGATGTCTGTCATCATTGATTTTATTAATAATGAACATAGGTTTTCTCTGTGGAAACTACTTCCTGACACACACCCCTAACAGCTGCCTCCCATCCTTGATATGCCCCCCACCCCCACCCCACCCAGCACTTGCTGCTTTTCCAGCACTGAGAACCAAGCACAGCTCTGCCAATGCTTCCCATTCCTTCTCTGCAGCAGCCCCTACTGTTCTAATACTGGGACCACATACAGTTCTGCTAATTCACCTCGCTGTTCTGCAGCACCCCCTGCTGTTTCAGGACTGAGATACATACAGCCCTGTAAGTGCACCTCCCTCCCCTGCATCACCCCCCTGCTGCTCCAATACTTGGAGCAACATATATTGCTCTGCCAAAGCACCTCACTCCTTCCCTGCAGTATCCTTTCCTCTTTCAGTACTAAGATCCCCACATAGAACTCTATGAATGTACTTCTGTTTTGAACTATAACACCACACATTGTTATATCTGTAGGATCTCAGTTGAGTAAAGATTACCAACATGCCAATGTGACTTTATGATAGAAACATAGAACATGATGGCAGAAAAGGGCCACGGCCCATCTAATCTGCCCACACTAATGGCCCACCCCCTAACTACCACCATGAAGAGATCTCACATGCCAATCCCATCTTTTCTTAAAATCTGGCATGCTGCTGGCCTCAATTACCTGTTGTGGAAGATTATTCCAGCGATCAACCACCCTTTCGGTGAAGAAATATTTTCTGGTGTTCCATTTCCTTCCTACATTTGCTCCCTTATCTCTCCCATCTGCACTTCCATCCAGCATAGGCTCCCCACTACCATACTTTTATAATGCCTGAGCAAGGCTCAGACAACTGGAAACCAATACTAGACCTGAAGTAAGTGTGGCACTGAGAGTGCCTCACTTCAGAATGGAGACCGTTCAATCATTGCAACAGTTGCCCTGGGGGAATTTTTAGCCTCCGTGGATTTGACGGAGGTCTGTCTTCACATTCCCATATTCCTGGACCACAAGAAATATTTAAGATTCCATAGAAAAGGTGAATTTTGATGTAGGTGAATTTTAACCAAAATCACCAGACTCATTTCACTTGTTGCCAAGGATAGACCTGAACCCAAAGTTCAGAGTCTTGACTTAGTGCCATAAGTGAGGTAAGAATAGGTTGTCATGGACCTGTCAAAATAAGTTGAAAAGTGCATACCTAGTGTGTGACATAATGATACATTTCTCCTTTACCTCCATTGACAGATTCAGGCATGTCTGTGTACAAGACTTGGTTGAAACAGTTATGGTAGAGTAGAGAATGTTTGAGTCCTGAAACAGCTCAGTGAGCTGCGTGATGTCCTGGCAGAACCACTATCAGGACTCTTCAATCTCTCCCTAAGTTCGGGGAGAGTCCCCATAGACTGGAAAACAGCTAACGTCGTTCCACTGCACAAAAAGGGATGCAGGGCAGAGGCTGCAAACTACAGACCGGTAAGTCTCACATCAATAGTATGCAAACTCATGGAAACACTAATCAAACGTAAATTAGATGCAATCTTGGATGAGGAGAATCTACGGGATCCCAGTCAACACGGATTCACCAAGTGTAGGTCCTGCCAATCCAATCTCATCAGCTTCTTTGACTGGGTAACAAAACAGCTAGACTTGGGAGAATCCTATATACCTAGACTTCAGCAAAGCTTTCGATAGTGTCCCGCATCGCAGGCTGTTGAGCAAGATGAAATCAATGGGGCTGGGAGAAACACTAACTACATGGGTCAATGACTGGCTGAGTGGCAGACTTCAGAGGGTGGTAGTTAACGGTACCCTCTCTAAAACATCGGAGGTGACCAGTGGAGTACCGCAGGGCTCAGTCTTGGGCCCGCTCCTTTTCAACATATTCATAGGGGACCTAACTCAGGGGCTTCAAGGTAAGATAACGTTATTCGCTGACGACGCCAAACTATGCAATATAGTGAGAGACGGCAATTCACCCGATAGTATGACACAGGACCTACATTTGTTGGAGCTTTGGTCCTCGACCTGGCAGCTGGGCTTCAACGCTAAGAAATGCAAGATCATGCACCTCGGCAGCAGAAATCCGTGCAGAACTTACACCTTGAATGGTGAGACCTTAGATAGAACTTCAACAGAACGAGACTTGGGAGTGATCATCAGCGCAGACATGAAAACTGCTGATCATGTGGAGAAGGCTTCATCTAAGGCAAGACAGTTGTTAGGTTGCATCCGCAGGAGTTTCGTCAGCCGGAAGCCTGAAGTCATAATGCCATTATACAGAACCATGGTGAGACCTCATTTGGAATACTGTGTGCAATTCTGGATTCCACACTACCGAAAAGATGTGCTGAGAGTAGAGTCGGTGCAACGGATGGCTACCAGGATGGTCTTGGGGCTCAAGGATCTATCGTACGAGGAAAGGCTGAAAAATTTGCGGCTGTACTCACTTGAGGAACGTAGGGAGAGAGGAGACATGTTCGAGACGTTTAAGTATATTACCAGCCGTATCGAGATGGAAGAAGAGATTATCTTTCTCAAAGGACCCTCAGCCACAAGAGGGCATCCGCTCAAACTCAGGGGTGGGAAATTTCATGGCGACACCAGGAAATATTTATTCACCGAGAGAGTGGTTGATCCTTGGAACGAGCTCCCGGTGCAGGTGATCGAGGCAAACAGCGTGCAAGAATTTAAGAGCAAATGGGATGCCCATGTGGGATCCCTTAGAGGGTCAAGCCAAGGGAACCTGTCACCAGGAATGGGATCCCTAGGATAGTAGACTTGGGGGTGGGTCAGTAGAGTGGGCAGACCTGATGGGCTATGGCCCTTATCTGCCATCATCTTCTATGTTTCTATGAGTTAGTAGGGATAGTGGGTATGGGGTGTGAGTAGTGACTGATAGCATATGTGAGGTCCATCTGTATCTCTGGTATGATTTATATATTTATCTACACAGAATGAGTTTAGCTAGGATCAGTGGCATACCAAGTGGGGTGGGGGGCCATCCTCCCCCAAGCAGCCCATAAGGGGGTGCTCCAAGGGTCAACATCATGAACTTCTTCCCCACAGTGGCAGCATTCACAACTCGCTGCTTTGCCAAGTTGTGGCTTCTTCTCTGCTGGGTCCTGCCTTCATGAAAACAGGAACTAGGTGGGACTCAGCAGAGAGGAAGGCCTGAAGCCAGCAAGAGCAGTGAGGTGTGAAGGCTGCACTGCTGATTGAGGATGGGTGGGTGTGGTGACAAAGAGAGAGAGGGAGGGGAGGGGGGAGATAAATTCTGCACCCGATTGGGGAGAGGGAGGAAAGGAGAAGGAAGACCAGGGAAGGGATCATGGGGAAGGGAGAGAGGGAGGGAAAGGAAAGGAAAGGAAAGGAGATGCCAAACCTTGGAGAGAGACAGAGAGATGTCAGGGCATAGTGGTAGGGAAGGGAAGGAGACAGATATGCCAGACCAGGGGGAAAGTAGGGAGGGACAGAAGATGCAAGAGATTGGAGTGGGAGAGAAGGGAAGGAGGCAGATACTAGACCAGGGGGGAAGGAGGGAGGGAAAGGAAGAAGAAGAGATTCCAGAGCATGGAGAGGGGAGGGAGAGATGGAAGGGAAGGAGAAAAGAAAGAAGCCAGAGCATGGGGGAGGGAAGAAAAGGAGACAGAGATGCCACACCATACGGTGGGAAGGAAGGAAAGGAGAATAAAGAAATACCAGAACATAAGGAAGGAGGTGGAGACAGAGAGAGAAAAATAGAGAGGGGGTGAAACTGAAATGAATCATGTAGGAAGGAGAGAAGAGGTACAGGATAGACAGTTTATGGAAGTGACATAGAAATAGGGAAAATGCCATATGGAAGGGGGAGAGAGTAGATACCGGATGGAAGAGAGAGAGAGAGGGTGGTCAGTGGGTAGAAGGGGCAGAGTGAAAGGGTGGATAGAAGGGGCAGAGAGAGAGGGCAGAGGCTGGATGGAAGGTAGAAAAGAGACAGACACTGGATGGAAAGAAGTGTTAATAGTTAAAACAATATTTTTGTTTTGTTGCTTTAGAATAAAGTAGTATTGTAGCTGTATTGATAAACGTTTATAAATAGAAAATGGAAATAAGGTAATCTTTTTATCGGACTAATATTAATACATATTTTACTAACTTTCAGAAACCAAAACCCCTTTCCTCAGGTCAGGACAGGATACCGTAACAGCAGTATACTGTACTGACCTGAAGAAGGAGGTTTTAACCTCTGAAAGCTAACTGAGAAATGGATTATTCCAATAAAATGGTATTATCTTATTTTCCTTTTTTTTTCTATTTAATTTGTAAAGTGGTGATTGTTATTTGTTAGTTTTCACATTTAAATCTGCTGAAGAGGTGCTGGAATGAAACCTTCATGGGAATACTCCAAGTGATACAGGAAACCCTCCCTGTCAACAGATCAGCAAGCTGAGACCTTTTATACACACTGTCCTCTTGAATTCTCCTTAGAACGCGCCTTTGGATGATCATTTGGGAGATAGTTGGGGGTGTTATTGTTGTGTAGTTGGTTTTTAGTTTTATCTGTAATTTGTTTTTGCATTTATTCTGGTTGGGTGGGTATGGAGGAGGACATGGGGATGTCATTGGGGACTGAGGTGGTGATGGATAATGGGAGGGATGATGTATTGTCTTCTGTCAGAACTTGTAAGCAGGATTCGCCAGGGGTGATAAACTTTTTGAAACAAATTCAACAGTTTGGGTTGAGAGATATACAAACAACTGTGTGTAAATGTGGTTAGTGGACAGAAGTAAGGATGTCAAGACAGCTCATGTTTCCTGTTTTATGTTGGATATATTGTTTTTGATATTTTGTATGTTTCTTGGACACCGCTTTGTTGTAGGCAGTGTATAAATTTTTTAATAAATAATTATTTTGCTCGGTATTAGGGGACACGTGTCACTGTTTCTGTGGTGTTGCATTGTTTACAGAGTCTGGCTTCTTGGCAGTTCAAGTTAACTTTTGTCTTCATATTTCTGTTTTTAGTTTGTGATTAATTATTCCATACTGGGCAAGTGTGCATCTATGTCCCTTGTGTATGAAAAGGACATGGTTTTCTGTTAGCATTGACTGTGCAGGATCAATCTCTATTTACTTGGCTTGTTTAGTTTTACAATGGGTGTATTGAAGTTCTAATGCTCACTGCAGTGTTTAAGATGCTGCCTTTTCTTAGGTGCACTATTAGGAAATATAATTTTTTTTTATATAGAGGAGGGTGGAGGATGGCGTTAAAAAATGATCGGCCCTGGGTGTCAGATATACTAGGTATGCCACTGGCTGGGGTTATGTGGGTTAATGCCAGCTCAAGGTGTGACATATGTATGCATGCGTGAGACAGCATTTTTAAATCTTAATGTTAATTGTTCACTTCATGCCATTACAATAACATTATCTCCATGCCATGTGGAGCAGTCGTCTGATCTTGTGCCTTTAAGATGTCTCTTCACACGCTCTGTGAAACCTTGAGTGCTTATGAGCCAGAGCTTCAGTTTAAGACGTTTCCCCCTGCCCTACCGCACTGCTCACTTCTTGCTCCAAAGACTGTGCTTTGTTGTTTCCGTGGAAACCATAGTTGCCAGGCAACTGGAGCATCATCTGTGCCGAACCTCGCATCTAATTATCCCATCACAGTGGCTGAGGGAAATGGGGGGGAATAAGATGCAGGGGATTAACCCTTTTAGCATGTCACATTCAGAGGTAGCGTGTTAGTAACACTGAAAGGTGTGCATCTTTTCTTTTCCTCACTCGTCTGCCTTCCTGGTGTGCCCTCCCCCCCCACCTCCACTGGCATCAATCATCAATTAATTATAATTCTCCCAGGTATCCTTATTTTCTTCATGCTGATATCAGCTGAAGCCCCTCCCTAATTAAAAAAATAAAAAGAGTTTTCTCTCTGTTTTTCTTGTTCTAGTGGAACGAGAGTTTAGAAAAACCACATGTCATACTGCTACTCACAGAGGAAGCCTGTCTGCGCAGGATGTAATGAGGCATTATCCCTGCTGTACACATTGTTATTTTCAGATTCCCCACATAGAAATCAAGTTTCTAATGCAGCTCTGCTTCTGTGTAAAATTCTCTAGATCTAAATATGTAACCATAACCTGTTCTGCAACGTCCTTACCTTTGGGGGGGAAGCATGTGAGTCATAAGAATCACCAGCACTCGGTGAGGGTAATTCTGTAAGGAAGTGTGTACTTAAGAGGTAAAGTACATACTCACTTTGGGGTATTTTATTCATTTGCTTGTGAAGTGGCCACTTGCCCATGTAAATGACCTTTTCTAAATTAGTGTCTATTCTTTTATGCAGTGGCGTGGTGAGGAAGATTGGTGGCACCCAGCATAGCTGCGCCATGCGCCCCCCCCCCCCCCACGTATCTCTTGAAATGTCCACCGGCATGAGCAGCACCTTCCACCTGCTGCTTGCGCCAGCCTCGGCGCCCTTCTGCCATCATGTCCTGGTCCCATGCCAAGGTCCTTGCGAAGGGCAAGTGGTGGATGTTGCTTATGCCGGCAAACTTTTTTATTTTTTTTATTTTTTATATTATTTATTTATAGAATTTTTTACAAAATTTCCAAGCATATACATCTTGTACAGTAAAGTGAGATCACACAACATATTAAATTAACATTCCAAAATTAATATTACTACAAGGAACTTCTAATCTAGCTGATCTCACACTAGTCCTCAATATTATTAGATCCATAATTAAGAGTAGAACAAATATAATTCAAATTAGTTAAATAAGAAAAAAAAAATCCTTTTCTGACTAAAGTGCAGGGAATTAACCTTAAATAGACGTTATGTTGTTATTATTCCTTTTTCTAGACGTTTCACTGAGATAAAGCTAATCAACTGAGATGGCTCTGTAAATATATACTTAAATGATAAATATCTAACTACACATTTACATGGATATCTCAAAAAGAAAATACCCCCTATTTGGGTCACTCCAGGCTTAAGAATTAAAAATTCTTTCCTTCTTTTCTGAGTCTCTCTAGAGACATCAGGAAAAATCTGAATATGCTGCCCCAGGAAGTCTTTGGATCTGTTTTTGAAGAAAAGTTTTAATATCCAATCTTTGTCTGGAGCCAAAGCGACAGACAACAAGAGAGTAGCTGGAACAGCCAGTTCCCTATCTGATTGTTCCAGTATTGCCGAAATGTCCATTGACCTCTCCCGGGGTTCCTCAATTTTCCCTTCTTCTTTGGATATGGGCTTAGCAGGTAGGTAATACACTCTTGTAAGAGGAGGTAAGGAGTTTTCAGGAATTTCCAAAATTTCCATAAAATATCTTTTCACCATTTCTCTAGGAGAAGTTGACAGGATTCTTGGAAAATTTATAAATCTCAAATTATTTATACGACCATTATTCTCCTGCACCTCCAACTTCTTCCTGAGTAATATATTATCTTTAACCAACATATCTTGATTTTGTTTCAGTAAACTTAACTCCTTATTTGTATTTTGTGTCTCAGTTTTAAAAACCGGCAAACTTTTAAAGAGGTATGCGGTGGGGAGGAGAAGCCCCCCACGAAGACAGCACCCAGGGTGGTCGCCCGCCCCCCCCCCCCCCCCCCCCGCATACTACGCCACTGGTTATATGATTGTCCCTTCATTTCGGCCATTATTTCTCGATTTTCATAGGAATTCCTCTTTCTCCGTTATGGCTCCCACCCTTTGGAATTCCTTATCCTACTACCTCTGCATCGAAAAATCTTTTGCAACTTGTAAGGCGCAATTGAAGTTATACTATTTTTTAGCTTTTTCCTTACCTTACTCATGCTATGGATCACCCTTTCTTCTTTGACTTCTTTAACTTCTTATATCCTTAATTGTTTGGGCAGAATTTCACTGTGACTTCCCTTCCCTTTTGTTCCTCTCCTTCCCTTCCCCAAACTTTTTGTTTTTATTGTAACCTTCGCTTTCGTTATCCCCCTTGTACCCATTTTGGCTTGTATGTTGGTTGAACTTATGTTTTTGCATATTGCCTCCCTTGTTATGTCTTTTTAATTTTTGTTTTAATTTTCTTTTACTAATATATTATTATTGTAGACCGCTTAGACTGGTTGTATTTGCGGTATATCAAATAAATTGAAACTATCCCCCTCTTCTACGAAACTGCGATAGCAGTTTTTAGTGCGGTGAGCCATGCTGAATGGCCCGCGGTGCTCATGGAGTTCCTGTGAGCGTCGAGAACAACGCTTGCCATTCAGCGTGGCTCTCTGCACTACAAACTGCTATCGCAGTTTCGTAGAAGAGGGGGATAGTTTCAATTTATTTGATATACCGCAAATAGAACCAGTCTAAGCAGTCTATAATAATAATAGCGCAGTTTCGTAGAAGAGGGGGTATGTCATGTAAAATTTAAAGGTGGTGGTTTTTTATTTCTTGAACCCAAGCAATTGTTGAAATTTTTGGTGCCTTGGGAGGGAGGTCCACTTGTGGTTGTAGTTCCCCTTGGTTAGCATGTAATCTGGCTGTCACAGTATTGGATTCATCTGCTTTGTAGTAAGGGGTTTTGGTTTTTTTTTTGTCTATATGTATGTTTCCTGCTTGACTCCAACAACATTGTGGACTAATGAATGATTAAGCTGTTTCCCTGTATATTTATGTTGTGTTCTGATTTCTTTTTCAAGTCTATATTTGAATATTATATTGAATTCTAAAATAAAATACCGGTAGTTATAAAACAGAGGGGCATTTTCGATAGTGCATCTAAGTCTGACTTTGGATGTTTCCCGCAAGATGTCCAAAGATTGGGGCCAAGAAACATCCATTTTCAAAACCGCTAGATGTCCAAATGGGTTGTTTTTTTCTAAATGACCTATTTGGATATTCTGGTCCTTAGGAGGTCCAACTTTTTTTTTGCCATTTTCAAACACAAAAATGTCCATGTTCAAAACGTCCAAATCAAAGCCATTTGGATGTAGGAGGGACCAGAATCTTAATGGACTGGCCACGCAGACATCCCAACAGGGCAGTGAGGCACCTGAGAGGGCATGCTGTGAACTTCACATAAAGGATGCCAGGTACATATTTCACCAGAACCCCCTTTTAGTGTATGGTGAGCCCTCCAAAATTCTCCCAAAACCTACAGTATCTACCTGTCTACCATCCCAATAGCCCTTAGAGCTACAGGTGTCACCTACCGGTCAGAGGTTGTAAATTTAAAAGTCATCACCAACATCTTTTCGCACATCAATTGCTCATGCCCACTACCTATGGGGAATTCAGGAAACGCCTAAAAACACATCTGTTCCTGAAATACTTAGGAAACCAACCTACACAATCTTAGGCCTCAACAAACGATCGCTAGAACTATCAATCACTAAGTCCTTTGTTTATTCCATTCAATCTGTAACATTTCTAATCATTGTAAACCGCATAGAACTTCACGGTCCTGCGGTATATAAACTGTTATTATTGTTATTATTATTATTATATGGCAGTACAGTAGGTTTTGGATGTGTTTTGGTGAGCTCACACTTCCCACCATAAATGTAGTGGTTAGAGTAGCTTATGAGACTTGCTACTCCCCTCTATGGTTCACTAGTCCAACCACCAGTCTACTGAAAACACAAGTGTGTAGGTTTACATAAGAACATAAGAACATAAGCAATGCCTCTGCTGGGTCAGACCCGAGGTCCATCGCGCCCAGCAGTCCGCTCACGCGGCGACCCAACAGGTCCAGGACCTGTGCAGCAATCCTCTATCTATACCCCTCTATCCCCTTTTTCAACAGAAAATTGTCCAATCCTTTCTTAAACCCCATTACCGTACTCTGCTCTATTACGTCCTCTGGAAGCGCATTCCAGGTATCCACCACCCGTTGAGTAAAGAAAAACTTCCTAGCATTTGTTTTGAATCTATCCCCTACCAATTTTTCCGAATGCCCTCTTGTTCTTTTATGTTTTGAAATTTTGAAGAATCTATCTCTCTCTACTTTCTCTATGCCCTTCATGATCTTGTAGGTTTCTATCATGTCTCCTCTGAGTCTCCGCTTTTCCAAGGAGAAGAGCTCTAGCCTCTCCAGTCTTTCAGTGTATGAAAGGTTTTCCATGCCCTTAATCATTCGTGTCGCTCTCCTCTGGACCCTCTCAAGTATTGCCATATCCTTCTTGAAGTACGGTGACCAATACTGAACACAGTACTCCAGGTGCGGGCGCACCATTGCCCAATACAACGGCAGGATGACTTCTTTTGTTCTGGTCATAATACCATTTTTAATAATACCCAACATTCTGTTTGCCTTCTTCGCGGCTGCTGCGCATTGCGCCGTTGACTTCATTGTTGTATCCACCAGTACACCCAAATCTCTTTCAAGGTTACTTCCCTCTAATACTAATCCCCCCATTTGGTAGCTGAACATCGGGTTTTTTCTCCCTATATGCATGACCTTGCATTTCCCTACATTGAATTTCATCTGCCATTTATTCGCCCACTCCTCCAGTTTGTTTAGGTCCCTTTGTAGATCCTCACACTCTTCCGTAGTTCTAACCCTTCTACAGAGTTTAGTGTCGTCCGCAAATTTTATAACTTCACATTTCGTCCCCGTTTCCAGGTCATTTATAAATATATTGAACAGCAGCGGTCCAAGTACAGACCCCTGCGGAACTCCGCTCGTGACTTTCCTCCAGCCCGAGTAGTGACCCTTCACTCCAACCCTCTGTCTCCTGCCTGCCAACCAGTGTTTGATCCATCTGTATACGTCCCCTTCCACCCCGTGGTTCCACAGCTTCCTAAGCAGCCGCTCATGGGGTACCTTGTCAAAGGCCTTTTGGAAGTCAAGGTAAATGATGTCTAAAGGTTCCCCTTTGTCCAACTGGCTTTTCGATACCAGGTGCTGACAGGTATGTACTTTTGTGTTCTGATCTTTGTGGGGTGTGAGAGGGATCAGTGAGCTCTGGGGAAGTGTGTATGCAGGTTTTTGGATGTCTGGATGTTTTGATTATGAGCTATTGACTATTGGAAGGTGAGTGCCATGACATAATATAACTATATTGCTAGTGGGCGTGTGGCATGGAGTGTGGGTGAAATATGAAAGGTCATATTTAGGGGACGATGCTCAAAGTGATTTATCTGGCTAGAAATGGCTCCCATAAAGTTTTAAATGGTTGCAGTTGAAGCAGGCCATTCAGGTAGGGTTCCCTGAATGGAAGACTTTGAACAATCAGTATAGTATGGAGTCCCTATGCTTCCAAGCAGACTTCCTAGGACATCAAGCCGCACTGTGGTATAAATTATTATCTGGATACTTGAATAAAAAAACAAAGAATGGTCTGAGAGACATTTGGAGCATTGAGATCAAGCACCGAATTTCTGCATCTCAATGGCCACGAATTTGGTCTTGGAGAATGAGATGTACAGTGTCAGCATCTATGAGACAAACTTGGTTATTTTTGTTACATAGAGTGTTTTGGACCCCTGTTCGTTTACAAAAATTAGATAGTTCTAAGTCCAATAGATGCTGGCACTGTAATCTGGAACCTGGGACATTAGATCATCTACTTTATTTTTGTCCCTATATTAAGATATTTTGGAATTCAATATGGTCTCAAGTAAATACAGTATTGGAAAATCATGTGGCATTCTCTTACGATACAGTGCTATTTGGCATGATGATGAGGAAAAAGAGTCAAATATCATCAGAGAACAACAAGCTTTTATTAGTTATGACAGGGGTTGCCATCCAACACATAACCAACAATTGGAAAAATCACAGAAACCTTAGTTATACATTTTGGTGGAATACATTAAGCCATATATTTAAAATGGAACGTGCAATGGCAGTACAAAGAGGGACATATACTAAATTTATAAAAATATGGGGGCCATTGGCAAAATATTGTAGTGAATAGTCATCACTTCTTCTCTTCTCCTTTTCGTTTTCTTTTTTTAGCACACTAATGGGGGGAGGGAGATAGAAATAATGTTACTTATTATGTTATACTATGATATATAATATGTGTATATTTTTATTGAAAATATGATGAAGGGAGGGGGTTATTGTTTTTACTAGAAGTCTATGTGGCAGATATTAAAGTGCTATTCTGGAATAATTTGTTTGTAATATACTCTTTTGTGCACTTGTTGTTTAATTTGAAAATGAATAAAGAATTATTAAAAAAAAAAAAAAAAGAAATGGCTCCCAGCCTGTTAAATTGCCTATCCAGGGCTAACCGCTAATTTTCAGCAGCACCTAACTGTGTTTCCCAAATGAGCTTAGAATGGGTTGCAGATTAACATATGTGGAGGGGCATTTTCAAAACAGACTTCTAAGTACATCTATTGTATCACGTGATGCTGATGCTGGCATCCTTTGATTATCATACTGCAGTGCAGGCAATGGTCCTGTTGAGGCTTGACTATTGCAATGCCCTGTATCTTGGAGTGACTAAGACAAGGTACAGGGTAGAGGTCTGCACGGGAACGGGGATCACAGGAATCCCGCGGGTCCTGCGGGGGTCCCGCGGGAATCCCCCCTAACCTATGGGACTCCCACGGGGACCCCCCTCTGGTCCACGGGACTCCCACGGGGATGGAAGGCTTTGGAAGCAGGGTTTGTCCATATAATATAATGGACACTTCAGCCTTAGTAAAACAGGGGGTTTATAAGTTAATTACCTGAACAGAAAACAAAAGAAGGGTTCCACCAAAGAGATTCCACAAGGAAAACAGCAGCGCAAACACAAAAGAAACTGTGGAATTGATGATCCTGTCAGAAGTAATTGCTGCTTTTTATGGGGACAGGATGGGGATGGAGGTAACTCCTTGCAGGGATGGGTGGGGACGGAGAGGATCCTGACAGGGGAGGGTGGGGACGGAGAGGATCCTGACAGGGACGGGGTGGGGCGGAGAGGATCCTGGTGGGGATGGGCGGGGATGGGTGGGATTTCTGTCCCCACGCAACTCTCTAGTACAGGACATTGCAAATGGTACAAAATGCTGCAGTCAAACTGATTACAGGAACATTAAAATATGCTCATATTACACCTTGGCTTCAGCAACTGTGCTGGCTGCCAGTGGCTTTTAGAGCACAATATAAGATTGTGATGATTTGCCATCAGTTTTTGTATGGTACAATTCCAGAGTATTTCAAGAATAAGATGACAACCTATGAGCCCAAAAGATTGTTGCGTTCTGAAAATTCTGCTTTGTTAAAGGCCAATGTTAATCCAAAATATGTAGAAACCCATGCAATAACTTTTTCTTGTGCTGGGGTGAAATTATGGAATTCGCTGGTAGGGCAGCTAAGGAAATGTGCCGATAGAGGAACTTTTAGAAAACTCCGCAAACTACAATTGTTCATTAATGCTTTTTTACAGGGTCCGACTCGCCTTGATTGAGGATTAACTGTGAACTTAATTTTTGATGATTTGTCCCTCTTTTGTACTGTTTTAAATATTGTGTATGTGGATATACTGTAAACCGCCTAAGAACTAGACAGTATAGAAATTTAAAAAAATTAATAAGTCCAATTTAGACATATGGCGCTAGATGTCCAAAGTTGGCAGTAAAAAATTGTCTATGTTCATAAGGCAAACCACCATAAGTCTAGAAATAATTTTTAAAAAATCCTCTCTCTGGACATCCAAGCCATTGGGATGCCCATTTTCGACAAAAATTTCATCCAAGTCCCAAACGCCCAAAACAAGATCATTTGGGTGTGGGAGGGGCTATTCCTGTAATAGACGCCACCCAGACATGGCAACAAAGCAGTGGGCTACCTTAGAGGGCACTGCTGTGAACTTCACATAAAGGGTGCCAGGTAAACATCTCATCAGAACTCCCATGTAGGTTATGGTGAACCCCCCAACCCCCCACCCAAACCCACTATACCCACCTAGCTACAAGCTAAATAGCCCTTATGCAGGTGACACCTATATGGCAGTAGAGTAGGGTTTTTTGGGGGGAGGGTGTTGGTGGGCTCACAAAAGAGTGGCTTTTGGGACTTGCTACTCCTCCCTATGGTTCATTAGTCCACCCACTAGGCTACTTGAGACACCTGTGTGCAGCTCCACTAGGCTTTCCTATACCAGGTACTGATGTTCTGGAGACAGGTATGTATATTTGTAGTCTGAACTTTATGGGTGTGAGGGGGGGGTCCATGATCACTGGGAGAGTGTAGGGGTGTCTTACCTTGATGCATGTAGTGGTCATCTGGTTAGTTTGGACACCTTTGTGGCACTTTGACCCTT
This sequence comes from Geotrypetes seraphini, assembly GCF_902459505.1. NCBI lineage: Eukaryota > Metazoa > Chordata > Amphibia > Gymnophiona > Dermophiidae > Geotrypetes > Geotrypetes seraphini. Next base: position 23,337,697 of record NC_047096.1, read on the forward strand.
CTAAAACAGGTCTAGTTCCAAACATATAAGTTCTGTCCAGGTTGTCTTGTAAAATGTTTGATTAAAGCTGCAAGACATCCTTGTCTAACCACCCTTGAGACTGTCCAAAGCCCGCCCATAACACGCCTCCACCATGCCCAACTCGTGTACTGAGGCTGGAACACCTTGCTAGGCGTACAGAAAGACTGTTTTGATTATCGGCTCTTGGACGTCCTGGCTTGGTTTTCATCAATTAAATCATTTGCAATTTGATGTTAAGGCTGTTGTGGTATGATTTGAAGAATTATCATGCAGGAAATGGCATGACCCTTGATGAAACCGAATGGTGAAATGGTTGGGTAACCATCGGGCTTCATTTAAGTGCTTTTTCTTAGCCACACTACGCACACAACTGTTTATAACACAGCTTAAAACAGTTTAAGATATTTTTCATGGCAGACCAATGATGAAAGCACCACCCCAGTAAGGGCATAAAAGAAATTTGGAGTAATGCCCAGGGTGTATGAGGTCTGAAGAACAAGATTTTATTGGCCAATCCAGGGCACCAGTAACCTTGCAAGACTGCCATGAGTTCGGTTTATATTCGAGTCAACCTTTTTTCCCCCTTTTCAGTAAACTTCAGACTATACAAAATACTGCTTTCAGATTCATTTCTTTCCCCTTCCTAGGTCAGATCATATCTCTCAGCACTATAGAAGTTTGCACTGGCTGCTCATATCTGGGGAGACCGTCCTATTTAGACAGGAGCTGGATTGGAAGGGGAAGTGTGTGGTGCAGTGGTTAGAGCTACAGCCTCACACACAAAGTTGGGCACATGAATCTGTGCTAAGTACTATGCTCTTAAGAGCCTTCTCACCCACATAACATAGGTATGTGGACACCCATCTAATGCTACCAGATTTTGCATCTGGTAAAGGAGGACACGTGGCCCCGCCCTGTTCCGCCCCTAGGTCCACCCCATTCTACCGCAGCCCCGCCCTGTTCCACCTCCCAACCCCAGCCCCACGCAAACCTCATCTCTTCAGGATCATGTTTCCCCGCTTCTGTCAAAACTTCACTGGCTTCCGGTGATTTCTAGGATTCACTTTAAATGTACCTACCTAATCTTCAAGATCCTACATGGCATTCTTCCTCCCCTAATTCCACTATCCTGGAATTCTTCAAGACCTAACACTACCAGATCCGCCCACATACTCAAACTATCTTTGCCCTCGTTAAAAGGTGTCATGTATGCAGGTAAATTAGGGAAATCCCTTTTCTTCAAATTCACTGAGCTTTGGAATAACCTCCCTGCCCCGCTGCGGAACCTAGCTAGGCTCATTCCAGTTATTCCGAAAGCATCTGAAAACCTGGCTTTTCTTTAAAACATAAAGCTATCTATTTAAAATGTAAAGCTAGCTATCCTCTTCATAACCTCTAATTTCTTATTATGTCCTTCCCTCATTTATTGAATTATCTGTAAACCGTGCCAAGCTCTATCTTTATGGAGATGATGCGGTATATACAAACTTAAGGTTTAGTTTACTTTAGTTTCAGGCTGTGCCTGGAATGCATCTGCGCATGCGCAGATGCGATATGGTGACATCACACACACACAAGCACGCATTCTCGCATGCACAGATGCACGGCGGACTCAGCCCCAATCGTACCGGCTTTTCAAAACCCGGACAAAGTGCCGGGTTTTGAAAAGCTGTCTGGACACCCAGACAATCCTCGGAAAAGAGGACATGTCCGGGAAACTCCGGACGTCTGGTAACCCTACACCCATCTAACATCGAAATCCAGGCCACCCTTGCAGAGCCAATGTCCTCCAAATTCTCCCTCTAATACTTGTCTCTTACTCCACATTATGGGCTCCTTTTACTAAGGTGCGCTAGGGCTTTAACACGCAGAATAGCGTGGCTAAAGGTAAACAAGGCCATGGGACCAGACAATTTACACCCAAGAGTGCTTAGAGAATTGAGAGACGTTCTGGCGGAACCGTTAGCAGTGCTCTTCAATCTCTCACTAAGTACGGGGAAAGTTCCGTTAGATTGGAAAACAGCCAACGTCATTCCTCTACATAAAAAGGGTTGCAAGGCTGAGGCTGCAAACTATAGACCGGTAAGCCTCACCTCAATAGTGTGTAAACTCATGGAAACACTAATTAAGTATAAATTAGATACGATCCTGAACGAGGGAAATCTCCGGGATCCCAGCCAACATGGATTCACCAAGGGTAGGTCATGCCAGTCAAATCTAATCAACTTCTTTGACTGGGTAACAAGAAGACTGGACTCAGGAGAGTCCTTGGACGTCGTGTACCTGGACTTCAGCAAAGCATTTGACAGCGTCCCACACCGCAGGCTGCTGAACAAGATGAAATCGATAGGATTAGGAGAGACTCTAACTGCATGGGTTAAAGATTGGCTTAATGGCAGACTTCAGAGGGTGGTAGTTAACGGTACCCGCTCTAAAATGTCGGAGGTGACTAGCGGAGTGCCACAGGGTTCGGTCCTGGGCCCACTCCTCTTCAACATATTCATTGGAGATCTGACTCAAGGGCTTCAAGGCAAAGTAACCTTATTCGCTGATGACGCCAAACTATGCAATATAGTAGACGGCCATAATCTACAAGATGCTATGGAGCAAGACCTGCGTACTTTAGAAAGTTGGTCCTTGATGTGGCAGCTGGGCTTTAACGCCAAGAAATGTAAGGTCATGCATCTCGGTAACGGAAATCCTTGCAGAACTTACACCCTGAATGGAGAAACTTTAACCAGGACTACGGCAGAACGAGACTTAGGAGTAATCATCAGTGCTGACATGAAAGCAGCCACTCAAGTGGAGAAGGCTTCATCTAAAGCACGGCAGATGATAGGTTGTATCAAGAGAAGCTTCGTCAACAGGAAACCTGAAGTCATGATGCCATTGTACAGAGCCATGGTGAGACCTCATCTGGAGTACTGTGTGCAATTCTGGAGGCCACATTACCGTAAGGATGTGCTCAGAATGGAGTCGGTTCAGCGGATGGCCACCAGGATGATCTCGGGGCTAAAGGGTCTCCCGTACGAGGAAAGACTGAGCAAATTGCAGCTCTACACTCTTGAAGAGCGTAGGGAGAGGGGAGACATGATTGAGACATTTAAGTACATCACGGGACGGGTCGAGGTGGAAGAGGATATCTTTCTTCTCAGGGGACTCTCGACCACAAGAGGACATCCGCTCAAACTCAGGGGAGGGAAGTTTCGTGGAGACGCAAGGAAGTACTTCTTCACGGAGAGAGTGATCGAGCATTGGAACAAGCTTCCAGTGCAGGTGGTCGAGGCACGCAGCATCCCAGACTTCAAGAACAAATGGGATACCCATGTGGGATCCCTACGGGGTCATGCCAAGGGATAGAGTCACTAGGACTTAAATGAGCGGGTCAGTAGAGTGACAGTATAATTACAATTATACTTAAGGGGTCAGAAGACTTAAGAGGGTGGGTAAAAAGTGTGGGCAGACTTGATGGGCTATATGGCCCTTATCTGCCGTCATCTTTCTATGTTTCTATGTTTCATCTTTCTACATTGCCACGTGCGCTAAACCTTAACGCTAGCATTGAGCTGGCGTTAGTTCTAGAAGCGTAGCGCGTGGTAATTTCCTGTGTGCGCTAGAAACGCTAGCGCACCTTAGTAAAAGGAGCCCCCATGTGTTGAATGAGTTGATACCTTCCTTTCCTAACGTCTTACGGGCATCCTTTTTTTTTTTCTACGTGTGGATTCCGTTCTGCATCTGGTAGCGCTTTAGAAATGATAAGTAGTAGCAGAATGTCCTCCAGATTTATGGTCTTTCACTTCACTTTAGAAGCTCTGCTTTCCTATCTACATATTGAAACAGTTTTTAGACTGTAAACCATTTAGACCTGTCGGATACAGATATTGCAGTATAGCAAATATTAAATAAATAAATAAATAAAATACTCTTTAAAAGCGCATATTTGCCCATCTCTGGGGAAAGGTGACTAAAGTCTCCAGAAACAAAAAAAATGAGGTTTTAATTAATTCTGTTAAAGCAAACAATTTGTAATACAACAGTGCAAATCTCAAGTCAAAACCAAAGAGAGTTGACCCCAAAGTATCCACAGAGAAGAAAATCCAGAAAAAAAACTAAAAAAAAACTGTGGAGTGACGATGTTCCTTAAATGGACTTTATTAAGAATATCAAAGTTCCAAGGTACAATAGAATCATCCACATGAATAAGTTCATTCACATTAAAATAAGGTAATCCACATAAAAGCCTAAAGGAATTAGGCCGCAAAGGAGGCGGGACCCAACACGGTCCGCGTTTCGACAACAAGTCTTCTTCAGGAGTCCCTGGGAGTCCTATAATGGTGAATATGTGGAAGAGCCGATATGTGGAGAGCCTCAAGTGAAACACTGCTTACAACCAAGGCAAGTTACAGAAGTTCAAACAACTATGTAACATTTTCAGACTGCCTATGCACCCATGACATGAAAAATCGGCAGCTCTCAACATTTTCCTTCACCTTTTCCCAGAGACGAGCATAAGAACATAAGCAATGCCTCCGCTGGGTCAGACCTGAGGTCCATCGTGCCCAGCAGCCCGCTCATGGGGCAGCCCAACAGGTCCAGGACCTGTGCAGTAATCCTCTATCTATACCCCTCTATCCCCTTTTCCAGCAGGAAATTGTCCAATCCTTTCTTGAATCCCAGTACCGTGCTCTGCCCTATTACGCTCTCTGGAAGCGCATTCCAGGTGTCCACCACACGTTGGGTAAAGAAGAACTTCCTAGCATTCGTTTTGAATCTGTCCCCTTTCAACTTTTCCAAATGCCCTCTTGTTCTTTTATTATGTGAAAGTTTGAAGAATCTGTCCCTCTCTATTCTCTCATATGTGGCCTTTTGTCTTCATAAAATATTAGCACAGATATATTACGCCTGCAGGTCTAAATGTCAGTGCATATATTACACATGGACACAGGTGATCTTTACCCATGCTCTGCACAAACTCCACCCACGGTCACGCCCACTTTACAAGTACATGCTAGCTTGCATTGATGTACTTATAGGCATGGCCTAATTTTATAAGAGCCCATTTATTGCATACATATTTTACAGGCAAAAATGGTTTATAAATTACCCTTAAGACATAATTGCAGCCACATTTTAATTTGGAGCTAGGCTAAATTAAACCCCTGGTGGAATTTTTATTGGTATTAAAAGTTAAGTACTGTAAATAAGACTGATAAATGCAGAAGAATATCCTTTATCCTCATGTATCTGCAAACTCAATACATTTCTGCCGAGGTGGATTCGATTTAGATCAAATCTATTTAAATCATTTTTTAAGTAAATATAGTTTGGAAAATACTGCACTGATAAACATTAAAAAAATCAAAGCACCACTTCTTCAATGCCGGGTGGACCGCAGAGCAGAAACTGCATTACTGAGGGTGATCCCGGGGTGGGGGGGGGGGGGGGAGGACACACAGGATAGATTAGCGCGACTGGCTTTTACGACAGCCCGGCTGCTGCTGGCATCTCACTGGAAGAGTCCCACAGTGCCCACAGTGGTGATGATGCGGGAGAAATTGGGCTGGGTGTATGAGAAATTTAGGCTTTCTGCTATGTTAACACGCCACTGGCAACAGTTTGAGGACCTTTGGGCACGGTTTCTGGAGGTGGAGGGAGAAGTTTCCTTGGGCTCATAGACTGTGCTTGGCTCCTTGTAGGTGTGGTATTTTTTAGGGACTTGGTGATTTGCCAATACCTTTTTCCAGCCGTACGGGGAAAGGGTATAGGGTGCTTTTAGGTGCAGGGGCATTTCAGCTGGTTCTCAGGGGAGGGGGGAGGGCTGGGCTAAAGGAAGGTTCATTGTTGGGGGGGGGATGTTTATGGAAACTGTTATACACTGTATTAATGGTTACATTGTTGATGAGGGATATGCAGAGCCTTTGTGTTGTTCTGTGACCAGGAGATTTACTATTTTCTTCCACAACAGGTAATTGAGGCAAGCAGCGTGCCAGATTTTAAGAAAAGATGGGATTGGCATGTGGGATCTCTTCATGGAGGTAGTTAGGGGGTGGGCCATTAGTGTGGGCTGACTAGATGGGCCGTGGCCCTTTTCTCCCGTTATGTTCTACGTTTCTATGTTCTATGTTTCTATAGGTTCGACTATAGGAGCTACGGCTCTTGGTCGGATTACACAAATCTGAGTGTATGTGAAAAATTGCATTATATTTTCAACATTTATATTCAAGTCTTATTATTTGATTTATATATTGAGAAGTCTTGTTTCTAGTTATATTTTTGTCATTGACTTTGACCTCTCACTTCTGTATATTTTTGAGAGCATTTTCCTCACTCCCTATTATTTTTGACTCAGTCTGCAATTTTCCTACATAGAAACCATAGCAAGGATATTCCAGAACCATCATTGCACTTATAGGTCCTTAAATTCAAACAAAATAATCACTCTTGCTATCTTTATGTCCTTTTTTACAAACCCTAGTACCTAACCATGGGCAGATCAGAGGTGTGACTTGCAGATGAGTGGGTAAGTTATAGATTACTATAAATTAGGCGCAACTGCCAGTTTTAGGCACAACTTTTTTATATACCAGCTTTTGACAAGCTTCCACATACTACTGATTTTGTGAACTGCCTCGACCAGGTTGTTCAGACTGGGATTAAACATAAAAAATGAATACTAATATTGATTCTACAACACTTCAAGAATTTTTTTTTGTGTGTGTTCAATATTTTTATTGGTTTTCATAAGAACATAAGAACTTGCCTCCGCTGAGGCAGACCAAAGGTCCATCCTGCTCAGCGGTCCGCTCCCGCGGTGGCCCATCAAGCCCATTGCCTGAGCAGTGGTCTATATCTATCTATACCCTTCAATCCCTTTTTCTTCTAGGAATCTATCCAAACCTTCTTTGAAACCATTTAATGTGTTCCTGTCTACCACAGCCTCTGGAAGCGCGTTCCATGTATCCACCACCCTCTGAGTGAAGAAGAACTTCCTAGCGTTTGTTCTAGCGTTTGTAGAAGAAATTAAAAAAATCAGATAAAAGATATACAAACAAGAGCAGGTGCCATGAAGGTGATGTACACTTCTCCCTCCATATTCACGATTTCTGCACTCGGGATTTTGATTATTTGCGGGTTTTAGCTCTCTTGCTCCTCCCCCCCCAAATTATGTCATGCATGAGTGCAAAGAAAAATTTTGGTGCATTTTTCCAAGCACTAATTCCCAGCGTGTACAGAGAAAATCCCCGATTCCCAGCTTGCACATGTTTAATGTACAACACCGTGTTATTCAAAAACTGCAATAAATACTGAAAATGTTTTCAACTAAATTCGCAAATGTGGTCTTTTTGTTATTCGCGGTTTCACCATATTCACGAGGGTTTTTAATAGAAAAACCACAAATAACATATGAAAAAGTTATTTGCGTTTTTTTCTGTATTCGCGGGTCTGTCAATCCCCAATCACTGCGAATACGGAGGGAGAAGTGTATACATTTCAGCTATAACAAACCCCCCAATGTGAGCATGAACACTTGTCAGTTTACTGTGGGGGGTGGTGGTTCCCTCCCAGACCCCCACTCACAGCGGTAACAGGAACAGTTTTTAGGCGGCACGCAGAAGTCCTCGCGGGACTGTTGGCATGCCAATGTCCCGCGCGGTAGTTAGATGCCTCTTTCTGTAGGCACCTGTATGTGCACCAAATTTGCGATGCTCTATATAGAATTAGGGGGTAGTTTGCACTATGATCAGTGGACATGAAAACATAAATGTGGGTTTTCTGCTTGTTTCCGATGCTTACAATATGCAAAGTAGGATATATTGTTGACATTTATTTATTTTAAAAAATGTCTTACCCCCTTAAACCTTGGCGGTTTACAAAATACAATCATAATTATAAAAACATACATACAATATCCTTATAAAAATATCACTGCTCATTCAATATTTATTTCTTATGTCTTTACAAATGACAGGCCATCCCTACTGTCTACTATAGTCTTCAAATCAGTAGCAGTTGTGCGTTTTGGCAACCCACCCGTGAGCTGAATCCACTGGAAGGTCAGCTCTTTAGGGAGAAACATGTCACAGAAGTCTCCTGATATGTTCATTACATAGAGATTAGGAAACCCCTTTTACTGTGATACAAAAATAAGGATCGGCTGGTAACCGAGTCTCCTGCTGCTTTAACAGACAGGATGCAGAGGGACAGAAGAGATCAGCGGCACTTCCTGCCAGTCCTCGCACTTCACATATGGAAATTTGTTCTATATTCTGGATCAGGTTCAATTAAACCTATGGATTCTTCCTTCACCCCACTCCACCATCCCTTCTAATACACAAGTTATGGCTAATGAGACTTTGGCAGCTGGGCTGCTGTTGTGTTTAATAAGGAGTTTTAACACCAAGGCTTTCCCCTGAGGTAGGAGAGACAACTCGATTACAGCCACTGACATGCTGACAGGCTGATAAATGTCAGGAGCAAAGAGAGGGTCTAATAGGCTTATTAAAACTCCAGACACTGATAGACAAATGGTTGGAGCATTTTTTTTTTTTTTTAACCTGCAGGTAGACAGATTCAGAAATGTCCTTAGTTGGAATCTTCATTTTTGGCCTGAAGGGTGGAGGAGAATATGATGGATCCAAGTGGCTCTAGATCACAAAAGCAAAAGTGAGTAAAGCCCAATTTTAACCTTATCCAAAATATTCTGAGAGTTTTGCAATGTGGGAAAAACTCAGAAGGATTTGTTTGTAATTATGATTTGGAACAAGAGATTACTCTTGTTTAATGGTCTTTTGTCCCCCCCCCCCCCCCCTATGAGCTCTGCCGATGCACCTTAGTCCTGCCTATTTTTTTAGGGAAAAAGTTCAGTTTTAAGTATAATGTGGGGGGTTACAACCCCCCAAACCACCCACAACGCCAGCGCAATGTCTGTTAAGTAAAGTGGGGAGGGGGTTCCACCCCCACACCCCCCGTCGGAGCCCTTTAAAAGAGTGCTTTTCTTCAGCGCGCCGTCAACCTTGCGCTCAGTTGTCTGCGCGCCGTTGTCTCGCGTGATTTAGTCCCGTCACCCCTTGCTATTCCCAGGTCACCAGCAGCTCTACCCACTTACAGCCACTCCTGTGTCTTTGAAGATGGATACATCCTGCTTTGGGGAGATCCTTTTTGAGCTTCTGCTACTCCTCTCTGCTATTTCACTAGTGAAATATTCAGAGCTTCTGTTCTGATCCAGTTCAATACCTGTAACCCAGTATCCTGTATACTCAACTGAAAGGATCTCTCTCTTTCACTCAGCTGCTGGGTAATATGAGTACGAAGGGGTGCTGAAAAATTTCGAGCCCAACTTCCTAAACTCTGAGCGTTATTTTGCCACTGTAGCTGAAAAGAATGCTATCTTATTTCGTTAACTGACAATTTGCAGAAACAAAATTCTATTGTTTTGACATTGTTTCAGATCATTGATTGAACCATGTCCACGTCGGTCTCTTCTTGGTTGGGCTGAGAACTTTTCAGCAACCCCTCGTATTGTCTATTTTGAATGATAACTATAGACAACTTGAAATATGCTACTACTTACTGTGAAGGATCTTTCCTATGCTATAGAATAGATTGGGCCAATATTCAAATGCTATGGTCAGCATGTATTCGAAATGATAGCCAGGGTGTTTAAATCTGTTCTATATATACAGCACTGCTGTCCAGAGAGAAGTGGCACTGGAAAGTGACTGCTGTAGAGACAGTGGCAATACTCGGACACAGTTCTTATTCTATAAATCAGGGGTGTCAAAGTCCCTCCTCGAGGGCCGCAATCCAGTCGGGTTTTCAGGATTTCCCCAATGAATATGCATGAGATCTATTTGCATGCACTGCTTTCATTGTATGCTAATAGATCTCAGGCATATTCATTGGGGGAAATCCTGAAAACCCGACTGGATTGCGGCCCTCGAGGAGGGACTTTGACATCCCTGCTATAAACTGAGCATGCAGCATAGAATGATATCACTTACATGCGTAGTTTAATTACTCAATTATATTAGATATTTGTATTTTGCAACTACCTGTACAATGCAGATCAGAAAAAGAAGAGAGGCCATTTTCCAACAAACTACAGATAAAAACTAAAAACTAACAGCAAAGAGTTATGGCTGATAGGGCAGGATTAACCAATAATGCAAGTAGGCATGTGCCTAGGGCCCAAAATGGTCAGGGGGGCCCAATGAAGGAGGGCATCAACATTGTTTTTTCCAAACGGTGATGGGCCCCTCCTGCATCGATTGGCAACGTGGGCCCCCCCCCCCGATCGGCAACACGGGCCCCACCCCAATCGGCAATTTGTCCCTCCCATCGACGGAAAGTAAGACAAGCAAGCAACGCGGGTAAGAAAGGCAGTGGGAACTGTAATTGTGCAAGCGGTGCTGCTTGCCCAAAGCTTCCCTCTGACGCAGCTTCCTGTTTCCGCCTGGGCGCATGGCGGAGTGGGGCGGGGCAGGGGGCCCAGTGTACTTGTGTGCCTAGGGGCCCTCGATGAATTAATCCTGCCTTGATGGCTGCACATATTTTCGGAACAAATAGGGTTTCAGGATTTTCCTAAAATGGACATAGTCTTTTATCAGCTTTACAGAAGTAGGTAATACATTCCACATCTGAGGAGCTTGATAGAAAAAGAGTGAGGCCAGTTAGTTACGACATCTGAGGCATCTAACAGTTGGAAAGTGAAATTAGCAACCGATTACAAAAAGAATGAAACTTTCAACTAGGTGAAGATGATCTATATTATATTATCTATTCAGTCTATATTATTATTATTATTACAATGAAATACAGTCGTACAAGACTTTAAAACCAAATATGCAGATTTTAAATTGTATTCGGGTCTCAGTCGGAAGCTAATGAAGTACGTAGAGATTAGGAAACCCCTTTTACTGTGATACAAAAATAAGGATCGGCTGGTAACCGAGTCTCCTGCTGCTTTAACAGACAGGATGCAGAGGGACAGAAGAGATCAGCGGCACTTCCTGACAGACCTCGCACTTCACATATGGAAATTTGTTCTATATTCTGGATCAGGTTCCATTAAACCAGTGGTCTCAAACTCACTGCCCGGGGGCCACATGCGGCCCACCAGGTACTAGTTTGAAGCCTAAGGAATGTTTATCATAATCATAAGTAAAATAAAAGTTTATTGTTCATATGTCTCTTTAGCTAGAAATGACGCCGGCAGAGGAAATCAGAGCATGGGAAGGCCGCGAAGCAGCGTTTTTAGTGTGATGTGGTTGCTGCTGGAGCCAGTAGGTTTAACGGTCGTCTCGCGGTGGGAGGGTCAGTGGGGTCGGCTGCACAGCGGCGATAGTGGCGGGGGGGGGGGGGGGAGAGGGTTCTACTGCACAGGGGGATGGCTGGCAGGCAGGTACAAAGATCCACTGCAAATCATTTTGTAACTGCAATGCAATATGGCAGACTTCCTTCATGTACTACTCGAAAGGGTCCAGAGAAGAGCGACTAAAATGGTAAAGGGGCTGGAGGAGTTGCCATACAGTGAGAGATTAGAGAAGCTGGGCCTGTTCTTCCTTGAAAAGAGGAGACTGAGAGGGGACATGATCGAAACATTCAAGATTATGAAGGGAATAGACTTAGTAGATAAAGACAGGTTGTTCACCCTCTCCAAGGTAGAGAGAACGAGAGGGCACTCTATAAAGTTAAAAGGGGATAGATTCTGTACAAACGTAAGGAAGTTCTTCTTCACCCAGAGAGTGGTAGAGAACTGGAATGCTCTTCCGGAGTCTGTTATAAAGGAAAACACCCTCCAGGGATTCAAGACAAGGTTGGACAAGTTCCTGTTTGAGGCTATCAACAACACTTAAAGAGGAGACTCTCCAAACCCTACAATAGTAGAACGGTTAAAACGAGGAAAGCCAGAAAAATGGTCTTCCAAAAGAAGGAGGCCTGAGGGCCATCAGACTGTAGCATCAGCGACTGACATTGTGCCTGGCTGCACCTTCCACGTTGTGTACTCTCAATTTACACTACTGTATATGATTGCACAATCACCATAAGAATATGATTCTTGATGCAGGCTTTAAAGTGCCAAAATATGGCTCCCTGTTGAGTTGTATCTTCTCGATGGACACTGAGAGCTCTTTGAATCCATTACTTAATAAAATTGGTACATGGACCTCCTGAAATCTCCTTCTTTTGGAAGACCATTTATCCGGCCCTAATCAACAACACTTAACTAATTAGTGCTGCTGAATATCTTCACTAACCACTGAAGCCATAGCTGACTATTTTGTAGGTGGTCCAGGCATGGAATTGGCAATTATGCGGTTAAATGTTGATATTCAGTACTTAACTGCCTAAGCTAAACAGACATATCAGATCACATAAAACTCAGTCTTAACATAGTCCAGTTTCACTTAGTTGCATGCTGAACGTCACACTTAATCGCACAAGAGATAGATAGATAGTCAATGCCTGTGCCTGGACATGGGTCGGCATGGCATGTGATGATCTTAATGTGGCCAAACAAATTGAAAAGGCAACGGCAAGAGCTAGAGGATGCTTGAGTGCATAGGAAGAGGAATGGCCAGTGGGAATAAGGAGGCATTGATGCCCCTGTATAAGACTGGTGAGACCTCATTTAGAATATAGTATGCAAATCTGGAGACTGCACCTTCAAAAAGATATAAATAGGATGGAGTTGGTCCGGAGGAAGGTGTTCGTCATAAGATGTATGAGAGCAGACTTAAAGATCTCAATGTGTACACTTTGGAGGAAAGGTGGTAGTGGGAAGATATGATAGAAACATTTAAATACAATCAGCAAAAATATTGTTATTAGCCTAGTGGTGGAGATATCGCCTAGTGGTGGTATCTCCACCACTAGGCTAATAACAGGTTTTTTGCTGATTGTATTTATATTTTGTTATTGAGATTTGGATTCTTGAGAAACATTTAAATATCTATGTGGAATAAATAGGCATGAGGCCAATCTCTTTCAATTGAAAGGAAACTCCAGGGTGAGTAGAAGTTAAGAATTGTTAGGCTGAAATGTAATCTAAGGAAATATTTTTCTATAGAAAGGGAGGTAGATGCATGGAATAGTCTCCCGGTAAAGGTGGTGGAGACAAAAACTGTGTCTGAATTCAAGAAAGCATGGGACAGGCATGTGGAATTTCTTAGGGAGAGGAGGAGCTAGTGGTAGCTGCGGATGGGCAGGCTAGGTGGACCATTTAGCCTTTATTTGCCATCATGTTTCTATGAAATAAATGTCCAAGAGTAGCTTCAATAAATTGTTGAAAACACCTGTTTGTACAAGTTTTTTGAGTGTACGGGATTTTATTCTGGGATTTGTTGGTGAATTTATAGTGTTCTGTTATGATATGTTGTATTGTTATTGACTTATGTGTGTTATGATGTAATCTGCATAGGTATATGTGCAATATAAATTTTTTACATAAATAACTCCTGCGGCGACCAAAAAATACACCGACTGCCGTCAGCTGAATATTAACACCTTAGTCTTTCCCTACAAAGGCAACATTTGGAGGTGAACGTGGATATTTCCATACTTCCATCCTGCATGACTTGAGATGCTGAGGATGTTGATGTTCATTGATCGGGTGAACCATTGTTTGTCTTTTCCTTATTAGATTGTGCTTGCAATGTCCCTACACAGAAACTACAAGATAGTGGAATATTTCACCTCAGTCACATGTGCAGAATGCGGACTGAACCTCAACAAATATAGAATGTGACTACAAGCTAGAAATAGAAATAGGCAGACAAATAATGAACTGGAAACCCAAGAAGTCACAGTTTGCACCAGAAAAAACAAAGACAGAAATGCATTTCCTTCTGAACCAAGCATTGAGTACTTCAGCAGAAAACAACAGTAAAAAATGAACTTAACATTTTATTGAAGGAATCAAATAAATATACAGTACTATAATATAATACAAAAAGATATTCATTACAATTATAATCACAATTCTAATTTTTCCATACATATTTCTATCATTCCTCCAAAATATATTTCCATATGACCTATTTCATACCTCTATACACTCCCCCTGTACCCTTCCCCCCATTGTTTTTATTTCCATTATAACATTGTAATGAATGAATTTTTCACTTTTCAAATGACATGTGTGTGTGGGAGGGGGTAAATCCATATGTAGTAGCAGTTTCAACCTTAAATGAAGGTTTGAGAGGGGGGTAACAGGCATGGAGCAGCAGCTACAATGCTAAAGAAAGGCATGGGGAAGAATAGGTATTATTATAGGGTTACCATATGGCTCCAGAAAAAGGTGGATGGATTGAGACATCCGGGTTTTGCTTCCATTGAATAGAAGTAAAACCCAGATGTCTCAATCTGTCTTCCTTACTTCCATTGAAAGTAATGGAAGTAAAATCCGGATGTCTCAATCCATCCTCCTTTTTCTGGAGCCATATGGTAACCCTAGATATTAACAGGCATGTATGAGTAGTGACAGGTACAATCCTAAATGAAGGAATTGGGGGTGGGATGGGAACTTGCATAGAGTAACAGTTGCAACCCTAAAGGAACTGAGGCAGGGGTAGGGTTACCAGATTTTGGCCCCGCCCAGTACCACCTCCAGCCCCACTCCATTCTGCCCCCCAGCCTCGCCCCCACAAGCCTTCTCTCTTCTTCCCCAAAGAACTCCAGCCATTTCTGGATGGCCTGGAGCATGCGCGGATATGTGTGTGATGTCATCCGTGCATGCTCAGAGACCCTCCAGATGCGGCCGGAGCTCATAGGGGCTTTCAAAAACCTAGACAAACTGCAGGGTTTTGGAAAGTCTGTGTGGGCACCTGGACAGTCCTCTAAAAAAGAGGACATGTCTGGGTTTTCCTGGACATCTGGCAACCCTAGGGAGGGGGGACTACATGGAGTAACAGTTGCAACTTTAAATGAAGGCACTGGGTGGGAACTGTGGAGTAAGAGTTGCAACTCTAAATGAAGACACTGGGGAGAACATAAGAACATAAGAAGTTGCCTCCGCTGAGGCAGACCAGAGGTCCATCTTGCCCAGCGGTCCGCTCCCGCGGCGGCCCATCAGGCCTATTGCCTGAACAGTGGTCCAGACTAATTTTGTAACTTACCTCTAATCCTATCCGTATAACCTACCTCTACTCCTATCTGTACCCCTCAATCCCTTTGTCCTCCAGGTACCTATCCAAACCTTCTTTGAAGCCCTGTAGCGTGCTCCTGCTTATTACATCCTCCGGTAGCGCGTTCCATCTATCCACCACCCTCTGGGTGAAAAAGAACTTCCTGGCGTTTGTTCTAAACCTTTCCCCTTTCAATTTCTCTGAGTGCCCCCTTGTACTTGTGGTTCCCCATAATTTGAAAACTCTGTCCCTGTCTACTTTTTCTACGCCCTTCATGATCTTGAAGTTTCTATCATGTCTCCTCTAAGTCTCTGCTTTTCCAGGGAGAAAAGCCCCAGCTTTTTCAGTCTGTCAGTACATGAGAGGTCCTCCATACCCTTTATTAGCTTAGTTGCTCTTCTCTGCACTCTCTCAAGTGCCGCCATGTCCTTCTTGAGGTACGGCGACCAGTACTGGACACAGTACTCCAGGTGCGGGCGCACCATTGCACGATACAGTGGCAGGATGACTTCCTTCGTCCTGGTTGTGATACCCTTCTTAATGATACCCAACATTTTGTTTGCTTTCCTTGAGGCAGAGGGGAACTGATTGGATATACAGTACTCTGCCGATATTTGCGGGGGTTCCATTCCAGGAACCCCCGCAAATCTTGAAAAACCGCAAATACGATTTTTCATGGGGAAGACTGGAGAGGGCAGCGAGAGAAGCCGGAGAGAGCAGCCGGAGCGCCAGCGAGTGTAGGAAATCACTCGCTGTATGCTCCAACCACCTCTTCCTGCACTAAGTCGGGCCTTACCAATCAGGAGTTACGTGTCAAAACAGCTGGTCTCTCTGCCTCTTCCGCGGCCCTCTCCTTGTCGGCGATTCATGGGCGGAAAATATCGCGAATGACGGGGACCGCGAACCGCCGACTGCAAATGACCGGGGGAACACTGTAGTTACAACTCTGAATGAAGGAAATGGGTGGGAACTGCATGGAGTAATAGTTACAACCCTGAATGAAGGAACAGGGTAGGGACTGCATGGAATAACAGTTGAACTGTAAATTAAGGAACTGAGGGAGGGGGGCTATATGTAGTAGCAATTACAACCCCTAGGGCAGGGGTGTCAAAGTCCCTCCTCGAGGGCCGCAATTTCCCCAATGAATATGCATGAGATCTATTTGCCTGCACTGCTTTCATTGTATGCTAATAGATCTCATGCATATTCATTGGGGAAATCTTAAGAACCCGAATGGATTGCGGCCCTCAAGGAGGGACTTTGACATCCCTGCCCTAGAGGAAGACTTGAAGGGGTAATGTGCATGTAAGTAAAAGGAATGCTGAAGATTTACAAGATTAAGCTGAAGTAGAAATAATATTTGGCTTGTAGTAGAAGGCATGGCATGCTGCAGCCTGTGTAGAGTAATAGCTGCGACCGTAAATGAAGGCATGGGAGCAACCGGCTTGGTTTGGTATTTGCAATCCTGGATAAAGACCTAGGAATAACCGTCACAAAGTTTTTATTAGCATGTGCATTTTACTGTAATCTCTTCAGAACTACAGATGGGCTAAAATATAAATAATAATATTAACTACCTTACTGGGCAGACAGGGTGGATTATTATTGTGCTCTTTTTCTGCCATCATCTACTCGGTTACTATACAAGAGACGCATGCACATTTGCCAAAGTTCGCCAAGAGAATACGAGAAGGAACATGCCCACTTCAGCGACTCCCAGATCTTACAAGGTGGATCTCCTTGCTCTTGGAAAACACTTTGCAAAATTATCCCCTGGGTGTCCTTAATTTGAATTTGTGCCACTCCCAGGAAGGTATAAATAATTCAGAGAAGTGCTGAAAGAAAGTTCAGAGCAAGGGGCTGGAGGAAGATGGACTCAAGAGGAACATAAGGAAGTATCTCTTTACAGCAAGAATGATAGATACATGGAGGAGTCTCCTAGTAGTGAGAGGAGCAGGCCAAGACCCAGGGAAACTAGAGCTAAACTCTAAGCTAAATCCAAATTAATAGTAATAATAAAATCCCGTTTCTCCCACTGACACTCCTCTTCTTAAGCAAACCGTTGCCTTAAATACAAACTTAGGGCTACATTTACTAATGTGTTATATTAATATTTCAATGTGATTTTGCATTATTAAGGGGGGACGTTATCAATGTGGGCTCCTGTAAAGACATGTTATTTTGCCACTCTAGCTGCTTTAGTATAGGTCCCATTTTATACATTAAGACCTAGTTACTAATAACTGGGATTAACAGTAAAATAAAGGGAACCCACTTTGATAACTTCCCCTTTTAATGCAAGCTCCATTATCATCAATGGGGACTATTTACTAATATGAGGGGCTGCTGAAAATTTCTCAGCCCAACCAAGAATGACGTGGAGCCATGAAACTTACAAGTTATTCCACACGTTTCTTGACACTTTTCATTTCAATGAAGCAAATGCATCTAGCAAATGGGCACAAGTATAGGGAAACCAAGCCATTGTGACATCACTGATGAGGTTAGCACGTAGGCATTGGTGGAATGAGGCATTATGACATCACAATACGAGGAGCCACTGAGAAGTTTTCAGCCCAATCAAGAAGAGAATGATGTGGAGCCATGACTCACAAGTTATTCCACACTTTTCTTGACACTTTTTATTTAATTTCATACCATTGAAATAAAAAGTGTCAAGCAAAGTGTGGAATAATTTGTAAGTTTCATGGCTCTACATAATTCTCTACTTGGCTGGGCTGAGAACTTTTCAGCGACCCCTTATAACTCCCATTAATCATATTAACATATGTGATTAAAAACTTTTTTTTTTTTGCTCATTGATCTCTTAACAAGCTGCAAGAATGTGGGTTCTCTTACCTATTGATATTAAAATGGAATCTCACTGAATGACCTTCCATTAAAAAATTACAAACTTGGTTTAGATTACTACAGCTTTTGTGGCAAATCAGGTCTTACAAGTTGATTCATTTTTTTTGACCGATGATTAAAATTTCTCAGTATTTGACTGGTTTCTTTAGTTGTCATCTGCAAATTAACCAGTGATATGGAAATAGCACATAAACTATAGTATTGTTAATTGCAAATAAATGCATGTTAATGGATTGATACAAGTTAGTAAAATTAGCCCTTAGATTGTAAGTCTTCTGAGGAAAGGATCTACCAACTAAAGAATGGTAAACCGTGGTCACCGCAGTAAATCCATAGGAATGGAGACATTTGCAACTGGTTTACTGCAGGAATGGGAACAAGATCTTTCACCGCGCCGTGGAAGCGGTGAAAAGTCTTGCTCCTGTGGTAATAAAAATTGCACCCGTCAGACTCGGCATCTCCTCCTCAGCTCCTCTTGTGCCTATTGTACCTTCAGGAGCCAGCCATACCACGATGAGGACAGAAGGAACCCACAACCAAAGCCTGAGACCAATGTGATTTGAAGAACAAAATTACCAGACAACAAAAGGTAGAAAAAAATTAATTTATTTTATATTTTGTGATTAGAATATTTCAGATTTGAAATATGTATCCTGTTAGAGCTGGTATTAGACATAACTGGGAACCGCAAAGCCCAGACTGTGCTTCTTTGGCTTCCAACTGGCTTAGGGCTCTCTCTGACCAGGGGGCAGTTGCACTCCCCGAACATTATTCCTGCCATGTGTGACTGAAGTATTCTGTTAGCTCAGGGGTAGGGCACTCCGGTCCTTGAGAGCCGTATTCCAGTCGGGTGTTCAGGATTTCCCCAATGAATATGCATGAGATCTATTTACATGCACTGCTTTCAATGCATATAATTAGGGAAATCCTGAAAACCCGACTGGAATACGGCTCTTGAGGACCGGAGTTCCCTACCCCTGTGTTAGCTTGATTTTTCTATGTAGCATTCTGTAGTAATTTGGTTTGTTCAGTTTTCACAATAGTGGAGGGGATATTTGTGAAAGGGAGGGGAGACAGGGGTTTTGTTGATCCTTGCTCTATATTATTTATGTTTATAAAATGACAATTGTACAGGATATTGTCTCTTTTTATTCTTTAATAAAATAAATTCAGTATAAAATCATAACTATTTGAGGCTTGTGCGGATGGGATCTGACAGTTTGTGGGACGGGGACTGAGTTTGCGGGGATGGGGCAGGGACGGGAACTGAGTTCGTGGGGATGGAGCAGGGATGGGGACGAGCTCATGGGGACAGGGTGGGAACAGTGATAAATTATTTCTCCGTGTCATTCTCTACTACCAACTACCTAAATCTGTAGCTGGCCTTGAGCTCAGATTTTAAAAAGGCGAGTACTGTAATTAAATTAAAAAAAAAATCCACATCCAGTGGAGGTGATGGAATAAAGAATTAGCAATTCAAGAACAATATAATACAGGCACTGAAGATTCTAGTGGAAAGGTGAGATTAAAGACAGAGATATCATTGGTTCTGTGGTTTTGTAATAGAGAGGGAGGTTTCTCAATTTCTATCTTGATAGCCTAATCTGCTGTCAATTTTTACATTTCTATGTGTGCAAATGGTTAAGCAGTGTGTGTGTGTGTGTGTGAATGTGGAGAGAGAGAAATTCAGAATGAGCATGAAGATATGCATACAGGCACAGTATTGAACAGACTTGGCAGGCTGTACAAGTATGTGTGTGTATATACGGTATGTACCAGCTCAGTGTGAGAAAGTCTATTATTGGAAGGCTCTGTCTGTGGTGAATACTAATGAGGTTGCACAGGAAGCTCAAAGGTCTCTCCGCACTGGCAGAAGAGTTGCTGCTTGAGAAAGTATCATTGATCTGACAGAAAGATCCTCAAGATGGCCTCATAGCAGCAGGATGAGTCTCTGGTGGGCTTCCCACCCCAACCCCCTCCCCCACTACACCTAGAAAACATAGAAAATGGGAGATAAACATCAAAAGAGAGTATGCGGCTTGGAGGAGAATTGTATTGAAAGAAGGTGCAGTCACTGCCGAGTTTTGCGTCACTGCAGGGTTGACCACACGCTCAAGGGACTGAGATAGAAAGTAGAGCCGGGCTGCACGAATGCTTGGGCACACCAGAGAATGTGGCAGGAAGTCCTCCAAAAAGGTAGGACAGCTGCATACATCTGGATTGCATGTGGCAGATGCAGAAAACTGACCCTAGGCAAGTCACTTAATCCTCTGCTGCCTCAGGTACATTAGATAGATTGTGAGCCCACCAGGACAGATAGTACCTTTATGGAAACCGCTTTGAATGTTGTAAAGTACTACAAAAAGGCGGTATACAAGTCCCAGTCCCTTTCCTTTCCTGATGTCTATTCTTGCAAGTAGTGGCAATTGCAACTAGAGAATGACACGGTGACATAATTCATCACCGTTCCCGTCCCCACGGATAACCGCGGGAAACCATGTTCATGTCATTCTTTAAGGAGAGAGGGAAGAATCAGAGTATGAATGGCCACAACCACTGACCCACAAGCTTTGCTTTGAAGAATGCCGGTGTAGAAGGACTGAGGTTGAGATAGACACTACAGAATGACATTTTCTGGTATCCAGAGCAGATATTGTGATGTCATAATGCCTCATTCCACCAGTGCCTAAGAGCCAATCACATCAGTGATGTCACAATGGCTTCATTATCCTTGGCTCACATAAGAATCAGAGTATGAATGGCCACAACCACTGACCCGCAAGCTTTGCTTTGAAGAATGCTGGTGTAGAAGGACTGAGGTTGAAACAGACACAAAAGAATGACAGTCTCTGATATCCAGAGCAGATATTGTGATGTCATAATGCCTCATTCCACCAGTGCCTAAGAGCCAATCACATCAGTGATGTCACAATGGCTTCATTATCCTTGGCTCACATAAGAATCAGAGTATGAATGGCCACAACCACTGACCCGCAAGCTTTGCTTTGAAGAATGCTGGTGTAGAAGGACCGAGGTTGAAATAGACACTAGAAAATGGCATGAGATTATTTCCCGTGGTTATCCGTGGGGACGGGAACGGTGATGAATTTTGCCACCGTGTCATTCTCTAATTGCAACCTTCATGTAGTGTGGTCAGAGCACAAAACCATCTCTGCAAAATACTATGCCCTGGTCAGGGGATGTCATTAACTGCCCCCTCCCTGTCTGGCTGCATGGATCCCATGGCTGTTTCCACTTTAGGGCACATGACCTCTATTGGCCAACCTAGAGCATACACATGCATGTTCAGGGATTAGGCAAGTCTGAAAGCTGGGGATGTAAATAAATAAATAACAGTAATCCACCAAGTACATGTTTGTGGATTGGAAGATTAAAAAATATTTCTAAATATTTATTTATTTAAAATTTTATATACCGTTTAAAACTAAGGGCTCCTTTTTACAAAGCCGCGTTAGCGGTTTAACGTGCATAATAGCGCACGCTAATTTTCTGGCCATGCTAGCCGCTACCGCCTCCTTTTGAGCAGGCGGTAGTTTTTTGGCTAGCGCGGGGCTTAGTGCACGCTAAAAAGTTGCGTGCGATAAAGCCGCTAACGCGGCTTCGTAAAAGGAGCCCTAAATGGTTCACATACAAGTGTTTAAAAATAATCACATAATACAAACAAATACATAGTAAAATAAACATATAATAAAATAAAAATAAAAACAGTCTTCAGGGAAATACCATAATGAAGATAAAAAAGATCATGAATAGTTCATCAACTTCATCAAAAGTAACTTGAAAAAAGGCATCTACAAATAGCCATTTTCTAAACCTACCCTTTTCACAGCAATTTCGTATCTGACCCACCAAGGAGTTCCATAACTTAACTCCTGCACAACAGAAAGTCCTTTTACCGGTCTCAACAAGTCTTGGGCTCACAGACGTCTTCAGTAAAGCTAAATTCTCAGAACGCAAAGATCTTGTTGGTATATAATAATAATAATAATAACAGTTTATATACCGCAGGACCGTGAAGTTCTATGCGGTTTACAATGATTAGAAATGTTACAGATTGAGGCCCTGATTCTACAAAGTGCGTCCCGATTTTAGGCAGCTGTAGGCGTCCTACAGCTGTCTAATCCTGAGTATATTACTTTTAAGCAATTATGGGATGTTTCCATACATAACTTGAAGGGGGGCAGGTGGTGCATGATTTCTTGCGTTTGCATCTCCTTTCCCACATCTCCATAGCTCCTCTGAGTTCATTGCGGTGCACCAGGGAAGCACTGCTGTAAATGTGTAGTCAGACTTGGAGAAATTAAATATATTTTCCTTATTCTTGAGCAGCTTAAGGCTTTCATTGATATAAAGATTGTATAATGGGGAAATATCAGATATTGATTGTGGATTGTGTTAGGAGTCCTTTTATTAAGGTGGGCGCCTTAGCATTCAACACGCGCTAATCTTTAGCGTAATAAAAGAATCCCTTAATGTTTTTTCATGTATACTTTGCTTCATTTTGATCTCCATATCTTTGCGTTGTCACTCTCCCGCCAACTGTGGTCTATGGAAGATTGAATAATTTTCTTTTCAAATATTTATTTTCATCGTAATGCTACTTGGCTATCTATCTGTGTTACTTATGCAAATTGATACTTGTTTCTTCATATATGCATAAATAAATAGACAAAATAAATTTTTTAATGTCAAAATATTTTTATTGAAAGGTTTATGATGAAAATACAACACAGTCAAGTACAAAGCAAACCCCTCCCTCCCAACCACCCCCCTTCCCCACCCTCACCGAACCCCCCCTCCACCCCAATACACCAAACAGCAGTAAGAATCCAGCATCCAAAATGCAGCAAAATAAATTTTTTTAAAACCCTCACATGAGACTAACAGCTGTGAGAAAACCATCAATCAAATCTATCAAACAAAACCCATAGGGCTCCTTTTATAAAGGTGCGCTAGCGTTTTTAAGGCATGCACCGGATTAGCGCGCGCTAGCTGAAAATCTACCGCCTGCTCAAAAGGAGGCGGAAGCAGCTAGCGGACGCGGCAATTTAGCGAGCGCTATTCCGCGCGTTAAGGCCCTAGCGCACCTTTGTAAAAGGAGCCCATAATCATAAAATGTTCATAATCTCTGATATAATCGATAGAGTATGAACATCATATGACAGTGGTGTTCAACACACGGGCCACTTTGAACTCTAATCAGCTGAAAGACAGCTGACAAATATCTTCCAATATGGAGTCATGACACTGCTGACCAGTGTGTGTCAGTGACCTCCATTTCCACCAGCTCACCTTCAAACTGTATTGGGGGATATCCTCAAAGTTGTGAGCATTCACTTTTGTTGTTTGAGAAATGCTTTATCCTTCAAGCATGTGGCTCTTCTCCCCATCCGCTTTGCCCTTTTTGCTCTGAGCTGGGTAGAGAGGCAAAGTAGCAGAAAATAGACAGAAAGACAATGGGGGCCACCCCAAAAGTCTCTGAAGGTTGCCGTTGACCTCTGGGCCTTGCATTAAACAATTATGTCTTATGATTAACGTGACCATTTATTTTTTCATCAAAAGCGGACAATTATTAATTGTCAGTCCCGCCCCCAATCCCGCCCTAGCCCCGCCTCAACCCTGCCCTAGCCCTGCCCCCAATCCCGCCCTAAATTTATTCCATTCATTTTTCATGTACACATAATATCTTCATATTAATTCATAATGGTAACCTTAAAATTAAAAAAAACTACAAAGCACACTATACGCAGAGAAAATGTTAATTATCATTTGGGGTTTTCAAAGATGTCAAGGCAAATGACTTTAAAATATGCAATGTCACCTCAGTAACTATAGAAAAATAGACAAATATAGTGCAAAATATAGACAGCAGATATAAATTCTCAAAACTGACAGGTTTTGATCATTAAATTGAAAATAAAATAATTTTTCCTACCTTTGCTGTCTGATGATTTCATGAGTCTCTGGTTGTGTTTCCTTCTTTCTGTGTATCCTTTCTTTCATTTCTTTCTTTCTGCACTCAGGCCCAACAATTGTCCCTTTCTATTCCCTCCCTCCTTCCTTCCTATGTCCTTAGTGCCTCCTTCCAATGTTCATAATGCCCCCCAGTGCCTCTGTCCTGTGTCCTTAGTGGCCCAGTGCCTCTGTCCTGTGTCCCTAGTGCCCCCGTGCTTCCTTTCCATGTCCCTAGTGCCCTCAATGCCTCCTTCCCATGTCCCTAGTGCCCCCAGTGCATCCTTCCCATGTCCATAGTGCCTCCAATGCCTCCTTCCCATGTCCTGAGTGCCCCCAGTGCCTGTCCTGTGTCCTTAGTGCCCCCAGTGCCTCCTTCCCATGTCCATAGTGCCCCCAATGCCTCCTTCCCATGTCCATAGTGCTCCTAGTGCCTGTCCTGTGTCCTTAGTGCCCCCAGTGCCTCCTTCCCATGTCCATAGTGCCCCCAATGCCTGTCCTGTGTCCTTAGTGCCCCCAGTGCCTCCTTCCCATGTCCATAGTGCCCCCAATGCCTCCTTCCCATGTCCATAGTGCTCCTAGTGCCTGTCCTGTGTCCTTAGTGCCCCCAGTGCCTCCTTCCCATGTCCATAGTGCCCCCAGTGCCTGTCCTGTGTCTCTAGTGCCCACGGTGCCTCCTTCCTATGTCCATAGTACCCCAATGCCTCCTTCCCATGTCCAGAGTGCCCTCAGTGCCTGTCCTGTGTCCTTAGTGCCCCCAGTGCCTCCTTCCCATGTCCATAGTGCCCCCAATGCCTGTCCTGTGTCCTTAGTGCCCCCAATGCCTCCTTCCCATGTCCAGAGTGCCCTCAGTGCCTGTCCTGTGTCCTTAGTGCCCCCAGTGCCTCCTTCCCATGTCCATAGTGCCCCCAATGCCTGTCCTGTGACCTTAGTGCCCCCAGTGCCTCCTTCCCATGTCCATAGTGCCCCCAGTGCCTGTCCTGTGTCTCTGGTGACCCCAGTGCCTCATTCCTATGTCCATAGTGCCCCCAATGCCTCCTTCCCATGTCCAGAGTGCCCCCAGTGCCTGTCCTGTGTCCCTAGTGCCCCCAGTGCCTCCTTCCTATGTCTTCTCTTGCCTTGTCCCTCCCCTGAAGCCAGCCTGCCTGCCTACTTCCTTCCCTCTCTCCAGTGCCTGATTCAAACACCCCCCCCCCGCAGATTCAACACCTCCGCAGATTCAACCCCCCCCCCGCAGATTCAACACCCCCGCGGATTCAAACCCCCTGCCCGCCCGTCCACCTGCCCGTGTACCGCCACTGCCTGCCTGTCTGCCACACCGATTGAAAATCTGGGCCACCGCCGCTGCTTCTTGGCTTCTTCCCGACGTCAATTTTGACGTCGGAGAGGAAATTCGGGCCAGTCAGGCAGCGATTGGCTGGCCCCGAACTTCCTCTCCGACGTCAAAATTGACGTCGGGAAGAAGCCAAGAAGCAGCGGCGGCGGCCCAGCATTTCAATTGGCGCGGCAGGGAGGGAAAGTGATTGGCCGTCTTGGTGTCCCCGCACACAGCTTCGGGATGCTGTCCCTGAAAACGGGACATTTTGGTGCCCGAAGCAGTGGGTCGGGACAACGGGACGGTCGGCCTGAAAACGGGACTGTCCCGGTGAAAACGGGACGTATGGTCACCTTACTTATGATCTATGAGTTTTGTTTGATTAACTTAATTGGTATCTCATAAGCACCCTCCATTGCCCCAGTACAAAATAAATACCTGTATATAGTAAACTGCTTTGAATGTGTATTGTGTAACCACAAAAATGGGGTATTCAAGTCCCATTCCCTCCCCCCATTTTGCCTTTATCAAACAGGCTCCCAGATCCAGCCTAGAAGTGCATAAATGCCATCACACAAATTTATACCTGCTCTGAAGACGATGCAAATTTATGCATGTCCCAGGAAATTTATCAAATGTCCCAGGAAATCCTACACAGATTGCACAAAAGAAGGCACACTTTCTGTACATCTATATTGTATATAGAGTTTTATAAAAGCCCTTTTCTGTGTGTAAAACAGGCTTTACATGTAGAAAAAGCTACAACAGCCCAGATCAAATAAAAGACATAAGAATGAGGAAGCAGACCCAGAGAGATGCCCTACCCAGATTCTGGAAAAAGCAGAGCAGAACAAGAAACTCTCACCGACGGTTGCAAATATACAATAGCAAAGTCTCTTGGCAGAGAAAGGAATAAAACTTAAGTATGACTCCAAAGGAAAAATAGTTTATTGACATACAGGCCCCAAAAACTTCAGACTAAAGAGAGAGAAGCCAAGCAAGGAACCTACGTGAACAAGCACAAAGAAATCCCAGCCAAGAAAGTACTCCGAGCAAAGAGGAATGATCAGTTTTTTAAGGCCCTCTTTTACAAAGGTGCGCTAAGCGTTGTAACGCGCGTTTAGCGTGTGCTAATATTTATCGCACTCTAAAAAGCATAGCACACCTTAGTAAAAGATTTAGTAAAAGTAAGTCTGCATAATTTTAAGTGAATGTAAATGACATATGAAAAAGGGAATAGTATTTTTCTTTCAGTAACTTTCACAAATACAAAGAAAACTTTGTCCAGTAAATTTATTTATTTATTCATTTTTATAATCCATCCTCCCCAGGAGCCCAGAACGGGTTACAATAAAATAAAATTAGGTACTTAGAACTTCCCTAACTGTCCCGAAGGCTCACAATCTAGCTAAAGTACCTGAGAAAACAATTATTAAAATAGTAAAGATATAACAAATAATAAAAAATAAAAAGCATAAAATTAAAGTAAATCAAAAAACCTCAAAGTCCCAAAGCAGTTCAAAGCAAAACAGAATAGAAGTCCAATTGGGCTCTAATCAGTGTGAGTAAAAGGGTGATACATTTCAGAAAGAAAAAGTCAGAAATAAAATGAATGACTTTAGAAACAATAAAAAGTAATGAAATCAGTTCTTAAACAATGGTATTACACTTCTCCCTCCATATTCGCGGTGGATGCAGGCGGAACATAGCCGCGAATATGGAAAAACCGCAAATAACTTTTTATATGTTATTTGCGTTTTTTTGTAACAGCCAGCGTATTTACTATTGAAACTGCGAATAACTTTTCAACTGTTATTTGCGATTTTCAGGCTGATAGCAGGCAAGCAGTGATTTTCAGGAAAATAGCGATTTTCTCCATTCATGCAGGGAAGCAGCGATTTTGAGAGTAAAAGATTTGAAGCAGCGATTTTATGGGAGAAAGCATGGAAGCAGCGATTTTCAGAGTGAATGATGGTATGCGCTAAACTTTTTTATCAGTACAGTAAAGGAAAAGGACCTTTACTCTTGATGAAACTTTGTGGGGCGGAGTCAGCATGCGTAAAATCGCAAATAAGCAAAACCGCGAGTGCAAAAACCGTGAATACGGAGGGAGAAGTGTATACACCAGATAAAATTAAGGCTGTGTTTCCTAATACTTCTGCTGATGTATGTAAAAGGGTTCCTTTTATCACATGTGGTGGACTTGTGGGCTGGTTCAGCGCTTTTGGTCTTCAGTAGTTACTGTTATAGGGCTAGGCTTGGGTACGCCCGTTTTGCTAGATCCCAGGGTGTGCCTTTTGAGATTGCTTAATAAACGTACGTTTTAAAAGACTTTGGGGGTCCTTTTACTAAGGCGCGCTAACTGATTTAGTGTGTGCTAATTGATTTATCGCGCACGAAATGCTAAGGTGCCCATAGAATATTATGGGGCACCTTAGCATTTAGTGTGCGCTAAATCGGTTAGCACGCCTTAGTAAAAGGACCCCATTTTTGCTGCTGCTAAAGGCGTTATAAATCTCAAATGGAAGCAATTTTTGTGGACCCATGCTCCAGGATTGGCGTTTGAAGTTGAAAGACATAACAGAGCTGGAAAAGTCTGATAGCCTAAAATGGGCGTACATAGAGTGGACAACTCTGTTTGTTAATTGGTTTGGGTTTTTTGGGGTGGGGGGCTTGGGAGAGAGGGGTATTGGATACTTGTGGGGGACAGGGTCATTAATGCTATACATTTGTTGGTTCAAAGCTATTCTGTATTCTTTCCTTTTGGGGTGGATGTTGTACATTTTTGGTAAAATGTAATGTAATGTAATTTATTTCTTATATACCGCTACATCCGTTAGGTTCTAAGCGGTTTACAGAAAATATACATTAAGATTAGAAATAAGAAAGGTACTTGAAAAATTCCCTTACTGTCCCGAAGGCTCACAATCTAACTAAAGTACCTGGAGGGTAATAGAGAAGTGAAAAGTAGAGTTAGAGGAAAAATAAAAATAAAATAAACATAAAATAAAATGGAAAATGTTTCAATAAAAATGTATTAAATACAAAAAAAGAAGTAATGAAATGACCCTGTTATCAAATTGGCCTCCTTACTGTGCATACAGGTTAACTTCTGCACTACAGGAAAGGCTCTATGTCAGGGGTGTCCAAACTTGGCCCTCGCCAGGTCGGGTTTTCAGGATTTCCCAAATGAATATGCATGAAATCTGTTTGCATACAATGGAAGCAGTGCAGATCTCATGCAAATTTATTGAGGAAATCCTGAAAACCCGACTGGATTGTGGCCCTCGAGGACCGACATTGGACAACCCTGCTCTATGTTGACAGATCCTTCTAAAAACTACTACCAGAATTTTACATGTTCCAAACCAGACATCTCAGTTCCGATTCTACCTTCTGTCTAAAATGGAGCCGTATGAGCTAAGAGAATAAGAATAACAGGGCATAAAAAATGACAATTCACACATGACACAGACCAAAAATGCAACTGTATTCCGGAAAGCAGAAAACACCTTTGATAAGAGTAGAATGGAAGTTTTTGTACACTGTATTTAAATCATGGAATTTTGGAACAAATTCATATGCTGGATGAAAGCGCTGTATCATAAATCCAATGCAACCATGATGTAAGAAACCAACTCAGAGGGTATCTGAGTTGTTCCGGAAATAAGAACTTTTACTCCCTTTGCGCTTGGAGCCCTTTATTCACAGGATTTGGGATAAAGACAGAATACTACCAGCTGAAATTAAAGAATCAAAGCACAGAGCATCTTTAGATGCAGACAAAACCACGATGGGAAATATCAGTGGTTTCTCTTAAAATCTCTAATCTGGGTAGAAAGCTGCACAATAGGGAAAACAAAAACTCTAGCCTTGGGCTGCAAACTAGTGAAGTAATCAGGTAAAGTACTTAGCGATCCACATCCCCTGGAACATAACAGATCTTTACAGCCTCAACTACAAACCAATAAGTCAAAGTATCAGACAGGAACTAGACAGATGGGGGAAACCTGTCTGTGATCTTACTGGGCCAAATAGCATGGATTAGTCCTCGCTAAATTACTGTATATATTTAACATAATACACATTAAAATCCCTGCCAACTTCTTTTCCTGAATAAAGAAACTGATTAGAATCTACCTATGAAAAAAAAAAAAAAAACAAGGGCAGGAATAAATTAATAGAGCCTGCTATAACAACAACAACAAAAAGCAGATTTCCTAAAAATTTACCCCCCCCTACAAAACTGCACTACCAGTTTCTAGCGCTGAATGACCCATGCTGCTCCCGACGCTCATACCCCCTCTTCTATTAAACTGCGCTAGCAGTTTTTAGCACAGAGAGCCGCGCTATTCCTAACGCCCATAGGAACTCAATGAATGTCAGGAGCAGCAGTTTAATAGAAGAGGCCCATAGAGTTCCTATGAGAATTGGGAGCAGTGCAGGCCATTCAGCGCAGCTCCCCGCACTAAAAACTGCTAGCGCAGTTTCATAGAAGAGGGGGGTTAGATGACTAACCTTCCCTTTTACTAAGCCATGGTAGAGGTTTCTACCGTGGCCCGGAGTGCTAAATGCTCCAACACTCATAGGTTGTGAGCCCAGTAGAGAAAGAAAAAGTACCTACATGGGATGAACACAGAGGATCTCTAATTAGAATATCAATGGGCAATCTTTCAGTGTCTGAATCCCGCAAAGGAGATGGTTTGGATAGGCCGGAGTGAGCTTCAATGGCAACTCCAGCAGTTGGAACCTAAGGACAGTACCAGGTAGTCTTCTAAGGCCCAGAAATATCAAAGAAAAAAGACATTTTAATTTAATCAAATTGTAATGTAGACTAGATGGACTGTTCAGGTCTTTATCTGCTGTCATTTACTATGCTACTATATTGGACTGAATTCTATAAATGGTGCCGATTCAATTTCACATAAAGTGCTGTTCTATAAATGATGCTCAGTGAATATTTGTTCATTAGGTATGTATATACCACCTATCAAGGTTATCTAAGCGGTTTACAATAAGGTACTCAAGCATTTTCCCTGTCTGTCCCAGAGTCACAAGGAGCAGGCTGGGATTGAACTCACAATCACAACCACTAGGCCACTCACTCCCACAGTAACCTTGTAAGACTAGCGTGAGTTCAGTTCATATTCAAGTCAACTTTTTTTCTACTCCTTTTTCAGTATTTGTGGTATGGGGTTCATAATCCAAACTTAAATACATCTAAAAACCCGCACAAGTCGGTAATTGGATGATCTTAAAGACAGGTTGTCCAAGTGCCGATAATCAAAACAGCTTTTTGGACATATCCAGGGACATTTTAGGCCTCTAAATGCCGCTGTGCGCCCAGAATTGAAAGGGGCATTTTTGGAGGAGTGGTTAGGGTGGGATAATCATTTTTTTGACCAGACTGCCTAGGCGAAACTTATATGTTATGAGTTAGAATATAAGAACATAAGAAATGCCTCCACCGAATCAGATCATTGGTCTATCCAGTTCGGTGACCCGCACACGCGGAGGCCAATCCAGGTGTTCCCTGTTTACGTCCTAGGTGTTCCCTGATGAAGACCCTGTTTTCCCGTATCCCTCAATGTGATTTGCAAGCAGGTGTGCGTCCAACCTGCACTTGAATCCCATAATGGAGATTTCCGTCACCACCTCCTCCGGGAGAGCATTCCAAGCGTCCACCACTCGCTGTGTAAAACAGAACTTTCTGACATTAGTCCCGGGCTTGTCACCCTTCAATTTTAGTCTATGGCCTCTCGTCCGAGTCACATTTGACAACGTCAATAATGATGCTTCTATTATGTCAAAACCTTTTAGTATTTTGAAAGTCTCTATCATATCCCCTCGCAGCCTTCCCTTCTCGAGGGTGAACAATCCCAGTTTTACGAAGCGTTCTTTGTATCTCAAATTCTCATTACCTTTTACTAGCTTCGTGGCTCGCCTCTGCACCCTCTCCAGCAGAGTTATATCCTTCTTTAGGTAAGGAGACCAGTGTTGGACACAGTACTCCAGGTGTGGTCTGACCATTGCTCTGTAAAGAGGCATTATGACTTCCGCCGATCTACTTGTAATACCCTTCTTTATCATGCCCAACATCCTGTTTGCTTTCTTTGCCGCCGCTGCACATTGTGCCGATGTAGACAGGTATAAGTGCCCAAAAGGTATCAAAAGTGAACAGATAACCACTGGAGACAAAGTATAGACTCACACACACTCCCCCAGTGTTCACTGAACCCCTCACACCCCCGCAAAGATCAGAATAAAAACGTACATACCTGTCTCCAGAACATCAGCACCTAGTATAGGAAAGCCTAGTAGAGCTGCACACAGGTCTCTTAAATAGCCTGGGGGGTGGGCCAATGAACCATAGAGAGGAGGACCCAGGCCCATAAGCCACTCAAACCACTACATTTATAGTGGAACATGTGCGCCCACTAAAACCCTACTCTGCTGCCATATAGGTGCTACCTGCAGCCATAAGGGCTATTGGGGTTGTAGACAGGTGGGTATAGTGAGTTTTTCGGGGGCTCACCAAAACCTATACAGGAGTTCTGGTGAGGTGTTTATCTGGCACCTTTTTTGTGAAATTCAAGGCAGTGCCCTGTAAGGTGCCCCACTGCTCTGTTGCCATGTCTGGGTGGCCAGTCCATCACAATGCTGGCCCCTCTCACATCCAAAATGTCTTGTTCTGGGCGTGTAGGACTTGGACAAATTTTTGGTCGAGAATGTGGTATAAAGATAGATGTAGTGGTGGTCTGAACGATCCAACGGAATCGTTTAGACGTACTTTTCGAGAATGGACATTTTACCGGTGCTGACTTTGGGTGACTAGAGCCCCAAGTCCAAATCAGACTTAGACTTTTCTTTTGATAAGGCCCTCCACATGTTTACAGAAATTGAGGGTTTCTGGTGTATGAAAAAATGTTTTAGGGGTTAAGAACATAAGCAATGCCTCTGCTGGGTCAGATCTGAGGTCCATCGTGCCCAGCAGTCCGCTCACGCGGCGACCCAACAGGTCCAGGACCTGTGCAGTAATCCTCTATCTATACCCCTCTATCCCATTTTCCAGCAGGAAATTGTCCAACCCTTTCTTGAACCCCAGTACTGTACTCTACCCTATTACGCCCTCTGGAAGCGCATTCCAAGTGTCCACCACACGTTGGGTAAAGAAGAACTTCCTAGCATTTGTTTTGAATCTGTCCCCTTTCA
The DNA here is from genome assembly GCF_902459505.1 of Geotrypetes seraphini. Lineage (NCBI taxonomy): Eukaryota > Metazoa > Chordata > Amphibia > Gymnophiona > Dermophiidae > Geotrypetes > Geotrypetes seraphini. Next base: position 23,370,214 of record NC_047096.1, read on the forward strand.
ACTTTTCCGAATGCCCTCTTGTTCTTTTATTTTTCAAAAGTTTGAAGAATCTGTCCCTCTCTACTCTCTCTATGCCCTTCATGATCTTGTAAGTCTCTATCATATCCCCTCTAAGTCTCCTCTTCTCAAGGGAAAAGAGTCCCAGTTTTTCCAATCTCTCAGCGTATGAAAGGTTTTCCAAACCTTTCATCAGACGTGTCGCTCTCCTCTGAACTCTCTCGAGTATCGCCATATCCTTCTTAAGGTTCTGCCATAGTAAAAGGTTTGGTAGTCACTGCTAGTACATTAACAGCTGATCATTTCATGCTGAAGAGCTATCATATTGCCAAGCCCCACAGTTGTCTTTTTGCAACATATGTCATCTGTCTGTGTTCGTGTGTTGACCCTCAGTCCCTATCCATGAGCTGCCGAGGGTGTATATGTTAGGCTAGAACATTTATTTTATTGTAGTAAAGATGTGTGCAGAATTGAATCGGTTCAGCGGAAGGCCACCAGGATGATCTCAGGGCTCAAGGGTCTCTCGTATGAAGAGAGACTGAACAAATTGCAGCTCTATACTCTCGAGGAACGTAGGGAGAGGGGAGACATGATCGAAACATTTAAGTACCTCACGGGACGTGTCGAAGTGGAAGATGATATTTTCTTTCTCAAGGGACCCTCGGCGACAAGAGGGCACCCGCTCAAGCTCAGGGGCGGAAAATTTCATGGCGACACCAGAAAGTATTTCTTCACAGAGAGAGTGGTTGATCATTGGAACAAGCTTCCAGTGCAGGTGATCGAGGCAGACAGCGTGCCAGACTTTAAGAATAAATGGGATACCCATGTGGGATCCCTACGAGGGTCAAGATAAGGAAATTGGGTCATTAGGGCATAGACAGGGGGTAGGTAAGCAGAGTGGGCAGATTTGATGGGCTTTAGCCCTTTTCTGCCATCATCTTCTATGTTTCTATATTTAGTTAGTTGGTTTATTCATTTGTATCCTGCCTATAACTAAGTGTGTACACACCACCTACTGCTCTAACCTCTGCTGTTTCAGAGACTGCACTTGGAAGTTTTCAGCAGAGATGGTGTCAGAGAAGGCCTGGAGCTCAGCTGATCGAAGCAGGGGCAGCCTTGACAGGATGAAGGAGCTGTACCTAATGATTACTCCTCTGAGCAAGCACCGGGCACAGTTCCTAACCCCCTTTACTGGCAATTCTCAGCACAAATAACGTGCAAATAATTTCCACGCTATTCTGTTGAAAATCACCTATAAAAGAAAAATCGCTCCCACTACAGCCACTACATCAACTCACCGGATTTTGCCAGTGAGTTTTGAGAATCTGACCCTCTGAAGTTGTTTCTTTTTTTATTCAACTGCACACTTTCTGCTCCACAAGCAGTGCTGCAATGACAGTGGTGGCCACAGATACCCTGAACAATGAAAGAATGCTGTAAGGTAAAACCGGTTTCAGGCAGCTTTTTCCTCTGTTTGAGGAAATAGACTAAGAACAGAGAAACCCAATTGAATCCCCAAGAGGAAGTTGCAAGGGGTGCACAGAGAAAATGTCCCTCAGCTATAGATACTTCAGAATGCAGAATACAGTCTCCTTGACGCTTTTTTGCTGCACACGGCATGGACTCAGAGTGTGAATTGTAACATTTTGTAGACTAACAATTTTCATGGGATCAATAAAAAATATGAGGACATATATTCAGCAGGAGGTAATCAGGGAGGAGAGGTTCTAACCCAATGATCTCCCGCTAACTGGGTATTCCTCAGATTTTCAGTGGTGCATACTGAGATACTGCTGCTGAAAATCTGGGGAACTGATATAGTATTATCCAGTTAGTGCTGGCTCAGGTAGGGTTACCAGATGTCCAGACAGTTTTTCAAAACCTGGCACTGCGTTGGGACAGCATCTGCGCATGCGTGGATGCAACACGGTGATATCACGTGCATGCGTGTGATGTCTTTCATCACACCAACGCATGAGCAGATGCCCTACCGTGTGAATAGGTTGTGGGGGCGGGACTGGGAGGCAGAACGGGGCATGACTCAGGCGGAACTGGGTGGGCCTGGGGGTGAGGCCTGGGTCCGGATTTTAGTTCAGGAAAATCTGGCAACCCTAGGCTCAGGCCTACCTGGCAACAGCACCACAGCCCTCTCTCCTCCCCGGTATCCCCAGCACCAGCAGTGATTCATATTTGCTGCCAGTGCTGGCTCTGTCACATCCTGCCCTCACTGATGTCACTTCCTGTCTAGTGGGATGTGGCAGAGGGAATCCCGCGGGGCCGGCACTAGCAGCAAAAATTAATTGCTGCCGGTGTCATGGATGAGTGTAAGGTACCCAGGGAAGGATGAGATTCAGATAGGGTTACCAAATTTTTCCACAGAGAAATCTGGACACATGGCCCTACCCTGTTCTGCCCCCCAGCCCCACCCCTTTCTGCCCCCAAACCTGCCCCATTCCTCCTCCAGCCCTGCCCCCACAAAGCTTCGTCTTTCTTTTCCGACCTCAGGGCCGTGTCTGGATGCCCTCTGAGCATGCGCGGATGAGTGTGACATCATCTGCTCATGCTCAAAGGCCCTTCAGATGCGGACAAATTATCAGATTTTGGAAAGTCCATCTGGGCACTCAGACAGTCCTGTAAAAAGAGGACATGTCCTGGTTTTCACAGACGTCTGGTAACCCTATGTTCATAGACAGGAGGGCAGATGCTGGGACTCCACAGAGAAGAGAAGGGAGAGATTTTGGACATTGGATAGGACATTAACAAAAACTGTAATTTTAAAAATACCTTCAGGAGAGGATGTGTGGAAGGGCCCATCCAAAATACTGGGTCAGGCTATGCCACTGACATGAACCACTGAAGGGGAGGGGGGACTTCCCCTCATTCCTCCAGTGCAGTGCTTCTCAATAGGACCACTTTCTAGGTGTCCCAGGGAACAGGTACATATCCTGTCCCAGGTACATATCATTTCTGGACCTAGCATATATTCCCCTTATGGTAATGCGGCCTCCAGAATTGCACACAGTATTCCAGGTGGGGCCTCACCATGGATCTATACAATGGCATAATGACTTCAGGCTTACGGCTGACGAAACTTCTGCGTATGCAACCTATGATTTGCCTTGCCTTGGATGAAGCTTGCTCCACATGAAGACTGCCAATCAAGTGGAGCAAGCTTCATCCAAGGCAAGGCAAATCATAGGTTGCATACGCAGGAGTTTCGTCAGCCGTAAGCCTGAAGTCATTATGCCATTGTATAGATCCATGGTGAGGCCCCACCTGGAATACTGTGTGCAATTCTGGAAGCCGCATTACCGTAAGGATGTGCTGAGACTGGAGTCGGTCCAGAGAATGGCCACCCGGATGGTCTCGGGACTCAAGGATCTCCCATACGAGGAACGGCTGGATAAGTTGCAGCTGTACTCACTCGAGGAACGCAGAGAGAGGGGTGACATGATCGAGACATTCAAGTATCTCATGGGCCACATCGAGGTGGAAGAAGATATCTTCTTTTTCAAGGGTCCCGCGGCAACAAGGGGGCATCCGTGGAAAATCAGGGGCGGGAAACTGCACGGGGACACCAGGAAATTCTTTTTCACTGAAAGGGTGGTTGATCGCTGGAATAATCTTCCACTTCAGGTTATTGAGGCCAGCAGCGTGCCTGATTTTAAGGCCAAATGGGATAGACACGTGGGATCTATTCACAGAGAAAGGTAGGGAGGGTCATTGGGGTGGGCAGACTAGATGGGCCGTGGCCCTTATCTGCCGTCTATTTCTATATTTCTATGTTAATACATGTTTTTTGTAGGCCTGCCCTTGTCCCACCCAGAACAACCCCCTTGCCATATGTAAACATTTTAGAGTTTTGGATGTGTTTATTATCTCAGCTTTCTGAAATCAGGATTTAGACGAGTAGATGTCTAAATGTATGCTTATGCAAGTCTAAAACCCAAATATTGCTTCAAAATAAGCACCTTAACGTATTATATTATGTAATTAGTCTATGTATATTATACTGTGTATTGTATTATATTATGTATTTTACTTTGGGTCCTTTGGGGATAAAGCAGGGTAGAAATTGAAGAATAGAATAGAGAATGTCAGAAGTATAAGTTTGTGAATCCTGGGAATATTGTGTTATGTTTATCCTTCACATTGTCTAATTATTTAATGATCACACATGTCACGAGGGAGCTGTTATCCTCCCAGAAGTAGGACAATAGAATAATATTTTCCTATCAGACCTGTGCTTGACTGTTTGTCACAAGTATGACTCCGAAAGAGAGGGCACAGTCTCTGATCAACGTGGAGGCTGGGCAATGAATCTTGGGGGAAAGGGGAGACATAACCTAGGCCCTGGGAGTGATGTTTTCCTTCTCATTCTGCTTAGCGCCTGCTTCATAATCTGATTTACATTCCATTTTCTCCCTCTGGATCTTGCAGTTGCCACGGTAACACTTCTGTCTCACTTCAATGATTTTCCAAATTTCTTTTTCTTTTTATTGCGACTTGGTCTCCAAACTGATAGGTGAATGACCCTCTCTTCTCCCAGGTGTATGAGACAGGTACATCCCTATGGCAGGGCTGACAGCAACCAGAACATCCAATGCTCAGGAAGTAGGCAGCTATTTGGGAATGTTCGTATTTTGGATAAGTATTTCCCATTACCATAATATAAGCCAGAAGGGGAGTTAACATGGGGACCCTTTTAATAAAATGCATTAAACAGTAGTGTATGTTCTTACTGCACTTGTGCAGTAATTGTATTCTATGCGCTAATTTGTGCATTAACTTCACGCTATCTTAGGAGACAAGAACTGGGTAGATTATGGGCAGAGACTATCGGGTATTTATTTTACTTATTTATTTGGTTCGTTTTATATCCCGTCCTCCCCGACGAGCTCAGTACGGGTTACAAGTTAACTTACATAATGCGTAGACAAACAGATTGTGAGTTTACATGTGTAAACTCTTAGGTCGTCTTGGTTTAACAGAGGGTCAGCGTTAGCATACAATCCGGCCATTATTTACAAACATATCCCCCCTTTTACAAAACCGGAGCATGGTTTTTAGTGCTGGCCGCAGTGGTAACAGCTCTGACGCACACAGAATTCCCATGAGCGTCGGAGTTGTTACCGGCGCTGAAACTGTGCTACAGTTTTGTAAAAGGCGAGGAAAATGTGTAGACAAACAGACTGAGAATTTACATGTGTACAGTAATGTTTGGTTATGGTTGCCAGATTTTATATTCGTAAAATCTGGACCCCCTAGACCCGCCCTCAGGCACTCCCATTCCCGCCTCTTTATGCCCCAGTCCTGCCCTAGCCCCATCCCCGCTGCTTGCTCTGGTCGGGCACAATTTCGGGGGAAGCTTTTCAAAACCTGGACAAAGTGCCGGGTTTTAAAAAGGCATCCGGACCCCCGGACATGTCCAGGGAAATCCGGACATCTGGTATCCTTATCTTTGGTCATCTTGGAGAAACTGGGACTCTTTTCCCTGGAGAAGAGGAGACTTAGAGGGGATATGATAGAGACTTACAAGATCATGAAGGGCATAGAGAGAGTGGAGAGGGACAGATTCTTCAAACTTTCGAAAAATAAAAGAACAAGAGGGCATTCGGAAAAGTTGAAAGGGGACAGATTCAAAACGAATGCTAGGAAGTTCTTCTTTACCCAACGTGTGGTGGACACCTGGAATGCGCTTCCAGAGGGAGTAATAGGACAGCGTACGGTACTGGGGTTCAAGAAAGGATTGGACAATTTCCTGCTGGAAAAGGGGATAGAGGGGTATAGATAGAGGATTACTGCACAGGTCCTGGACCTGTTGGGACGCCGTGTGAGCGAACTGCTGGGCACGATGGACCTCAGGTCTGACCTAGCAGAGGCATTGCTTATGTTCTTATGGGAGAGGAGGAGATAGTGGATGCTCTGGATGGGCCATTTGGCCTTTATCTGCCATCATGTTTCTATGTTACTAAAGTTCTGTGACATCACAATGCAGGTGCAAAGAGCCTTAACCTATAGGAAGAGGAGATGCAAATATTAAGAGCATTAGCCAATAGGGAGAGGAGGAGATAGTGGATGCTGCAGATGGATAGACTGGATGGGCCATTTGGCCTTTATCTGCCATCAAGTTTCTATGTTACTAAAGTTCTGTGACATCACAATGCAGGTGCAAAGAGCCTTAGCCTATAGGAAGAGGAGATGCAAATGTTAAGAGCCTTAGCCAATGCGCTTCCAGAGAGCATAATAGGGCAGAGTACGGTACTGGGGTTCAAGAAAGGATTGGACAATTTCCTGCTGGAAAAGGGGATAGAGGGGTATAGATAGAGGATTACTGCACAGGTCCTGGACCTGTTGGGCCGCCGCGTGAGCGGGCTGCTGGGCACGATGGACCTCAGGTCTGACCCAGCGGAGGCATTGCTTATGTTCTTATGATATATACAGAATGTCAAAATGAGTATACAATCTGATCATTTTAAGTTAACACTTGAGCAGTAGTGTGGGTGCACTTTATTTCTCAGAGAGGAGGCTTTAAGCGCAGCAGCTCTAACTGAAAATAGCCTTAACATGCAGTCTGCTCATCCATGCCATCTACTCTTCTTTTCACTCCGAGATCCTATGTACTTGTCCCAAGCTTTCAGGAATTCAGATACACTTTTTGGTCCGTATTTTCCATAGAGCACCGATATCGACGGCCGCCTTAAAAGCAGCTGCCAATTGCATGTCAATCATGCGACAGCGCCCTATAGAGAATCATGCCTCTGCAAAAGATAGATGCCGGAAATATTAGCCAGGGTTTTCCGGGCCTACATTTCTGGTGCCTATCTATGCTGTTCATCACACCTACATAGGTGCTTTAGGCCGCCTAACGCCACTTCTGGTGTTCGCCATGCCCATAGTGGCATTCAGGGGTCTAAAGCACCAACATAAGCACGATTCCAGTGTGTATTATATAGGCACTGGTAGGCGCTTGAACGGTGCCGTTTTAAATGGTGTTTGTTACTTAACTTAGGCGGTGGTAGGGTGCCTACTGCCTACCCACACTTAAATATAGGCGCTGTTTCTAGAATTTCCCCCTTTATCTCTACCAGCTACTACCTCCACCAGAAGGCCATTCTTTGAACTTACCACCGTTTCTGTGAAGAAGAATTTCCTCAGATTGCTCCTAAGCCTGCTCCTTTCTCCTTCATCCTATGCCCCCTCATTCCAGAGCTTCCTTCCATCTCTAAGAGACTTGCCTCCTATGCATTCATGCCACATAGGTATTTAAACTATCATATCTATGTTATCTTGTTCCCTCTTCTGCTTTTCCTCCAAAGTATAAATATTGAAATCTTTATGTCTGTCCTCATAGGCTTTTGACAAAGACCATCGACTATTTTAATAGCCTTCAGACCAAATCCATCCTTTTTATATCTTTATGGAGGTGCAGTCTCCAGAATTGTACACAATATTTTAAATGATATTTCAACAGAGTTTTATACAGAAACATTATCTCTTCCTTTTTCCTACTGGCCATTCCTCTCCCTATGCACCATGGTCACCTGGCCAAACAGGTTGAAAAGGTGACAGCGAGTATATACGGTTCCTGGCAAGATCCCAAGAAGTAAAACGGATTTTATGCTGCTTATCCTAGGAATAAGCAATGGATTTCCTCAAGTCATCTTAATAATGGCTTATGGACTTTTCTTTCAGGAAATTGTCTAAACCTTTTTTAAACCTTATTAAGTTAACTGCTTTCACCACATTCTCCGGCAACAAATTCCAGAGTTCAGTGAAGAAATATTTTCTCCGGTTTTAAATCTACCACTTAGTAGCTTCATCGCATGCCTCCTAGTCCTAGTATTTTTGGAAAGAGTAAACAAGCAATTCACATCTACTTGTTCCACTTCATTCAGTATTTTATAGAAATAGACATGCTCGAGAAATGGGCCGCAACATGGCAAATGAGGTTTAACATGGATACGTGTAAGGTGATGCATGTTAGTAACAAAAATCTTATACACGAATACAGGATGTCCGGTGCAGTACTCGGAGAGACCCCCCAGGAAAGAGACTTGGGAGTACTGGTCGACAAGTCAATGAAGCCATCCGCGCAATGTGCGGCGACGGCGAAAAGGGCGAACAGAATGCTTGGAATGATTAAGAACGGGATCACGAACAGGTTATCATGCCGCTGTACCGGGCCATGGTGCGACCCCACCTGGAATACTGCGTCCAGCACTGGTCATCGTACTTGAAGAATGACACGGTACTACTCGAAAGGGTCCAGAGAAGAGCGACTAAAATGGTTAAGGGGCTGGAGGAGTTGCTGTACAGCGAGAGATTAGAGAAACTGGGCCTCTTCTCCCTTGAAAAGAAGAGACATGATTGAAACGTTCAAGATAATGAAGGGAATAGACTTAGTAGATAAAGACAGGTTGTTCACCCTTTCCAAGGTAGGGAGAACGAAAGGGCACTCTCTAAAGTTAAAAGAGGATAGATTCCGTACAAATATAAGGAAGTTCTTCTTCACTCAGAGAGTGGTGGAAAACTGGAACGCTTTTCCGGAGGCTGTTATAGGGGAAAACACCCTCCAGGGATTCAAGACAAAGTTAGATGAGTTCCTGCTGAACTGGAATGTATGCAGGTAGGGTTGGTCTCAGTTAGGGCACTGGTCTTTGACCTGGGGGACGCCACAGGAGCGAACTGTTGGGCACGATGGACCATTGGTCTGACCCAGCAGTGGCAATTCTTATGTTCCTATGTTCTCCCCAGAGCCATCTTTTCTTTGGGATGAAGAGCCCTAGCCAATTTAGCTTTTCCTCATAGGGAAGTCATCCCATCCCTTTTATCATTTTTGTCACCCTTCTCTGTATCTTTTCTAATTCTGCTATATCTTTTTTGAGATGCATTGACCAGAATTGCACATAATATTCGAGGTACAGCGATATCAAGGCATTATGACATTTTCATCTTTGTTTTCCTTTCCTGATCATTCCTAACATTCTATTTGCTTTCTTAGCTGTCGCTGCGCACTGAGCTGAGGGTTTCAACGTATGCTGAACGATGACACCTACAGCCTTTTCCCGTGGGTGGTGTAGTCAACCACAGAGATGGGGACTCAGACACCATATCCCGCTCCAACTACTACACTTATGGTGGAATAAGTGAGCCTTCCAAAACCTATCCTTATCCCATTGTACCTACATATAGGTGACACCTGCAGGCATAAAGACTATTGGTATGGTGTACAGATGGGTTTAGTAGATTTTGAAGGGCTCCTCGTACACTATAAGGGGGTCATGGTGAGATTCTACCTGAGCCTTTTTATGTGAAGTTCACTGCAGTGGCCCTCTGCTTTGTTGGTACGTCTTGTGCAGCCAGCCTACTAAAACTTCTGGCCCCTCCTACATCCCAACGGCTTGTTTTGTGCGTTGTTCTTTTGGACATGATTTTTTTTTTCCAAACTGGTTCTAAAAGATAGATGCACCGAAGACAAGCACATCTGAGAAATGACCACTTTTGAAACAAAAAGACAAAGACATTTTTCTGCTTCAAAAATGGTCATGCTCGCTCCCGGATTTTTGTGCGTCTTCCGGATTTGGACATTATTATCCACAATGCCCCCCTCCACGTGGATTAATGTGTTAAAAATTTCTCCACACATAAAAAGCAGGTGCAAATACCTTGTCTACTTCATACTCACATAATAATCAAAGCAAAACTGTGCCTGTAATTCTGCTTTGATTGTTGATCTCAGCCCTGGGATATAATGAACCTGTTGTGTTTGCACCAGTACAGACAGTTTGATTTTCACCTTATGCTTTCTACACGGTTTCAGAAAGACAAGCCAGAGCTGTGGCTGCTGCAGCTTAGAGCTGAAACTCTGATGCATGTGCCTCTTGAGACATGTCTGTACGCTGTATCTGACTCTATCTGTTTACATCCGCATCCATCCATCTATGGGAAATAAAGCTTGCACTGTTATGAAACAGTGGGACAGGCTGGGGGTGTGAGCTGAGTATATAAACAAGAAGAGAGCTGGAATGGAGGCTTCAGTTCAGCTGTATCTGCCAAGCAGTGAGAGCCACGGAGGCTATCTGAGGGAACAAGGAGAGGGGATGGCAGGGGAAAGGAGGAGGTCTCTTTATTAGACAAATTTTCTGATTAACACCCCCCCCCCCAAAAAAAAAAAAAAAGTACTGCACTTGCACTAGGAAAACATGTACATATTGTTTCAGACCACAAATGAATTGGGATTAAACAGTTTTATAAATAGATGCCAGCTCACAGAGCATGCAGCCAAAGTTAGAATGTTGTGATTCGGAGGCAGATAAACAGGGAGGTCTGGCGCGCTGGAGAAGATGAGCAGAAAGGTCAAGGACTCCAGCAGGTCTAGGACCCAGGGAGCAGTGAGGTTTGAGTTTTGGGATCCTGAGGAAGCTAAAGAGCAGAAGTGTCTGAGATCCTGAGCTGGATGAAGGTTAGGGTGAACAGAGAGCTGAAAATATATATACTGTATAGGAGATCTGAGACTCAGAGATAAAGGAGGAGGATGGTCTGAAGCAACATAGTACATTTTGGCAAATAAAGACCAGTCTGTGGGTCCACTCAGTATGCCTGCAGGGAGTTTTGAGACTCTGAAGCAAATAAATAAAGAGGAAAAGGAGTGATATACAGTATTTCCCCCAAAATTCACGGGGGTTATGTTCTGGGAGTGACCACGAATTTTGAAAAACCGCAAATATTGGTTTTCGGTACAAAATAATATTTACAGCAATGTTATCCCTTAAGTGTGGCCTTGCAGGGAGAGCTGGAGGCTGTTCTTCTTCTTCTAGGCACACTAGGGACAGCAGAAATCCCTCCCAAGCAAGAGGAGAAGGCTCTCTTACAGCCCCAGAGCCAAGGGCAATTACCAGGGAGGGAAGAGAGAGGAAAGACCTCCAGTCACACTTACCAGGGCTCCGGTACCATGGTTCTTCCTGCTCTCGGCACCCAGCCACCAAACACGTCCTGATTCTGATCACGTGACTAAGGGAAGCCAACAGGCTCAACCCTGATGCCACCGCGGAAAAAGGCGTGAGTCGGAGAACGTGCTGTGGTGGAGATGAGCTGCTCCCTTCGGAAGCTTTGTGCACTGAGGCTAATATCGTTGTTAGCAGACTAAGGACACGCTGAGCTCCGTTTCGACTCACATCGGGCCAGATGATCTAAGGAGGGCCTTCTCCCATTTGTGTGCAATACAAAGTATTGTAATGATAAAAGTCGTTAAAAAATTGCAGAGGGAAAAACCGCAAATGACTGGGGGCGCGAACTCTGAACCGTGAATTTGCGGGGGAGTACTGTACTGCCTTTCTGGAAAGGCTGAAATTATGAGGTAGACAAGGGGCAGGGTGTTACAGCCCCCTGGAAGGGTTGACTCTACCACTGAACTAGCAGTATTTTTCACACTTGGCCCCATTTTTTTTTTTTTTTTGCCCCTACTGACTTATGCAAACAAGACTTTGCCCTTTCCCCAGGGGTAGGGTTGGGTGTGTGTGTGTGAATGGAAAACAGAGATCTTGATTAACGTCTCTTTCTAAACATAACCTCAAGAAGGGTTACATTCAGGTATAGTAGGTAAGTCCCTTCACAAGAGGGATTACATTTTAAATTTGTACTGGTACCTGAAGAAGTGATGAACAGCCACTACTCAAGGTCACAAAGAGCATCAGTAGCAGAAGCAAAAAACCTTGGCTTCCCTGGATCTTTTGGACTAGACACTGGGCCACACTTCCACCTCCATTTTGGCTGCTAGAGTGCATGAGAACAGGGCCGGCATTAGGGGTTGGGCAAACAGGGCAACTGCACTGGGCTCCCATGTTACCTGAAGTTGAAAGAGGGTCAGCCTGCAACCAAACTTTGGGGCCCTCTCCCTAGCATCTGCCCTGGGCCCCATCATGTCTTGCACCAGCCCTGAATGAGACCCAGCTAGGTCCCAAGTGAATGGCAAGCAGAAGACCTGGAGTGAATGGGGTACAGGGCACTATGAGACCCTGCAGCAGTTTGGAACCTTACTCATCTCTGGTAGTCTCTCCTGGCTGCTTCACTGGCCTCTGAATTGAAAGGTTGCTGGTGTCCAGAGTAAATTTAAGCTCTAGCCCGGGGGGTAGGGAACTCCGGTCCTCGAGAGCCGTATTCCAGTCGGGTTTTCAGGATTTCCTGCAATGAATATGCATTGAAAGCAGTGCATGCAAATACATCTCATGCATATTCATTGGGGAAATCCTGAAAACCCGACTGGAATACGGCTCTTGAGGAACAGAGTTCCCTACCCCTGCTCTAGCCATAAGAACAGAGGTCAGCAAATTGCAGATGACACTTTTTCTTTGGACTAGAATACATTTTTGACCTGTGTAGGTGGTTGAATGCAGTAGCCACATTATTTCATTCAGGATCACCAAACGTTCAAAGTTGATAACATTTTATTTGGGGTTTCCACTTTTCATGTTGACACAAGTCTACCCTCCTCCCTTAGGTACAGTAATTCTGACCATAGAATTGATATAAACTCTAAAGAACCATATTTGGATTATTTTTTATATCGACCGTCCCCGAAGAATCCCAGCGGCATCCAACGCGGGGCGTGCATCCTATGCGCACAGTTCGGAACAGACTCAAAGCAGGCACCGATAGGGTTAAAGCTGTCTGCAATCCACAGGATGTAATGGTTAGAGTAACACAGCTTGGTTTGGTGGTGGGTATGGGGGGGGGGGGGGAGGAGGAGGAGGGAAGAGTGCTCTGGAATGCGATTAGAGAGACAGGAACTTGCAATCTGCTTCTCTGCCGCTTCTACACCGCCTCCCCCATCCCCCCTCTGCGCTGGCCTTGCTCCTGTCTCATCAGCCAGGAACAGAAGAATGTAAAATGAAAGTCTGCCCCAAACAGCCCTCCCTCGCCCGCCCCTTCGCCTGTCTGGCTCTCTCCTTTATTTCTGAGGTGGGATCTCTCACTCGCTTTGTGTCACCGAGGCGATGCTGTGATTTGAGAGCCAGGCCTCTGCGTGCTCAGTTTTTCCAAGCCCTCACTCTCGCAAGAAAGGAGCGCTGTCAGGATAAGAGTCTTCCCCGCACCCCTCCCCTTCTCTGAACCCAACACCTTCTTCCTCTTAGCTCTTGAGAGGGAGCCCAGGGCGGGCTGCGCTGGGAGGTGCTGCTTGCTCTGATTGCAGTCTTTATCATACTGGTGGCCTTTGCTAAACCATTAACCCGTTGCTCTCCCGAGCTGGCAAATAGATCAAGTCGGGACACGGAAAGGGGGGACTTCACCTTCCAGGACAGAAGCGGAAGGGGTTGCTCTGTGAATTCCGAGCTTTCTATGTATTACTTTAATTTCTCTTTATATGACACTTTTTTTAAAAAAAAATAGAAATTAAGGAATACTACCTTTAGTGCACCTTAAGAACAACACAAGTGACTTATAAAATATTTCTTCCTACCTTTTCCTGGAGGACTACCAAAATAAATAAAAACCGTGAAGAGATGATGTGGGGCGGGAAGAGAGTTACCAGAGAGATGTGCTAGCAATCTATAAGAATTTAAAGGTTCTAGACTATGGTGTTTTCATACTAGTGTTAATTACTTGGCTTGCTACCCGTGTGGCAATGCTCTCTATCTGGCACACAATAACTCAGTATTGCTATGTAATGTTCTGAATTTAGCCTAGCCTAGAGTGATAGTCTTGTGGCAATGCTTAAACGTTGCATGATAGACTATAATAACTAGGGGAGGCCGTTGGAAAATGTTCATTTTGTGGGGTTCCTGTATTTATAAGAATTTTGATTTTATCTGAGGTGTTTTTTGCCCAAATTGTTGTTACAGGAGCAATGTTGTTGGCTGATAATACCATTTAGAAAGAGGGCAAGCTCTTTGCCAATAGTGTGCTGCACGCACACCAATTTGCACGTCTGCAATGGTTCCATTATTTGGAAAAAGTGCACCTTCTTTCCCAGTAGTGTGCAATGTTTGCACACTGCTATTGATGAAAGGAAAATCACAATATGTCATCTTTTTTTCTGTCTTCTGTCAGGTTAATGACATGGAACGACATGGGATACACTATTGAAATTTAAAATGTAATTGCAAGTGACAGCCCATCCCTAATCATAAGCTCTGGAACATGTTGCCACAGGAGTTAACATAGCTGGGTTTAAAAAGGTTTAGACAAATTTCTGGAGTAAAAGTCCATAGTCTGCTATTGAGACCGACTTGGGGAAAGCCACTAGGATCGGTAGCATGGAATGTTGCTACTCTTTGAGATTCTACATAAAATCTGTTTTACTACTCGGGATTCAGCTAGGTACTTGGGACCTGGGTTGGCCACTGTTGGAAACAGGATATTGGGTTGGATGGACCTCATATGTTCTTACGTGAACCAAGTACAGGACAATCAAGCCATTGTGACATCACTGATGATGTTGGCTCTTAGGCAACAGTGGAATGTGGCATTATGACATCACAATCTCAGCTCTGGAAGGTTGCTATTATTTGGGTTTCTGCCTGGTGCTTGGGACCTGGGTTGGCCACTGTTGGAAACAGAATATTGGGTTTGATAAATCTTCAGTCTGTCCCAGTATGGCATTTCTTATGTTTTTATATACATGGAATCTTGTTATCGTTTGAGAGTCTGCCTGGAATCTTGCAACTCTTTCAGATTCTGGAATGTTTCTACTCTGCGATTCTGCCACGTACTTGTGACCTGGATTGGCCACTGTGGAAACAGGATACTGGGCTAGATTGACCATTGGTCTGAACCAGATTGACCATTGGTCTGAACCAGTATGGCAGTTCTTATGTTCTTATATGCTGAACTGGCACATTATAGTGTGGTCTTATGTGAAATGTTCTGGCTTTCTGGCACATTATGGAAGTTGGCGTAGAAGGCCTGCAGGTTCTACACATGTAAACAGGGGCATTTACATGTGTAAGGGCCAATTTTGCAACAGTGCTATTGACGTGTGGAGGAGCCGCAGAATGCAGAGATTTGAAAGGGATGTGATCTGGACATGTTTTAGGCAGACCAAAAAATATACATGTATCTTCCCTTTTACAATGAGAATACTCGTGTATATATTTTTAATAATGTCCCTGTTGGCATTTAGTTCTTCGAAATAGGAGAGCCACCATCAGTTACCCTCTCTTACCAGTGACTGAGGAAGGAATTGTACTTCTGTGGTGTTTAACACCAGTTCAAAATTTCAAAACAAAGACTTTTCATTTCACTTGACTTCTTAATTGGCTTCTCTCGTATGTGTAGTTGTGTGAAATCCAGGACTTACACATATACAGTATGTTGCAAAAACTATACCTGCACAGGTATTTGCCAAGATTTGGACATGTGATGCTGCTCAAGATATACAAGGGCAAATCAAAAATGAAAGGCAATTGTTAAATTACTCATATAATGATTCAAAATGTTGTGTGATCGTGGCTCCGAGGTGCCCCCTCTTCAAATCCAGCATGCACCCTGAATAGAGCTAATGAAATGTAACATATTGTATGTACTTGAACATTGCCTGTTGGATGGTTCGTCCACGTACAGTGCAGCATTCGGCCTTTAGTCATCTGGCAGCCACGGGGTCAGAAACATGGACGCTCCATTGCGAGATTGCACCATCGAAGATCAACATGCAGTGGTGCGCTTTCTTTGGGCAGAGGGAGGGAAACCTATGGAAATTCACCTTCGGATATTGACTAAGTATGAACATAGCACTATGAATCAATGAAAGGTTTATGAGTGGGTAAAAAGGTGTTGTTTTTTTAAGTTCAATAATTTTTTTTATTGGTTATTATAAAGAAAATCTAAAGCGGGAAGAACAAGTAAAACCGACAAAGGTTGTTCTGGTTGTCCATCATCATTGCCTTGATTATGTTTATTTAAGATTTGATATACCGCTCCTGCATTTTACTGACCTAAGCGGTTTACAATGTATCAAACTAAAATGAAATTAGGTACTTGAGAAAAACTACCCTATCTGTCCCGAAGGCTCACAATCTAGCTGATTAGAGAAGACCGACGGACAATGATGTCTTAATTGGCTGCAAACTTGGATATCAGCTATGGGTCTGCATTTGCCATAATGTATGATGACTTGAGATACAGGAAAGTCTGCTCACAATGGATTCCCAAACAGCTTACTGGTCTGCACACGCAACAGTATGTGGAGGTTACAACCCAGTTTCTGAGATGGTATGAAGAAGATCCAAGTATTCTGGAGAGAAGTGTCACTGGTGACAAGGCATGGGTGCATTACTGCGATCCGAACAGCAAAAGACAAAGCATGATGGAGTTGTAAAGGAAGTGGTGTTCACCTGGCTTCTGGAGCAGCCAAAAAACTTCTCTGCAGGAATGCAGAAGCTAGTTGAACAATACAACAAATGGGGACATACATGTCCTTTAGGAAACTATTAAAAACTGATTTATTTGAAAAGTTTGTAAATTGATGTTTCAGAATATGGATTGGAAATCTGCACATTGATTTTACAGTTGTACTTTTTAAGGAATTATCTATCTATTTTTGCGAATGCATTTTATTCAAATATTGTTTTTAGATTTCATACTTTTATTCACTGCTTGTATTTTTAGTACTGTATGTGAACCGCCTAGAACTATGTGGTAGGGCGGTATATAAAAATAAAATTATTATTATTATGTGGAAAAGTGATAAGTTCAATTGCTCACAATTACTTCTATTAAAGCCGTTAAATGTATTTTGCCTTTATTTTTTGACTTACCCTTATATCTCTATTGCTTCTGCTTTCAATGGAAGTAAAACGGGACTGGGTCAATCTGTCCTCCATGACTTGGAGCCATATGGTAACCCTATGCTGGACATGCCCACAAATACATGCCTAGTTCCAGTGTTCTTAGATTTATGAGTATTTTACTTAAAGCTCCATGTTCAGCAGAGCCTTTGATAAAATATTCAAGGAATGGCAAATGTTCCAGCCTTGCCATCCTAATTGGGCTTTATAGTGCAATATTCTTATGACAGAATTCCTAGGGGGATACTATAGTGTGGTATTCCTAAGCACAGATTTTTCCAAAACTGCCTAGGGGATCCCTCAGCCACTCAGGTTTTAGGATGTCTCCACAGTGACCCCCAATTCTATATAGGTCTCCAAAGCTGAGTGCCCAAATTTGGGCGTGGAGTCCAGATGCACACAAATAGTCAATTGGGTCGTAAGCAATTATTGGATTTAATTGGATTTTAATTGGCACAGATTTGAGTTTATATGCACATCTTTCTAAGCACTATTCTATAAAGTTGCGCACCCAAAATGCCTTGCATGCAACCCAAAAGGGGATGTGGCAATAGGAGGGGCAAGGGCAGGTCAGAGGTGTTCCCAACATTTAGGCATAATGTTATTGAATACAAGGATTGTGCACCCAAGTTTTAGCAGGTGTAAATCCTCAGGTATCCGCTATAAGCGCCATTCTACAAAGGGTGCCAATTTCTCCTGATGCGTAAATTTGAGCACCATTTATAGAATTTTCCCCTGAATGTTCATGAGGTCAGAACCAGCTTGACAGCTAGGCAGACTAGGACCTAGATGCACTAAACAGGATTGGTCAGACCGCGTGGGTCCGCTCCAATCCAATCTTTGACCAATTCTAAAAGAGCTATTAATGCACTAAAAGTTTTGCATGCAAATGATTCGCACAGAGGTTCGATGTAATCACCATCTCTCCCATCCAATTGATCGCTGTGAGAGCGACTCTCACACATGCGTAGAGCTGGCAGGGGAAGCCCAAACAGCTGAGAGGCAGGGAAAGCCCCAAAGCAGCCTCCTGCCACTCAGCTGTTTGGGGCAGGAAACTTTTTTTTTAAATGGGCACAGAGTAGACGTAGTAAAGGGGCATAGGGGGGCAGACTGCCCCAGGAGCGGTCTTCCTAAGGGCGCGGCACCCCTCCTACTCTCTACCCTCCCCCACTCTTCTTCTTGCCGTGTGTACGCCCCTTGTCTTCCCCGTACCTTTTTAACTTCCCCGGCGCGAGGTTGCTGCCTACGTCGGCATCGGCACTCTCTCTGACATCACTTCTGGGACCTACACCTAGGAAATGATGTCAAAAGGTGAGCGAACACCGTCGTGGGCATGCTGCTCACACCGGAGAAGTTAAAAAGGGAAGGGGGCACGCAAGTGGCAGGGGTGGAGGTGGGGAAGAGGGCAGAGGAGGGGAACCACTGCCTCGGGTACTGTTCACTCTTACTATGCCACTGGGCATAGATACTGTGTGTGTGTGTGTGTGTGTGTTACACAAGCACAATATCAGCCCCATAAAAAAAGAAAAAGCCCCATCTAGGGCAGAAACATTTTGGAAGCAGCAGTAGGAAGGCATTTACAACCATTAATATAGAGCAGTATTCTTCAATACAAGGCCTGGGGGCCAGTGGCAGCTCTTGGAAACTTCTGTGGTGGTCCCCATCACCATTTTGGGTTTAAAAACAAAACAAAACTGCTCTCTGCCTTTCTACCCAAGCTTGTGACAGAAAAGGGGAATGGATGGTGGATAACAGCTGTATGCTTGAAGGACAAAGCATTTCTTAACAGAAGAGAATGTACAAGGGTAAATCAAAAACATGATAGATTACAAAGAAATGTATATTGATACAAGATCCTCGGTATGTGTCGCTTTAGGATAAAAACTTGTATTGAAAAACCTTGCACTGTAACTATGGCAAATTGCAACCTGTATAGTGTTCCCCCGCGAATTTGTGGTTCGCGAATCGCAGACTCATTCGCGGTCTGCTCCCACTGCCTCTTCCTGTTGTAAAGTCGGGCTCCACCAAACAGGAGCTGCGTATCAAAGGGTGTGTGTGGGGGAACCCCCCCCCTTTAATGCATAGTGTTCACGCTGCCGTTGGGGGGGGGGGGCAACCCCCCACATTATAGAGAAAATGGAACAGTTTCCAATTTTTTTCAGGAAAAGTTCCATTTTGTCTATAATGTGGGGGGTTGCATCCCCCCCCCAATGGCAGCGCGAACACTATGCATCCCAAACCCCCCGTCGGAGCACTTCTGTCTTGCGCTGAATTGTCAGCGCTGGATTGTCGGCGCACTGGTGTCTCGCGCGCAATTATCCCATCACCATAGAATAGGGGCACAGAACAGATATGCTCACAACTAATAATTAGGGCCAATTAGTGCTTGTTAAGGCCAATTAGTATCACTAATTTAGCCAATTACTTTACATGTATATCTCTGCTTCTTACCCAATATTGTGCATCCAGCTTTGGGAGACCTACACAGAATTTGGGGATAAATGGCCAAATTCCATGTATATGAAGAGTGGTTGTGTTAGGGGAGGGGCAGAGGCAGTGGTGTAATAAAGGGGGCAGGGTGTGGGGGTGCACCGCCCCGGTTGCCATCTTGGTGGGGGCACTGGCACCTCTCTGCCCCCCATGCCATGCTCATGCCCGCTCTTCCCCACCCCGTACCTCTTTAAAATCATTGGCGGCCCTTGCTGGCTCCCTCTGAAATCACTTCCGGGCCATGGGGCCAGGAAGTGACATCAGAGGGAAAGCCAATGCCAGCAGGAGCAGCAAGCTGGAGAAGCTGAACATGCTGGTGAAGATTTAAAGAGGTACAGGGATGGGGAAGGGCGGGCATGAGTGTGGCATGAGGGCGCAGAAGGAGCAGGGGGGGTTAGTACAGGAGAAGGGGGCAGAAAGGAGGACACGGGGGTACTACTGCCCGGGGGTACTACTGCCCTGCCTCCTACCCTTGCTACCCTTGGTGTGCATGTTATTTGTGCTGAGCATGCCCCAGGAAATCAAAATTGCTTCCAACCTGGTATTTTTTTTTACTGGGTTGCCGGAGCTTTGTGCATTCTGCCCTCGGTGACACTTAACTTCGCATAAAAGCAGATTTCTAGACCACATAACCATGAGTTCAATGCGGTTAACAAAAGATTATACTAATGAAAAAAACAAAAAATGTTATAAAGAATACAAAGGTATCTAATTAATCAAAAATTTAGAAAAGAGAAAGGTTTTCAGCAACTTTCTAAAGTGTTCGTATGAAACAGATCTAACTAATAGTAGTCTGAATATCAGCACAAACTCCTGCGACACTACCCAGTTAGTGCCAGGATAGTCCAGAGACAGTTAGGGCAGAGCCATATAATCACTGCTAACTGGATAAGTGCCCAGATAAAGTTAGGACAGCAAAAAAGGCTGTCCTAACTAAAACCGGCCAGTTATCCGGGAACTTGTAACCCAGATATTAAAATACCAGGGCTCAAATAATGCCTGGCATTGAATCTCCAGGTCAGATTCAGTCTGCAGCACTCAGTGCTTTTACATTTACTAAATATCGGTGGGTATTCCAAGTTTATTATTTTTTTGATATACCATCCATCAAAATTTATCTAGACGGTTTACAGTCAATAAAAATATTTAAAAGCAATGTTAAAATAGAAAAAGAAAGAAAATTCCACCACATGCTAATTAAATGTGGAGGGGGGGGGGGGAAGATTACATATATTATTTGAGACGGACATGACAGCGGAGGAAGGTACAAGAAGTGGTAAAAAAAAAAATACATCGAGATAAAAAATATATATAATGGAGGGAGGGGGATGGATAGAACATTAGGAGTTAATTTGTCTCTAAAGAGGCGTTTGGAGTTGAAAACCTGAAATGAATATTATGTACATTTCTGGGGACTGGGTTGGTGAACTAAAAGTATTAAAAAGGATGGAGAGGGGCACAGCCGAAAAGATTTGAGAAGCACTGCTCTTCTGAGTAGTGCCTTTGGATCGAAAATCATTTCTACCTTTTTTCACTGACACAGATGCATGCCTTTTATGTCTCCACTGCTCCAGCAGTAATCTGACTCATGCAGGTTTCATACATCAGTTGCTTGTCTCTCTGGGTTGTTGTTTTTTCCTGGTCTGCTCTGCCTTCATCCAAACATGAGATCACTCAACGTCCACCTCAACCCTGCTCACTTCCATTTATGAAGGATGGGGTATGAAGCTTAGGCACCAGGTACCTTCAAGGATAGCAAACCTGCCCCCTCCTATAATTCAACAATTACAGCAAGGGAGGAAGCCCACAGACCATAGTTCTCTTCAGAATTTGGTATATGTGGACCCTGAATTTTCCCTACAGAATTTGATATATGTGTGCCGTGATCTTCCCCTTCAGTATATGCCCACTCTGAGTCTCACTCCTGTTTCTGTTGCATGGTGACTAGGATTTGTCCCTCAAGGGCTGTAATTGCTGCTACTTCAGTGCTCGCTTACAGTCCCCATTGGCTGATGAGCAAATGCCAACCCAACCATCCCATATGGCCATGTGCAACATTTGTGCTGTGCCAATGGGTCAGCAGATTGACCTTTTCTGAATGATTGCATGGGAAACAAGAAGGTCGCTATTCAAAGCGATTATCTGGACAAGAAGGCGGGTCTAGGGGTCTGGATTTTCCTGATGGAAAATCTGGTAACCCTAGGCAGAGAAGGAGGAAAGAACATTGATGAGAGGAGGAAGAAGATGAAAACCTGAGGATGGGCAAGCAGGAAGAGTTTGGGGGGACTGGGGGAGGAAGGTTCCAAAATCTTGGAGGAGAGAATACAGAGAGGGGTAAAGGTTCTTAGGTCTAGGAGGAGCATCCAGAGAGGAGAAGGAGATCTCCCTCCTCTTCTCCCCACCCTGTGTCCTTATTTCCTCTGTCTCCCCCTTTCTCCCCATTCCTCTTTCCATTCCATTCCAGTCCTTCTTCCATTCCCATTTTAGGTGCCCTGGGATAAGGACTTAAAGCCTCTGTTATTGAGTTCAACGGCATATCGACATTTTAAGAAGCAACTGCATAAAACTTACCGGTTATGTGGTATAGAGATTGATTATTATGTTATGTAATGTTATACCTGGCGTTAACAAGCACTTAATTGGCAGCAATTAGGAGTTAATATGGATCTGCCCAATGCTTTCTTCTATAACACGTGCACCTAATTATCATAGTGTGCAGCTCCAAAGGGGGCTTGCCATGGGAGAGCAAGGGTGCATCAGAGGCATTCCCAGAATTTAGGAATGGTGTTATAGAACACACTTAAATGCCATTAGTGGGGCACAAGCCTTTGACAGGCTTAAATGCTCCTACCCAAAGTTAGGCATGAAGTCGTCTATAAACAGTACCTAAAATAAAGGTGTTGAGGAGCGTGGCACAAAGAATGGGTTAATCACAAGTTTGGTGCTGTTTATAGGATCGTGCTTAGCGAGGCCTAAAGTGGGCTTAGGCAGCAGTAAGCTTCCTATTTATACCAGGGTTTTCATAAACTAAATGAGTGTGCTTACATCAGGTACCTACCAGTGCCTAAGTCCAAAACAGGCACCAAACTATCAAATATACCTACAATACACCCTTAATCATGTCTACTTCCCGGTAGGGGCCTTGGCCTAAGCGCCTACTTGAAGGTGCAATTAATTGCAATTTAAGTCAATTATGAGGTGCTAATTGATCATTATCAGTGCCAATTAAGCTTTTAAAATAATTAAGTTACACACCTAAATCAGCTAGCCGCTGATTTACCTAGGTACTTAACTTTAGGCGTTTTTTTTAAATCAGATCTGGGTCAAAATGCATGCTAAGCTAGCACTGCACTGAATGGCCTCTATAGAATACTAGCTTTACTTTGGGTGACGTACGAGTGTACCTTGTGTTTGAAAATCAGGTTGTTGAGTGCATGCATTGCACATAGGCTTTCTGTGGAAAATGTACTCTTGTATGTAGTATGTGTCAGGAGAGGGAAACATGAGAGCAAAGGAAAGAGGCAAGTTAAGCATCTAACATGAAGACTGCAAGACCTCCTCAGGCTATGGAGTCATTAGTAAACTTAAATCCTGTCCCACATCTGACTGATGGAAGTAGGATCAGTTTGAAATTCAGCTGCACTTCCAGTACAGAATGTACCCGGCAGCCAGGATGCATAAAATCTACAGCACTGTAAAAGGTCACCGAAACCACTGAAATGAAGGCTGCAAATGAAATCATTTCCTCAGAGTGAATGACTAGAGATATATATAAAAAAAGCTCCAAGGAACTCTTCCCTCAGGATCATATCTTTATTTACTCAAATACCTTAGGAACACAGAGGTAGTGTCCACAAGATGGGAAAGGCTTGAGGAGTGAAGTAAACACCTACACTCTTTGCCTTAGCCCTTTTAGGGCAAAGCAAACGAGTTAAGCAGAAAGCAACCCCTTATTCTTCCCTGAATGCAAGTTTTATCCCCTCCAGCTTAATCACTGCTACATCTGAAGGAGACAGAGATGCCAGGTCTTTCAACAAAGCCCCTCATAAGAGACTACTGAGAAAATTAAAAAGCCATAGGAGAAAAGGAAATATTCTGTTGTGGATTGAGAACTGGGTAAAAAAAAAAAACAGGAAACAGAGAGCAGGGTTAAATGGCCAGCTGTCTAAACAGAGGTGTGTGTGTGGGGGGGGGGGGGGGAATAGTGGAGTGCCACAAGGACCTGTACTAGGACTGATGCTTTTTAATGGGAATGATGAGTGAGGTAATCAGATCTGCAGATGACATAAAGCTATTTAAAACAAACTGCATGTAGACGGTGAGAAATTACAGAAGAACCTTGGGAGGCTGCATGACTGGGCATCCAGATGGCAGATTATATTTAATGTGGATAAGTAGAGATTACTGTAAGGAACAAAATTACAGAGCATATACATAAGCATGGATTAATGAGACACAGCCAACATAGATTTAGACAAGGGAAATCATGCCTTCCCAATTTACTACATTTCTTCAAAGGGATGAATAAACATGTGGGTAAAGCCAATCAATATTGTGCATTTGGATTTTCAAAAGGCATTCGACAAAGTACCTCATGAAGACTTCTGAGGAAATAGAAAGTCATGGGATAGGAGGTAATATGTTTTTATGGATGAAGAACTGGTTAAAAGATGGTAAACAGAGAATAGGGTTAAATGGTCAATATTCTCAATGGAGAAGGGTAAATAGTGGGGTTCCACAGGGGTCTGTGCTGGGATTGCTGCTTTTTAATATATTTATCAATGATCTAGAGATGGGAATAGCTAGTGAGATAATTAAAGTTGTTTAAAGTAGTTAAATTACAAGAGGATTGTGAAAACTTGCAAGAGGACCACGTAAGACTGGAAGACTGGGCATCAAAATGGCAGATAATGTTGAATATGGGCAAGTATAAAGTGATGCATGTGGGAAAGAGGAACCTGAACTATAACTATGCGATGCAGGGGTCCACGTTAAGTCACTGCCCAGTAAAAGGATCTAGGTGTCATCATTGAGGATACATTGAAATCCTCACCTCAGTGTGTTGCAACAGCTAAGAAAGCAAATAGAGTGTTAGGCATGATCAGGAATGGAAAACAAAAATGAGAATGTTATAATGCACTTATATCGCTCCATGGTGTGGTCGCACCTTGAATACTGCGTGCAATGCTGGTTGCCACATCTGAAAAAAGATATAGCGGAATTAGAAAAAGTACAGAGAAGGGCAATGAAAATGATAAAACGGATGGAATACCTTCCCTATGAGGAAAGGCTAAAGCAGCTAGGGCTTTTCAGCCTGGTGGGGATATGATAGAGGTCTATATAATACTGAGTGAAGTGGAACAGGTAGATCTGAATCATTTGTTTACTTTTTCCAAAAATACTAGGACTTAGGGGCATGCGATAAAGCTACTAAATAGTAGATTTAAAACAAACCAGAGAAAATGTTTCTTCACTCAACGTGTAATTAAACTCTGGAATTTGTTGCTGGAGAATGTGATGAAATCAGTTAGCTTAGCTGGGTTTAAAAAAGATTTAGATAATTTCCTAAAAGAAAAAGTCCATAAGCCATTAGTAAGATGACTTGGGGAAACCCGCTGCTTATTTCTAGAATAAGCAGCTTAAAATCTGTTTTACTCCTTGGGATCTTGCCAGGTACTTGTGACTTGGGTTGGCCACTATTGGAAACTGGGCATGATGGACCTTTGGTCTTTCGCAGTATGGCAACTCTTATGTTTTTAATTGCAAAATAATCCACACTGGGAAGACTAATCCAAATTATAGTTATATGATGCTAGCATCTACATTAGGAGTCACCACTGAGCAAAAGGATTTAGGTATCATCATGTGCAATACATTGAAATCTTCTGCTCAGTGTGAGGCAGTGACTATAAAAGCAAGCTTGGGGAAACCACTGCATTTTTCTAGGATAAGCAGCATAAATGTTAGACATTTTTTGCAAAGGAATGATAATAAAACAAAGAATATTATAATGCCTCTATTGCTCCATGATGAAAAACACATCTTAAGAATGGTGTGCAATTCTGGTTGTTGCATCTCAATAAAGATATAGAGGGGCATTTTCGATGTGACATCTAAGTCCAAGTTAAGACGTTTTGTGAAGTACATCCAAAAATCGGGTAGAATAAATGGTCATTTTCAAACCCACAAACCATCTATCTTTTTTATATTGAAAATGACCTTTCTAGATGTGTTTGCCCTTAGTGCATCTATCTGTTTTGACCATTTTCGAAAAAGAAAAGGACCAAATTAAACACACACACAACAAGCCTTTGGGTTGTAGGAGGGGCCAGAAGACTGGCTACATAGACATCCCAGCACAGTATTTATTTATTTATTCATTCAATTCTCTATACTGTTCTCCCAGGGGAGCTCAGAACTGTTTACATGAATTTATTCAGGTACTCAAGCATTTTTCTCTGTCTGTCCCGGCGGGCTCACAATCTACCTAATGTACCTGGGGCAATGGGGGGATTAAGTGACTTGCCCAGGGTCACAAGGAGCAGTGTGGGTTTGAACCCAGAACCCCAGGGTGCTGAGGCTGTAGCTTTAACCACTGCGCCCTTAGGGGGTACTGTAGTGAACATCACATTACAGAGTTGCACAGGGACCGAAATCAAACCCGTCCCTGCTGGAATCAAACCAATGCCTGCCTGACCCCGCTGGAATCAAATCTGTCCCCGTCCAACCCCGCAGGAATCACATTCATCTCTGCCAGTCCCGCAAGTAATTTCTTTCATCCCTGCTGTAATCGAATCCATCCCTACCCATCCTCGCAAGTAATCTCTTCCATCCCCACCCGTCCCCATAAACATCTGATGTAGTTATTTGATTTGAATTACTATATGATACTGAATTAGAGGCTCTGGTAGAGACCCATTTACAAAGAAGCAAAGACACTTTATTAATTTGGAAATATTAATTGGGAAGAACATACTTTGTAAATGGGTCTCTGCCAGAACCTCTAATTTAAATATAAAATATAAATACTCCATCTGATGAAGACCCTCAAGCTATATCAGCTGCAGACTTCCTCTAAAGGTGGCCAAAAATTTATTTTACCAAGCTTGGCAGACAGCAGCAATGGCTCAAGGATGCTGCCAGTGACTGCTATGCTTGGTAGAAGGGAGTTCTGGCCACCTTTGGAGGAGATCCTCAGCTGGCGGTGCTTGAGGATCCCCACCAGCTACAGCAAAGGTCAGCAAGTATTTCAACACTGGAGAAATAAAACCAGAAATGCATTTACTTTTCTGTTAAATACAATACAAAGACATCTGCTATATATATATATCCATAAGCTAACGTATTTCAATCAATAAATTCCTTTTTATTATTTTGGCCTTTGTGGCTGGAGATTTATTTTTCTATCAAGCTGGTTCCAGTTTCTCTTTTTTTCTGCTTTCCTGTCTTCTGCAAATTCTTCTTTAATTGCTGTCCATCGGTTCCACCTACCATGGTTCAGCATTTCTCCTCCCTCCCATTGTACAGCATCCTCCCTCCATTCTGTCCTGGATCTGTCTCCCTCTTTTTTCCCTCCCTAGCCCTGCACAGCATTTCTTCCTCTATCTCCTCCACCATCATGTGCAACATGTCTCCCTCTCTCTATTGTCCACCATCTCTCTTTCTCTCATTCCATACAGCTACTTTATTTGATATACAGTACCACAATTATTAATAAAAAAAAGTTAAATCAAAGCGGTTTATAATAAAAAAGGAAACAAGGTTAAAAGATATATAAAATAAAAAAAATCAGTAAGGACAAACAGGGTAAATAACCATGACAATTATAGACACAAGTAGGATAAAGGAGGGAAGGAAATATTTTACAATTTATTATTAGTGACGTGTGGAGTCATGTTTCCATCCCTCCAGTGATCATCTAGTTACTTTGGGCACTTTTTAAAACAGGTCTAGCCCCCAAATATCCAAACTGTGTCCTAGACATTTTCTAAAATTTCTGATTATGGCAGAACAACGTCTAAGTCATAAGCCTGCCCTAATCCCACCTAAAACACACCTTTAACACGCCCCCTTGAGATTTAGATGAACCACAGACGAACTGCACAGAAATCCATGTAGATAATAGGTTTCAACAATTTCAATTTGGCGAGAAAAACATCCAACTTTCATGCCATTTTTGGGACTTTTTTCCTTTCGAAAATGAGCCCCATAGTTTTTCACTCAATCTATAGTTAAGTTCAGGGACTCGTTGCTGGAGCAAGTAGTAAAAGCAGTTAAGGTGGCTGTGCTTAAAAAAAAAGATTTGGACAAATACATGGAGGCAAAGTCCATAAACAGCTTAAAACATTCACATTCAAAAAACAACATATACTATTTATACTATGTATACTATTTAAAACCATAAATGGAGACAGTCCAACCTACCTAAACGACCGCCTCATCCAAACCACCTCTACCAGGCATAGAAAAACACACACCCCATTCACTTACCCCCAATCAAAGAAGTAAAACGGAAAAAACTATACAACGGACTACTGGCCACTCAGGCAGCGAAGATAGACAACCAAGTCTCCAACCTATTGACAACAACCCCAGACTACAAGATGTTCAGAAAGGAAATAAAAACTATACTCTTCAAGAAATCCCTTAATAAAGCTTAATACCATGATAAAGCTTAACCCCCCTCTTACCATCCCCTCCCTAACCCCAGATCCTACTTTTCCCTCTCTTGGAAACCTTCTCTGATCTAACGTTGTAACCCTTCTTCCATAACTCTTTTTGTAATCCGCTTTGAACCGAAAGGTAATGGCGGAATAGAAATCTGTAATGTAATGTAATATAACAATATTTTCAGTACACACATTTAACCCACTAAAAATAGCAGGGAACTACAGTAGGATTACATATCATCAATCGTTAATGACTCAAGAGCATTGTTCATAGTTCAGATTCCTCTTTAAACATCTCCCTTCCATATAGCATCATAGGAAGGCATCTACATACAAATGAGTAGAAATCAATTTCCAAAAAGGGAAATACAAGTAGACACTGTTAACCAGAACTCAATTAATACTTTAAATAAAAGTGAAAAAAAAGTCAATTTCTGGCGGAAATTTAAGTGTAAACTTGGCACGCCTCACCTGAGTATGCCCATACTTTGCCTATCATATGTCCAGTAGTTTGTCTGGAACAGTTTATGGTATAACATAGCATGGGGTATAGTATTAGTTAGGCCTATTTTTAATAGCAACTCTCAAGCAACCAGAAACTACATTTATCTGGCATATATCAATCCCCATGGGTGCAGGTTAACTGAGAGAAAGTGAGAAGGAGAAGTATCAGATGGACTGGAGAACCTGGAAGGCGATTTAAGAGAAGACAGAGGACAGCAGAAACCAGTGACGCAAGAAAAATGAAATTTCCAGAAACAAAGAAAAAACAAATGATTTTCAGTTTGGTAAATGGATATTTTGATCTTTGGAACTTAAATCTGCTAATGTTATATTTTTGCATTGTACGGTGGAGCTGCAGCTCCTATTTATCTGATATTGTACTGCATGCAGAGTGTGGTTTTATGCAGGTTCAGTTTAATTTGTGTATATATTTCTATTTTTAATTTGTGGTCACTTATTCTGTACTATCTGAGGGTCTATCTGTGTTTTAAGTGCATATATTCTGTAAGAATACAGAGTCTATGTAGGGATTTTATTGATTTACTTATTACAGCAGTTGCTTACCTACCCCTTTTTTCACATTTAAGATTTTATGTACAATCTGCCTTTTACAGAGAACTTTGCATTTTACTGATCCATAGGTGCGACACAGCTTAGTAAAATAAGATGTTACATTCAGTGCAGTTCCTTCACAGCTTGCTGTTGGCAACTTGATCGGCGTTAAGATTATCCAGTGACAGACTCCTCTCTTTCCCAAAGTCGTAGCGTGCCCAGAGTTTGGGATGTACTCCAGAGCACTTTGAATCAGAATTGGGGAAACCAGGATTTGCTTTCTTCAGATCAACATAGTTCTGCTCAATGAAATCTCTGATGCCCTGGCTGCCAGCCGACTTCTGACATAGATGAATCTGAAAATCTGTCTGCTCAGATTTGCCCTGACGCTCTTCACTGTGGCAGCCGCCATCTTGCCAACTGTACCCCTCTTTAAACGAAGCCACGTTAGGCTTTTTTATTGCCCTCTGTGGCGGTATTGGCTCCGATGCTCATATGGCTGCGGCCAGCGATAAAAAAGCCTAAAGCGGCTTTGTAAAAGGGGGGTGGGGGGCTAGTGCATTTGACACCTGGGGCTGATCATTTTTAAACAGCCCGTCCTGTACTTGAAAAACGCATTTTTAGTAATACTCCATGAGTCGCACAACAAGGGTGTACCTAGAAAAAGGCAGCATTTTAAACATTGTTGTGAGAACATTAATACACCCATTGTAAAAACTAAACTAGCCAGATTAGGATAGATCATAGAAACATAGAAACTGACGGCAGAAAAGGGCTATAGCCCATCGAGTCTGCCCATGCCAATGACCCTGACTTTTACTCCCCTATTGATCCCATGTGAATATCCCATTTTCTCTTAAAATCTGACACGCTGTTGGCCTCAATCACCTGCTGAGGCAGCTCGTTCCAATGATCGACTACCCTTTCGGTGAAGAAGTATTTTCTAGCATCACCCTGAAATTTCCCTCCCCTGATTTTCAGCGAGTGTCCTCTGGTAATCGAGGGCCCTGTAAGACTGAAGATATCATCTTTCATCTCTATACGCCCCGTGATATACTTAAAGGTCTCAATCATGTCCCCCCTCTCTCTTCGCTCCTCCAGTGAGTACATCCGCAGTTTTTATAGCCTTTCTTCATACGCGAGATCCCTGAGCCCCAAGACCATCCTGGTAGCCATTCGCTGAACCGACTCAACTCTCAACACATCTTTCCGGTAGTGTGGTCTCCAGAATTGAACACAATACTCGAGATGAGGTCTCACCATGGATCTGTACAGTGGCATTATGACTTCAGGTTTTCTGCTGACAAAACCCCTACGGATGCAGCCCATCATTTGTCTTGCCCTGGACGAAGCCTTCTCCACCTGATGGGCAGCCTTCATATCATCGCTAATGATCACTCCTAAATCCCGTTCTATTTTGGTCCTGGATCGATCCTGCACAATCCAATGCTAACAGAAAAACTGCTATTATGGTATCCTGCCCTACCTGAGGAAGGGGATTTTAGACTCCAACAGTTACCACCCCCTTTTACAAAACCGTAGTGTGGTTTTTAGTGTTGGCCATGGCCATACCGCTGCCATTGGGGGTGGGGGGAAACCCCCACTCATAGAGGAAACTGTAATTTTTCACTAAAACACTGGGAAAAAAGACACTCTCCTCTCTAATGGGGGGGGGGGGGCGGGGTTCCTCCCCCAAACCCCCCAAGGGCAGCGCTAACATTTCTAAGTAAAATCAGAGAGGGTGCTTTAAAGTTTAATCCGGCGCGCTGACGTCCTGCATGCATTTGTCTTAGCGTTTTTGTCCTTGCACGACTGTCCCGCATGCTTTCGTCTATGAACCATAAAACCATAGCATGGGTTTTAGTGCCAGCCGCAGTGGTACCAACTCTGACACTCATAGGAATTCAATGAGCGTCAGAGCTGTTACCAGCACAACCAGCGCTAAAATCTCTAGCGTGGTTTTGTAAAGGGGGGGTTAGTATAGAATATATTTAAATTAGTCCAATAAAATGATCGCCTTATTTCCATTTTCTAATTTATAAACATTTATCAACGCAGCTATAATACTACAGTACTTTATCCTACAGCAAAAAAAAAAAAAAATTCTACCTTTGTTATCTCTGGTTTCATCTTTCCTCATCTTCTCTTCACACTCTTCTTTCCATCCAGCATTTGCCCTGTCTCTCCCTTCCATCCAGCATCTGCCCTTGTTTTCTGCCCCTTCCATCCAGTGCTTGCCCTCTCTCTTCCTTTCATCCAGTGTCTGCCCTCTCCTTTCAACAAATTCCTTGTAGAACTCTGCTTACCAAGAAATGAAGATGGAAACAATATCAACACACTTACCCAGAAGAGCATATGTGCTAATGTCTTTTTATGAAAAAATATGTTTTGTAAGATTTTAGTTATTAGTAGGGAAACATCCAGACCATATGTACCAAAAACCAAAGCTGACAACACATAAACCAAAAATTGAAGCGGAGAAAAAATAAACCTCAATTGAGGAAGGTTGGGACTACACAAGTACCCAACCACTCACTCATCATCACGGGTTTATAAAAAAACTCCGTAAACATATATATGAGAAATAATTGCTTCACTCGTTTTCATTCATACAGAATCTTATATAAGTCACTTTTTTTCTTCTTTTCCTCCAAAATTATTGTTGTGTATAAACGTCAGTATGTAATGATACCGGCCAGAATCCCAAACTTAACTGAAATAATCAGCAAGGGCTACAGCTTAATTGCATTAGTGTAAGAGTTCTTAACAATATGGAGCTCACAGTCACCAATAATATAGAAAAAATACACTCATCTGAAAAAGGCTTTTCACCAAAGGCTTCCAACTCCTATTCCCGACAGAAAAGACTTTCTGTTTCGCCCAACACAGGCTACTTCAGGGGAAAAAAGCCATCTTCTGTTGTCTCCATGCCTCTTACAATTTGTTGGTAGTGAAGCCGACTCCTCTCGAACATGTCTTTTTAGCCATTTCTCCAACTCGTGTACTGAGTGAAAGGCTCTTCAGTAATGCATTGGAACACTTTTTCTGAAAGAAGAACTTGTTTGGCCCTTGACAATTTTGAATGTTAATTTTTTTTCTTTTGAAAGGAAACTTGCCAAACTTTCAAAAGCTTCCTAAATCCAATTTACATTTTACTTTTACATGGATTTTCCATTTCTTATTTGTTTAGGTGCTGCCTTCAGAGATCAAAATTTTGCAAAAAACAAAAAAACCTATTCAAGACTACTTAAAAAAATCAAGAAACAATTAATAGCCACTGATGGTTTTGTATACATGAATATAATTTTAATCCTACTGAAACATACACTTACCCCCTCTTTTATTAAGATGCACTAGCCGATTTAGCGTGCTAAACGCTAACACATCCATTATAGTCTATGGACGTGTTAGCATTTAGCGCATGCTAATATTTAGCACTAGCTAAATCAATTAGCATGCGCTAAATCAGCACACGCTAAATTGGCAAAAAGTCCTCTTAATCTCTGATTTCATGTTATTGCTTTTGTTATTTGTTTGTTAAAGCTTAATGCCCTTTATTCATATTTGGTATTCGTATTCGGCCAAATGATGTTTTTCATTATTTGTACTCATCCGTATCGTAAAATATCCTATTTGGTATAGCTCTATTAGAGAGTACCACAAGACTGCCACTAGAGGTCACAGCAGCCATTTTGAGGGGGAAGCTGTGATGGGCAGGAATGAGTGGGTATGGCTCCTGTCCTTACTACCACTAAACCACTAGGGATCGAGAAGGCAAGCAGGGAGGGGGGCTTACAGGAAAGGGGTGAATCAGTTGATGTTGGGGGGTGGGAGGGAGGGAGGGAAGGGATTCAGAAGTGGGGGTCTGTTGCAATTCTGGAGGCTGGGGAATGGGGGGGATCAGAATCTGGAATGGGGGTCACAACTTGGCCAGATACTGTTATGCAGCTGAATACTGGCCAGAACCTGCATAAGTCTTGGTATCTGCTTCCTATCTGATCAGGCCTGAACATGGTCTCGTATTGAATATGCAGGTCTAACTTAGCCAGCGAATATGCAGGTCTAACAGCAATTTTTCAAAAATGATCACTGTCACTGGCTGAATATTGACTAGTAACTTTTGGTGATATGGGATTGAGATCAATATTAGATGATCTTTATGAGTAATTTGTCGCCCTTTTAAGTCCCTGTCTATATTGTTTTCTTGAGGTGGCTTGAGTGTTTATAGTACACTTTTTTGGGCTCT
This sequence comes from Geotrypetes seraphini, assembly GCF_902459505.1. NCBI lineage: Eukaryota > Metazoa > Chordata > Amphibia > Gymnophiona > Dermophiidae > Geotrypetes > Geotrypetes seraphini. The sequence goes on from NC_047096.1 coordinate 23,403,456, forward strand.
CCATATTATCCTAAGTGAATTGCGTATGATCTAAAAGGTAATGTGATGTTTGTTTTCTTTTGTGTTCATTGTCTGATGTTGTGTTTTTATTGTTTGTTTTGCTTTTAGGTCCAACTTTGACATAGTTGTCCCTGATGCAGTCATCTCTGCTGAAACATGTTGGGTTCATGGACAAATAACTGTTAAGAGAGTCTGGACACATTCATGATTGGAAACCAAATGTTATACCCATATTCTTAATAAAACGTGAGTGAACCAACTGATTTCCCTGCTGCTATGCTTTTGTTTGATATTGTCTCTTGTTTTTAATATAGAAACATAGAAATAGACGGCAGATAAGGGCCCACGGCCCATCTAGTCTGCCCACCTTAATGTCCCTCCCCTACCTTTGCCCTGTGAATAGATCCCATGTGCCGATCCCATTTGGCCTTAAAATCAGGCACGCTGCTGGCCTCAATATCTTCAGGGTAATTTTATAACAGATCGCTTATGTCCATGGAGATGCCTATTTATGGCCTATTTGATAAAGACACACTATGTGACTTCATAAAGGAATAAATTGGCACAAAGCATGGTACAAAGCCACATACATTTAGTGTAAAGCAAGCATAAATGGTAACACATACCCCCCCAATTCTATAAAAGGTGCTCTTATCCCCCTATTTTCCAGTTGACCCACATTTGGCAGTCTTTAGTCTATGTCTGGTAGATTTAGGTCCTCCATTAACAACACTTCCCTTTGCATGCTGGTCTCTCTCATGTCTGTATTACACTGTTACATTTGCTTATCAAGCAACAAATATTAGGAATGCTCTTCCTTTGTATATTAGATCTGAGGTTTCTTACTTAAAGTTTAAAAAGTTTAAGAAGTTTTGGAAGGTTTTTGGTTATTATTAGATAAATTATGTATCCTGTAAGTTGCTAGATATGGCTAGTATTCTCGTATTGTTATTCACTCAGGGGCTTTTTGGTGTGCAGCAGAATATAAATATTGTATTGGATCTATAGTAATTTAAATTGTAGGTATTTATATACCGCCTATCAGAGTTATCTAAGCAGTTTACAATCAGTTACTCAAGTTTTTTCCCTATCTGTCCTGGTGGGCTCACATTCTATCTAATGTACCTGGGGCAATGCAGAATTGAGTGACTTGCCCAGGGTCACAAGGAGCAGCATGGGATTTGAACCCACAACCTCAGGATGCTGAGGCTGTTGCTCTAACCACTACGCCACTCCTTCCACTTCTTTCCCTGATGATGGTGGTTTATAGAGTTTATCTAAATAGTTACTGTAGGTTTCCTCGAGGCATTCTATGGCATCTCATCTGCCTCTTACTCAGCTGGTATCCTATGAGCTTGATTTTGTTCCTTTTTAATCTATTCTGTCCTTTCTGGATACAAAAAAAAACAACCCCAAACCTGACATATTCGCTACCTGGTCTTGATGATCTCTGAACCATAATTCAGTTACTGTAACCACATCAATGTCCTCTTCTGCTATGGTACCTTCTGGCTTCTAGATCACTGAGATAGACTACAAACATTTATAAATACCTAGAGGCAATTGATAAAGTAGCAGAGAGCAATTCTTGGTAAAGGTTCAGTGGTGCTTAAGAACGTAATTGAAAGGAAAATTGAGTTTGCTCAAAAATAAGTTACTTTTTCCAAACCATTCAACGTCTAGGAATCTAAGAAAAGAAGGGAGAGAAACTAAAACATTGATACAGCTGCTCAAAAAAGTGAACATAATTTTTTTAATCTTTTTTTTTTCTGATGGGGATTAAGATTTAGGAACTCATTTTAAAAGCATCTACATACACATGTAAATGGCGATTTCAGAAAGCCACTATTTACATAAGTAGATACCTGGGATGCGGTGATTTCAAGGGGGCATATTATGGGCACAGTCTGAACAAACCAACCCCCCCCCCTCTTTTACAAAAGCCGACAATGCGGACCGGCACAGTAAATGCTTTGACACCCATAGGAACTGCATGGGCACTGGAGCATTTGCTGTGCGGTTTTGTAAAAGGGGACCTTGCAAAATATATATATGTGCCCCTTAGCTTACAATGGAAATACAGAAAAATGTGAAAAAAATTAACTGTTGTGTTTTGCACCATCACAGAGGCGTGCATGGGTTTGTAAAAAAAGTTAGCTTCATCCAGGGCTTTACACAAAGGATTAAGGAAGTAATTTTCCTTTATCCTCATGATTTATTTCTACCTCCATATTTAAAAATAAATTGTAAATTCATTAGGTGGTTGCCAACATTTATACATATAGATTTGTAAAATGGCCACACTATATCTGCCAGCACTTCGACCTGGAAACTTTTAAATTTATACTACTGATCCCACTATAAATTACTGCAAACACATGTGCACTCCTGTCCATCCCTATGTGCATTTTATAAAAGGCTTCACATTCAGTGTGTGTGTGTGGAGGGGGGGGGGGGTGAGAGTGATTGAGCATGTCTGAACCCTCACAAAAATGTCCAAATCACTATTTTCAAAATGAATTTTTAAGATTTTTTACATTCACTTTCGCTAAATCTCAAAGGAGCGTGTTGGAGGCATGTTTTAGGCTTGACTAGGGCAGATTTATGATTTGTATGTTTTTCTGCAATAATAGAACATTATAAAAACATCCATGGAAAAAAAAAAAAAATTAGAATATTTTTGCTAGACATGTTTTAATAATGACCAAGGGCAGGATTTTCAAAAACCCGCGTTAAAAAGCGACAGTCTGCTACCACAGCCGTTTTGATACTGAATCAAAAAACCCCCCAAGATATTCTTGAAAAATCACGCATGCAAATAAGATTGGCGGACAGCAGCGGACATTTCCTACATTTGCATGTGCCTATCACTATAGGTTTCCTCGAGGCATTCTGCGGCATCTCATCTGCCTCTTACTCAGCTGGTACCCTATGAGCTTGATTTTGTTCCTTTTTAATCTATTCTGTCCTTTCTGGATACAAAAAAAATTGCTTATCTGCTCGCTGATGGGCACATGAGCAGAAAAATGCCAAAAAAACCCTATAACCAAAAGCACATTTTCCTGCTGCACAATTGGATGAATGGAAGGGAGAGGAGGGGAGAAAAAACGTCGACTTTTTTCAAACGCGCATAAAACATGCCTTTCTCTCCATAAAACTACTATAATTCAGGTAAATCTTGTAATTTGTTTTTAATGTAAAATTTAATCAAGACCCACAGCCAGAAACACACAGGATAAGGGTATCATACACACGCTCAAGAAGAAACGTTGGCTTTTAATAAGCGTTCATGAAATATGCCTCTCTCTCCCAAAAACTCAAAAGAAGCATGATTTTACTACCCTCCACTAAAAATATATAGATACATATTTTTTTTTTCATTAGCCACAGTCAAAACACACTGTAACGGCACCCCAGACCAGTTGCTGCTTTTTGTCGTCAAAAGTCAATGGTGCTCTTTGAAAATGCCTCGGCAATTTTTAAGAATCCACTGGAGGGCTCATTTCAATGTTAAAGAGCACATTTGCATGCCATTGTCGAAGACTGCTAGAAACCTCGCTAAAGACAGTATCCGTTTTGATACTCCAGAGCAGGGGTGCCCAACGCGTCGATCGCGATCGACAGGTCGCTCGCTGAGGCGACCCCAGTCGATCGCACAGCAGGTTCCCTTCTTCCCTTCTCTTTTTTTCCCCTCCTGACTGGCCCGCCTCTTAAAGAACGCTGGCCAATCAGAGTGCTGGAAGGGCGGGGTGAAGGTCAGTGGGGGACGGAGCTCAGCGCATCACAAGAAATAGAAGTGCCTGTAATGATTGAGGTAAGAGCGAGGCCTAATGCTGCCCGATATACAATTTTAAAACCCCCAAAATCGGCCTCCCAATCAGTGGCTTACCGAGGTGGGGCGGTCCGCCCCCGCCCCGGGTGCACGGCTTGGAGGGATGCACAGCCGTCCGGGTCCTCCTGCCCTTCCTTTCCACCGGTCTGCGCACGGGGCTCGCACCCGCCGCCCAAATGGTGCTGTTGGTTATCGCGAGACTCGCGGGAGTTGACGGCACCATTCGAGCGTCGGTGTGGGACCAGGCAGGCGCAAGCCCCAAGCGCGGACTGGGGGAAAAGAAAGGCAGGATGACCCGGACCTGGCCGGCTGTGCACCCCTCCAAGCCGTGCACCCGGGCGGATCGTCCCCCTTCTAAATCCATTGTACTTGTCTTTTATTCAATTCCACTAATGAGCATTGTGACAGGCAGTTCTTATGGGGCAGTTCTTGGAAGTATTTCTTTGTTTTTCTGTGCCTAAGTATTCTATTAATTTAACTTCCTTATTCCTGTGGGGATCTCCAAAGGGGACGAATGGGAGACGGCCGGTGGCAGGTGGTACTTTAGCAATTCTTACAGGTTGCCATAGGCCTCAGGAGCTGTCTTCCTTCTGCCGTGGTCCTGCCCCTCCTCTAAGTCAGAGACAGGCTTGGGGCAGAGGGAAGACAGCTCCTGAGGCCTATGGCAACCTGCAAGGATCGCTAAAGTACCAGCGATCCTCTCTGCAGACTGCTCCCTGCTGGAATTAGGTAAATGGATGTGGGGAGGGTAGGCCTTCGGGGGGGGGGGGAGTGCAGTCCTTCAAGGGGTAGTGCAGACCTTCAGGGGGGGAGTCAACCTTTGAGGGGGAATGTGCAGACCTTCAGGGGGGGGTCAGGCCTTCGGGGGAGGGGGGCTGTATAATAAAAAAATATTTGAACATAAATACAAAGTACACTCGGTGTGTATATATATATATATATATATATATATAAATAAATAAATATATATATGTTTAGCATTTTTATTGTTGGTAGATCATTTTGACTTGGTCATTTTAAAAGTAGCTCGCAAGCCCAAAAAGTGTGGGCACCCCTGCTCCAGAGCATACTGCAGCCTCGACATGTGCCCAAACTTACCTGATCAAAGCAGCCAGCCCAACAACCTTAGGAAAAATAACCCAATGGCTAAACTATCGCCCCAAAACTGGCCTTTTCCCCAAATCAGGAGGAAGAATTATCTTAATGCCCATTCCCAAGAACCCAAAACTCAGCCCTTCTGATATGACCAGTTATCGGCCAGCAGCTTCTATCCCCCTATTTATCAAAACGATGGAAGGGTATATCACAGAACAACTCGAATGCTACTTATAATGCTTCAATATCCTCCACCCTTCACAAATGGGTTTCAGAAAAAATCACAGCCTAGTAACATACGGCAAAGAACTACTAAGCAAGGGTCATTGCGCAATCATAAACCAATTTGACCTAAGCAGTGCATTTGACCTAGTAGACTTTGATCAAATTGTCCGAGATTTTCAGTGATTTCAAATTTAGCGACCCAGCCCTCTCCTGGTTCCAAGGCTTCCTTACTACTCGGCGCGATGCTTTATATAAGGATGGTAAACTTTCTGACAGCTGGCACCCTCCCGGCGGGGTCCCCCAAGGATCCCCACTTTCACCATCAGTATTCAACCTTCTAATGCAAACCTTGTGAGCCAATCTAGATCTTGCATGAATAAAACATTTCACCTATGCAGATGACATAACAATCATGCTACCTGTAATGGCTGCTTAGCCAACACCCTCACTACTGTCAAAAAGGTGTCCACATCATTGAAAACTGGACCTCAACCCACCACCTCAAACTAAATAAGAACAAAACCAAATTCCTTTGCGTAGGATCCTCAACTGACCAACACTACCCTCCAAAGATTACAGTAGATGACACAGACTTTCCATTAGAACTACAATTCTAAATCTTAGGAACTGAAATTGATAACCACCTATCCATGAAGATCCATGTACAATCCTCTATAATAAAACCCTAAGCGCGCATGCGCACTTAAGAGGCCGTGATCCCTGCCGCTGTGATGTGTGCCTCTGTGCCGAATTCCATTTGCGGCGCGTGCACCTGCTTGGGGCGCGGATTGAGCGGCAGTTTATCTCTACAACAGCAGGAGGGTGTCGTGCGGGTGCTGCGAGGTGTTTCATGCTGGAAAGAAGTGGGGAGGGAAAGGGGGCTGCTTTGGGGGGAGGGGTGTGCTGGGGGGGGCAGACAGCAATCATGCTTTGCTCTGGGAGAGGGGAGAAACAGAAAGGGGCCACAGAGAGACAGGCTCGCTGGGCTAGTCAATAATAAAACAATCTTTTCTTGTGATGAGAAAGCTAAGATCCATCAGAAAATACTTTGAAACAGTGGTTTTCCGAATTTTAGTGTAATCCTTAGTCCTATCTCGACTAGACTACTGTAATATAACATTAGTTCTTTGCTCTATAACAGTGTCTCGCAAACTTTTTTCTGCCCCGGCACACTAAACTAGGATCCGCGCATGGACATCAATGTGATGATATCACATGCATGCGTGACATCATCACATCAATGTCTGCACATGCACGGAGGCCCTCCAGACACGTGCCCTGAGCTTGGGGACTTCCAAAACCCAGACATACTGCCAGGTTTTGGAAATCCCTCTATCTGCTATCCCTGCAATTATTACGCCGGGGGGAGCAGAGAGAAGGAGAGGCGCTGGCACCAGCTGACTCGCGTACAGGACATTTCTTGTGGCATATCTGGAATCTTGCTCCGGCACACAGTTTGCGATTCAATGCTCTAAAATGTTGCTATTGCATTTACAACTAGCTCAAAATGCAGCACTAAGAGTCATATACAGACTATGGAAATTGGAAAACCTACTAAACTACATTGGCTGTCCATAACCACAAGGATCAAGCTTAAATCAGGAATCTTTGCCTTCCTGACAGGCAATGCCCCCAAATACCTAACATAGTTGGTCATCCTACTCCAGGGTACCTCCAACAGATATTCCACCAGAAAATCTTTTCCACTTAAAATTCCCAGCATGCAACAATATAAAGTCTACAAGGCAAATTACCTTATCCATCCAATATCAATTAGCAAAATGCTGGAACCAACTACCACTTACACTGCAATCTTGTGACCACTATCTCAGGTTCAGAAAACAGCATTTCTGTACCAAGACAGGGAGTCAACCTTGAAGTAACTGAAAACCATAAATATTCAGTGCTGATATCCAGATTCAGAGCACCACTAAATATTTCTAGGTGGAGCAGCAGGTTATCTATCTAATCTAAGGGGAGGGAGAGAGAGAGAGAGAGGAGGTGGATAGGTAAGAGGGAGAGGAAGGGGAGATAAAAAGAGGGGAGAGAGGAGGAAGGGAAAAGGAGAGAAGAGAGGGTAAAGGAGATTATGTTAATCAGGTTTTTTATTCTGCCTTTACCTATTCAGTTCAAGGTTGGATTACATTACAAGAGGTTGGGCCGGTTACCAAGGAAGTTACAATGGACAGTTTGACATGGACATTCAATACAATTAGATCATAGTTACAAATAAATAGTTACCATTACAGGTAAGTCATTGTTGGCTCTTTGTTTTGTCCCAGGAGTTGCATTAGACAGTTTACAAATGGGCTTTTATAATTACCTTTATTTAACCAATGCTGCAGCTAAAAAGTGACCCGATTTGCATATGTGCCTTGATGGAGATGATGGAAAATGCCTTGATTATCTGTGTGTGTGTGTAGGGAAAGAGTTGGAACTTAATTCTTCAAAGTAGTGTATTATGTTAGAAGTACTTTTTTATGGATAAGTAACAAAAATAAATCCCTAAATATATGACCTTGGATAAGAAGCTGGAAATCTGTATGAATTCTCAAGTGCAGGTGAGGCTTTGGACAAGGCAGAATATTCAAGGTGTTCATTCCAATTTAGACCACTGGGAGGCTAGTACTAGAGACAGAGATTAGGAAGCAGTTAATCAGAGCGACATGGGCTTTTATTTTGACAAGGTACTTACTGCTCGGCTCTTGTATGAAGCAGGCAAAGTGAATGATCCTGTTTCTCTTAAATGATTATTCAGACTCTGTGAGAGAGAGAGGGAGAAAGAGAAAGAAAAGGGGACTTGCACAAATCCTTTTACTTGACAACAGTATCCTGCAAGCTCCCACACCCAAGAAAAGGGATTTAATTACTAGTTATAAAGAAAGAAAAGGAAAAATCGGAAATGTATTTATTTGTTTTAAAGAAAGGACTCTGAAACTTGGAACTTGATGCCAAAAATTCTGCTGAAGAGCCACAGCTAAGGTTGGGGGACAGGATTCCTCAACTGAAAGTAAACCAAGAGACTGAGTGAAAAGGGCAAAAGTGTGCATGAGATCTGGGGAAAGTGAGTGTGAGGAGGCTTAAAAGGGCTGTGTGTGCATTCAAGTGAGAGAGCCTGTTCTGTACTGAAACTGTGTGTGCTGTGCAGTGTTATCGTATGCAGGAGAGAGTCTGAAACTGTGTTTATGCAGGGAATGGTCACCTTCCAGTGAGTCCCTTTGAGTTGCCTGGTAGAGATCGTGACTATTAAGTGACGGACCATGATGAACCCTCCATGCATGGCTCTTCCCCAACACTCACTTCTTAAGCTTCACTGCAATCCACACCAGCCAGAGAAGTGCTGAAGAGCAAAAGAAAATAATAATAAAAGGAAAAGCCATCGGGCTCACTATGGGAAATACCTCCGGCCTTTCCTGAGAGTCCCAGAGAAAGGTAAGTCTCAGACCTGGCTTTCCTTATGTTTGCTGACTGCATTAATGGTGCTGGGAGGGGGACTTCCCAGAGATCTTGTGCTGCTGCTGCTGGTGGATGAGGGAAGCCTGGGAGGGATTGCATGACCTGCTCTGCATTCAGTGACTTATGCTGAGATCGATCTGTTAGAATATTCTTATTTTTGGTGTAGATTTTTCTTTCTTTTGAGGTACATCAGTTTGTTTATAGGCTAGTTATCGTTGGCTAGTGTTAGGGTCTTTATAAGGTCTTGGCTAGTGTTAGGGTCTTTAGATCTTGCTAATCTTGCTTTTCAGCCCACGAGGAGATTCCAATATTCATTTTGTAAGTTTTTACAATATGAAATGTTTCGTTTTTGTATGCTACTAATGCTGTTGTATTGGAGTGGATATGGATCAGCAGAATCTAGTTTCCAACCAGTTCCTGTAACGGGGGTACTCTAGTATTCCGAACGTATTAAATTTCTTGAGAAGAAAACCAATTCCTTAGATTTCTTTCTTTCTAACATCTCCAAGCTCCAGCTTTGATTATGGCTGTCATTTTCCTCCAGCCTCGCTGGCATTGGCTGAAGACGATGGTCAGTGAGCGAGCCAATGAGCACGGCGGAGGCCCTCGATTGAAAGAGGGGAAAGCCAACGGCGGGAGAGCAGGCGGGCCTTGACTCGCTCAAAGGATCTTGGTAGTTATAGTATTTTCGATGTATTTACCTTGCCGTCTGCGCTGCGAGCCTTTTAACTTCTTAATGAAGGCGAGCTTCGGAGAGTTTCGCCGGCGCCTGGCTGGTCCGTCCGGAGAGGAGTTGCAGGTCAGCGAAGCGTTTGGGAGCTTGAAAAGCGTGCGCGCCGCGAGAAGTGTTTGCTGTGTGGGCCGGGGACGTCTTTCTGCTTTTGACTACAGCTCCCAAGAGGCTGTGGAGTTGGGTCTGGCTGGAAGGATTCTTGACAGAGAAGGCCACGACTTGTCTCTTAAGAGTCCTGGGCAGTGCTGCTTGTGTAGTGGACTGAAATTGTGAAAACCCAAGCAACCGAGAAACGGGGCTCGAGAGTGGTAGTGATGGCATAGGTGGTGGGGGGGGGGGGGGGGGAGCGTGGCTGAAGTTCGGTGTCACGTTGGCTGTGTAAGGCCGACTGGCAGGGCCTGCACCCTTCTGACCGCCTACTCCATACTTTGGGGGTTGCATTCCCAGTCGCACGTTTTTAGTTGCCCTTTATGGTAGGATATTGCTTTATGTTCATTTCTGCTTGCATACTACCCTGAAGAAACCCCCCCCCCCCCTAAAACAAACCACGCCGCTGGAATAAATAAATAGGTTCTACGTTACTTCCAGTGTTTGAAATATGGGACGGTATGAGTCACTGATACATCCGGGAAAGTTAGTGAGTCGGTGTTGCTCTGATTTTGGTGATCAGTAGGCATTTTTGCAAGACATAACGTTCACAGAAGGGAGAAAGGATGAGTTTTTAGTAGCTTATGGCACATGTAAATGGAAGAAAGCAGTCCTTGGGTTTTGAATGCAAGGCAGAAATTTAAAGACTAAAAACACAACTTCTTTTTCAAACCCACTGAATTAACATACAGTATTAGGCTTTAGTGTTTTTGTCTTATTAACCTGGTGTCCTATATGGAAACTGGCCTGATAAGGTTCATTCCGTGTTTCCCTCCTACCCTCTCCCAAATAACTAATCTAATCTAATCTAATCTTTGGTTTATATACCGGATCATCTCCCAGTGGAGCTCAACTCGGTTCACATGTAATTAAGACTAGAGTACATGGCAGAAAACATAGGAGAAGGAAGAACTAATTAAAAACTAAAGTGCATAAGAAAAATAACTATAATATTATCATTTCGTTGAGACTGTAGTTAAACCATTTAAAAATTGTGAGAACAACAAAGTTTTCATGAATTTATGAAATAATTGCAGCTGGCCTAATGAAGTCAGGAAGTTTATTCCAGATCTCTACAAACTTGACTGAGCTTCCCAGCAGATTTAATTCCCTTAAGGGAAGGGAAGGCTAACTTATATTTTTGTGTGTTTCTCAAATGGCAAAGTCTAAGGGTATTCCAACATAAGGGGACAAAAGGATCAAATATTCCAGAGAAACTTGAAGATTATGCATGCGTATTTAAACTGGATCCGAAATCGAACTGGGAGCCAGTGAAGCTTTATCAACACCCATCTCCCACTTTTTCTGTTTTCCTCTTCTCCCCTCCCAAATCACTTTTGAACCATTTATTCAATTTCATACAATTTTTCTGTGCATAAAAAGCACCCAGCTCCTACTTTTTACATGTCATGGATCCTTCAAAATCTATTTTCTCTCTCATAAGTATAGGGCAACAGCTAATTTGCTTCAGTTGGAATCTTAGGAAGTCGATGCATGTCATGATGTCTTCTAACATTTTTAAAATGTGTCCTGGTCACTGGGTAACATCAAGGATGTTAAAATCTGCCTTGCCATGCCTTGTCATTTCTTCTGTTGTTTCCTATAGGGAAAAACTTTCCCAAGTTTGATGATGTACTTATTACACAAAAGTCATACTTGCCATAACATTGCAAATATCTCTATCAAAGAAGGAATGAAATTAGTGACCAAATTGGCATACAGTCTGCCCTGGTGAGATTCTTCTATTTTGTTTAGATAAGATATACTAATACCAGTTCTTCTCATGCCATGGTTTTTGGTTTGTTTGTTTGTTTACCTGACTCTTCATCCCTTTTATATATAAAAGTTTGATGCAGTCAGGAAATGTTCACATACTGCCTTTTATTTTAAAAAGAAGAGGTTATTAAAGGCAATCTCTCTTTTTTTTTTTTTTTTTTGTGAATCCGTTTTTTATGATTACATTGAAGTTTAGCTCAGCTCTTCGGTGTTACTTAACAGAGAACTAGAAACAGATCCATGATTTGGAGAAAACCCCCCATTTGCTTTGGGGAAGCAGAGCTGATGAGGTCTTGTTTATTTTCTTCTGGTTATAAAAGTGGTCTCAAACTCAAACCCTTTGCAGGGCCACATTTTGGATTTGTAGGTACTTGGAGGGCCTCAGAAAAAATAGTTAATGTCTTATTAAAGAAATGACAATTTTGCATGAGGTAAAACTCTTTATAGTTTATAAATCTTCACCCCCCCCCCCCCGAAGACCTGCATGTTCCCCCCTTCTTTGCAGCTTCCCCCCTGGCCTCCTGGCCTTAGTTTCAGCTAATTACCGCAGTCTGCAGAGAGGATTGCCGGTGCTGTAGCGTTCCTTGCAGGCTGCCATCGGCCCCTACAGCACGTTCCCTCTGCTGCAGTCCTGCCCCTCTTCTGACATCAGGGGCAGGATCACGGCAGAGGGAAGGTGCTGCTGAGGGTGACGGCGGCCTGCAAGAATTGCTACAGCACCGGCGATCCTCTCTGCAGGCTGCGGTAATTATCTGAAGGTAAGAGTGGGAGGCCAGGGGGAAGCCGGAGGACGCTGCAAAGAGCGGGCAGCACTAGTACAGACTGTGGGCTGCAAAATAGTACCTGGTGGGCCGCTTGTGGTCCCCGGGCCGCGAGTTTGAGACCATTGGGTTATAACTATGAAGAGAGGACACAAAGAAGATAACTTCTTTCAAAGTCTTAACTGCTAAATTGGCTGAATACACTGATTATGTGTGTGTGGGGGGGGGGGAAAGAAGGATCTTCTGGAAATAGAAAATACTCTTCCTGTTGCCTAGAGCTGGCTCTTCGCTTTGCTTATTCATTAGTGTTCATCCCCCTAGAATAATAGTTCATAAATGAGACGAGATTATTTGTTTGTAATGTTGACCTTTTTGTCTTGGAATTCATTTCCACTGTTGGAGACAGAACTTGAGCTTTTCTAGAGCTGAACCACATCTGGGAAATAAATTTGATAACTAATAACTCAGGAAGCTGGAGAGTGAAATAAGAAAATCACCAGGAGAAAAATTGTCACTACCTACAGTTGTTAATTGTGATGCTCTAGGTCAGACTTTGTTATGGTTTATGTGAATCTAGATTAGTCTATGCACACAGATTTCAAAATAAATATGTACATGTGTAATACCTTTTTAGAAGGTCCAGCAAATCAGCTTTTAAGCTTACATGGGTCTCCTCAAGTGATATCTCTGTATTCTGAACAGCTTGTGTACTATAACTACTTAACTCTTTTATAATAAGTCTCGTATCTATTTATCTATCTATCTATAGCTCTCTCTCATATATACAGTGAGAGAGAACTATATAAATACACACACAAAATACATCAAACACAATATGTATATTACCATACATATTTTTAATATGTAGTGAAAGCTATATATCAGTGGTCTCAAACTCACAGCCCATGGGCCGCATGCGGCCCTCCAGGGACTATTTTGCGGCCCGTGGTCCGTCCTCTCCACAAGTTTTCCGATTATGGAGAGGACAGTCGCGTACAGACCACAACTGCTGTAATTGGACTTGCGTCTCCCTGGGGTGAATGTCGGCAAATGGCTCGCGGTTTGTCTAAAGCAGGGGTCCCCAATCTGTTTCCCTTCCCACTGCCCTCCCCCAAGCCATCGCAATCGGGGAACAGGCCAGCGCCGAGGTCTTACCTCTCCCTGCTTACCTTCCCCAGCATGGAGCCAACCAATTCTCGCCACCCAACGTCAATTCTAACATTGGAGAGGAAGTTCCGGGCCAGCCAATTGCTGCCTGTCTGGCCCGGAACTTCCTCTCGGATTGCAGAATTGAAGTCGGGTGGTGAGAATTGGTCGGCCCTGCGCTGGGGAAGATAAGCAGGGAGAAATAAGACCTCAGTACTGGCTTGTTCCCCTATTGCGGCGGTGGTGGCTTGGGGGAGGGCAGGGAGAAATAAAGAAAGAAAGGGGGGGACAGGGAGACAGAAAGAAAGAAAGTGCATGGAGAAAGGGAAAAAAAGAAAGAAAGGGGCACGGAAAGAGAGAGAAAGACAGACGTATAGAAAGAAAGGGGGCATGGAGAGAGAGAAAGAAATAAGGGGACAGGGTGAAAGAAATGATATCTTGGTGCTAAGATTCCGTTATAGAACACTAACTAGCATAAGTGGGCATTGGTGCACCTAAAGGTATACCAAGTCAATGAAAGTTGTAACTGTTGGTGCCGAAGTGTGCGTTTGCTTACAGTATTCTCTCTGTACGGATCTCCAAGATAAACACATGACCTGCTAATATTCCATATGCCAACTAGTAGGGAGATATACAATGTTATTCTGTGATGATTTTTAAATCACTATTTATTATTATCACAGCTCTATAAATAATAACTAAATTAATTATATTATAATTTATGAAGTGTTCAGACCAATACCCGTGTATTCTGTGATCTCACTGAACTGGGGTACATTTGGGACCATCATCACACTTCTAATGTCCCTTTGCCAGCCTCTTTCTTGTATATACTTAAGAATATTCTTTATTACTCATTATGTATACTTGTAGATAGATTTTTAAACCACACTTATCTTGATGATTATTCCAATAGGCTTGGCGTTGTTCTCTTTAACTCCCAGCTGCAGCGAGGTAAAGTGCTTAAATCATAAAGTGCTTGTGCATGTAGTGTTGACTACTAGCTACTGTGTTCGCTAAAACTTATTCTTAAGCCCGGCCCCCCGACTCGAGTTTCGGGTCCTTCATCAGGAGGGGTCCTATATGGCTTACTTCTGCTGGATTGTTCATTTTGAGGTGACAATCCAGCAGAAGTAAGCCATATAGGACCCCTCCTGATGAAGGACCCGAAACTCGAGTCGGGGGGCCGGGCTTAAGAATAAGTTTTAGCGAACACAGTAGCTAGTAGTCAACACTACATGCACAAGCACTTTATGATTTAAGCACTTTACCTCGCTGCAGCTGGGAGTTAAAGAGAACAACGCCAAGCCTATTGGAATAATCATCAAGATAAGTGTGGTTTAAAAATCTATCTACAAGTATACATAATGAGTAATAAAGAATATTCTTAAGTATATACAAGAAAGAGGCTGGCAAAGGGACATTAGAAGTGTGATGATGGTCCCAAATGTACCCCAGTTCAGTGAGATCACAGAATACACGGGTATTGGTCTGAACACTTCATAAATTATAATATAATTAATTTAGTTATTATTTATAGAGCTGTGATAATAATAAATAGAGCTGCTAATATTCCACTCATGTTATTGAGACAGACATGGGGGAAGCCACTACTTGCCCTGGATCGGTAGCATGGAATGTTGCTACTCTTTGGGTTTTGGCCAGGTACCAGTGACCTGGTTTGGCCACCATGAGGACAGGCTACTGGGCTAGATGGACCATTGGTCTGACCCAGTAAGGCTATTCTTGTGTTCATTCATGAGCCAAGTATAGGATAATTAAGCCATTGTAGCATCACTGATGAGGTTGGCTCTGAGACACTGTGGAATGAGGCATTATGACATCACAATCTCAGCTCTGGCATGTTGCTCTCATTGGGGTTCCGGAATCTTGCTATTCTTTGAGATGCTGGAATGTTGCTACTCCTTGGGTTTTGGCCAGGTACTAGGGACCTGGATTGGCCACCGTGAGAACGGACTACTGGGCTTGATGGACCATTGGTCTGACCCAGTAAAGCTATTCTTATGTTGGTGCTTGCATATACTAAGTGATTTTGGTGTGTATGTTATAGCTGCGCTCTCAACCCAGGCCTCAGGGCACACCCAAACAGGCAGGTTTTCGGGATAGCTGCAGTGGATACGCATGAGAGAGATGCGCATTAGAGAATGACACGGGGGATAAATTTTTCCCTGTCTCCGCAGGAACTCAATTTCCCCATCCCCTCTCCACGAGTTTTGTCCCTGGTCCCTGCCCCATCCCTGCAAGCTCTGCCTTAACTGCACAAGCCTCAAACACTTATGTTTTTAAAGTGTTTGAGGCTTGTGCAGATGAGGGCGGAGCTTGCAGGAATGGGGAGGGACAGGAAAATAACTTGACGGAATGAGTCCCTTTTGGGATGGGGAAAAATTTGGCCCCCTGTGTCATTCGCTAATGTTCATGCAGTACCTCCTTAGCGTGCAAATGCATATTCATTGTAGCTATCCTGGAAGCCGCCCGGTGTGCCCCAGCGCCTGGGTTGAGAAGTACTCTTAGAGACATGCCAGGCACTATTTTATAATTGTCAATTAGTGGCGCCAATCTCACGCATAAGTGTTATTCTAAAACTTATGTGCGTGTTTGGCGCCTATCTTTAGGCACCAATTTTGGAATTGCCCTAAAGCCTTTTCTTGTGTTTTTTGCTCCCTGTTCTGCTTTTCAACTCGAGAGATGCATAATGCTTCCAGATTTAAGGAATGTTTGGAATAACTCTTGTTTGTAAGCTCCAAACAGATTTGTTTGTAACTGAATGTTGATGAGTTTGTGTTTTGTCTGTATGTTTGCACTCTACTTGTCTTCTTAAGTGGCCTCTGAATGCTTGCATGGTAACAGTAAGCATCAGTCTTCCAGCTGTGAACATAACAGGGAATTCTCAGCTAGGTGTTTGAATTAGGAGATAGAAATGCTGGATTAGCAAGAGGAGAATTGTTTTAACACTTTTTACTGTTTGTGAGTTCCCATGGAACTGTGAGAGAGTAATGACAATGGCTGAGGGCAGGATTTTCAAAAACCCATGTTTAAAAAAAGCGACGGTCTTTCTAACGCAGTCATTTTGGTAGCGAATCTAAAAAAGCGAGACATTTTCACAAAGCCCTGCATGCAAATAAGGTTGGCGGACAGCAGCGAAGATGCGCTAATTTTGCATGTGCCCATCGCTTGGCAGACTAGATGGGCCATCTGCCATCATGTTTCTATCTCAGGCTTTAGCAAGGATTCTAGTAGTTTCTGACACTGACATGCAAACGGGCTCTTCAACATTGAAATGAGCCCTCCGGCCCAGAAATGGGTGTTTCATTTATATTTGAGTCAACCTGGTAGCTGTCGCTTCTGTACACCCTTTAAAATGGCAGGTGCTGCTTTTCTGCACTCTCTCCCCTCCCCCCCCGATGACTGGCACTGGTCTCCCTCACTGCCCCTTCTGAAGACCAGAGCCGCTGTCCTGTATAGCCCTCCCCGAAGACCGGAGCCACTCACCTGCACGGCCCCATCTCCAAAGATTGGCAATACCCTGCACTCTACCCCACTGCTGCTGCATTCTCCTTACCAGGCAATTGGTGTCCAGGTAGCTGATGCCACAATGACAAATAAAGCTGTTAGCGCCGGTGTATGCAGATCCAGTGCAGGGTTTTTGAGCATCTGCTCATGCTCGAGGCCTGCCAGCTTGTGCCTTCTCCGAGATTCTGTCCTTGTCCCTGTCCTCTCCCCCTGTGTGGATCTGGTCTCTCTCCCTCCAACTGACTCCCCCACCCAACCTGGTGAGATCAGACATACCTATGGGCCTCCCAGAGCAGCAGGGACATGAATGCGGGACTGGAAGTTGGGGGGGGGGAGAGAAGAGGGACATGAATGCGGAACTGGAAGTTGGGGGGGGAGAGGAGGAGACAAAGATGCTGCACTGCAAATGGGGGAGGGGGAAAGGAGGGGATATAGATGCTGGACCCGTAAATAGAGGGGAAAGAGGTGAGATGGAAGAGATTTGTGACTGTAGAGAGATGCCAGACCATGGGGTGAAGGAAAGACATTCAGGGTGCAAGAGAGAGGTTGGGGGGAGGGGTGGTGGCGAGGGGATGTGGATGCTGAACCTGCAAATGGGGGTGGGGATGTTAGAGAGAGGAAGAGGGAATGACGAAGACCAGATACGATTCTCTTGGAAGATAGGTGCTGGAAATGTAGACCTTTAAAACCCTGGCCTACATTTCTGGCGCCTTCTTTCACGTAGCTGTGATTCTCTAAATGGCACGGTTGCTTGATTGACGTGATCGATAGCTGTTTTGTAGGTGGCTGCTGATAATGGCTCCATTTGCAGAATCTTGCCCCAAGAGGGAAATTCTAATACGCTCATAAGATAGGTGCCTACTTTCCTTTATAGAATAAAGATGCACTGTTATAGAATTACTTTCTTTCCTCCCCCAATGCTTGCTAGAAAAGCCAAGTTGTGAGCTTTGGTTTTGAATTTGACTTTGACTTGAGGTTTCAGTTCTTAATGAAACGGGTGGTAGTTGCCACAAAGTTGGAGCTAGGGAAGCAGAAGCAGCCAGTTGAATACTGTACATTCTTAGACAATGGAATGGGGTAGTGGTACTCACAGGAGATGCGACTGGGAGTGTACCAATATAATTTGGCTGATCTATGTGCAATATATGGAAGGTGAAAAGTAGCATTTTTAAGTGGAGTTGATAAATCACTAGAAGCCAATGAACTGAAGTAAGGAATGGAGAGACATGGCTAGACCTAAGCACATTTTGTTCATCATTTTGAACAAATACTATGTGTTGCATAAGCTGAAGTCTTTTTAAGGAAATCAAGGTCAGCCTGAGGCAGTGGAAGATGAAGTAGTCCAGATGGCTGATAACCAGAGACAGCAGCAAATACTGTACTTGATATCATTCCTGGAGAGGAAAGAGTGACTTTTATGTAGAACAAGGAAGGAGATCTAAGCTTTGAAGGAGAGTTGAGTAGAAAGTCAAGGGAACATGCAGAGTCCAGAAGAGAAAGATACTGACCCAGGATTAGGGAAACTGGCATTGCATCCCTTGGTTTTCATGAAAACCAAATAGCTTCACAATTTGGGATGTTAAGTCTATGCTGTTGTAATCAAGTGGCTATATAGCATCAAGTCAAGTGTTGAGAGATCCAAGATCTGGTGAAGAATTGGTAGCGAAAACTAGCTGAATGTTGAAAGCATGCATGTAGGGATTGATATCCAGAGACTGAATTATTGTAATTAAAGGAGAGAGAAACATTAAAGAGTAGTGGAATGGAATTGGAATTAACACTGAACTCTGCAGTACCCCATAAGACAAAGGCTGAAGGAGAATGAATAGCAAAAAAAAAAAAGAAGGTTGATTAGGAGTGAATGGGACCAGTTAAGGATGGTTCTGGAGATGCCCAAATCCTGTGTGTGAGATCAAAAGCTGTGGATAGATCAAGGAATGCCACAATAAGAGCTTTCCACACTTCAAGGTTAAGGCATATCTAATCTAAGTGCAATGCATTCACTGTGCTGTACCTTAAGCAGAATCTGGATTATGGGGATGAAGGGCATTTGATTTCTCAAAGAGGGAGACTGTACAAAAGTAAACTTAATAACCACAGACTTGAGAGAGGATTTAGAAGTTGTCTAATCAAAGCTATTTTCCAGGGTTCAGGGAGGATGCAAGAGCTAAAAATGTTATGCATTATAAAAAAAAAAAAAAGAGATAAGGTACGAAAGAAAGAGATTTAGGGGTCCTTTTACGAAGGTGCGCTAGCCGTTTTAGTGCATGCACCGGATTAGTGTGCGCTAGCTGAAAAACTACCGCCTGCTCAAGAGGAGGCGGTAGCGGCTAGCGCGCGTAGGATTTTAGGGTGCGCTATTGCGCACGTTAAGGCCTTAGCGTGCCTTCGTAAAAGGAGCCCTTAATTAGAAACAAAGGCATAGGATCAAGAGCAGAAGAGGATGATTTCAGACAGGAGATGGTCTTTTCAGCAGAAGATGGAAGGATTGAAGTATGGAAAGCAGGAAATTAGTTGAGAAGGACACGTAATCTTCAGATGAGAATTGGGAGTAAGCAGGGTAAATAAATGAGCAAGTTTCAGAGAGAGCGAGCAAGCAAGAGAGCAAATAAACAATCTGGAACAGTGTTCCAGGGTAGCTACTAGATCTAAAGACCAATTTAAAAAATATAATCCTTTATACCAGCCAAATTTTGTTTTTTGTAGACCCTAGTATAAGCCTTGCAGAGACAGCTTAATTGTGGGGTTGTCATGCTGAGCATCATTGGCATTTCATAAACCTCAAATCTGGGTGAAATCATGGATGATTATTCCTGTTTGAAACCTTATGGTGGTGGCCACAGGGTCCAATGCTATACTCATAAAATCATGCCAATTAGTGGCTGTTGCAGACAGTGGACTATCCTTTAGATTAGAAGGAAATGGTTGAGCTTTGGTTGACAGATTGTTGAGATTCACCCAGTGTAATCTGGAAGGGGGTGGGGGGCTAAAGGCATGGAGGTATGAAAGCTAAGGAGAATGTGATATGACCTGGAGAGAGCCAGAGAGGAAATCTTATCTGCCTTAACCAAAGGTGCAAACAAATAAAAAAATTAAATTTAGGTTATGGTGAGTCTAATAGGTTAGCAAAAGTCCAAGAGATTCCAAACGTGCAAGAAACTTCAGCTCATCAGTTTTCTATATAGAAACAGAGAAACATGATGGCAGATAATGGCCAAATGGCCTATCCAGTCTGCCCATCCGCAGTAGAATTATCTCTTCCTCTCTCTAAGAGATCCCACCTTCCTATCCCACATTTTCTTGAATTTAGTCACAGTCTCTGTCTCCACCACCTCTTCTGGAATACTGTTCCATGCATCTACCATCCTTTCTGTAAAAAAAGTATTTCCTTAGATTACTCCTGAGCCTATCACCTCTTAACTTTATCCTATGCCCTCTCATCCCAGAACTTTCTTTCAAATGAAAGAGACTCGACTTGTGTGCATTTACGTCACATAGGTATTAAAACATCTCTATCACATCTCCCCTCTCCTGCCTTTTCTCCAAAGTATATATATTGAGATGTTTAAGTCCATCCCCATACGTCTTATGACAAAGACCATGCACCATTTTAGTAGCCTTCCTCTGGACCAACTCCATCCTTTTTATATCTACTCAGAAATTGAAGTTATCATGGATAATTAGGTCCTGAAAATGAGACATCAAAATTCAGAATTAGGGAAGTGCGATTGAGGTAGGCCACAGATAATATGGGAGGATGATAAATGAGAAGAATTGTGGCAGAGGGCTTGGTGTTGAGATGAAAGGCTTAGAAAAAGCTGAGGAATTACATGAGCAGAGAGAAAGGAAGTCTCTTTGAGAACAAGACCACACTGCAACACCTTTCTTCCTTGCTCTGTCAGTTTTTAAGAAAGGACTGGAGGGGCCAGCCTTGCAGCTGAAATGCAATCATACTTGGCTTTAGGCAGGTTTTGGTGAGACAACAGATACATTGACTTTATTATGAAGAATTAAATTGTAAATTAGAGGACTTTTGAACAGGTATTAAGAAGGTCCAGATACAAGGAAATTAGGTTAGAGACTGATTTGCTTGAGGTTAGAAAAAAGCTGCCAGCCCTGAAGAAAGAACTGGGGCTAGATAACATTCTTATGATTTAGGGAGGGGCTGGAGCTTAACTTGCCGAAAGAATGGGTGAGAAGTTGTGAAGGCCCTGAACTGGAGTGATCACTGAGTAGTAGAAATCAAGATGAAAGCAGAAAAATAGATTTGGTTAAGCAAGTTTTGGGAGCCTAAAGGGCCACCTAGAAGACCAGAACGTACTCTTTGGGTACATGGTGGTGGTGTAAGCATTGCTGCTAGTATTCTTCAATCCTGAAAAAGGTACGTAGATCTTCCATGTTGAACCTAGTGTTTTATTTTCTACTATTTGAATCAATCAGTAAAGGGATTTATTAGTAATGCACATTAACTGATAGTAAATGAGCCCCTAAGCAAGACCCAGAGAAAGAAAGGAGAAACACAGAAAAAAGAGAAAGTGAGAGGGAAGATGAAATCAGAGAGTGAAATCCCATAAGATGATAGGAAGCTTATCCGGAAAGACAAGTAATAGAGACTGAATTCCAAAGGATATTGAACAGCTTCATGTGACTTTGTCTAGACACAAGGGGCTAGATATCGAAAAGCACTTCTCTGGATAGTGGCAGCCATTCTTTAGGTAAGTGCCATTGAAAGAGACCGTCATGGTACTGTCCAGATTGCACTCAGGTGAAGCACGAGCATTCTTTCTAACTCTACAGATGGTCGGCAATATTCAGCTACTTTATGACTGTTTTTGTGTTATTGCATTTTAGGAAGGCCAGTACTGGGCAGACTTGCACGGCCTGTGTCCCATATATGGACATTCAGTTGAGGACGGGCTAGGGAGGGTTTCGATGGTTAAGATGGGCTTTGATGAAGACTCCAGTAGATGGAACCTAAGCACACTAATTAGCAGGGCTCTGGGTTTCTGGCCCAGTAAGATCTAAGAAAAAGGACCATTTAAACTAAATTAATTTATGGAGCATGTATGGTTGGGCAGACTGGATTGGCCACTTGGGTCTTTATCTGCCGTCATTTACTATGTTACTTCATTTCAGTGATATGTAATGAAATGAAAAGTGCGGCTCCACATCATTCTCTTCTTGGTTGTGCTGAGAACTTTTCACTAGCTTCTCGTATATGCCTACATTTAGGCCTACCCATTTTTGCAATGAAAGTGGGTGAAAATGTGTAAGCCTGAATGTGACGCTTTACTGCATACCTTACAGCAGTGGTTCTCAAACCTGGTCTTGGAGGAATCCCAGCCAGTCAGGTTTCTTGGATATCCATAATGCATATTTGTGAGAGAGATTTTCAGACAGTATCTCTGCATATTCACGGGGACAACAGAAATTTGAGGCCCCAATACTCCAATGTCCACATTAAAATCCTGTGGTTTGCTATATGATCAGTCATTGGAGAAAGCGATTGACACATGGTTCAGAATAGTTCACAGTAAGAGGCATAAATATGCGAATGTGCCAAGAGATGCTACGTCGTAGGCACGCATAAACATGAATGATAGGTGTGCCTTATTGTAGCACATCATAGGCATATGTAATTTGTGTCCATCGATCCCATTGAATGAGGGAGTGGAGAACTGCCTACAAGCAAACCATACAAATGTGAAAATACAAGATATGTGTGCTTTTTTCACACTGCTTCAGCTGGACATGGTGCCCTTATCCAATATTTTTTGTTTTTGAACGTTTAACAAATGCACATGAGACGTGCCTTTTGACACACACGCATGAGATATGCTTCTATCACATGTATCAACACTACTGATACCGCCAGACCTGCCATTAAATTTGGAGTGTTGAAGGCCGGCGCTTCATTTATTGTATCGTCAGACATTGTTTGAGCATTGTCCGGAGTCCTCATTTTAATTTGTATTAAAATGAGCTCATTAACATTATTAGAGGCTATAGGACACACAGGAAAGAAGACCACATCCAATTTGTGCATCGGTAGCTGAAATACAAGGTCTGTTCAAATGTTCCAGGACAGTTTGAATTGCACTCCAATGGGAAGTTCTTTTGAGAAGCGCTAGGAGAGTAAGGTGGCTGGGTAGCGCTAGGAGAGTAAGGGTTGAGTAGCTTGAAACTTCACAAATAACCTCCTTTTTTCCATTTGTTGATATCTTTTCATCTCTGAGCTACAACAGTTTCTGTGACAGTGTGTTTTCTTGATCAGCTATTTTTCATCATGTGTGACCTTAATGAGCAGTGCTACAGCGTGAAGTTCTGTTTTAAATTGGGTAAGACTGCTACAGAAACTTATGAAATGTTGAAAGTGGCTTATGGGGAACATGTCATGAGTCGTGGAAGGTGTTTTGAACAGTATTCATGCTTCAAAAGTCGTCGTGAATCAGTGGAGTTGATTTGTGAACTGGAAGACCATCAACGTCAACTGATGATGATCAAGTGAGGGTTCCTGTGTACGCTAATTAGCGATTAACTGTTAGAGAATTGGCAGAGGAATGTAACTGCATCATCTCCATTTGTTTATGCCACAACATTCTAACAGAGAAGTTGAGGATGTCTCGTGTTACTGCAAAGTTTGTTCCACGGTTGATGATCGAAGACCAGAAGAGCAACCGCATTATGATCTGTCAGAATCTTCTTGAGCAGGCAAATGAAAATGAAACATTTTTTTTGATAAAAGTGGTAACTTGATGAGACATGGGTCTATGGTTATGACATGGAAACCAAAGCTCAATCGTCTTGATAGAGAAACAAAACATCGCCAAATCCGAAAACAGCTTAGCAATTTTGGTTGAATGTCAAAATAATGTTAACAGGTTGGTTTTGGTTTTTTTTTTTTTTTGATAGGTGCGGTGTTGTTCACTATGAATTTCTGCCACAAGGACAAACTGTCAACACAAATTACTATCTGAAAGTGTTAAAACGACTTGGTGAGAGAATCGGGAGGAAGCGGCTCGAACTTTGGAGGGAGCAGTTGTGGTTCCTGCATCATGACAACACGCTCACGCAGGCCACCATCAAAATTTGTGAATTTTGTGCAAAAAATGCAATGACAGTTCTTCCCCAGCCACCTTACTCTTCTTACTTGGCCCTTGCTGACTTCTTGTTTCCTAAACTGAAATCAACATTGAAAGGAAAGCGATTTGACACCATTGAAGACAGAAAGCAAAATCCGACACAACAACTTTTGGCGATTCCTGAAGATGCGTTTAGGGACTGTTTCCAGAAGTGAAAACTATGTTGAGAAGAGTGTATACGTAGGGAAGGAGAGTGCTTTGAAGGGGACCCAGTGGAATAAGTTGTAAGATTTGTTTAATAAATTTTTATAAAATCAGTCCTGGAACTTTTTGAACAGACCTCGTACTTTGATGTCAAAACCAGTTAGATCTAGTTTAGCGTCGCTTGTTAAAGGCACGGTAAGCTTAGAGCATCGGAGCCTGAGTTGTCAATCCCTTGGAGCATTCTGAAGTCCAGTGACCTAATTTAGACACAAGATAAGACACATATGTAGGATCCGAGTGCACTGTATAGCATGTGATCTCATGAATGTTCCAAATGTTGCATTATTTCTTTTCATTTAGTTTATTGGACTTACCAGAAGCTGGTTCCCTAATGAGTAACAAATGTTCCAAATTTTGTGCTAAGTAGAAGTGGTTTTTATTTTCTTCTTTTTTTGGCATTTAATACAGAAATTAAATAATAGGTTCCATTTTTATCCCTCTTTTGGCATTGGCTAGCCAGTTAGCCAGTCTGAAATTCATGTCCTTTGTAAACATTTCCGTTCGTCTTCTACCGTTTCTCATAAATTTCACAATCTAATTGTGTCCAATTTTACTTCATTTGAATATTGTTTAAACAGGGTATTGACATTAGTAAACTGCTTGTGTACAGTAGGTGCCTGTATCCTAGGATATTCAGCATTGAAGTGGCATCAAACGACAACGGGAGCAGGGTTTGCCAGTTTGTCTGTGGTGAACAAGTCCAGTTATTCTAGCCACAATGTTTATTGTTTTTCTGAGAGATAACATTGTGTTCCAAGAGACACTGGCATACTTCTGGCCAAGATAAGGTCTGACATAGCTCTAAAATAGCTCTGTGAAACATCCTATTAACCACAGTGAGTTCCTATGATTTAAATATTACTCTCTCTCTAGTTCCCTTCTTTCATAGTTATCCCAGATTTTTGCAAGAACTGTCAAGTGCTGAGACATCTTTATTCCTCCTTACACTCTTTCCTTCCTTTTTTTCCTTTAGGTATTTTTCTGCCACTCTTTTTCTCGTTTTTCATGCGTGTGCCGCCTTTTCTCTGTGTCTTACTGTTCCTTCCATGTGTCTAGCCATAAAAACTTATTTCAGAGGAGGGGGAAGGGAGAGGGAGCAATGTTTCCAGACAGGTTAGTTTTGTAATGAACCTCATGCCTAAGTCAGGGTACGTAGACTATGATCTTAGTCTCTCAAATTTACTGCCAAACAGTAGCGTAGTGAGGGTGAGAGGCGGACACTTGTACCTGTACCTGTACCTGTTCGCCATTGTGAGTAACAACTTCAGTGTGTTCTTTGCGACCCCGGCGGCTCTCCCTCTAACATTACTTCCTATGTGCGGCACCCGGAAGTGACGACACAGTCGTGAGGAACACGTTGAAGTGTTGCTCGCAGCGGTGAACGGCTAGAGGTACAAGGGAAGGGGGGCTCCCACACATGGCAAGGGGGAGGAGGTGAAGGGGACGGAGAGGAGGAGGGGTGACAGCACCCCCACCCCCCAACATGGCTCCTCCTCCCCCCCTTTATATGCCACTACTGTCAACACTTATCCTACTGTTTACTTTGTACTAAAGAGAATTTCCATCTGGAGGTCATAGGATGTGATCTGTATGGGCGGCTTGGCAATTGTGTTTAATGCAGTATGTGGTACCCAGCACAGTAGAAAATATTTTGTATATTTCCACCAGGTTACCTTGGTCTCGCACTGCATCTTATCATAGTTGAGGATTTGATGTTGGAGCCTTTGTGTGTTTTAGGTGGTGTTTCTATGTTTAGAGTTGTGAAGACATGCTTCCACTTTCTCTGGGTTTAATACTCATCTCCAAGATGCTCACTAGTTAATTTTCTGGCCATACACCCAGCAGTGAGTAGGTGCAGGGGAACATTTTGAAATAAAAATGTAGTAAAAGCAGAACACTGACCTAATCTTAATCTTAGATTTATATATTGGATCATCCCTAAAGATATAGGACTCCACTCGATTTACAATAAAAATATTTTTGCAAATATATTTACATTCTAAAAACCTTTGAAACATCATAGTTTTAAAATTTTTACGGAAAACCTGAAAGGAAATAACATGATCGTATCTGAATGGGAAGGTCTTTCCATAGTGCAGTTAATAGGAAGGAAAAAAATTGAGCAATTTTGCTGCTTGATTGAGAACCTTTAACCTATTTATATTTTACTCAGGGCCTTTGCAAAGAGTGAGAAAGAAGGGGACCTATCCTGGACACTATGCTACCCCTTCCAGTTAATCTGTAATTATGGGAACACAATCCAAGAAGGGAAAAGGAACACTGAAAACAGCCCCTACCTGAGGTGCCAATTTTCCCCATTGCTACCATAATCTTACTTGATAATATCTGCCTAAATCTATGGAGGGGTCCTGTATACTGTATATGTATTACAGCATTGGAACAGATACTTGGTATTCAGAGCTGTATTGAAATGAACGTCTTAAGGATAAAGATATCTATTAGATTCAGCAGACCCATGGTTTGGGGCAGTCAGGAGGTTGTAGATAAGATCAGAACTTGGGCTTTAGCTGGATTACAGTCATCCTTTAGTGAAGTGATGATAACAAGCTTTTGCCTTATCAAGGAAATGAATCTAAGAACTGCATTCTAGCTCTGTTCTTCCATATTTGACATGTCCATTTTAATTCCCTTCTCCCTTTGTAAGTCTTTAAGGTGTAAAGAAGTTCCATTGAAAATACTAAGAAAAAAATACCTGGACCCCTGAGCCTTGTCTACATATCTCAAGCTATATGGAGCTGTTCAATAAAAGATCTGAGCAGTAGAAATAGTCAAAAAGGGTCTAGTTTTATGAAAGAAATGAATGAATATTGATCACCTAGTGATGAAACGATGACAAAAAGCAATTGATCATCAGGGCTTCATGTCTAAATTAAGATGTTACATGGCAAGGACAGTAGGCAGCTGGTTTGTGGCTTCATGCCCACTTGGTATTTTGTCTGAACACCTGTGATGTAGAAATGGTGCTGGGACTTGTGTGTAATGTCCATTGAGACTGAGATGTTGGAAACTCAGAACCTGGAGGCTGCTTGCTTCTCCCTTGTGAGCATCACTTGTTCCGTAAGTGTCTTCATCCCTGCAGCATGGCAGTATTAGCACAGAGCCATGTCTTCAGGGAGATCGGCACTTGTTCTAGACATCAACCCTTATTCCTTTGCTTGAGCAGATTTAGGAGGGATATTAGTGTGCAGGCATAAACTAGCAGTATAGCTGATTCAAAATGCCCATCACAATGGACTGATCTCTTTTATCTGTCTGACACTTTTCTTATTTTGTTCGTTGCATGCAGATTAGTTTAACCAGAGCCACTGGTTTCCTGTATGGCAGATTTTTCAAGATCTTGTGGTCAGTTTGCAAAATGTTTGGCAGATTTTTAAAACATCTATGGCAACAGTATGGTACATTTTCATAAACTGACATATGAGTATTTGGGTGGGTTTTTTTCTTTATTTAAAAAAAAAAAAAAAAAAAAAAAGAAGGTTTCTGGCCTTACACAACCAGCTACTTGTTTTTTTAAAATGTTTTATTAAGAACAAAGTACAGGTAACAGAGGTATATAGACCAAATTTTACAAAGATAAGAGAACAGTGAATGCCACCTTAGCATAATACTACATAAGAACTTACCACATTTTTCAGATTTTTATAATGCAAATCTAATCTCCCCCCTCCTCCCCCCCAAAAAAAAAAAAAATATACAACTTAGGCAGTGTTCCATACGCCCAAGTCAAACAAAACCCAGCACCAAAATTAAATTAAAATAAAATAAACGCAACTCTTACACGATCCTCTGGAGCAATAATTACAAAATCAGCTGTGTGCCCGATGGGGCATCCTTCTTGAAAGTGGTTCCCAAAGCCCAGTTACTTTATTTGGTCTATTTTTCAGAGGGAAAAAGGATTTTAGTGATTGGTGCTGAGCAGGAGAATAGAGATTAGGGGATGGAGAAGGCATCTTGAGAATGGGGGCAGAGGGAATATCAGTAAAGAGAGAGTAAATGTTAGAGGATAGAATTGTAGATAGGATCACAGGCTAGAGAGAAGGAAGGTTAGTATGGAGAGAGGTAGAAGGAAGAGAGGTTAGGTATAGTGGAGGGAGAGAAAGATTAGGGATTACGGTAGATCTAAGAGGAGAAACCATATGTTCAAAATGCAATAGAAACAGATGGAGGAACCAGCTTGAAGTGCCACACTGCCATTAGGATTGGACCATACCACCCCACCCCTAGAGAGAGACAGGGCAGCTGTTGCTGCTAATCTAGCCACTCTAGTCTTTTCTCTCCATGGGGCATGCTGCAGAAAAGACCAGATGTTTCAGCCTGGGCTGCTGAATTGTGGCAGGATTTTAACGAAGAGCCACAAATATTGTTATTTGTGTGGCATTAAGGCAAGACTGACTTTATAAAGGAAATAGAAGGAATGAGAGAGAGAGTGCATCAGCACATGTAGGGAAGAGACCAGAAGAATTTGCAAAAAAAGAGAAAACCATTCTCTTTAAAGAATTGAAAATTTAGGAAAAGGGGTGGGGGGAGAACAAGTGGCAAATTCACGTATACAGTGGTAAATATAAAGCATTAACTTCAGGAACCATACATAGATAAAAACTTGACAGAAGGATGGTTAGGAGGAAGGAGTGGCCTAATGATTAGAGCTCCAGCTTCAGCACCCTGGGGTGGTGGTTGCAAGCCCCGCGCTGTTCCTTGTGACCCTGGGCAAGTCACTTAATCCTCCATTGCCCCAGGTAAGCTAGATTGTGATCCCACCAGGACTGATGGGGGAAAAATGCTAGAATACTTGAACGTAAACCGCTTAGACACAACCTCTGTTGATAGACAGTATATACATAACTTAAATAAATTAAGGAGAGGTAAATTTAAACCTAAGGAAAGACAGAGGTGGCCTTGTGAAAATCATTTGAGCTATTTTCAGTTTTGACAACTTTATCGGGGCTCAAAAGTGACGAGAAAAATTCAGTGTCTGCACAGTGTTACGGTGTTTATCTTAAAGCAAAACATTCAGATTTTACCATGTAGTGGATGGCAATATTCTTCTTGATGATCCTCCCAAGTGGTCTCCATTTTCTGTTACTGTTTGCAGGACCTTTATAACAGTATCTACTTTAATAACAGAAAATTGAGAGTGAGCCCTCAATTCTATTCCAATGCCGTTTGACAGTAATCGGAACAATTTTCATTTGGATTTTGGTATATTTGTCACTGAATTCTGGTGTTTTCCCTGTGGTGCTAGAGAGGTTGTGAACAATAACTAGAATATTGACAATCCAATTTTTAAGGAAGTGGCTAGAACAGTTGGTGCAAATTGGATTTATTTTTTGGATACAAATATGAGTTTAGACCCTAGCAGCACAGTTTATGGGTGAATAATTACCAAGAGACCTTTGATGGACGACTTGTTGAGTGGTCTTGAAAACTGCTTATCTGTGTCGCATGGACGTAATCAATTTATGCTTTTATTGATCCAAAAACCATTGCCCCATCCCACTCTTTTGACTATTGTTGTTCTCGATTCCTGTTGTACTTTATTTTTGTAACTTTTATTTATCTGTAGCATTGTTGTTTTCAAGGCTGGCAGCCCTTGAATATGGAGAACAGTGTTTGCTGGTTTCATTCATACAATACTGATAGATGGCAAGAGGTTGTGGTTCACTGTAGAGCAGGGGTGTCAAAGTCCTTCCTCGAGAGCCGCAATCCAGTCGGGTTTTCAGGATTTCCCCAATGAATATGCATGAGATCTATTTGCATGCACTGCTTTCATTGTATGCTAATAGATCTCATGCATATTCATTGGGGAAATCCTGAAAACTCGACTGGATTGCGGCCCTCGAGGAAGGACTCTGACACCCCTGCTGTAGAGTGAGGCAGGGCTCTGTGTTTTCTGCTTCTCTATGTTCATTGGGGATTTTGTTACGAATATATGCAGATGATATTTTGCTTTATGTTCCATTCCTGACAGAGTGACATCTGCTGAAGTAGTTATGAACTTCCCTCAAGTCATGGATTGGCTACTTTTAAGTGGTCTTTCAGTTAATTTTGCCAAGACGGAAGCCATGGTAATTATTCTTGGCCTTAGTCTCTGTTGTTGGAAGTACATGACATTCTACTGAAGACTGAGGCAACAAATTTGGGAATTGTTCTGGATGTCCACTTGTCCCAGCAATTGCAGATTTGATAAATTATTCAAATAGGTTTCTGTAAGTTGAGGCTAGCTTAGGTGTCTGAAACAGATTATGGAAGTTGAGAACTTTTCAAGCTGCGCTTCTGCCCTTATTAGATTACTGTAATTTTCAGTATTTGGGCCTTCTATACTTAGTGCTCTTTGCAGGCTATTCAGAACGCAGTTGCCAGATGATATACAGGGGCAAGAAATTTGAACATATCACATCTTCATTTTAGTTGCTCAACTGGCTCCCTGAGAAGTATCATAGGCAATTCAAGTGCTTGTGTTTGGTATTTAGATTTGACTGGAATTTCTAATTTGGTTCTGTGCTGTTGATTCAGTATTACAAACTAACCAATGCACTACAGTCATTGCAACAGAGACTTAATTCTTCCATTGGTAACAGAGGTATGGAAAAACATTGATTTGTTTTTATGTCCTTTCGGGTGCAAATCTGTAATTCTGGAATTCTCTTCATGAATATTTTTCATCGAGAAAAGAATTTTAACGCTTTTCAAAAGAATTTGAAGGAGTTTTTATTTGAAAGAGCTTTTGTTTAATGTGTACTGTTTTGATGATTTTATAATTTGACAATGGAGCTTAAGAGAAGATCTGAGTATTAATATCTTATAGCTTTATTTCATTTGTGAGATGTTTGCCTTTATATGTGTGTTATAAATGAGGTGCTCTCTTACTAAAGCATAGTGCATGCTAATGGCCATTTGCGTGCGATAAGGCCCTGATTCTATAAAAAACATCTACATGTACAGTTAGGCAACTTATTTTTTTAATTGGCTTAATTCTCGCTGATAATTGAAAGTAGCATTAAAATCCAATTAATAAACAATTAAAAAAATTAATTTGCAAGTAGGTGTCTATACCAGGCACTTAGGCAAGTAGGTATAGTTTGGGGTGGATTTGGGGCAGAGTTTGGGCATGGAGTGAGTTGGGCCACAGGTATTTCAGACCAAGAAAACTCTGATTTAATATATCGGTGCTTTAAGTCAGTTTAGGCGTGATTCTACAAATGGCACCTAACTTTGATTGACATGTAGAAGGTAACACTAATAAGAACCCTTTATTTGGCATTGTTCCTCAGAAGCAACATGTTTCTTCTATGGCTCTTATGGGAGATCTGCATCTCCAAATGCCTATTACTTGGCATTGTTGCTTTCGTTAAACATCAAGTTATTTAAAGCAGCCGTTTTCACTATCACAACCCTCGTTCACTCACTGGTCATTTCTCATTTAGATTACTGTAACTCTCTATATAACGGAACTACCCAAAAAGAATTACATCGTCTGTAGCTCATTCAAAATACGGCAATCAAACTTATCTATAAGGTTGGGAAATATGATCATGTTACTCCTCTTCTGCGAGAAGCTCACTTGCTACACATTACCCACCGTATCGCCTATAAAACTTTAATGCTGGTCTTCAAAATCAAACTTTCGCATCTCCCATCTTTTCTTTTCATCCCTTTTTGCCCTTCCCGGACCCTTAGATCAGCTGATCAGAATTTACTGACCATACCTTCCATCAAAGAATTCTACTACACTAGAAAAATTAAGTTTTCCATTGTAGCTCCAACTTTATGGAACGCCATGCTACCTCAACTCCGCCTTGAAAATTCACTCGACAAATTCAAGATTAAATTAAAAACGTTCTTATTCCAAGACGCATACCATAGCATTTAAATATTTCCTATCCAACAGCTAGCAAAATAAATATGAACCGCTTTCAAGAAGCAATCCCCTTTCCTGATGTTATATCCTTCCCCTTTTTAAATTTGTTTTTAATGATGTAATTATTAACTTTCCCCTCCTCCTTCACCCTCAAGCTCATGTTTGTATCTGAAATTTGTCCATTTAATGTTCACATTTCCCCTCCCCCCCTATAATAATTTATTTTAACCTTTCATTTTTAGCATTGTAAACCGGCCAGGTGCACGTCGATGGTCAGTATATTAAAATTAATTAAACTTGAAAGGTTAAAGAAAACTACCAGTTGCTGGTACATTTTCATGTACAAATTAATATCCCGAAGATAGTTCATCAGGGGATTTATGGTATTTTACCTAGGTGTCTTAGCGAATGTTTGACCTTGTACAGGCAAAGCAGGTCACTGAGGTCAGAGAATTGTATGTTATTAGATGTACGAAGAGGTAAAGTAGGTAAAGAGTGTAAAAACCACTTTTTCTATAGCTGGACCCAGACTTTGGAATGAGGTTTCTGGAACAATACGATCATGCAAAAATGTGCTACAATTTAGGGAACTGCTTAAAACGCATAATAACTTACAAGTTATTCCACACTTTTCTTGACGACACTTTTCATTTCAATGAGGCAAATGCATCTAGCAAATGGGCACAAGTATAGGGAAACCAAGCTATTGTGACATCACCAAAGAGGTTGGCTTTTAGGCATTGGTGGAATGAGGCATTATGACATCACAATACGAGGGAGCCACTGAAAAGTTCTCAGCCCAACCAAGAAGAGAATGGTGTGGAGCCACGAAGCTTACAAGTTATTCCACACTTTTCTTGACACTTTTTTTGTTTCATTTCATAACTTGTAAGCGTTTGGGTGAAATGATGACCTTTGATATTCAGATGAATGTGAAATAAGAATGTTTGCTTATAAAATTAGATTAGATGACTTTCATGAGATAAACTCCATTGGTTCTGTTTATGTTTAGATAGTTGCTTTTTTATGATTCTGTATTGTTTTTATTGTAAGCTGCTTAGGCTATTAAGTGGATAATAAATAAATACGGAATCTGGCCCCAAGTGCCCATGTGACCCAAAGGTATAAAATAGGACACTTGGAGGGGCATAATCAAAAGAAACGTCTAAGTCCGTTTGGGGCCTAAGTCACTCAAAGTCTAACATGGGAAAAGGTCCATTTACAAAAAATATGTCCAACACATTTTTTTTTGCGAAAATCATCTAACTGTACGTCCAGCTGTCTGATCATCCAGACCACTAAGTCATCCATCTTTATACCCCCTTTTCGTCCATAAATTAGTCCAAGTCACAAACGCCTAGAAAAAAGACCTTTTGGGCGCAGGAGGGGCCAGAAAGGTGATGGACTGGACACCCAGACATGGCACCAGAGCAGTGGGGTACCTTACAGGGCACTGCTGTAAACTTCACAAAAAGGGTCCCATATAAACATTTCACTACAGCTCCCTTATAAGTCATGGTGAGTCCCCCAAAACACCCCAGAATCTACTAGACCCACCTATCTACCACTCTAATAGCCCTTATGGCTGCATTAGCCACTTATTTGGCAGTATAAAGTTATTATGATTTTTATGGGAGTGGGGGGTCAGTAATCACTGGGGCAGTGTGTAGGGGGGTCTGTACTTTGTATCTGCAATGCTTATCTGGTCACTTTGGATACCGTCTTGTGACTTAGACCTGGTTTTAGATGGCCTAAATCACAACGTCCAAGTTCCGTCTAGGCAGTGTTGTAAAACTTTTGGTTATACATGCAGAATAACTAAGTCTAGGACACTCCTCCTGACACGCCCCTTTTAGCTTTGGTTGTTCAACAGCACTGTGAAGGCCTAGGTTGTTTTTAAATAAGTCTAAAAGCCGGTTCGATTATCAGCACTTGGACGACTTGCCTTTTAGATCGTCCAACTGCCGATTTAGGCCAGTTTTTAGACGTTTTTCTATTTCAATTTTGAGCCCCATAGAATTTAGCGTGCACTCAGCTTTAGTAAAAGGACCCCTTAGTAAGATGAGATTTAAATATGATTAAAAGTAGTTTTCAGGAAGCCTAGAGAAAAACTACAAAGCAGATAAATGCAGATTCTGTAAGACAGAACTGAAAACAGTTATTTCTCATTGCTGGCTTTGATGTGTTGATCAACTAGAAACTATAAATACAATATTACTGTACCAACAAGAACATGGGATCACAATTTACTGTAATTTGATAACCTGTCTTTTCTTCTAAAAGGAAGTACAAAGTGATTTACATCAAAATAATAAAAAACAAATAGTTAACAAAGTCCCAGTTCTGAAAAAAAAAAAAAATACCCTGCTAATAACAGGACAGCGTGAATTGCACAGGTAAACTTAATTTTAAAACTCAACTACTCTATAGCCCCACCTCTGGACAATCCATTGCCAGCCCTCTAAAAGCTTGATGCAAGAAAAGCAGACATAATTGTAAAGGAGAAAACACAAGAATGGCATTACTAAGAGAAGTGTCGGTCGGTACCGAGTGACTATTCTCAAGTATCAAGAAAAGCAAATGGTGTGTGGTCTTCGTGATAAAGTGTATGGGAACAGACTTAAAGATCTTAATCTGTATACTTTGGAGGAAAGGTGGGAGAAGGGAGATATGATAGAGACGTTTAAATACCTACGTAATATAAATGTACAGGAGTCGAGTCTCTTTAATTTGTAAGGAAGCTCTGCAATGAGAAGGCGTAAGATGAAGTTAAGAGGTGATAGGCTCCAGAGTAATCTGAGGAAATACTTTTATACGGAAAGGGTGGTAGATGCGTGGAACAGTCTCCTGGAAGAGGTGGTGGAGACAGAGACTGTGTCTGAATTCAAGAAAGTGTGGGATAGGCACGTGGGATTTCTCGGAGAGAGAAAGAGAGAATGGTTACTGCGGATGGGCAGACTAGATGGTCCATTTGGCTTTTATCTGCCATCATGTTTCTATGTTTCTAACAAAATAGGTCAGAAATATTTCTAATTGGTTTTGGCCAGAAAGAATCTTTAGGCTCACCTTATTAACCTTTTCCTATGGTGTGTCCCGGCTGACGGGACATTACAAAAATGTTGTTGCCATCGTATGTCCCATGGCATGGGACATACAGTACACAACAGGAACACAAAATATTTGAATTTACAGACTTTTGACTTATTTACATTATGTTTACAATAGCCATAAATGATAACGGTGAATAATACAAAACTTTGCTAAAATAATTACGATTGGAACCAGCGTAACATAAAATTTATTACGATAGGAAAAGGTTAAGTTCCTGTTTGTATTGCAGCCCAGGAATTCCAAAAGCAAGCCTTTTGAGCACAGTGCAAATATGAAGACTAGCACCAGCAGTAAACCTTGAGAGACTGAAATCATATCCAGCATACTCTAGCTTAGGAGTTAGATTAATTAATTTAATTTGAATTCAACATAGGCATCTATAGTCCGTTTAACCAAAAAAGCTCTAGGCGGATAATAGTAAAAAGCACAATTATAAGTGCCCCTAAATTCTGTAAAAGCTAGACATGAAATTGTGCATGCAGTGTTAGAGTAGAGCCAGTTAAATGTATAACATTATTATTTAATTGACACTAAATGGGCAATAAATACAGTAATTAGTGTTCAGCACTAATTGGAGCTAATTTGCTGTTGCGTGTATAACAGACTTAGCATCCCTATTCTATAAAAGAAGGATATGGCGCTACTCGAGAGGGTCCAGAGAAGAGCAACAAGGATGATAAAAGGCATGGAAAACCTTTCATATGTTGAAAGACTAGAAAAGCTGGGGCTCTTTTCCCTGGAGAAGCGGAGACTCAGAAGGGACATGATAGAAACTTACAAGATCATGAAAGGTATAGAGAAGGTAGAGAGGGACAGATTCTTCAGATAGCAGGGGCAACAAAAACAAGAGGGCATTCAGAAAAATTGAAAGGAGACAGATTCAGAACAAATGCTAGGAAGTTCTTCTTCACTCAGAGGGTGGTGGACACCTGGAATGCGCTTCCAGAGGAGGTGATAGTGTAGTAGAATTCTTTGATTTTGGGTTTCAAAATGGGATTGGACGATTTCCTAAAGGAAAAGGGGATTGAAGGGTACAATTAGAGGGATACTATACAGAGCAAAAGGTTTTTAAGTAAAAGATCACTTACAGGTCATTGACCTGGGAGGGCCGCCACGGGAGCCGACTGCTGGGCATGATGGACCTGTGGTCTGACTCAACAGAGGCGATACTTATGCTCTTATGTTAAACTGTGTGCCTAACTTACAACATGACCACAAAACAAAAGTGGGATGGGGCACTGGTCTTTCCAAATGAAAAGGTAGCCAAAAGGATCATTAAAATCATAAGTTTTATTATGTCCAGCCGACACAGCACTGTGTTTTGGCGTTTGGCATCTGGGCACCGAGATTCCAAGAGAATACTAGCATAAGTGAGCATCTACGAGGGGCCGCTGAAAAGTTCTCAGCCCAACCAAGAGGATGATGCGGAGCCATGAAACTTACAAGTTATTGCACACTTTTCGTTTCAATGAGGCAAATGCTTCTAGTAAATGGACACAAGTATAGGGAAACCAAGCCATTGTGACATCACCGATGAGGTTGGCTCTTAGGCACTGGTAGAATAAAGCATTATGACATCACAATACGAGGGACAGCTGAAAAGTTCTCAGCCCAACCAAGAAGAGAATGGTGTAGAGCCATGAAACTTACAAGTTATTCCACGCTTTTCTTAACACTTTTGGTTTCATTTCAGAACTTGTAAGTTTCATGGCTCCACATCATTCTCTTCTTGTTTGGGCTGGGAACTTTTCAGTGGCTTCTCATATGTGCCAAATGGTTCACACAAGGGTAAATCATCATCAGCAACTTATAACATGTCTTATATCCCACTTTAAGCCAGTACAATTTTATGTAGTATTCTGACACTTGAAAAAGTGTTCTAATGATTGAGTTTTACGCAACCTGCAACACTTCAGGAGAGGGGTTGAAGATTCTACTCTAAGTATTTCCTGATCCCAGAAAAGACCAGAGGCCTTTGACCCATTCTAGGCCTCCGAGGTCTAAACCAATTTTTACTGATGAAGCAGGATATCAAGTATGATAAATAGAAATATAACTAGTCAGTACTGGGCCAACAGCTGTAAATGCGGACTGCTGCCAGCTAACTTGGGGCCCAGCTCTGAATATCCGGCTCTATCTGGTCACTGCCACTAAATATATGGTTCTTTGGTGACACCTAGAAGTTAGGAGAGTGGGTGGCTGATAGTGCTGTACCTGTGTAGCTAACCAGGCACAGGACCGTTTGTGGTCTCTCAGTTATTCCCTCATAATTCCTGACTCTTACTGGAACTGCCCCAGCACTAACTAGCAAGTGCTGCGGTCATCAAAACAAGTATAAGTGGTGCTAAATATGGGCTCTTGGGCTACCCAATATATGAACTAACTGGGCAGGAGCCTCTCTTGCTTGGTTAAATTGCTTTAAATATTGCCCCTCCTAACTTTGTTTTTTTGGTTTCTGGGGTTTTTAAACTTGTGGTTTCAATGGGATTTGGTAGACGATTGAACAGTTTGTATATAGCTGTTCAAAGTAGGAAGGAAAACAACATTTCCTAATTAAAGTCGTGGGGTTGAAATTGGCCTTAGGTTAGTTAGACAAGTTTCAAGTTTATTTGTTCTTAATGAATCGCCTATTTTAAATTACTAGGCGATGTACAATACCACAAAAAATACAAATAAAACACTGGTGTCAACATATAAACTAACTTTTGTTATGTGATAAAAATTATCATACAAAAATACATACATATAAAAAAATATTAGTTATGGGTGAAGACATACAAGAGTGGTGAGGACAAATAGGGGGAAATTACAATGTTTAGACAGAAAAGAGAGAGAAACATAAAAGGGAAGAACACATAGGAGGGAAACCTAAGTTTATCAGTTAAAAAACAATTATTAAAATATTAAGAATTGTAAGCATCTTTAAAAAAAAAATGTTTTAGACCCTTTTAAGTATTTACAGGCCTTGGAATAGGGTAAATAGAGACCCAGATGTGCGGCTTGCCAGTAGCAAGAGCTGAAATAGGAACCAGAGTAGGAGCTTGATGAAGTAGGTGCTTTGACTGTGGCCAGAACTGGAAATGAAGCGGAACTGTAGCAGACTGGAACAGGAACCAGAAGGGAACTGGAACGGTGTCAGGTCAAAAGCGCGCCGGAACAAAGGCGCGTGCAGACAACTGAGCGCAACGCGGAGGTGCACGCCGAAGAAAATGACTGTTTTAAAGGGCTCCGACAGGGGGTGTGGGAGGGGAACCCCCCCACACTTTACTTTATACAGATCGCGCAGCGTTGTGGGAGGTTTGGGGGTTGTAACCCCCCACATTTTACTGAAAACTTCACTTTTTCCATATAAAACAGGGAAACAGATAAGTTTACAATATAATGAGGGCGATTACAACCCCCCAAACCCGGCGGTTTTGTCTATGAACCGGAACAGTGTTAGGTCAAAAGCACGCCGTGACAAAGGTGCGCACAGAGAACTGAGCGCAATGTGGAGGTGCGCGCCGAAGAAAATGACTGTTTTAAAGGGCTCCAATGGGGGGGGTGTGGGGCGTTGTAACCCCCCACATTTTACTGAAAACTTCACTTTTTCCCTAAAAAACAGGGAAACACTTAAGTTTACAGTATAATGAGGGCGGTTACAACCCCCCAAACCCCCCACAACACCGCCGCGATCTGTATTAAGTAAAGTGGGGGGGGGGGTTCCCCAACAAAAAACCCCGTCGGAGCCCCTAAAACACTCTTTTTCTTCGGCGCTCTTCCGTCTTGTGCTCAGTTGTCGGGGCGCGCCTTTGTCTTCGGCGGTTTTGTCTATGAACCAACTGGAACCACAGGCCTTTACTAAAGTCAGAAAACAGGTAGTGTATTAGCCTGGATCAGACAAGCTTGGCAATAAGGATTCCTGCATACAGGAGGCTTGATAGCAAGTGGACTGGTTTCTGTTTGCTTCCAAACAACCCATTGCAGTTGATACTGAGGACTGTGGTACAGTCTTTTTCTCTTAAGGTTTTGTTTTTGGCCTCTTGCCCTAATATCTTTCTTTGGTATTTGTAAGGTGGTTTGTTGGCTGACTCTTCCGGTTCTGTGACTTTTCTGTCCTGGAGGTGACAGATCTCTCTGGCTGTGGGTGCAAGGAGTTTTCATACAGAGGTGGTGGAATAGGAAAAAGACCATAAGAGACACTTGGCTTGGAAGAGTAATCATGAGCTTGACTCTTTCTGAAAATGAGGTTAAATTTTCCAAGATTCAGTTTCAGGGCACAGATGAGAATGCTGATGCTAGCACATACTTATTTAAGTCATAAAATGAGCTCCATCTTCAAGAGGCAGAAAACCAACTCTGCATATAGAAATATAGAAACAAGATGGCTGGTAAAGGCCAAATGGCCCATCCAGTCTGCCCATCCGCAGCATCCACTATTTCCTACACTCCCTAAGAGATCCTACAAGGTAAACCCCTGTTTCTCTCTCCTCCTCTTCCTTTTCTTCTTGGTGTGCTGACCTCTGTGCAGGAAACACTACATCCTATCCATGAGAACAGCTCTGTAGGCAGGAAGTGCAGATGGTACAGGTACAGAGAGCCCTTGCAAGGATGTTGGGTGCTCTTAGCAAAACCTAAGCCTTATGCCTGCCCACCTCTTTAACTTCCAACAAAGATATTTTGATAATTAAATTCAACAATAATGATCATCCCAACACACCACCTCTGCCACTACAGTCCTATAAAAGCACATAACTGGACAATCATATTGCTACTAATAATGACTGGGGAGTCAATTCAGAGCAGTTTGAATGAGCTTCTGTAATGGTGTTACAATATATGAACTTATGTAGAGGTGTTGCAATACAGAGTTACAAAGAGCTTCTATATACTTTGTATGCATGTGTGTTTGTGTAATGAAGGCAATTGTCTACCCTTCTGTAGTTGTCAGGATCTATTTTGCTTTGACTATTGCTGCTTTCTGCTGCCTCTTAGAATCTGCCACCCTAGGCAACATC
Organism: Geotrypetes seraphini; assembly: GCF_902459505.1. Lineage (NCBI taxonomy): Eukaryota > Metazoa > Chordata > Amphibia > Gymnophiona > Dermophiidae > Geotrypetes > Geotrypetes seraphini. The sequence goes on from NC_047096.1 coordinate 23,443,491, forward strand.
CTAGTCTGCTAACCAGCCCTGAAGGAATGTGTTAAAACTCCTATTACATAGCTGTGTGGCCCATTGCAACGTTTGTTTTCAGAGTAATTAGGCACTTCTGATAAATAAATAATTTGTCATAAATAAATTGGAATAGTCTCTCAGTAGAATTAGTGGAGGCAAAGATTGTGTCTGTCTGAATTAAAGAAAGCATGGGACAGGCATGTGGGATCACTTAGGGAAAGAAGGAGATAGTGGATGATGTGGATGGGCAGACTGGATGGGCCATTTGGCCTTTATCTATTATCTTATTTCTATGTTTCTGTCATCTAGGTGGAGATGGAAGGAACAGATAAACCAAAGGGACCTGAAACACACCAGTTAATATTCAGCCCATAGCCATCAGTGGTTTTGATGGCACTGACTGCTGCGTTCAGAATTAGGCCTGGATATTCACTGCTAGCACCTATCTGGTTACTAGCTCTGAATATCTAAGTGTTTGGAGGTGCACAAAAAGTTATTCCAGTATAGCCAATATTCAGCGCTTGAACAGGTTATCGGGCATGATTAGGGCAACATTATTCATGGTCCAATGTTTCCCAGTTAGTTATTCAAACATCTATGGTGCCTGGATTCTCTAACTGGCGCTGATATTTTAGGCATCGGTTGGCACCCAAGCTCAGTAAAAAAAAAAACACTGTTTAAATGACATCTTTAACTGAGTTTTAAGGTGCTTACCAGCGCCTAAAATAACGGCGCCAGAATCTCACCTCTGTAGGTGATTTAAGTCACCTAATGACACTGTGGGCATGGTTAACGCCAGAAGTGGCTTTAGGGGGCCTAAAGCGCCTATGTAAGTGCAATTTGCAACAAAGGCAGGCACTGGAAATGTAGGCCTGGAAAACCTTGGCCTACATTTCCAGCGCCTATCTTTTCCAGAGGTGTGATTCTCTATATGGTGCCATCACGTGATTTACATGTGATCAGCAGCTACTTTTTAGGCAGCTGTTGATATCCGGGCCTTATAGAGAATCCGGGCCTTAATGTTCAATGGCGCTTTCTGGTTAAGCGTCTATTGGTGGTTGGGCTGGCCAGTGCAGTTTTAACCAGGCAGGAGCCTTTCCTACCTGGTTAAATTGTTTTGAATATCGGACCCACAGAGAATGATGGCAAGTAAGACCAATATGGATTATCTAATCTGCCTAGTTGAGATTCATATACATCTACATATTCTTGAGTTTCCACATGTGACCCAGCACTGGCTTGCCCGTCCCATATTCTTTACCCAATCTCCTAATTCCCCCTCCCACTCCGGCCTTCCTTATCCAATTCTACACTCTAAAGAGTTCACCTCACCTCTACTACCTAAGGCCATGCTATCCTCAAGTTTGCTACTTACAAGATCAATATCAGTCCCCATTCTATGTTAAAATCTGAACTTCCCATACTCTCTGAACCACATTATCTAGTGGCCAGACTACATCAGCGCGCTATGCTCGAGCCAAAATCACCTGCTGGAAATTCCCTCCTTCAGAGACATCAAATATAAAAGTGTCAGGAAAAGAATGTTCTCAGTGATGCTCCAAGCTGGTGGCATGCCCTCCCGAAGGAGCTAAAATTAAAAAAGGATACCGGAAAGTTCAAGAAAGGGATAAAGACCATCCTCTTCATAGACTACTTTAGCCAATAAAACAGCGTAGAGGAGACAGTTGGCTAGCTCCCCCTCCCCCATCATCAGGAATATGATAGGATGAACACAATAAGATATAAATAGACAAAGCCCAGAAAACTAGACTCTGAGGAAGATAATATTTCAAAGATAAACATAAAACACGTTACAGATACATTTATATATAATATATTTAGTTAAATTGTCCAGCTTCCTTAGGAGGTGTGTAAATATTGTATACTTAGCTGCAATAGTAAGCCTAATATTAGATGTGAATATACGTAGGACAATTGATTTGGTATAAACATATGCATATAAGTGTGTGATGGTAACATAAGTAGGATGATTGATTATGGCATAATTATGCTGGTATTTTTTTTTAATATGATTTTTATTAAACAGTCAACAAGAGAAATAGGCATGATACAATGAATATATATGCAAACAGAAGCAATAGTTGAAAAATACAATAGCCGCCAACATCACATACTGTACCAGTAATACAGAGAACAAAGAAGAGGTATTAATAACTCTGAATTGTAACATTGCTACAGAAGCCCCTATAACTCAGTATAGAACCTTTGTATTGTATAGATCCCATGTATTATAACACCTCACAGAAGCTCTTTGTAACTCTTTATTGTAACATCTCTGCAGAAGCTCATATATTGTAACACCATTACAGAAGCTCATTCAAACCGCTCTGAATTGACTCCCCAGTCATTAGTAGCCCCAATATAGGAGCTCCCAATAAATAATACTCGCTGCAGCCTGGTAGTTGATGGTGTTCACACACTGACATTCAAATTGTAATTAAAATTTAAAATACACCTTTTCTTATGAGACTGTTCTTGAATCAGAAGTGCAGCTATTAAGAATCTATTTTGTACAGATGGAGGTGGAGACAGGTTGTCGTAAAAAAAAGCAGGTAAATGTGTTCCATTTATGCTGATTCTTGATATTCCATATCTGCACTTTTGAAAACCATCTCAAAAAAAACTCTGTATTGTTAACAACTTTACAGAAGCTCATGTGAACCGCTCTAAATTGACTCCCCAGTCATTAGTAGTGGTATAGAGCAGTGGTCCCCAACCATGTCCTGGAGGACCACCAGGCCAATTGGGTTTTCAGGATAGCCCTAATGAATATGCATGGAGCAGATTTGCATGCCTGTCACTTTCATTATGTGCAAATCTCTCTCATGCATATCCATTAGGGCTAGCCTGAAAACCCAATTGGCCTAGTGGTCCTCCAGGACAGGGTTGGGGACCACTGGTATAGAGTATTTCAATAAACATTGGGAGTCATAGCAACATTGGGAGTCATAGCAACTTTAAGGGGGAAGGGGTAAAACGCGGACCTGACGGACCTCGCGGATCTAAATCCGCACGTCCTTAAAAATCTGAGGTCCGTGCTACTTGTAGTTAGTTTCTGTCTCTGACAGACTTCGGTGACAATTTAGTGCTGACGGATCCGTCTCAGCATAGGGAGGGGAAAGTATTAGGATCCGTCAGCACTAAAATGTCACCAAGGTCTGTCGGAGACTAGTGCTAGTGCTGGAGCGGCTCCAAAATGAATCATTTAAAATGGTTTCCTGCAGCCCCAGTAAATCGGCTCTGACAGACCTCGGTGACATTGTAGCGCTGACGGATCCTAATACTTTCCCCTCCCTAAGCTGAGACGGATCCGTCAGCACTAAATTGTCACCGAGGTCTGTCAGAGCCAGAAACTAACAGGCGGCACGGACCTCAGATTTTTAAGGATGTGCGGGTTTAGATCCGCGAGGCCCGTCAGGTCCGTGAGGTCCGTGTTTTACCTCTTCCCACTTTAAAGTAGCATTAAGGTGGCTTTGCTTTGGTGTGTAGACTCATACAGAACAATGGACTGGTTTGAGTTAAGACCACAATTGTCGAAAACCTAAAACATTGATTTTGATTTCTCACCTTTTCATTAAAGATACTCAAGATGAGGGGCAACATTAAAGTATGAAATCTATTGTTACTGTAGTATATATAAAATTATGACATGTTTTTAGGATAATTTAAATAAGAAAAATTAAAAATAACAAAATTAACATTCAAATACTTAAGAGCAACAACAGTGAATACCTAACAATGTATAGAGCAGCACTTGCCAATCTTACAGGCTGTGACTTCATGGTGGCATGTAATATAATAAAACCCTAAGCGCGCATGCGCTGTTGAAACATTGTGATTCCTGGCGCCGTGAAGTGTGCTTCTGTGGCAATATTCTACTTGAACACCTCATGGCACCTGCGGTAGCTGGAGGCGCGTGAGTGTGCAGCTCTTTCAACGGCGGTCGTCTTCAGGCGCGTGCAGCTGTGTTTGGCGGTTTGGCGGACCGGCAGGAGTGGCAGTTGTGGTTTGACAATGGCGGCGTTGCGCCTAGAGAACCAGCAGGAGAGTGGCGGTTGCGGTGGCAGTTTGACAATGGCGCTGCCGGCAGTTTGTCTCCTGTTAGTAGGGCTGGAGAGTGTTGGTTGTGGTGCTGCTTTGCTTAGAAGAAGGGCAGGAGGGTGTGCAGCGGCTGCTATAAGGTAAAAAATAACCATGCTGATAAAAAAAAAAAAAATCTACTGCTCAGGGAAGTGAAGGGGGAGAGGGAAAGGGGGCTGCTTTGGAGGGAGGGGTGTGCTGGGAGGCAGACAGACAGAAGGGTGCCAGAAGAGACAGAGAAATACAGGCAGGGGGCCAGGCAGAGAGACAGACAGAAAGAAAGACAGGGGGCCAGGCAGAAAGACACTTAAGGACATAGGAAGGAGGCACTGAGGCCACTAAGGACATAGGAAGGAGGCACTGAGGCCACTGAGGACATAGAAGGCACTAAGGACATAGGAAGGAGGCACTGAGGGCACTAAGGACATAGGATGGGATACTATGGACATAGGAAGGGGGGCCACAGAGAGACAGGCAGGCAGGGAGACAGAGAGAAAGAAAGACAGACAGGGGGCCAGGGAGAGATACAGCCAGAAATAATGACAGACAGACAGACAGCGTCCAAGGAGAGAGAGACAAAGAAAAAAACCCCCCAGACAGACAGACATCTACTCTAGCACCAGTTAATGTAACGGGCTTAAACCCTAGTCCATAATAATGTCTGAGCCCCCCACTGGGATGCGTTGTATTGAAGCACCTGTGCACTTCCTGGCTGGGTCTTGACCCCAGATGCAGTGTATGTAATCCCATAAAGATAAGGACCAGGAAACAAAAACTAGAGCAGACTAAATATAGAAGACCAGGATGACACAGAAATTGAAGGTTGAGACTTGGGGGACAGAAGGGGCTCTAAAGCCACTATGGAAATCATTTGTGGGAGGGGACTTGGAATGAAGGACTGGGATCATGAGGGAGGAGGAGAGGTTTACTTGCTGATCTTCTGTCCCCAACCCCCACCCATTTTCAACCATCAGGGCCTTTAAGCGAATTACAAAGGCCTCCCCAGAGCAAATAGGAGGCCTCAAGAGTTCAGTTGAATTTAGTTTATTGGACTCTTATGTTCACTCACAAAAAGCAACATGAACGCTATTATGGTCAGCTATCTTCATTATCCTCTGAACCTCATTCTCAGTCCAAACAGCAGTTGTCCTTTTGACTCTTTTCTAGAGAACATTTCCATTGTTCCCCTCGTTCTACCTCACACTCTTTATCGCAGGCAGATTGCTCTATTTGCATCAACCTTGGACTCTTATCCCAAAAGATCAGTGGATGCTTTGAGTTGTTACTCAGGGTTATGCCCTGTGTACTCAAAAAGCCTCCAAACCACCCACCAAAAGAGTGTCTTTTCAGCTTCCTCCAGAAGACCCTCCTTCACCAAGAACTCACGGCCCTTCTCCAGCTAAATACAATAGTTTATAGTTTATTCATTTGTATCCCGCTTTATACAAAGCAGGTCACAGCAAATACATACATAATAATATAACAACATCACGATAGGGTAGTCCTTTGGACAAATCCAAAATTCCTCCCTAAAGCAGTCTGAGTTGTACCTCAACCAATCTATTTTGCTTGTTTTCTTTCCAAAGTCACCTTCTCATCCTGGAGTAGCATCCTTTCACATCTTAGACTGCAAACATGCTCTGGCATACTACCTGGACCACAAAGAGAATCCTCCCAGCTCTTTATCGCGTTTGATCCTAATAAGCTAGGAATTTCTATATCCAGAAGAATCATCTCCTTTGTGTATTCTCAGGTTGGGTTGACGCTACAAGGCTGTGTGACAGCCCACAGTGTACGGGGCTATGGCTGCCTCGCTGGCTCATTTTCACTCTGCATCTGTTGAAGAAATCTGCAAAGTGGCTACTTGGTCCTCAAGTCCATACATTTACCTCTCACTACTGTTTAGAGAACTGCTCCAGAAGAGACAGTCAATTTGGGCAAGCAGTTCTGCAAAATGTATTCTCTACCTAAAGCTAATTTTCCCTTCAACCCTATAGGGTTTCACCAGGCTCCTGTATAGTCAATATTTAACCTCTTCCAGAGACAGCTTGGGAATCCCACATGTTCCCCCCTTCCTTCATAAAACTGCAAGAAATGTACAGCAACATTTTGAAATACCTTTTGATAAAACCTGCTTTCCACAAAACTCATACTGCTCTGACTTGTCAAACTGAGCATAGAATAAAAGATATCGCCTAGAACTTGGTTATTGATCCTTATTTCGACACATCAAACTCAGCATGAGATAGCTAAGTCTTTTCAACAAACAGCAATAATTACAATTGACTGGCAACACTAACGGTCTAGGAAAATAACTGCTTAAAATGTTTCCCTCATCTCTTAAGAGTCTCTTCAAAATAATGAAGCATAAGGTCAGGATTAAGTTTGACTGCATGGAAAGTAATTGTAGGAAAACAAATTATGATGTCCGTTTTGTGCCATGCGGTTCTGATAGCTCTGCTTTAACCCTGACAGGTGACTCAACTTGTCTGCCTCATGTTTTCATGCTGTGGTTCAGACCCTATACTTGCTTATAGGAAAGCAAAAAAAAAAATAAATCTGAAGATATTGGTCACCGTACCTCAAGAAGGACATGGCGATACTTGAAAGGGTCCAGAGAAGAGCGACAAAAATGATAAAAGGTATGGAAAACCTTTCATACGCAGACAGGTTGGGAAGGCTGGGGCTCTTCTCCCTTGAAAAGAGGAGACTCGGAGGCGACATGATAGAGACTTTCAAGATCATGAAGGGCATAGAGAGGGTGGAAAGGGACAGATTCTTCAGATTATTGGGAACCACAAGCACAAGGGGGCACTCAGAGAAGCTGAAAGGGGACAATTTTAGAACCAATGCTAGGAAGTTCTTTTTTACACAGAGGGTGGTGGACACCTGGAATGCGCTTCCGGAGGTTGTGACAGGACAGAGTACACTACGGGGGTTCAAGGAAGGATTGGATAAATTCCTGAACGATAGGGGGATTGAAGGATACAGATAGAGGTAGAGATAGGTTTTAGACAGAGTATGGATAGAAGGATAAAAGGGATTAGAGAAGGATCACATTACAGATCATGGGCCTGATGAGCCGCCGCAGGTGCGGACTGCTGGGCACGATGGACCTCGGGTCTGACCCAGCGGAGGCAACTTCTTATGTTCTTATAAAAGAAAAATAGAGGTCCCTGGATTCTGGCTATTCTCTAGCTTTGTAAAATCTGCCTCTCTCATTTATTTGTTGGTATTTTCTGAAAGTAAATAAACTCTGTTCACTAATCAATCTGTTTGAGCTAAGACTAAATAAGATCAGAGTCGGGCTGAGAATGGTCCCTTGAGCATTTGGCAAAGACTGAGAACCTGTACAATGGTGGAAGTTAACACCTTGATACTCAACCCTACTCTTCCTCCTCTGGACAAACTGAGAAAAAAATAATCTTCCCATAAAGCAAATTATTTGAGGGAAAACCCTGTTTTTGTGACCATCCTGTTACCTAAATAATGTTTGTGAGAGCGTGTTGTTGGCAGAATACAGCAAAAAATCACTCTCTGGAAGCAGGCAGAAAAACTAGAGCTTGGATATATTGAGGGAGGGGAAAAGAGCCCAGGGCAAAGCTGGAGGTTTAAACTTCATTTGAATGATAAATAAGTAGCTAAGAGTTAAATTTACTGAAGGATGAGGACTGAATTTGGGCTTTGCCTGGGTATATGGTTAGGGGGGGGGGGGCACAGCTGCAAGTTCTGAGCTCCATTTGGATGGTGAGGAGAAAGTTGCTGAGTCGGTAATTTGCTGGAAGTTGAGGGCTGATCCAGGGTTTTGCTTGCCAGAAGCAACAGGCTGGAATTTCCTCTGCCTGGTGCCAGCAACATTCTGGGGCTGGATGGGGTTTCCAGAGAACTCGGAGCAAACATTGCCTCTCTGAACATAAAGCAGAGTTCATCAACAGAAAATGCTTAGAAAGAACCCCCTCTGTTTCTTTCCCCTCTTCCTCTGTTCTCGTTATGTTTCTGTTTACTTTTAAAAAAAATTTTCTATAACCCCTTTCCCTTGCCTTCTCCTCTCTTCCTCGTGCATGTGTTTTCACTGCTTTAAAGATGTTTTGAATTACTGCTTCTCGCTTCTCCCCTAGGACCTGCCAGAGCTGTAGTCTAATGAGCTGTACTCTCCATGGCTTTGGCTCTCAGACTCTGCTTGGAAAATTGTAAAGCCTTTTGTCATAAGGAAATGCTACTATGACTCTCCTTTTTACTTGTTTTATTATTATTATTATTATTATTAATAATGAAGAAAAAAGCCCACTGACAAGTGGCGTTTGAAACAAATGGAAACACTTGACTGCCTTTACACTTTTTTTTGCCTTCACCATCCTTCCTTCCTTTCTCTTATATCTCTTACAAGGACCATACAAAGTGAGACTTTGAGGAACAGAAAGAAAACAAGTATGTTTATAGGACATTGATGGGTCCCTGCATATAGTCCTGTTTGCGCTATTTATGACATTGGTCAAGTGCTCTTCTGCCCCTCCCTCATGTTTCATAGAAACATGATGGCAAAGGCCAAATGGCCCATCCAGTCTGTCCATCCGCAGTAACCATTATCTCTTCCTCTCTCTAAGAGATCCCACGTGCCTATCCCAGGCTTTCTTGAATTCAGTCTCTGTCTCCACCACCTCTTCCGGGAGATACTTCCACCCATCTACCACCCTTTCTGTAAAAAGTATTTCCTTAGACTACTCCTGAGCCTATCATCTCTTAATTTCATCCTATGCCCTCTCATTCCAAAGCTTCCTTACAAATGAAAGAGACTCAACTCATGCACATTTGCAACACGTAGGTATTTAAACGTCTCCAAGCATTTATTTATTTATTACTTCAGTTTGATATGCTGTTTCAAATAATATCTGAAAGCAGTTTACATAATTAATAAAACAACATTACAATTAAAAACCCTCCTCCATGCCACAATACAAATGTATTAATCAGCCTCCTACTGGGCATTCTTTTCAAAATGGAAAATAGGGAAGCCTCATGAATAAGTTCTGCCATCTTTTATCAGTGATATAGTAAAGCAACTGGTTTCAATATTGAATATCAATATTGAAACCAGTTGCTTTACTATATCCAATATCTTTTCTGGGTTCTCCTTGTTTGATATGCGCTACCGGAGGAAGTGATCAGGCAGAGTACGGTACAGGGATTCAAACAGGGATTGGACGGATTCCTGAGGGATAAAGGGATCGTGGGATACTGAGAGAGGTGCTGGATGTAACACAGGTATAGAAAGCTAACCAGGTAATAAGTATAGAAACCCAACCAGGTAGTACATGTGCAAGACCGGAGGGTTAGGACTTCGATGGGAAGATAGGACTCAATGGGAAACCAAGGTGGCAAGGGGGCCCCTTCTGGTGATTCAGACAGGTCGTGACCTGTTTGGGCCGCCACGGGAGCGGACTGCTGGGCAGGATGGACCTATGGTCTGACCCGGCGGAGGCACTGCTTATGTTCTTATGATATATTCACCCTGAACCCATTGCTTGGAAATAATCTTTTATCAGTGGCCAAACCGGCCAGATTGCAGTAACATTTTTGATTGAAAGGTTTACCCTAATTTACAAGTTTACTATGGCACAAAGGATGATCTATAACAGTTTTACACTGGAGTTCACTGAAGCTTTTTCAGGGCAGCAAATGGATTGGCTTTTCTGGATATTCCAGATGAATATGCATGAGAGAAATTTGCAAACGTAGTACCTTCATTGTATGCAAAAATTGTAAAAATTCATAAAGGACTGTGGTCTTTAGGGTCTAGAAATGAATACCAGTTAGGCTTGCTACCTGTTACATTCTTTTAGGACTCTGAATCTCTCTTTTAGTGAAGCTGATAGACTGCTGCTGGGGGGCAAGGGAAGAAAGATACTTGATCTGCAGCACCTTCTAGGGCAGTGTTCTTCAACCACCCACCCATCCACCAAGCCAATTTTTTGAGACCGTAAACGAGCAAATTGATAGTGGGAAGCCTGTGGACATAATATACTTGGACTTCCAGAAAGCGTTCGACAAAGTTCCACACGAAAGACTTCTCAGGAAACTACAAAGCCATGGCATAGAGGGAGATATACAAAGATGGGTAGGCAAATGGCTGGAAAACCGAAAGTAGAGAGTGGGCATAAATGGGAAGTTCTCCGAATGGGAGAAAGTGACTAGTGGTGTACCCCAGGGCTCGGTACTTGGGCCGATCCTTTTTAATATTTATATCAATGACCTGGAGGAAGGAACATCCAGTGAGATCATCAAGTTTGCAGACGATACAAAACTATGCCGGGCAATCAGATCGCAGGAGGATAGAGAGAAACTCCAGAGCGACTTGTGTCGGTTAGAAACATGGGCGGAGAAATGGCAGATGAAGTTCAATGTGGAGAAATGCAAGGTAATGCATTTAGGCAATAAGAATAAGGAATACGAGTATACAATGTCAGGTGCAACTCTGGGGAAGAGTGAACAAGAAAGGGACCTGGGTGTACTGATAGATAAGACCCTGAAGCCGTCGGCACAATGCGCGGCAGCGGCAAAGAAGGCAAATAGAATGTTGGGCATGATAAAGAAAGGAATCTCGAGTAGATCGGAGAAAGTTATAATGCCGCTTTATAGGGCAATGGTCAGACCACACTTGGAATACTGCGTCCAACATTGGTCTCCCTACCTAAAGAAGGATATAAAACTGCTGGAGAGGGTGCAGAGACGAGCAACAAAACTGGTGAAGGGTATGGAGAGACTGGAATATGAGGATAGACTTATAACACTAGGATTGTTCTCCCTTGAGAAAAGGAGAATGCGTGGGGATATGATCGAGACCTTCAAAATACTGAAAGGAATCGACAAAATAGAGCAGAGAAGATTATTTACACTGTCCAATTTGACACGGACTAGAGGACATGGAATGAAGCTGAGGGGGGACAGGTTCAGGACTAATATCAGGAAGTTCTGCTTCACTCAGAGAGTAGTTGACACCTGGAATGCCCTCCCAGAGGAGATTATTGCGGAATCGACCGTCCTAGGCTTCAAGAGCAAACTAGATGCATATCTCCTTAAGAGAGGCATATAAAGATATGGTGGACTATAAATTACGCCAGGTGTACACCTGGCGGGGCCTCCGCGTGTGCGGATCGCCGGACTTGATGGACCGAATGTCTGATCCGGTGATGGCAGTTCTTATGTTCTTATGTTCCATGGACCAATGCCGATCCACAGAAATTTCCTGCTGGTCCACAGGGCCAGCACGTGCATCAGGCCCAAAACAGTGTTCTTCAACCGCCGGTACACGGTGCGATCGATGCGGCGTTATCTTCGAGCCAGCTCCCTCTTCCTAACTGACTCAGTGCACAAAGCCACAGGCAGTGGCTCCTACGGGTATCCTGCGCCTAAACCGGAAGCCTTCTCTCTGACGTTGCAACGTCAGAGAGAAGGCTTCCAGATGAGGCACAGGATGTGCAAGGTGCAATTAGTACTATTATGGGAGCGGGGTCTGGGGTGGAGATTGGGTAGAGATGGGTGGGGTCTGGCTCTTACTCTGTGATTCTTAGTTCACATCTGGCTCCTGATCCTGCCTGGTTTCTACCTTACTTGACTTAGCCCAGTGTTCTTCAACCGCTGATCCACAGACCGATGCCGGTCCACAGAATAATTCTTTTATTTCTGCCGGTTCATAGGTGTAAAAAGGTTGAAAAACACTGTTCTAGAGCACAGTGGAGTTATCAGCTTGAGAGAAGATGGAAACCACAGAAAGACAATGTCAAAACTGTGCAAGATAATAGATATGGACTAAGTGTCAGGGCCTCCCCTGGTCAAGAGTGTGGATAGAGAAGCTAGGCCAGTGCAAAGTCAAGCAAGGTAGAAACCAGGCAGGATCAGGAGCCAGATGTGAACAAGAATCACAGAGTAAGAGCCAGCTTTTTTGCAGGAATCAGATGTGAGACAGGAACCAAAAGTAGGGTAGGAATCGAACCTGAAGCAAGTAGGGGAGAACTTGCCCTGAAATAGCACAAGGAGCTGGGATTGCAATACATGCTGGTTCAGTAGTTTTGAAGGGCTTCACCTGCAAGAGTGTATCTGGCTGGACTTATATACTGCCATTGGTAAGACACACTTCTTGTCCAAATGGTTTCCTCTGGGGGTGGGCTTTGGCCGCTTGTGGTCCCATTTCTAGGACCTCAGGTTGCAGCTAAACAGTCTGCAAGGCTCAGTCATAAATCGTCAATCCTTAGTCCACAAAGCTGTGGTTAGATTCCCAAGAAACCTTTACAAGATACCCCCTCCCCCAGCATGAAAATGAACTACCTTCTGGAACAGCATGCTTACCATTGCCCTCTGCAAGGCAAGACCTGTTTCATCAATGAAATGGGCACTCTTAGAAGAAAGAGTTTACAACTATTACAATTGTTGATAAAATTCTCATGGTTCTGAAGGTGTCAGTAGTAGCATTACTAATTCTTGGAAGCTGTCCCATGGGTCCTTATTTTGGGTGCAGTTGCAGGATTTAACATACTATATTCCTTGATAGCGTGGCCTCATTCTGGCCACCAGAAGTCTTGGCTTAATAATTCCATGGTCCTTCGAATATCAGGGTGAGCTACTAGTAAAGCTTCATGACAACTTCAAAACACTTCCAACCATGCCTTATTCTTAGGTATATAAGGGCATCAAAAGATTCCCCCCCCCCCACTGGAGAAGTGGATGGTCTGATTACTCCCTTAGGGCTTTAAGTTCAGTCTCCAAGAGGTAGTAAATTCTGCCAAATGTAACTTCTATCTCAGCTTGAACGTTCATAAGGTCTGTGAAGGGAGTAGAGTATCTGCTGCCTCTTTGCATTGCATGAGCGTTTTTTTGAGAATGGCTCACTTTTTAAAAATCTCTACTACAGCGGCCCGTTTGTGTTTAACTTGACTTTTTGGGAATCTAAACTAAACTAAGCCTTAGGTTTATATACCGCATCTTCTCCACTGAAGTGGAGCTCGACACGGTTTACAGAGTTTAAAAAATATGGGAAGAGAGAAGAGAAAGAGTTTACAAAGCATAAAAAGAGGGGATGTAATCAGGAGAAGAGATTATTATATGCTAGAGAAAAGCCAGGTTTTCAGTTGTTTTCGGAATAGTTGGAGGGAGTCCAGGTTCCGCAGCGGGACAGTGAGGTCATTCCAGAGGCCGGTGATTTTGGAGAGGAGGGATCTACCCAGTTTACCTGCGTGGAGGATGCCGTGTAGAGAGGGGAAGGATAGTTTATGTCTTTGGGCATAAGTCCTTATGGGAAGTGGAATGGGATTTGATAATACTGCCTTTCTCTGGTTACAATGAAAGCAGTTTCCGTATTATATACAGGTACAGTAAAACCTTGGTTTACGAGCAAAATTTGTTCTGGAAACATGCTTGTAATCCAAAGTACTCGTATATCAAAGCCAATTTCCCCATAAGAAATAATTGAAACTTAGACGATTCGTTCCACAACCCAAAAACTTTAATAGAAAATACTTTAATGTAGTATGTACTTGTATTGCAAGACCTCACTTGTTTAGAACAGTCACTACCCTCCTGCAGCGTCAGAGAGCGAAGAACCATCGGCTCAGTTGTGACGCGTACAGTGCGTACTTGCATTGCAAGACCTCGCAGCGTCTTCGGCTCAGTTGTGATGATGTGCCGCGAGTATGCGTACTCGTATTGCAAGACATCACTCATTTATCAAGTTAAAATTTTAAAACATTTTGCTCGTCTTGCATAACACTGCTCGCAATCCCAAGGTTTTACTGTATTTATTTTATGCCTGAAGCAATGGAGGGTGAAGTGACTTGCCAGAGTCACAAGGAGCTGCATTTGGGAAATAAATAAATTAAATACCTCTAATTGTGCAATTAAATCACAATTTAAAAACTTTTTAATCAAAATGCAGCCCTAATCTTTATAATTGACACTGATAAGTTCTTGGAGGGGGGGGGGGTCAAAGATATGAGATTCCCTTATTTTTTTTATTTGATTTTATTCATTTTTACAATTATAACATGCCAACACCCCCAAATCATAATGACCCCACCTTTTCCCCTCCCCCAAATGAATATCTTTGTACTGGGGAACCCTCCACTCAATCTGGAAAGAGTTTTTAGGTTCTTATATTCCCTCAGCACTATTAGTCCTTTGTAACCACAGTTACAATTAGAAATTTCATCTTTTATTAGATTTTACAGTACCACCTATCACAGCAGACTCCACACTTAGTTAAACTTTTCCAGATTGTTCATCTTGAGTTATTCAACCCTGGGTTAATTGTTAAATTGAAATTCTCCTCCCCCAGCCACCAGATGCCCAGTTTGAAGCAAACACCTTTTTTTTTTAACCACCTTATCATAATACTTTCCCTGCCCAAAATCAGGGGGTTACAAATTAGCCAATGTGTATTTCTCAATATTGATCTCGGCTTCAAGCATTATGTATTCGGGCTGTTACAGACCACATTTTTTTAAAGGGTGTGTTTTTAATCCCCACACATTCAAAGGATATCAAGTTAAAATAATCCGTCACCTAAGTTTCCCTTTAATTCTTGAACAGAGTAATCCCCAGTCCTGCAGTGCAAACTCTATACTGAACCCCACTCCCTCTCCCCTTCTTCCATTCTCACTCCCCTTTCTAGTACTCGCAATACTCCCACTCCCACCCCCATTCTCTCACTCACCCATCTGATTAGGGTTGACAGATGTTTGAGAAAACCCGGACATGCTCTCTTTATAGAGGACTATCCGGGTGTCCGGATGGATTTTCAAAACCCAGCATGATGATGTTGCAGGCGTGTGCTCATGTGTATGATGTCATCACATTGCATCTGTACATGCTCAGAGGCCCTCCAGAGGCGGCTCAGATTCGGAGAAGAGACTAGGTTTGTGTGAGGGCGGGGCTGGGGCAGAACAGGGCCATATGTCTGTTTTTTTTGGTTTTTTTTTTAAATTTTTATTTTTTAAACAAATCTTGAATTCTAGCCAACAGAGCCTCCTGAAGTATCAATTGCTCCCTTAGAATCCCAGGCTCCACTCGTACCCCCACCTGAATTCATCAACACTCAGCAACCAATCATATTCTCAACATATTGGTGTTTTTTTCCTATTTTATTTGCAACAGTTTTCAGATTGTAAATCCCTTAGACCTGTCTGGTTACAGAAATTGTGGTATAGCAAATTGTTAAATAAATAATGAGAGTTGCGGTACTGGTACAGGCTGAAGGTCCATCAAGCCCAAAATCTTATTTCCAACAGTGGCTAATCCAGGTCACAAGTACCTGACAAGATCCCAAATGAGTAAAAAAAAATAAAGCCCAAAATGTCCATCCAAAAATCTGAGCCTCCTGGATCTCTGCCCTTTGATCCTCCTTCACAGAGGATTTGGGCATTGTCCTCTTCCTGTCTCTTTTCCCTATATGTTGTCATCCACGAGTCTCCTCTTTTTGCTGTGTCCGCTGCTGTTTAGGGTATGAAAAATCTGTAATCCCCCCCACTTTTCTCATTGCTTCTTTTGACCCTTCATCAGTGCGGGTGTTAGATGCCACTCTGCTAATTGTGAGTGAGAGACTAAAGGAGTATGGCCAATCTGTTTTATATTTTCTTGAATTAACTTTCCTCATGCTCCAATAAAAAAATAAAATGTGACCTTCTCTTTGTAAAGGTATCTAAAGTAGTAGATCCAAAATATTAGACTGGCCAATTTTTCATATCATGGGTCCATAAGCATTTTGCAAAAAGTTACATGTTTGAACTTCCGTGACCTTTTTTTTTTCCCCACATCAAAAGACGGGGTTTGGACTTTTGTATTACAGATTGTTTGCTCTAACAGAATTCATTAAAAACTCTTTTTTGTTTCTTGTGACTTTAGTCAGCTTTTCCCAGGGATGGTTCCCTCCTAAAAACAAACAAAAAACAAACCCCTTTTGTATGATCTCACTAAATTCCCCCCTTTTCCTCAAGGTTATTGCCGAGATGTCTGTGAATATTTTCAAACTGGAATTGACCCATTTTCCTGGCAGCTTGCATTACCTTCCCCTTAGTTGTAAATCCATGAAAGCGAGCTATTATCATGTGGCATGTTGGCTCCAGGGGGCTGCAGCACTGTATGCACCGTATCAATCCTGAATTTAGGCCAACCTCTCCCACTTAAGAACATAAGAAGTCGCCTCTGCTGGGTCAGACCAGTGGTCCATCGCGCCCAGCAGTCCGCATCTGCAGCGGCCATGACCTGTATGTGATCCCTTAAAATTCGCCTTGATACCCTTTCTATATCCTATCTTTATCCCTCAATTCCTTTATCTGTCAGGATGGATGCATTTGAGAGAGCTTTAGATTAGAGAATGACACGGTGGCGGTTACTCACGGCTAGCCACGTTTAGCTGCGGGTAACCCGCCAAAACGGTGACCCGAAAAAATGGTCACAACAAGTTCGGGGACAAGGCCATTCACTGCCCCGTGGAGCGGTGAATGGTAGCACGGGGCGGTGAACAATCTTGAACGCGCGGTGACCGAGCATTCTAACCGGCAGCCCACTCTCACCCGCCGTCCGTCCATGCATCTCCCTCCCTCCTTTTCCCTTACCTTTTCTTCTTAAAATGGCGATTTCTATAATGCTACAAGCTATATTACAGCTGGAGCCTTGAAGTCGCGTTGCATTGCCTGCTGGTAAAAGTCTCCTCTGACGCAACTTCCTGTTTCCGGTTGCATCGGAGGAGACTTCTAGCAGGCAACCCGACGCGATTTCAAGGCTCCGCCTGTAATATAGCTCATAGCATTATAGAAATCGCCATTTTAAGAAGAAAAGGGGAGGGAAATGCACGGCTGGCCGGCGGAAGGGAGCTGCTGGAACGCGTGAAGGGTGCTGGGGATGGGGGGGATGAAAGAGACAGCGGGGCGGTGAAGGGGCGGCAGAGACGGGGACAGGGCGGTGAAAGGGACAGCGGGGACGGGGCGGTGCAGAGGATGGTGGTCCAGGGACGGGGCGGTGACAGGGACAGAATTTTTCCCCGTGTCATTCTCTACTTTAGATATCTGGTTTATGACTTCCACACACAGAGCCAGATTCTCAAAACTTTAAGGTTGCCTTTAATGCGGTCGCTAAAACGGTTCCAGACAGTTTAGCGTGCATGTATTCTAGCGGCGGATTATTAACCCGGCTTAACGCAGTCTTTTCCGAACTTCCTAGCAGCCTCAGATTCTGCCATGCAAATGGGCTTGTCGATATTTAAACAAGCGTTCCAGAGCATTCTTCAACATCACTGATTGATTCTCTAAGCACGGCATCGGCTTTTGGTGGACAGAAACCGGCGACTGGTCGGGGGGTGTCGGTACTGTGAACAGTGCATCTCTGGCATGTGTTTTGTCACCAGTTCATTGAAAAAAAAAAACCCTACATGATTTCACATAAATTATAGCCTCTTTTGGGGGGGAGGGAGGGTAGACGAAAGCACGCTTCTTGAGCGCATGTATTATAGCCGTGTTTTATGTGTTTCTGGCTGTGGTTCATGATAAAATTTGACATTAAAAACAAACCACAAGATTTCCATGAATTATAGCAGTTTTTTTTTTTGGGGGGGGAGAAAAGGTATGTCTTATGCGCGCTTGTTGAAAGCTGACATTGCATCTCCTCCCTTCCCTTCATCCAGTAACTCTGGCATGCCTATGATTGACACACCGCTTGCGGCGTTGCTTTTCTCGGCGCACACACACTTTTACACCTCTTTCATGCTCAAGTGCCGATGTCTGAGGTTCCAGTTAAGGCCCTTGCCTTTGCGGATGATCTCTTGCTGGTCTTAACTAACCCCCAGGAATCTCTTCCTATTCTCTTAGATACTATCTCTCATTTTGGGGCCTTCTCTGGGTTTACATTGAACTATCATAAGTCCCAGGCTCTCCCCCTACTTCCTGAGATTAGGACTTCTTGGGGGAGGGGGGAGTTCCCTTCCCTTCCCTTTACAGTGGGAGGCAGACTACATTAAATATTTAGGAGTCTTAATTCCTAACCACCTCTCTCGCTTGTATTCTCTCAATATCCAGCCTCTGTTGCAAGATACTGCTGTGAAGTTAAATCTTTGGCGAGCGTACCCTCTTTCCTTGTTTGGTAGGATTCATTTGTTTAATATGATTTTAGCTCCTAAATGGCTGTACACCTTCCAACTCCTGCCTCTATTTTTGATGGTGGGAGATGAGAGGAGATTATGATGGCATCTCCAAACCTATCTGTGGCAGGGAAAGAGGGCACGGCTCCCTTACACATTTATCGGTACCCCAGTCTCAACGGGGGACTGGGCCTATTGAATGTTAAACTCCTTACTGTTGCTTGTGCTATGTCAGTGACTGGTTTCGTTCAGCTGAAGACTTTACTAATACCAACCTTGAATTGTCACTTCTGGACTCTGTGCATTTCAGTTGTTACCTCCATGTCCTGGGCTTGCGTCCCCCGCCTGTTGCCACGCTGTCTCATCTGCTTCCTACAGCTGTTGCTGCATGGAGATGGGTTTTGCGACGCCACCACTTTTCAGCTAAAGTTTTCCCCCGTACCTGGCCATCAGACATAACCCACACTTTCCAGTGGGTACTTCCTCTCCGGATTTTCAACGCTGGGCACAGAAAGGCATCCAGTATCTTTTTCATGTGCTCACAGAGGGGTGCAAGATGATGCCTTTTTCGGACTTACAATGGGAGTTCTCCCTTTCTCCTCAGGATATATTTCCTTAGCTGCAACTTCGCCATTACATCAAGAGTCTTTGCTGGACTGATCTGACCGAAGACGTTGAGAAGGAGTTGGGATCAATTTTTACTTTGCGAACCCAGAACAAGGTTCCTTTGAGTTATCACCATAGAGCGCTGTTAGACTCCTCTCCTACCCTGGAATATCGAGCGTATGCAGCAGCGTGGGAGTCCGATCTCTCCATCACCTTGCCGGAGGCCACCTTTAAGACCTTTGTTCTTGCTATTCATAAGGTCATGGTTAATGTAGCCTGCTGGGAGCTCCAATATAAATTTGCTCGCCGTCTTCATATGTCTCCCCGCAGGGCTTACTTTGCTTTCCCTGAGGAGGTCGTGATGGAGACCAGCATTCTGGGATTCAAGAGCAAGTTGGATGCACACCTTCTGGCAAATCACATTGGGGGATACGAGTAAACAAGGTTTCTCAGCAGGGAACACCTGGCTTGGCCTCCGCGGGTGCGGGTCGCCGGACTGGATGGACCTAGAGTCTGATCCGGCGAAGCCATTTCTTATGTTCTTATGCTGGGATAGCTCCGACCTCCAGCTGCCCTAAGTGTGGCGATCGTGAGGCCACTTTGGGTCACATGCTCTGGTTATGCCCTCCGGTATAGCGCTTCTGGGACCTGTTGTTGCGGACCCTCTCCTCCCTTTGGAAGTGTGGCGTAAAGTTGTTTTCTCTTTGCAATCTCCCGCACCGAAAGGATACCCAGCTTTTCTCCAACGGGCGATTCTTCAAGGAAAAAAGGCTATCCTGATGCTTTGGCTAGAGCAGCGGGCTCCTACTTTTCAACAATGGCGGCAGCGCATGACCACTTTACTGAAGATGGAACGTACACGGCTGCATACCTTGGAGTCTCCCGCAGGTAGGCGTTTCCTGTGTATTTGGGGGCCATTTTGGAATATTTTCTCCTCCATTGCAAGGAGTAGACTTTTGAACTGTTAAAGATGTTTTGAGAGTCAAGCAATGTACGTTTTGCTGTCATGCTTCTTCCTCTCTTCTCTTTCTTCTTTTCTTATTTTATTTTGCTCACTTGGCTTGTTGTTAGATTTGGGTGGAGGGGGCCGGGTTGGGTGGTGAAAATGAAAATTGTTTGAGCTTGCTATTTACTGTTTTTTGCCATTCAGCTTGGCTGTGTTGGTTTTTGTGTTGGCAGTGCTTGTTTATTTAGCTCAATAAATACGATTTAAACATAGTTGTCTTATCTTTATTTTCTGTGGTTTTAGCACACATCAGGGGAGGGCGGTATTTCTTTTGTTTGGGTTTGTTCCCCGATTGAAAACACTGGAAGGGAAAGGGGGGTTTTATCCTTTCTGTATTGTTACCTATTGATTATAAGTGCTTATTATGATTATTAATATATGTTTGTATATTGTTTTGCACTTTTTGTTAGCTTTGAAAACTTAATAAAAATTTAAAAAGAGTAAAGAGAACATGCCATATATATATTTAAGACAGTTTTTCTGTCTCTTGCTAATATGATATGATTCATGTGTACTGAATTCTGTGCTTTTCTCTTCCGTGGATACTTAGTAATCTGAGCCAGGATGGTATTGGTGTGGTTTTTAATAAATATAAAAGGCCTTATTCTGTTTTTAGAAATAAACAGAATGCATGTAAGGGTGGTCTGTTAGAAACAAGATTAATTCTCATGGAATGGGAATGAGAGGATGTTTCTATAACTCGGGCATAGCCAAGTAGCAAGTTAGTTATGGGAAGTCCCACCTGCATGAATAAACAGTGAGTCCTCTGTTTATTGAACAGTCACTACATGTTCTGTATGCCTCATGCACAGTGTATCGTTCAGTGAACTCCTAAAGCGACTGCTTGGTTTGACATTAACTGTCAGAGTGCTCCTTGTGACGATATGTTTCACCTTGAAAACGTCTGACTTGTGAAGTGGCCAGAAAGGACTTGTATCCTTTCTTTTCAGTTCTACAGCCAGACTTAAAGTTCTAACAACAAATACATTTACAGAATGCTTCCTGCAAATCTGTTTTTGGCCTAGCACATACTTCCTGCTCCATTGGGATATGGAATTATGCTATGGCACCATTATGCTCTTAAATTCCTCCTGGCCACTCATTTAGTTCTGGCAGTGCAGTGCCATCTTCCACAAAGGCCACTAGGTGTCACTGTTATGCAATGGCTGGGACTCCCACTCATCAAGGAGATGTGAAGTTGTGAACATTGCCTTGTAGCATTTCCAGACCTAGCCTGTATGGGTAGCAGAAGCCTGGTGCAGGAATCAAATTTTGGTTTGCTGTATGACAATGTGCAAGATTACCACTAAACCACTGGGCTGACTCTGGAAATCCTCTATAATGGTTTCTCAAACACAGGTTTGTATATGATGTCAGCCTAAATGGTGTAAGGCAGCAGTTCTTTCAATAAAGGCATTATTAGTATTGAAGACGTGCTGTAGCTTTTTCTTTGAACTGTAGCCCCTCACTCCCTGCCCTGCCTTCAGTGGTTCTATGTGGAAACTCCAAAGCCCTCTGATTTTCAATTCTTATATCTTAACCCCAGCTGTTTGATTACTTTGTAGATAAGGCAGCATATCAAATCTTTTAATAAACAATGTTTCCTTCTCTACACACTTTTGGCCCGATGTTCAAAGGTTGGTGGTTAGGCCCTGCCCAGTGCATCCCAGAATGCACCAGGTGGGGGCTGGACAATGCCAGTTTGGATGATGCCACCCAGGAGGGAAGGATGCCTATTTATTTATTCAGTTTTCTATACTGTTCTCCCAGGGGGAGCTCAGAATGATTTACATAAATTTATTGAGGTACTAAAACATTTTTCCCTGTCTGTCCTTCCTCCCTTCCAGCAAAGGTATGTCGAACTGGGTGGGGGTTGGGCCAGAATTAACTTAGTTCACAAAGGAGCATTCTGGTATGGGGGGCTCTGGCCCAGCCCAGGGTCCCACAGGACCACCAGAGTTTTGTCTGGGTCCTTGGGGGTGGCCCTTTACTACTGTACTTACAGTATAAATTAAGATTAGTGTTTTGCACTGGAAACGTGACCTGGGTCTTATCTCAGACAGAGCTGGATTATAAAAATGATACAAGAAAATTGAAAGTGAAGAAAGAGTTAACAGAGCGCTAGGTCTGTGAAACAGCTTTTATGCTCTGTTTACACACACTCCGCCATCTTGGACCTTTTTCTGTTATACAGCTCTCATTACTTTTAATAGATAGTTTGTCTATCGAAACTCAAAGTGAAAACAAAACTAAAGACAGAAATTCATGTAGCAAACCCAACCTAAAATTCTCTGTTCAGTTCATGGACAGAGTATAGCGGTATGCATTCTTTGGAGATTAAAAATATGTACCATATATAGTTGATTATCCCAGGACAAGCAGGCATGATATTCTCACATGTGGGTGACGTCATCTACGGAGCCCCGGCGCGGACAGCTTTTCAAGCAAACTTGCTAGAAGTTTCAAGTTTGCACACTGCACCACGCATGTGCGTGCCTTCTGCCCACTAGAGGGCGCATCCCACCTCGTGGTCCTCAGTTCAAATTTTTCCGCGGAGCAAGAAAGCCCTGTGGATCTGAGCTCCAGTGTTTTTGCCTTCTAGCTGCCGCGTTTAGTTTGTTTATTGATCGGATTAATCGCGGTGCTGCTTTATTTTTCGTCTTACAAAAAAAAAAAAAAAAAAAAAAAAAAAAATAATAATTGTTTTTCGTTGGGCTCCGGGGGCTCCCGGAAGCCTGAGCCGGGGAACGTCGGTCGTTCCCGGCCTTCTTCTTTTTCTCGTCGATGTCCCGTCCTGTTACGGGATTCAAGAAATGCAGCCGGTGTGAGAGACTACTCTCCATCACCGACCCTCACCGGTGGTGCATTGTCTGTCTTGGGCCCGAACATCCAACAGCCTCGTGTGATCGCTGTGCTACCTTCCAGAACAGGGCCCTCCGTCGCCGTAAGGCCAGAATGGCGGAATTGTTCGCCGTCGACGCGCCGCCCAAGGCCTCGACGTCGGCCCCGGCTTCGGCCCCGGCCTTGACCTCGGCCTCGGCGTCCTCGGGGGCCTCGGCGTCGCCTCGGCCCTCATCTTCGAAGCCGTCGTCATCGAAGCCAGCTTCGGGTAAGTCCTCTGTTCCATCCCCTTCAGCAAAGAAGCCATCCTCGAGTCAGGCCAAAGCGGGTGGGTCGACCCCGGCCCCGCATCGGACCTCGACTCCGCACACCCCGAGGGAATACTCGAGACCGAGGTCGCCCTCCAGGGAGTGTGCCCCGGACTCGGAACTCCCCACCTTCGTGGGGATTCCGGCCTTCCAGGATCTCCTTCGAGCCTTGATCTCATCGGAGCTGTCGGGAGCCCTGGAAGTGCTGCAGCGTGCTGCGGGCCCGGCGACGTCGACCTCGGCCGGGGCGCCCTCGGCCTCGGAGGCCCCGGTCTCGGCTCCCTCGACCTCGGGAGCCCCGGCCTCGGCGACCTCGGTCTCGGGTATTGCGGCCCCGTCCACCTCGGTCTCGGCCCCGCCCCGGACCTCGACCTCGGGGGAGCCTCCTGAGCGCAGTGTCCGCCCAAAAGAAAAGTTCCGCAGAGTGCGCCGACTTTCCTCCTCGGCTTCGGGATCTTCCCCGGACGCCTCGCCCTCGAGGCGACCTCGGACGAGGCGCCGATCGAGGAAGCCTAAGCGACCCCGGGGCTCGCCTCGGCGCGATCGTTCCTCGTCGTTCGGGGGCGAGGCGCTGCAGGTGTCGGAGTTGCGCCTCGATAATCCGAGGCTCCTCCGCTCACCTCGGGGAAAGTCTTCCCGCGCCGCCTCGCCGAGGAAACGGGAGAGGACCCCACGGACCCCGGGATCCTCCCCCAGGGACTCCCCTAGGAGGATGATTTCACCCTCCCCCTCGAGGGCCGTGGAGAGAGGATCCTGGGATTCAGGATCGGTTAGGAATCCTCAGTATTCCCATGAGGCCTCCCCCCGCTCCTCGGTGGGACGGTCGAGAACCCCGTCCCCCCAGGCTAGGCCGTCCTCCTTCTCATCTTTTGTCCAGGACATGGCCCAAGCCCTGGGGATTGACCTGATGGTAGGTTCCAAATATTCCAAAGAATTTCTAGAGGAACAGGACCTTCCCACTCCCCCTAGAGAGGTACCTAGACTCCCTCTCAACAGTGTCCTCCTGCAGACCTGGCTGAAGAACTTGTCGAGCCCTCTTACAGGCACGTCTGTCCCGTCAAAAATGGAATCAAAGTATAGGACGATTCCCCCGAAAGGGTTTGATAAGGCGCAGCTCTCCCACCAGTCCCTCCTGGTGGAATCTGCCCTTAAAAAATCACAGCCCTCACGGGTTTCTGCGGCGGTTCCACCCGGCAGGGAGGGGCGGACCCTGGACAAGTTTGGCCGTCGCCTCTATTCAAACACTCTGATGGCCACCAGAGTTCTAAATTACTCCTTCACCTTTTCCTCCTACTTGCGTGGGATGGTGAAGGACCTTCCTCAATATCGGAACTCGTTACCGGACTCCAAAAGAGCAGGATTCGATAAGTTTATGTCCAACCTGTCTCAATTGCGGTTGTACCTTTTCCATTCAGTGTACGACACCTTTGAGCTGGTTTCGAGGGTGTCGGCCCTCGCAGTGGCCATGCGCCGCTTGGCCTGGCTTCGCACCCTCGACATGGACCCAAACCTGCAGGAACGTCTTGCAGACCTGCCCTGTGTGGGGTCCGAGTTATTTGACGAGTCTTTGGAGGCGGCGACCAAACGGTTGTCGGAACAGGAACGCTCTTTAGCATCCCTGGTCCGCCCCAAACCTAGGCCCCCGCCACAGAAACCTTTCCGGCCTCCGCCGCGCCGGTACCCCCAGAAGTCGACCCCGTCCTTCTCAAGACCGCCTCCGAGACGTTCGTCTCAACGAGGCAGAGGGGGACAAACCCAAGCCCCGGCGCAGGGCCCTTCTAAGCCCGCGCCTTCCTTTTGACGGGCTGAGCGGACGGGGCGGGTTCCCCTCCGCACCTTCACCAGAACCCCTTCCTATCGGGGGGCGTCTTCGGTCCTTCCGGAAGGCATGGACCGCGATTACCTCAGACGCTTGGGTGCTCCGGATCGTCTCCGAAGGCTACTCGCTCAATTTTGTGTCCTCACCACCGGACAGTCCCCCAAGTTTAGCCTGGTGCAACCGGTCGCAACTACCGACCCTTCTGACCGAAGCCAAAGCTCTCCTGAAGCTTCGGGCGGTCGAGCCGGTCCCCAAGGACCAGTGGGGGACGGGATTTTACTCCCGTTACTTTTTGGTCCCAAAAAAGACCGGGGACATGCGCCCCATACTCGACCTCAGGAAGCTCAACAAATGCCTGGCCAGGGAGAAATTTCGAATGCTATCTCTCCCGGTCTTGTATCCTCTCTTGGAGGAAGGGGACTGGATGTGCTCCCTCGACTTGAAGGAAGCATATACCCATGTCCCGGTGCACCCCACCTGCCGAAAATTCTTACGATTCCAGGTGGGAGACCTACACCTCCAGTACAGAGCCCTGCCCTTCGGCCTGGCCGAGTCCCCACGAGTATTCACGAAGTGCATGGTAGTAGTGGCGGCAGCCCTGAGGTCTCGCGGGCTCCACGTGTTCCCTTACCTGGACGACTGGCTCATCAAAGCCCCGACCAGGGAGGAGGTTATCTCAGCGACCCGACAGTCTATTGCCTTCCTGCAAACCCTCGGATTCGAGATAAACTTTCCAAAGTCTCAGTTGAGGCCGGCTCAGTCTCTTCAATTCATAGGTGCGGTGCTGGACACGGTGCGCCTGCGCTCCTACCTTCCGACCCAACGGTTGGAAGTCTTGGTACGGATGAGCCGCCAGGTCTCTCAACTACCAAGGGTGTCGGCCAAGCGCATGATGATGCTGCTCGGCCATATGGCCTCGACGGTACACGTCACGCCATTTGCGAGGCTGCATCTGAGGATCCCTCAGTATACACTCGCATCACAATGGCGCCAGGAGTGCGATCCGGAGTCGCGCCTCATTTCGGTGACTCCGCTTTTGCGGAAATCGCTAAGTTGGTGGACAGACTCTTCAAATCTGTCCACGGGACTAATGTTTCGCACTCCCCCATTTCGCAAGGTTCTGACCACGGACTCCTCGGACTACGCGTGGGGAGCCCACCTCGACGGTCTTCGCACACAGGGCCTGTGGTCGGCGGAGGACCGTCGCTGTCACATCAACGTGCTAGAGCTTCGGGCCATCTTCCTAGCACTTCGAGCCTTCGTTCACGTAGTACAGGACCAGGTGGTCCTCGTCCGCACGGACAACCAAGTAGCAATGTACTATGTGAACAAACAGGGGGGAACGGGGTCGTGGCCCCTCTGCTCCGAGGCCCTTCGCCTCTGGGAGTGGGCGGCCTCCCGGAACATCTTCCTCCGGGCGGTCTACATCCAGGGGGAACTGAATTGTCTGGCGGACAAACTCAGTCGACTCCTGCAACCCCACGAGTGGACTCTACACTCAGCAGTTCTGCACGAGGTCTTCGCTCGCTGGGGAACGCCACAGGTAGATCTGTTCGCCTCTCCGGAGGCACACAAACTACCACTATATTGTTCTCGGATGTACTCGCGGGATCGTCTGGAGGCGGATGCCTTCCTTCTCGATTGGGACGGGAAGTTCCTCTATGCATTCCCTCCTTTCCCTCTGATCATGCGAACGTTGGTACACCTCAGATCGTCCACGGCCACGAGGATTCTCATAGCTCCTCGGTGGCCGCGTCAGAACTGGTTCTCCCTACTGCTCCAACTCAGCGCCAGGGAACCCCTTCTTCTGCCTGTCGGTCCTTCTCTGCTATCTCAGAATCAAGGATCCATGTTACATCCCAATCTGCAGTCATTGCACCTGACAGCTTGGTTTCTTGTTCCCTGACCCCTCCGGACCTGTCTCAATCAGTGAGGGAAGTGCTGGAAGCCTCCCGCAAGATCTCGACGAGGCTTTGCTATTCGCAGAAATGGACCAGGTTTTCCACCTGGTGCTCTTCTTTCCTCCTGGACCCGGTATCGGCCCCGGTACCCTCGGTTCTGGACTACTTATTCCATTTGTCGCGCTCTGGCCTGAAAACCACTTCGGTGCGTGTCCATCTTAGTGCGATTTCCGCCTTCCACCAACACCTGGATGGACGCCCTCTGTCTCTCCATCCCTTGGTGACACGCTTCATGAAAGGATTACTCAGGGTTTGTCCCCCGCTCAAACCTCCCCCAGTCGTATGGAATTTGAATGTGGTTTTAGCTCAACTGATGAAACCACCCTTTGAGCCACTCAACAAGTCCCTCTTGAAATTTCTGACTTGGAAGGTGGTGTTTCTGATTGCCCTCACCTCCGCTAGGCGGATTGGGGAACTACAAGCCTTGGTTGCGGACCCACCCTTCACCGTATTCCATCATGACAAGGTGGTCCTCCGCACCCATCCTAAGTTTGTCCCGAAGGTTGTTTCTGATTTCCACCTCAATCAGTCCATTGTCCTTCCTGTGTTCTTCCCTAAGCCCCACTCCCATCCTGGCGAGACGGCGCTTCACACGCTTGACTGTAAGAGGGCGTTGGCATTTTACCTTCAACGCACCAAGTCCCATCGGAAGGTCCCGCAATTATTCTTGTCCTTCGATCCCAATCGATTAGGGCACCCAGTTTCCAAGCGCACTCTGTCTAACTGGTTGGCGGCGTGCATCTCCCTTTGCTATACTCAGGCTGGCCTTCCTCCCCCGGGTCGAGTCACGGGGCACAAGGTCCGAGCAATGGCAGCTTCGATAGCCTTCCTCCGTTCCACCCCGATGGAAGACATATGTAAGGCTGCCACTTGGTCTTCGGTTCATACATTCACCTCTCACTACTGTCTGGACACTCTGTCCAGGAGTGACGGCCGGTTTGGCCAGTCAGTTTTACAAAATCTGTTTTCTTAAAATTGCCATCCTCCCACCT
This sequence comes from Geotrypetes seraphini, assembly GCF_902459505.1. NCBI lineage: Eukaryota > Metazoa > Chordata > Amphibia > Gymnophiona > Dermophiidae > Geotrypetes > Geotrypetes seraphini. Next base: position 23,471,247 of record NC_047096.1, read on the forward strand.
GCCCTTTTTGGTTTGGCTTGGAGGTCACCCACATGTGAGAATATCATGCCTGCTTGTCCTGGGATAAAGCACAGTTACTTACCGTAACAGGTGTTATCCAGGGACAGCAGGCATATATTCTCACAACCCGCCCACCTCCCCGGGGATGGCTTCTAAGCTAGTTATGGAACTGAGGACCACGAGGTGGGATGCGCCCTCTAGTGGGCAGAAGGCACGCACATGCGTGGTGCAGTGTGCAAACTTGAAACTTCTAGCAAGTTTGCTTGAAAAGCTGTCCGCGCCGGGGCTCCGTAGATGACGTCACCCACATGTGAGAATATATGCCTGCTGTCCCTGGATAACACCTGTTACGGTAAGTAACTGTGCTATATAAGTTGATCCGAGTATAAGATGAAGTACCCTTTTCCCCCCAAAAAGCAGGAAAAAAGGTTGACGTGAATATAAATTTTTTTTTTTTTTTTTTTGGGGGGAAGGGGTTAATAATCTTGTGCCCTGCCAGGATCTGTGTCTTGCCCCCCCCTCCTGGGTCAGGCTCTGCACTCAGCCCCTCTTATTCCCTGCCCTGCCAGGCTTTGCACCCAGCCCTCCTCCCTGCCCTATCCCCCATCTCTCCTGATGCCCTGCAGGCCTCCACTGGGCCTGCCATATGACCTGGTGGGCCGGAACAGGAGAAATCCCTCCTGTCTCGTCTGATTCTGTCAATTTTTTTTTTTTTTTTACCTCCCCCTAAGCACATTTTTTAATCCCTTGTGGTCTAGTAGTGTACTGGGCAGGAGTGAGCTTTCCATACTCCTGCCCTGCGCTGAGCCCCTCTCTGAATGGCTGCCTCGAGTTCTTGTGGCCTAGTGTATCGGGCATGAGTGAGCTTTCGCGCTCCTGCCCGGCTCTGAGCTGCTCGCTGAATGGCTGCCCCATGTTCTCGCGGGACTTGGCAGCAGCCATTCAAGGCGGGGCTCAGTGCAGGGCAGGAGCGTGGAAAGCTCGCTCCTGCTTGGGACACTGCTGAACAACCAGGGATTCAAAAAGGTACACGGGGGAGAAAAGAGTGAGGTTAAAATAAATTGGCAGAGTTGTTTGGGACAGGAGATGTGAGGGATCCTTCCTGTCTTGGCCTACCCTACTAGGCCATACAACAGGCCAAGCGGAAGCCTGTAACAAGTTGGGGGAGGGGGGAGGGGAGGGAAGGGGGGGAGGGGGGGTGATGACCCGAATATAAAATGAGACCCCCATTTTTGGCCCAGAAATCTTATCTTTGAGTAGATATGGTATATTTTTTATTCTTCTCTGCACCAGGGGCTTTCTCAGGTCAACGGGGCTCTGAGGTCTGTTGGGCCCTGTCAGGGAGCTTGGTCTTACTAAAAGGGCCCAGAAACGGGGTCTAAGAGGCACTTCAGCTTCATGAACCTTATCCAAGAGAGTACAGCCATCTGAAAGGCATTAAACCAAAAATTTCTCTGTAGTTCTGGAACATGATTCCAGGTGCTCTGCTTTTAACCTAGTCTATGGCATCTACTACAGGCCTGTCTGCTGGTAGACTCTGTGGGAAGGAAGCATAGGCGCTAAGCCTCAAATGTTATTAAAGGTGTTCAGCGTTTCATTTTTAATGCTACATACAATTAGCTGCTATCTAAAGAAAGTGGTATACAAATATAACGTAATATTACTTATAACTTATATGTTGAGTCGGTGAAGATAACCAAGAACTCTCGTAATTTTAAACTTCCAAGGGAGCATTTCAAACTAGGCTTTCGGCTGGCTATGTGGCTTTAAAAACTAAATAAATAATAAAATGTGTGTGTGGCTGCTTGCTCTCACCTCTTTACCCAAGGCAGGGCAAGCGACAGGCCAACAAACGCCCATTCACTGCACCTCTGGGAGAAGATGTGGAAAGAAAGAAAAACAGTTCTAAAAAGAGGCAGAATGCTCCGGGGCTGCCATGGGAGAGGGTCCCCCAGGCTATGCTGCAGGTGCCTCCCCAGGGACCCTTGGCTAACAAGTTTCTTCCTCTCGGAGGGATTGTTCCACATTAATGTGCTTGTTTACCACTAACCGTGCGTACAGGGGGCACAGCAGCTGGCAGGCTTCTCTCTTCTGTAGCAGACCCTCATTTACAGCACCAAGTTCAGAGAACTAGCCTGAGGAAATGTTTGCTCTTCAGGCTTCATGTTTCAGCGCCAGGCACATGTGTTTTAGATTTGGAGACTGACGGGCTACTTTTTTCTTTTGTTATAAGTGAACGAAACATTTGGTGGTTTGGCATATTTTCTGAATTTTAGGGAGGTGGACTAAGGGAATAAGTCCTTCCTCTCTTGAGATACCCTAAGGTTGTTGGCGTGGCCTCTTGTATGTACTTGTTTCTAAGGACTTGAAAGGAGGTCACAATGAATAGCTGTTTGGGAGGGTCGGGGGTGTCGAAAACATAAAGCTGAGGCAGAGGTTGCATGGGGAGGTGCTTCTCAATCAGTGTGCGGCTTGCTTTGAATTGGTGATGACACTGAGGGCGTGGTTCATTAGGCTCTTGCCACTACTATATGGCTGATTGTGATCTCTTCAAAATCTAATCTAGATGACACAGAATAAATTTAAAAAAAAAATAAGTACGTTTCTATTGGACAGTGTCCCAAAAGACAGCCCTCTTCTTCCTGTTGCAGCCTGTCTCTTCCCCAACAGAATTTCGAGAGTGGGAAAGGAGGGGTGAGCCTAGAGCAGACGGAGCAAAGAGGAGCCATTTTGCTTTCTAATCTGCTCCTGTCATTCAGGAAGAGGAGGGGGGAGGGGTGTGTGAGTGGAGCAGACACTGCAGAGCAAAGAACGCTTAGGGGTAGAAGTTCAGAGCTCCTTCCCTAAATCCAACAGGGTACACCTCGTAGCTATTGGAACAGTGGTGAAAACTTGCCCTTGTGGAAACTGTATTCAAATAATATGCAGACTGTAAAGAGAGTGGCGCAGTGGTTAAAGCTATAGCCTCAAACCCACACTGTTCCCTGTGACCCTGGGCAAGTCGCTTAATCCCCCCATTGCCCCAGGTACATTAGATAGATTGTGAGCCCGCTGGGACAGACAGGGTAAAATGCTTGAGTACCTGAATAAATTCATGTAAACCGTTCTGAGCTCCCTGGGGAGAATGGTATAGATAGAAAATTGAATAAATAGGACATAAATAAATAAAAGCAAGGGTAGTGGGGAGGAGACGTGCTTGACACATGAGCAGAAGAGTATTGCGGTATGCACAGCTCTTGTGCGTATGTGCCACGCAAATCTTTCAGCAAAGCACATATCTGTGCCGCTCTTCTGTGCCTTTAAATATAAGCTTTTCTTTTCTTTTTTTTTTTTTGTTTTTACTTGGAAGGCTTATATTTAAGTGCAGAAAATGGGCTCCAATGTGTGGTGTTCACTTTTGGGTTTGCTCGAATTTGCGCACGTTTCTTTCTCCAGTACCGGCGCTTATGTACTTGTACGAGCTCTCTTAAGCTTCCTAAAGAAATCAAAACGGGCAGGTTTTAAATGGAAAATAATAATAAAATAAATCCCCTCTTCAAACCGCCTCCCCCCCCTCCACTCCAGCTCTGAGCTGACGGTAGGTTTCTAGCAGTAGGAGCAGGGTTTGTTTGTGTGCTGTTGTGAGCGTGGGAGGGCATAGCCAATGATCTCATTGTCATCCGTTTGACTACATTTAAATACAATTTGCGGCCATCTCTTGTCTTGCATGTTGTTTCCTGCATTAAAGCCCTCTGAGTATTTTGCGCAGATGAATATGTGTGTTATTCTGGCAGTAGCTGACCTTAATGCTAGCAGTAGGTTTTGAGAATTGGGCCCCCTCAGTTTCTCAGCCGTAGCCCCTTTCTAGACTTGTATGTGTGTGGAGGGGGGGAAGTTGAGGTACGAGAGAAAGCATGATGAGAGGGGTTATTGAGGTACGATAAAGGACTGAATGGGAGGGGTTAGAACAGGAAGACTTGTCTTGTCTGCCCTGCTGTGTCACTTGCAAGTTGCAACTCTCTTCTTGCCTCTGAGGGACTGTTGTCTGTTGCCTGGAGGGAGAGAAGAGGCGGGTGGCATGATTGGAAACAGCCCAAGGCTACTGCTGCTTGACTTCTGTGATTGATATGTAGGGAGGAAAAGAATGAGAACGCTTAGAAAGGAGAGAGGAGAGTATTTCCAGGTGAAGGCTATGTCCTCTCCATTTCCCTGAAGTCAGCAGTGCACACTGGGGCTGTGTGGCAATATTAGTCTCACAAAGGTTCATTTACTTTGCAGCAGATGTGAGATGGCCAGGATTAGATTTATAGAAATAGGGTATGGGATGCATGAAATCTGTGTTTGAGGGAGAGGCTTCTTTGTGAAAGATTATGGTGGGGAAGTTCCGGAACGCAAGAGCTAGGGAGGGGGTTGCAAGGGAGCTTGTGGAAACACGGCAGATAGGTATGAGAGAGCCAGATATAGTGTAAGGATGGGGTGACTGAGAATATATCTGAGAGAGCCAGAGGTGGTAAACGTGAGGATGGGAGGGGTGCAGGAGGTAAGAAAGAGATGGAGGGAAAGTTTTGATTCATTTTCTAAACCTCTTTATTGTATTGATGGGAGGTATATCAAATAAAGTTGACCAATGCAAGAGGATAGCTGTGGTAAACATTTGGGAGTAGGTCTGGGCTTGCAGTCTGCAGTAAGAGCTGTGAGAGGACGGGGAACAGATTTGAGCTAAAAACAGAGGGGCTGATACAGAAAGGCTCGCGATAGAGCCGTGCGCGAATGTCTGAGCATGTGGCTTTTACCACAAGTGTAATATCGCTGAGTACAGTAAGTTAATTATACACAGGTTTTATGCGTGGGAATGTGGGGGAGGAGTATGTCGGGCACATTTGCACGAGGCTTCTTGTGCGCATTTTCACACAAGAGCCAAAAGTGTTACAACAAGTGCCAATGTGTGCTTGTGCGTCTAAATACAAGCCTTACAAAAATTGTTTGCATATGAGAGGCTCATGTTAAGGCATAGCGCAGGCTCTGATGTGCGCTTTTACTCGTAGTTTTGATTTTATTCAGACACATGCACATCTGTTACTTACCATCTGCCTTTCAAACTTGCATGGGCTTCCTTCCACTTGAAAATAAGACAAAAACGGCACTTGGATGTAAAGGACTGATAAGAAATCCTCTCCTCAAAACATTCCATGCAGTCCTAGACCTGGCGAGAAAATTCTTGTGTTATGCATGCATTGAAATGGGTGGCATACTATCTGCATTGCACAGAATGCCTTAATTAACTCATTAAACTATTGGATTTTTTCACCACAAAAAGTAGGCTATGAAGTGATGGCAGAATTACTAATAGAGACCCCAGTTTAGGGGTTGTCCCCATTTGTGAGTTGTGAATACTGAGGACTCTCACGCTACACAATTTTATTATTCATTCTGCTATTGCTTCATTGCCTACTTTTGGTTGTGAAAAGATCCAATAGGTTATCTTTTTGATATTTTTTTATTTTTTGGGCTATTTAGTTTGAAAACTTTAATCAACTCGTTAGCATGCATTTTAATAAAACCTGCTTCTGTGTCTTCTGCATGAGCTAACACTGACACACAATTTCTCTTTATATCACTCAGCATGAACAGCCTTTCGATAACCCTGCGACTAAGCTCATAGATGCGTTCTGTATTGGCCCCAGAAATTGCAGCGAGGAGGAGTGGCAACAGTGAGTTGTGATTATATCTGTGGCAGGCACTCGGGGTGGGGGGGGGGGGGGACAAACTTCAACAGAACAGCTGCCACCCAGCTTTGAGCTCTACTCATAGAGAATAACACGATGACAGAATTTGTCACCATCTCCGTCCCCCCGGATAACTGCGGGAAACCATCCCATGTCATTCTTTAGTGTCTATCTTAGTCTCTCAGACCACCTACACCAGCATTTTTCAATGCAAGGCTTGAGGGTCAGTGGTTGTGCCCATTCATACTCCGATTCTTCCCTCTCTCCTTACATAATGACTGGAGGATGGTTTCCTAAGGTTATCCATGGGGATGGAGACTGTGACAAATTCTGTCACCATGTCGTTCTCTATGTGACTGAAAAGAGAGTGTAGGCTTGCTGTATATGTTAGCTGGTCACATGGTACCAAACTCACCTGCATCCTTTTTTTTTATATTATTATTATTATGTGAATGTCCTTGCAATCCCAATGTGGATTATGTGACTCCATTTGGAGTTGCATCCTACAGTTCAGGAACAACTGTTGTAGGGAGGTTCATATAGAACAGTGGTCTGAAGCTCGCGGCCCGTCAGGTACTATTTTGAGGCCCTCGGTATGTTTTATCATAATCCACAAAAGTAAAATAAAACAGTTTCTTGATCATATGTCTCTTTAGCTATAAATTACAATATTATTATTAAGACTTAGCCAAAAGGAAAGATTTATAAACTATAAAGAGTTTTACCACCTGCAAAATTGTCATTTCTTTAATAAGACATTTAACTATTTTTTCTGAGGCTATCCAAGTACCTACAAATCCAAAATGTGGCCCTGCAAAGGGTTTGAGTTTGAGACCACTCCTTAACTGTATCCATGACATCCTGTTTGTCTTTGGGAAGCAGAGCCAAGATTGTGATGTCATAATGCCTCATTCCACCAATAAGAGCCAACCTCATCAGTGATGTCACAATGGCTTGATTGTCCTCTTCTCCCCTCTGCCCTCCAACCCAGCCAACAGATTAACCGTTCCCCTTAACTCAGTGGTCTCAAACTCGCGGCCTGCCAGGTGCTATTTTGAGGCCCTTGGTATGTTTATCATAATCACAAAAGTAAAATAAAACCGTTTCTTGATCATATGTCTCTTTAGCTATAAATGACAATATTATTATTAAGACAGCCAAAAGGAAAGATTTATAAACTATAAAGAGTTTTACCTCATGAGACATTAACTATTTTTTCTGAGGCCCTCCAGTACCTGCAAATCCAAAATGTGGCCCTGCAAAGGGTTTGAGTTGGAGACCACTGATATAGAGTAACCTGGATGCTTCTTCTCTGGTTTTGACTTTATAATTATGGAGTAACTGGTCTTCCTTAACAGAGATACTTAGTTGGACAGAATCTCCAAGATGTCTGTGACTTAGGGCTCCTTTTACGAAGCTGTGTTAGGGCATTAATGCACGGAATAGCATGCGCTACATCGCCGCGCACGCTAGACACTAATGTCAGCATTGAGCTGGCGTTAGGTTCTAGCCGCGTAGCGTGCGGTAATAGCCTGCGTGCGCTAAAAACGCTAGCGCACCTTAGTAAAAGGAGCCCTTAATGTCTTAGGGAGACTTGCCAAAGCAGGGACTTCAGCCATTCACTGTAACTACGCGTGCTGGAATGGAAACCTGCATTTTTAAGCTGGTATAGTTCATTTCCTAATCTCAGAAAGAGTAGCTTGCCTTCCAAAATACTTTTAAATTCAATTTGTAATTCCCAAGCATAGTAACTGAGAAGTAATATTGCTTTACCTTGAAAATGTCTATCCTCGGAGCAAGTATTGGAGAGCATCCTATATAATAAAACCCTAAGGGTTTCGTGTTCCCTGCCACCGTGGTGTGTGATCCATGGCTGTGTCCCATTTTAGAACCCGGCGGCAGGGAACACTCTGGCCACTCCCCTCCTCCCGCTCTCACTCACCAACCGCTGCTGCTGGAGGAAGCTGCAGGCAAGCTCTCTCCCAGCGGCGCCAGAGCCGCATCATCGCCGCCCAGTACTGCTGCCGACGCCGCTTTTCAAAGGAGCCTGGTGAGAATAGCGGCCGCCTGTAACAAACTTTGCAGGCCGCTCAGCAACTCAGTAGCACGTTTCCTCTGACGTACACAATCGCGTCAGAAGGAACTTGCTACTGAGGTGCATAGCGGCCTGCGAGGTTCACTACAGCTGGCCGCTATCCTCGCCAGGCTGCAAACGAACATGCTGGACAGGGGGAGCAGGTAAGGGGCGCTGATAGGCCAGGGAGCAGGGAAGAGGGACAGGGGGAGCACAGAAGAGGTGCTGATGGACGGGGGAACAGGAAAAAGGGACAGGGGGAGCACGAAAGAGGTGCTGATGGGCCAGGGAGCAGGGAAGAGGGACGGGGAGCACGGAAGAGGTGTTGATGGATAGGGGAACAGGAAAGAGGCTTCAAACGAACATTCTGGACAGGGGGAGCAGATAAGGGGTGCTGAAGGACCGGGGAGCAGGGAAGAGGGACATGGGGAGCACGGAAGAGGTGCTGATGGACCGGGGGGAAGGGAAGAGGGACAGGGGAAGCACAAAAGAGGTGCTTATGGACTGGGGAGCAGGGAAGAGGGACAGGGGGAGCATGGAAGAGGTGCTGATGGACTGGGGAGCAGGGAAGAGGGACAGGGGGAGCACAGAAGAGGTGCTGCTGGACATGGGGGACATAAAAGGGAAAAGGGCTACTGCTGGACAGGGGGAGCTGGCAAGGGGTGGTGGTGGACAGCGGAGGAAAAAGAGACAGAAAGAAAGAAAGACAGACAGAAAGCAGCCAAGGAGAGAGAGAGAGAGAGAGAGAGAGAGAGACACACACACATCTATTCTAGCACCTGTTAATGTAATGGGCTTAAAGACTAGTTCATTATAATTTTGGCTGTGGATCTGGACTTAAGTAAATCAAATCTATTGTAAATAAATCTGACTTATTTGGAGTTGTAGCACAAAAGGCAGTTTGAATTTATCATGCCATCGTAGCTTGCTAATGTGGGAATATGGTCTAGTGATCCCCCTGTTGGATTCTGAAAAGATGGGTCACTATGCAGATGTTTTTTCCCACAATCAGACTTACTTGATGAGTGAGACAAATGGCTGGTCCACTATACCATCTGTCTGATCATTGGTTGTTAACATGTGCGTGTTATAGATTACTATGCCAAAACAGGTTTTACAGGAGCACTTATTTGGAGCCTATCCTATAAAGGAAAATAGGCAAATATGAGTACTTTCCTGTTATTGAAAACTTAGAACATATGTTCTCCTAGGCAGCATAATTGTTGTTGAGTTAAGTGGAACTGAAGTTTCAGCCATCATGCTGTGGCTTTCTTCAGGGTTTGCTGTAAGATCTGCAGTTTGTCTTTATATAGTGGCTTTTCAAAACCGATGGGCAGTTTCATCAGGAAGGCAGGAGATTTTGGTGGGAAAGTCCGTTGGTTACAAATTTGAATTTTAACGGAAAAGCCTGTAGTCATAATTTTAAATTGTGGTGGGAACTGAAGCTAGAAATTTGTTGGAACAGTTTTGCCTCTGGAAGGGGAGGGTAATTTCTGTAGGTCACATTCTGAAAGTTTGGGAGGGTGTTCGAAATGTTTGTCTTCAGCATCAATCCTTTTTCACTTAACTTTTTTTTAAATTGAGCAGTTGTCACATTTTGTTTAAGGTACGTTGTCTCCATTTAAGTTATTTGGGTGTCTTCCTATCTCTATTAGTGAGGATTGTGATACTCCATTACCTGTTTGCTTTTTTTTTGGGGGGGTGGAGCAAGGACTCTGTTTCTAGGAAGGTTTTGTGATGGCATGAACATTTTCCTCCAATTAGCAAGTATTTAAGAGTAGCACGTTTACCCGGTGGATTCAACCACTCCTGCTTTCTCTCTGATTCCTGCTTCCTTTTGGGGGCTATCTTTCTTGACACACACACACCCCTTGTGTGCCTAGGGTTTATTGGCTACCCCTAGGACAGTGGTCTCATGAATTTTAAGTAGCACTGAAGGGGATAGACTTAGTAAATAAGGACAGGTGGTTCACCCTCTCCAAGGTAGGGAGAACGAGAGGGCACTCTTTAAAGTTGAAAGGGGATAGATTCTGTAGAAACGTAAGGAAGTTCTTCTTCACCCAGAGAGTGGTGGAAAACTGGAACCTCTCCTGGAGGCTGTCATAGGGGAAAACACTCTCTAGGGATTCAAGACAAAGTTAGACAAGTTCCTACTGAACAAGGACGTACGCTGGTAGGGCTAGTCTCAGGGTGCTGGTCTTTGACAAAAAGGGACGCCGCATGAGCGGACTGCTGGACATGATGGACCACTGGTCTGACCCAGCAGCGGCATTTCTTATGTTCACTATCCAGTTATATGACGTTAAAAAATCTCGAATAACCTTAGCGACACAATTTAACCAGACAGGAGCTTCTCCTGCCCAGTAACTTCTTTTAAATATCAAGCCTGAAGTTTCTATGCTAGGATTTCTCTCTCATTTCTGTTGTTTGGATGACAAGGTAAATCACCAGTCACCTTAATGATAATTACCAACTATAGTGTCTTCACTAAACGGGATTACAGAGCTTTCTTTTAAAAACGAGAAGCTCCCTTTAAGTATACAGAGAAGTTCCCATGGTCTTGCAGCCAAGTGGGCATTCTCTAGTTTCTTTCCTGTTGGATTTAATAGATATGATTTTTCTCAGCAGTACCGTATTTTCGCGGATATAACGCGCACCCGTGTAAAACGCGCACACGGGTATAGCGCGCAGAAATCACGATGATATGTACAAAAACTTTGGTATACCGCGCTCACGGGTATACCGCGCATGCTGCCCGACGCTCCTTTCGCCCGCCCTGACTTTCTGTGCGCTGTCCCGACTCTCCGTTTACCCCCCCTGACTTCCGTGCACTGTCCCCCCTTGAAGGTCTGTCCCCATCCTGAAAGCCTGATGCCCCCCCCCCCCCGACGTCCGATACATCCCTCCCCCCGAAGGACCGCCGACTCCCCAACAATATCGGGCCAGGAGGGAGCCCAAATCCTCCTGGCCACGGCGACCCCCTAACCCCACCCCGCACTACATTACGGGCAGGAGGGATCCCAGGCCCTCCTGCCCTCGACGCAAACCCCCTCCCCCCAACGACCGCCCCCCCAAGAACCTCCGACCGCCCCCCCAGCCGACCCGCGACCCCCCTGGCGACCCCCACGACCCCCCCACCCCGTACCTTTGGTAGTTGGGCCAGAAGGGAGCCCAAACCCTCCTGGCCACGGTGACCCCCTAACCCCACCCCGCACTACATTACGGGCAGGAGGGATCCCAGGCCCTCCTGCCCTCGACGCAAACCCCCCTCCCCCCCAACGACCGCCCCCCCCAAGAACCTCCGCCCGCCCCCCCAGCCGACCCGCGATCCCCCTGGCGACCCCCACGACCCCCCCCACCCCCCTTCCCCGTACCTTTGATAGTTGGTCGGACAGACGGGAGCCAAACCCGCCTGTCCGGCAGGCAGCCAACGAAGGAATGAGGCCGGATTGGCCCATCCATCCTAAAGCTCCGCCTACTGGTGGGGCCTAAGGCGCGTGGGCCAATCAGAATAGGCCCTGGAGCCTTAGGTCCCACCTGGGGGCGCGGCCTGAGGCACATGGTCGGGTTGGGCCCATGTGCCTCAGGCCGCGCCCCCAGGTGGGACCTAAGGCTCCAGGGCCTATTCTGATTGGCCCACGCGCCTTAGGCCCCACCAGTAGGCGGAGCTTTAGGACGGATGGGCCAATCCGGCCTCATTCCTTCGTTGGCTGCCTGCCGGACAGGCGGGTTTGGCTCCCGTCTGTCCGGCCAACTACCAAAGGTACGGGGAAGGGGGGTGGGGGGTCGTGGGGGTCGCCAGGAGGATCGCGGGTCGGCTGGGGGGCGGTCGGAGGTTCTTGGGGGGGCGGTCGTTGGGGGGGAGGGGGGTTTGCGTCGAGGGCAGGAGGGCCTGGGATCCCTCCTGCCCGTAATGTAGTGCGGGGTGGGGTTAGGGGGTCGCCGTGGCCAGGAGGGTTTGGGCTCCCTTCTGGCCCGATATTGTCGGGAAGTCGGCGGTCCTTCGGGGTGGGGGTGCGAGTGGTCCTGCCGGGGGGGGGGGGGATGTATCGGACGTCGGGGAGTCGGCCGGGCAAGAGGGCTTGGGCTCCCTCTTGCTCCGATCGTGGATGCGGGTGCGGGTGGGAGCGCGTGCGAGCGGTCGTTCGGGGTGGGGGTGCGAGCGGTCCTGCTGGGGGGGTGAATCGGGCGTCGGGCGGGGTGGGAACTATGTTTTAAAACTTTTGTATACCGCGCTCAGGCATATAACGCGCGAGGGGTATGCGCGGTACGTAAAAACACGTATAACGCGCGCGTTATATCCGCGAAAATACGGTAATTTCATTCTGCATTCCCTCTCCTCCTCCAGAGCTTCACTTGGCTATTTTTCTTGGGGCTTAATTTACTAAGCTGCGCTAAAATGTGGTCGTAGCACACCCTTATGTAAATCTTTATGCGCTAAGGCTGTTTTTAGCTAAAGAGCAGGAGTTGGGGGGAGACCAATTAAATTTCAACCAACTACAGAGGTGAGTGAATTTGAGACAAAATAAAAATCAATGATGGCAAATTTTTCTAAAACCAATAAAATGCATAAAACGATTGCTCAATTCTATTACATACAAAAAGGAGTTTGCAATACACATGAAAATATTGTCAAACTCAACATACTGTCGATCTGTAGTTTGTTGCAATACAATTGGTCTCCCTCTATTCCTGTTCTATAGATTTGTATATATTTGAAGGGGTTTTTTCTTCTTTCCTTGTTTTTGTTTTCTGATGAGTTAACATTGACGTTAACGCATGAGTACTTACCAACACCTATTTTGAAAGTGGTAAAGGTTCATGCACTAATCAGCATGTGGTAATGCAGATGCGCTAACTGATTGGCACAGAAATGCCTGTTCTCTGCCTCAAGACATGCCTTCCTCTGTATAAAAATAAAAATTATTTTTTAGTTTGCAGTTTCTGCACGTAGATTGCAGAATTTCTGCAGGATGCCTCAGCGTGTCCTGTGGTAAACCTTTTTAAGCTGCAGTATGCCCATACTAGTGGTTTCCACAGCTTAGTAAAAAGAGCCCTTAGATATAAGCGTGCCAAAATGCTTTTCACCTTCTCCTCTCATGCTATACTTGGGGGCCACTGGCGCAGCAAGGGTGGGATGTGCCCAGGGCCCGATAACACCCCCCACCACCACCGGGGCCTGGTGACACTCCCCCCACCACCACCATCATCTACAAGGTACAAATTAAAGGCATACTAGTGACTCGAACAAGAGGTCATGGACTAAAACTAAGGGGCGGCAGACTCAGGACTAATGTCAGGAAGTTCTGCTTCACACAGGAGGAGGTTGTGGCAGAGACCACCATTCTGGGATTCATGGGCAAATTGGATGCACACCTTCTTGCAAATCACATTGAGGGATACGGGTGAACAAGGTGTCCATTAGGGATCACCTAGCTTGGCCTCCGCGTGTGCGGATCACCGGACAAGATGGACCTGGGGTCTGATCCGGTGAAGGCATTTCTTATGTTCTTTGGCCTTTAGCTTTTAATTTACTTCCTCCTGTTCACTTATTCCACCGTAAGTGTAGTAGGTTAGAATGGGGTATGGACCTGAATCTCCATCTTTATGGGTAAGTACACTACCCACTAGGCTACTATAGGATCCTGCTTACTACTCTACTAAGACTGGCCATAACATGAGAAACTATTGTACAGGCAGGTATGTACTGTTTCATTCCTATCTTTGGGAGGTGGGAGGGGGGTCAGTGACCACTGGGGGAGTGTGGGCTTCATCCCTCCAGTGGTATTCTGGTCAGTTTGGGCACCTTTTTTGATACTTTTTCATTGTTGAAACAAGTCTAGCCCCAAATGTCTAAATTGTGCCCTGGACGTGTTTTAAAATGTTCGATTATTGCAGAAAAATGTCTAAATCATAAGCCTACACTACCAACCCCACCTCTAACATATCCCCTTGAGATTTAGATCCACTGCCGATAACCACCATAGAAATCCTTCTAGACCATGGGTTTCGAAAATAGCAAATTGGAAGGGTTTGGTGAGGGAAAAAAAATATCTATCTGCTTCTTTTTGTCACATTTTGGACTTTTTTTTTGTTTTTTAAATGAGCCCCACAACTCCTTCAGTATAGAAATCTACAGCGTGCCCAGTGAGCAAAGCTTAATCTGAGCACAGGGCTCTAAGTGCCTGATGATGGTACAGAGAGGGTAAAGGGGTTGAAGACGAATGTTCATTCACACTGATTCCCTGTGATGCACAGGCATTATCAGCCCCACTCAAAACACTCTGAGGAAAGAATCCAATCCAGTTATATTTTCAACTCTAGCTTTCAGCGAGGATTTGTGTAGGTGCGTAATAGAGACAGTTGCTCATCAAGTCAGGAGCACTGAGCATGGAAAATCAAGGAGGTCAGCCCTCTCGGGATGTCAGCAAACTCCTTAATTACTGCCTCATCCGATGTGCAGTTCATCTTGGCATTAATACTTATTGTGCCGAGTCCTCGTCGTATGCCATTCTTTTGACTGTATCAGTACTCAACTCTGATACCCTAAAGCAGGGGTGTCAAACTCAATCACATTAAGGGGCTGAAATACAAAACACAGGGTAAGTCGAGGGCCAGACCCCGCCCAATCTCCGTCCCAGACCTCGCCCCCATAATAATGCTAATTATAACACCATTTTTTCCATTTTTCATATATACACACAATATAATCTTATTAACACATAATGGTAATGGTTAACCACAAAATTAAACTACAAAAAACACACTGCATTCTTCTCAACATTCATTCCTACCAGAACACAGATAATCCCTATGCAAATACGGGACCAAAAACTAAAAGTACTAATATATTTTTTAAAAAACACCCTAAGATTCAAGATTCTGCATGCAGTACAACCCCCAGAGAAAAAGAAACAAATGTATTTCTTCCTGAGCAGTGCAAAAGATAGACAGCAGATTAAAATGCTCAAAATTGACACAATTCAAACACTAACTTGAAAATAAAATCATTTCCTACCTTTGTTGTCTCCCTCCTTCCATGCTGTGCCTCCCTCCGGCGGGTGTCTAACCTTTTGGCTGACTCCAACCTGGCTGTTTTATGCGGCCGCGGCCCAATGCCCCCTTGTGGCCGACTCCCTCCTCCTCACAGCCATAGTGTGCATGGAGCCACGTGCAGCGGCTCCTCGTGCGTCCTGCACCTGAACCAGAAGCCTTCTCTCTGACGTCGCAACGTCAGAGGGGATGCTTCTGGATGAGGTGTGGGATGCGCGAGGAGCCACTACACGAGGCTCCGTGCACATTATGGCTGTGAGGAGGAGGGAGCTGGCCATAAGGTAAAACTGGGGGCATTGGACCGCGGGCCGCATAAACCGACCAGGCGGGCTGGATTTGCCCCGCGGGCCTTGAGTTTGACACCTATGCCCTAAAGAGTTTATCCTCAGTACTAAGAAGCAGATGACTTATGGAATGGCACAGCCTTGAGAGCCCTCTCTGGTTTTATTTTGAGCACTTGTGGGATCCCCCTTACAGAGGAAGTGGTTCTGAGGAGGAATATTATCCCAAACAAACCACTGTTACTCTCTTGATAAAACTGTCCACTTGCAGCAGTATTCTTGACCGATGCCCTAACCATTTACTTGCAGAAGCCCCTGACCACACCAGAGAATGGCTGACAAAACTCTTAAACAATCATGTAATTGTGTGTTATTTTGTTACCCACCTAGAATTGCAGGATAGGTGGGCTATAAATTTTTTAAAAAATAAATAATCTTCTTCACTGTGGCCAACTTCCATCCCAAATGAGGCAAATTGCTCTCACCAATCCCCAAAGCCAAGAACATAGAGACCTCTCTAACCCCTCAAATTATAGACCCATAGCTGGAATCCCAATACTAACCAAACTTCTTGAAATGCACATTAGCAAACAACTTTCCACCTACATTGAAGAACTCTTTTGCCTCGAGCTCACTCAGTTTGGATTCTTCTCAAATCACAGCATAGAGGTCTTGTTGAGGTTAACCACCAAACTCAAGCAATACTTGAGCGTCAGCTGCCAGGCGATCTTCATTCAATTTGATTTATCCGCTGCCTTCAACTTGGTGACGACCGCCAACTATTACTAGCCAAACTCAATGAAATAGGCATTGTAGGAGCCTTCCTGAACTGATTCAAAGACTTCCTACAAAAAAAATACAATATCTTGTCTACAAAGATGAAGTGTTTTTTCACAAAACTGGCAAGCATTCTGTGGCGTACCACAAGGATAACCGTTATCACCGATCCTCTATAACCTTTTCTCGAGCTCACTAGGCCATATCAAATTCAACAACAATGAATGCATATTTTCATATGCAGATGACATTCTTCTACTCATCCCAGTTAATTGTGACTCAATGAAGATATCAAATGGAATAGACAAAATACAAATCTGGGCTGCATTTAACAAACTCAGAACTTTGATTTTGTCCAAGTTTTAGTTTATGGTTTCATAACCCCATACACATGGTTCCTCTCACTGTAACTTTAACCTCCAGGATCCACACTGAATATCAACAAAATGTCCAAAGTTCTCAGAGTCATACTCAACTCCTCACTATTGTACAAATCTCAAGTATCCAACCTAAGAAAGAAAACCTTCTACAATATGAGAAATCTAAGACTTATCAGACCTTTTTTTTCCCAAGAGTCCACTTCACTTTACTAATGCTAATGCTTATACTGTCCCAGTTGTATTATTGAAACTCCCTATATAAAGGTCTTAACTTTGCTCTCCTGAAAGAACTACAGATGATTTATAACACTAATATTCAAACTAAAAAAATTTGACTCTGTCTCACCTTATTATAAGAACTTACACTGACTACCTATCAAAACTTGTATCACTTTAAAGCTATCATGCATAATGTTCCTAATCTTATACGAAAAACCCCACTGAACTGCTCATAAACATATTCGTCAGTTCCTGGTTTATATCAACCAGAAAACTGAAATCGCTTCAACTGCTCCTCCCATCTCTCAAAGGGGTTAAATATGCATATTTGACTTGCTCGCCACTTATTTTGGCACCAAGACCTGGAACAACCTCCCAACTGACATCAGGATGGAAACATTCTATAACAGATTCCCCCCCCAAATTAAAAACTCTCTTCTTTGAAAGCATATACACCGTAGACAACTAGCTCAAAATACCAAATGTCACTAAATCCTATACTCGAGTGCTATACCAGTACATTCGTAGAACCACCCATTCTCTCTTCCTTATTACTCCATTGAAACTGCTATAATGTAGCATGTACATTCTGTAATTCCTTATATTGTAAGTCGCCTTGAACTTGTTTAGGCATAGTGCGACTCGGAAATACTAGATTAGGTTAGAATATTCACCTCACTTTTCTTTGGACTACTCTGTTCCATGAGTCAAGAACAGGTCTCATTTGGAAGACCCTTCCTTTTCAGATAAATGGCCACTTGTGCATAGTCCCAGCAGCCTTGACAGACATAAACAGCTGCTTTTTCTGTCTGGTAGACAAAAAGATATGGTCTCCCATAATGACAAGTTTAAGAGTCTATTCTACAGGGTCATTTCAAGAGTTCATTTCCAAACTCCCTAGGGCCTATTATATTATTTTACGGTTGTCTTCCTATTAATAAAAAAGGAGGGAGAGTTCTAACTCATTAAAAATAGTTGCTGTCCATTTGGTGGGTTATGGTTATTTTTCTTTTGTTTGAAGACAACCCTTAGCTGAGAAATCCTATCAGAATGATTGGTGAATCGCCTAGTCTTTAGAGACGGCAACATGGTTACTATAACAGGTGATTGAAGATACGGGATTCACCAGACACACATAGCTTCCCTTCCTTCTGTACTGGAGTCGAGCTCATGAGCACGATACTACTACTAATCACATATATACTGCTGAAAGTTGTATGCAGCGCTGTACATTTTGACATTTATAGACAGTCCCTGCTCAGAAGAGCCTACAATCTAACTTGGACAGACAGATATGACATATAGGGTTGGGGATGCAGAGCCCGAGGTGAGAGGAGTTAGTCAAAAGCACTCTCAAAGAGGTGATCTTTTAACTGGGCCTTGAACACTGCATGAGATGGAGCCCGCCGTAGGGATTGGGGCAAGAACTTTGGGTATCCTGCACATCCATGAGGATGCAACAACTTCTATGCATGTCAAGACGAAATGCCGTGTCTCCCAAGAGTAGGGAGGGATGTTACCAAAATATATGCAGCAAGCTTGTGCTTTCCTTAACAACCAGTTAGGCTATGGAATAGGTCATGGAGCTAGAAGTCAGGTACTTGAAATCTTCATAACTAGCTCTTTTTACTGCTACTTCCCCCAACTGGAAATGTTGCAGGACTATGGCCCATACCTCCCTCCCTCCCTCCCTTCCTGGCAGTCACCACCATTGGGTCTGTATTTCCCTTGTATCATTGTTGGCAGCAATGAAATGATATTTAGTTTTTCTCCCTTTATTCAGCTGTGAATTGTAGTATTCAGTATGTCACACATTTGAACATGTCTGTCAGGTGTGTCGCAACAGAAGAAAGGTTGAGAGTCACTGGCTTAAGAGGGTTCATTTGTAAAAAACAAACAAACATCCAAACCTCTAGAAATGTTTTCCCTGATGGGTCCTGACAGTGAAATTATCTATCAGTGTGACTGGTGACATCCCTGTCTTCAGGGAATATCTGTTATAGGTAAGCAACTTTGTTCTCCTAGGGAATCAATGACTTGTTACTTGGTGTGATGGAGTTGACTCCCGGTTACCTCATCAGCCTTTTAGATCACCTGTGGACTCAAGCCTGCACTGTTTTGTCTATCATTATCTTAATTTGCTCCAATTTTTCTTCCTTTTGGAAAATGGTCTTGAGTGGCTGCTTCCAGTTTTCCAGGCTCTGTCACACTAGAACTCTGAGCCAACTTGGTTATCTTTTTTTTGGGGCCACCAAATGCCATCTCTTATAGAAATATGGAGCTCGGCTACATCACTTTTCAAAAGGACTTATTTTCTCTAATTTTAAAAAAATTAATAATAACTTTGTCAGTCACTGCCTTTGTTCCTGGGATTGCAGATCTGGTTCTCTCCACCAGTTTCTCCTGTATATTCTCATCATACTTGAGTTACCTAGAGTTTTGTTTTTGGAATACTTCTGTGTGCCAACATGCTACCATCTTGGCCTGTATTTGGTTTGGAACTCTGTGCCTGCTTGATTTGTATTTTTAATTCCTTATCAGTTTATGGGATGTTAGAAATAGACATCCTTCCATGGCGTTCTTCTCACTGTTCCAGACCAATGGGATAGTTATGTCCATTGATCAGCAAGTGAAGATAAAACACACATGAAGAGCTGAGAGATATAGGACCTAGCTGAACCCCAGCTCCTCAGTATTTTCTATCTCCAAGCAGGTGGAAGGACATAGCTTCAGTTCTCTGCTCTGAATAGGCTGCTCTTGGTTTGGTTGGTGAACTGGCACCTTGTTGAGCTTTTGGGATTAGGCTTGTGGAGTGCATGTTTGGTGGTGCCAACCTCTGCCTCCTGTCCCACTCCCACTGCCTGGTAGTCCCTACCTTCCTTCTTGAAACTTTTCCGCTGCTTCTTGGAAAACACCCAAAACAAAACAGACAAGGAAAAATGGAGTTAGAGCTGATCTGTGCAGGTTGGCAGAGCTTGCAGGTAATAAACCTGTCGGAGGAGTTAATGGTGGACCCCACTGCAGTGTAGACTGCATGGGTGTTCAGGCCTACCAGCCGGCAGTGGGAGGGATTCCCTAGTCTGGTGATCAAAGGGCCTGTTATTGCTTTGCAACTAGTGGCTGCCTTTAAGGATTCCCTGGCCGGTGGTCAGGAACTTCCCCTGAGTGGTCGATGGAGGGCTTCCTCTTTCATCGAAGCCAAAGCAGTTGTGGCTTAGCAGCTTTGGGATTCTCTTTCCAGTAGTTAGAGGGATTCCCCGAGGCGATAGAAGAAGGAGATCCGAGCTGGAGTCGATGTAGCTCTGCAGCCCGATCATGGGATTCCCTTTCCAACTCTAGAAGGGAGTCCCAGACTGCTGACAGTAGTTTTCTCACCAACCGGCACCTTGCAGCCTAGTCATATTAGCTCCAGCGGAGTCAGTGAAGTGTTTCTCTCGATGCAGGGGATGTCGGGAAGCCTCAAGTTGGTGTCCCTGTAAGATAGGGAAGGCACGAGCAGAGCAGGTGTCCTGTAAGATAGGGAAGGCACGAGCAGAGCAAGGGAAGGCACGAGCAGAGCAAGAGAAGGCGGGTGAGTCCATGGTTCTGGACCACATGCAACAGCAGCCAGCATCATGGCCCTCAGGTTCAGGAGAAGGGATTGCTGGAAATTCAGCCATTTTGGGCCCATGTGGTGGTAAATTGTATACAGAAAAATAATTAATTGCATTTATCAGTGCTTTGATACTTTGCCTGATATGGGGTTATGGCATTATAGCTGAGTTGGCATACTTTACAGAATTATTACAGTACTATTTCATTAGAAAATAGTTTTTTTTAAAAAAAGTAAAGCCTTGGAAAAGAGAAGCAAGCAAAAATAGGCATTTTTCCAGCTGTGCCACTTCTTTCTATCATGCAATCGTCCATTGTAAGTACGCACCTTACATAGGCTCCAACTTAATAGGCGCCTAGATTAGACACTTAGGAGCCTATGTAAGGTGCGTACTTATGAGTAGGTGCTTTGGAGCCTATTTATTGCAAGCTGGGGAGAGATTGTGTTTTCCCAGAGTCAATACAGCCTATAATTAATGTGACCATACGTAAGGTGACCATACGTCCTGTTTTGAAAGAAAGGGGGGACAGGGAGAAAGAAAGGGGAGCGGAGAGAGAGAAAGAAAGGGGGACGGAAAGAAAGAAAGAAAGAAAGGGGGATTGGAGAGAGAAAAAGTTCAACTTATGGAGGGACAGAGGGAGATGGGGAATGGAATGAGGTCTGGGGGAAAGGAAGCATGCAGGAGGCAGAAAGAAAGATTGGATGCACAGTCAGAAGGAATTGCAACCAGAGACTCATGAAATCACCAGACAACAAAGGTAGGAAAAATGATTTTATTTTCAATTTAGTGATCAAAATGTGTCAGTTTTGAGAATTTATATCTGCTGTCTATATTTTGCACTATATTTGTCTATTTTTCTATAGTTACTAAGATGACATTGCATATTTTAAAGTCATCCGCTTTGACATCTTTGAAAAAAAACCGACTCGTAAATGATTAACATTTTCTCTGCGTACAGTGTGCTTTGTGTTGGGTTTTGGTTTTTTTTTTAATTTATGGTTACCAGTTTGAATTAATAAGATATTGTGTGTGTATGAAAAATGAATGGAAGAAATTGGGGGAGAGGTTGGGGGCGGGACTGAAAATTAATAGATGTCCTGTTTTGAAGAATAAAATAAATGGTCACGCTACTCATAAAATAGTAGGTAATGGCAGAGAAAGACCTCCATGGCCCAACCAGTCCGCCATCAAGCTAAACGCTCCCCATTACTGTAGCCTCATGGATCTCACACTTAGTACCATCAGATTGTGCTCTCTTATTTTTTACTGCAGCTAAATTCTTCCCCGTACTTGTGGGTCCTTCCATTGTTGCCATTAGGTCGTTTCAAGACATGATCAAGCAAGGTGGCTGCCCTGGGTGCTCAATAGAGAGTGCTACATTGTCCTTTAAGTCAGTCTGTGAACATGCAAGCCCAAAAGTAAAGGGAGTGCCTAAAAGCAGTCTTTGGATCCTGACATTCATTTCTGCCAAGCTGAGTGCTTACCTGTATGACAGTTTTACAGGGGCCAGCCTTTTCTAGGAATGAAGTGATTTTGGCTGCAAACTGTGTCGTCCTGCCTCTTTTATCTTCTGTACCTGACTCCTTTACTGTTTGCATGTGTTTTCTGCTTTACCACTGTTGGGATGCTGTCTCCAGAAGGCTTTACTCTGTGCATACCATGATGGCAATAAACAGTCTAAACCTCACTTTTAAGCCAGGATATGTTGGGTACAATTTTCAATTTCTCAAATCTAATTTTCTTTCTGTGTGTCTGCGTATATTGCTTTCTGTCTCAGAGTGGCATTTAGCAGCTTGCTCCAGTTGGCTTCCTTCCCAGAATGCTTTGGAAAGGGCTGACTTCTGACCCCCCCCCCCCAGTACAAACTGAGCTCAGCATGTGGGAGGGTGAAATTACTGCCAGACCTTCAGACTCCAGGGCTTACAAGCAGCTTGCAGAAAGCTGCCATTTTTTTCTCCTCACCAGTCACTAAATCTTCTGCTTCCTTCCACGGATTTCAGTTAAAAAATAATTTACATTTTTTCCCTTTTAATTCTCCCTATTATCCTACTTGAACTACTGCCCTGCATCTCCCTTCCACTCTTGCTCTTTAAAAAAACATTTTTATTGATAAAAGGAAAAAAATTATTAAAGGGGAGAGTTAAAATGATTCTTTTTAACCTCCACCCCCACCCCATAGCAAAAAGATCACTGTTTTAGTGCAGTGGAATACAAGGCTGCCCTTCCTGACCTTCCTCCCCCCACTCCCATTTCTTATAAGCCTAGGAACCCCAGTAAACAAACATCTGGGTGGACCTAGATAGGGGAAGTAAGCCTTGCTTGGAGAACAGTTGCCTTTTTTTTCTTCTGGATGTTGGCGGAATCTGATGCTGACAAAAACATGAAATAATTGGTAGATATGGACTACTTGAAGTCTTACAACAACCCTGAAGCATTTGCCCTAGGGCAGAGTGCCATAATGCAGACCCTTGTTATGATAAATGTTCTGGTGTGTTATTGATGCATGACTATCAGTAAGCTGAAAGCACCAGAAAAAGTGGTTTTCGAAGCTGTACAATCCCTGATTTTGAGCACAGATGTTTAGGCATACTGGGACTCGGGGCAGAAATTCGGGAGGGTCCCAAATCCCACAGACAGGCAGGCAGCCCTGGTTGCTTACCCCCCCCCCCCCCAGCAATTATCAGGAAAGAGAGAATGTGTGAGAGCTACTGCCACAGCAAAACATGGAACCTGCCTCTAACCAACAGCAAACTGACAAAAAATATAGTTTGCTGCTTTGAAAGTCAGACTCTCTTTTCTGAAGTTCATAAATTGTGCTTTTCCTCCTCTACCCCTCGCTGAGTGTAAATTGTTACTTTTTTTTTTTTTTTTTTAAATTGATGGCATATTACCAAGCTGGCTGAGTCAGTGGACTGGATGACTACCAGAGAAGTGTGGTTTGTACCACACACCCTCCCCCACACACATTTTTTTTCCTCCTCATTACTTAGCGACAGTTCCAAGAATTCACAACAAACACTTCCCCCCCCCCCCCCTTTCGTAGAAGGAGTAGTTGTGAAAAATAAATAAAACCTGCTGTCTGAGAAAAGTAGCCTGGTGTCATCCCTTGGTCAGAAATCACCAGGTTTGGAGCAGACTGGGAAAAAGAACCATTGAGTGGGAGCAGGTCTATGGTTTAGGGTGATAAAGAGCATATCTACTGGGGTTGGGAAAAATTCTAGACTGTATTACCCATAGGCTATTTCTTTATTTTTTTTAATATTTTTCCGTTATTCTTTTCTTTTTTCTTTTACAATGTTATTGTTAGAAGACAGGGAATTTGGGAGGATAATAGTGATCTGATTACATAAGACTCTCATACAAACTAACAGAGTGTAGGAGTTGGAGAATAGTTACTTCTACTTCTAATTATATTTTCTATAGCGCTACCAGATGCACTCAGCACTGTACATTAAAGATGCAAGAGACGGTCCCTACTCGAAAAAAGCTTACAATCTAATTATGACAGACACGGTGGACAAAATGGTGGATCAACATAAGCTGCTCATTTAGGGAAATACAAAGGGATGAAAGGGTAGAACAGGTCTAGTTCTACAGAGGGAATGATAAACAAATATAATGCTTTACCAGTTGGTAGGGTTAGGATTTAAACACAGCTTTGAAAAAGTGGGTTTTCAGCCTGGATTTAGAAACATAGAAGATGACGGCAGATAAGGGCCATAGCCCTTCAGGTCTGCCCACTTTACTGACCCACCCCCAAGTCTACTATCCTAGGGATCCCACTCCTGGTGACAGGTTCCCTTGGCTTAACCCTCTAAGGGATCCCACATGGGCATCCCATTTGCTCTTAAATTCTTGCACGCTGTTTGCCTCGATCACCTGCACCGGGAGCTCGTTCCAAGGATCAATCACTCTCTCGGTGAAGAAATATTTCCTGGTGTCACCATGAAATTTCCCACCCCTGAGTTTGAGCGGATGCCCTCTTGTGGTTGAGGGTCCTTTGAGAAAGATAATCTCTTCTTCCATCTCGATACGGCCGTTAATATGCTTAAACGTCTCGATCATGTCTCCTCTCTCCCTACGTTCCTCGAATGAGTACAGCCGCAAATTTTTCAGCCTTTCCTCGTACGATAGATCCTTGAGCCCCGAGACCATCCTGGTGGCCATCCGTTGCACCGACTCTACTCTCAACACATCTTTTCGGTAGTGTGGCCTCCAGAATTGCACACAGTATTCCAAATGAGGTCTCACCATGGTTCTGTATAATGGCATTATGACTTCAGGCTTCCGGCTGACGAAACTCCTGCGGATGCAACCTAACAACTGTCTTGCCTTAGATGCCCTGCGTGCTTGTACGTGGTGAGCGTGTTGTCGGGGCAGCGTCTGACTTAGGAGAGGAGAGAGGTGAAGTCGCGCATGCTCATTCAGGATGGCGGCCGGTTTAGATGGGAGCCGGGAGAGCGCTGACGGACGGCAGAAGCATCGCCGAAGCAGGAGGGCAGCTGCATGGGGACCCCGAGGCAAGGAGGGCACCACTTTCGAATCGCTGTGAAGCACCCGCAGGCAGGTACTCACCCCTGGGCTACTATTGCTGAGTGCTCGTTTATCGGGGCAGTGCTCGGTTTACGAGACAAAAGTTTGCTGAGTGTTTTGCTCGTCTTGCAAAACATTTGCAAACCGGTGCACTCGTAAACCGAGGTACCACTGTATATACAACACAAATCTTCAAAACTCAAGGATGAGGTAAGTCAATCAATTATCATAAATAAGCCTCCTCACCCACCATAAACATTTAGGGCGCCTTTTACGAAGGTGCGTTAGGGCCTTAACGCGTGGAATAGCACGCGCTAAAATGCGCGCGCTAGCCGCTACTGCCTCCTCTTGGGCAGGCGGTAGTTTTTCTGGATAGCGTGCGCTAATCTGGTGTGTGCGCTAAAAACGCTAGTGCACCTTTGTAAAAGGAGCCCTTAGTTCATCAGCGGACTTCGATGGCTAACCTCTGGTAAATCATATATAATAACCCTGAGGACTTATTTAGCCAGTTTTCTTCATTAGTCCAAATAAATTCAATCTTTAACGTGTGAAATTCATTTCATTTTCATAGTTTCCATACTAAATAGTTTTACTATATTATTTACTCATCTTATTACTGCAGCAGTTTCAAACGGGAACTCCTGACACATCACGTTTCGCCACTTAAGCTGTATCAAGGTATGTTCCTTGCAATAAGCATAAAACAACCAGTCACCATTAAATTGAAACAAAAATTTAGCTAAATACATCTTAAAACTATCATCAAGTCCCAGTTTTTCTACCTTAAAATGCATGCCAGATATAATACTATAATCGCACTGTCTTAGTACAGGTCTTGCCTATCTCGGGGGGGAGGGAAAGATGTCTTATGGAGGAACTTAGCAAGTAAAACATTGCCTTGATAATGAATGTGAAGATCTCATATGCATACTTTGGAGGAAAGGTGGGAGAGGGGAGATATGATAGAGACATTTAAATACCTATAATGGCATGGCATAAATGTGCACAAGGCGAGTCTTTCATTTGAAAGGAAGCTCCGGAATGAGAGGGCATAGGATAAAGTTAAGAGGTGATAGGCTCAGGAGTAATCTAAGAAAATACTTTTTTTAATAGAAGGGTGGTAGATGGGTGCAATAGGCTCCCAGTGGAAACAAAGACTTTCTGAATTCAAGAAAGCGTGTGACAGGCATTTGGGATCTCTTAGGGAGAAGATGAGATAGTGGATGTTCTAGGTCAGGGGTCTCAAAGTCCCTCCTTGGGGGCCGCAATCCAGTCGGGTTTTCAGGATTTCCCCAATGAATATGCATGAGATCTATGTGCATGCACTGCTTTCAATGCATATTCATTGGGGAAATCCTGAAAACCCGACTGGATTGCGGCCCTCAAGGAGGGACTTTGAGACCCCTGTTTTAGGTGGACAGACTGGATGGGCCATTTGGCCTTTATCTGCCATCATATTTCTGTTTCTATGGATGGACCATGCATGTCTTTATCTGCCATCATTTACTATGTTACCCCATGTCAATAGCAAGAATAAATGCACATAACTTACATTATCCTGTGTAGATCCCTCCCCCTGTCCTATCAAATATTGTAGATCATACCCAACTACTCTTGTTGTTCCATCTTGCCTATCTATCTTACTCTCTATGTAAAGCGCTCAGATAATTAGGTAGATCGGTGGTTCTTAAACCTTTCCTGGGGCACCCACAGTCAGTTGGGTTTTCAAGATAGCCCTAATGAATATGCCTGAGTAAGATTTGCCTATAAAGTAGGTAGTAGGCATGCAGATTTATTTCATGCATATTCATTAGGGATATCTTGAAAACCTGACTGGAAATTTGGATGTTACGTGCATAAATACTGGACACTTCCATGTCCCACGTATGTTCCTCTCCTTGTGAATGCCTCTTATATTGACGAACTAAGGGCAGTTGTGTACACATGTGTTAGAATACAGCTCTTCATGGGGGTAGCATGTGTGTAATTGTAACAATTACGCATGTATGGAGTGCTAGTATTTTATACCCAACTTTAGGTGACCTGCTACAAAATGAAATTCATCCTTCATTGCCTTAGGTATAAATTTAGAATGCGAGTCCTCCAGATACATTCAAGAACAGTAGGCATTTTAACTACAACTTGAAAAAAAGCAAGATCTAAATTCATCTCCCCTCAAAGAGATCCCTGGAGAAAAAAAAATAGCTGTTTTTCAAAATATTTAGCAAATAAAACAAGTTGGGGGGGGAGAAATACGCTTAAATTGTGTGACACATTGAGTCATTTCCTGCTTCTCCATTTGCAGACTTGGGCCTAATTGTGTGGGGGATCTTGGTGGGGAAATACAGTATGGTAAGGCGTATCTTGGTAGAATGGCAGGGGCTGTATGGATGAGTGGAGGAAAGAGTATGGTATCTGTATGGGGACTAGTGGTATATGACTTCTAGGTGCTTGTCAGTTGTATAATGCGAGTCTGTAGGGACAATGTAGGATTTGGTTGGGTGGGGGGGGAATGGCCCATCTTTAAAAAGGGATCAAGGGGAGACCCGGGGAACTATAGGCCGGTGAGCTTGACCTCGGTCCCGGGAAAGATGATGGAAGAACTTGTAAAGGACACAATCTGCGAGCACATAGAAAAAAATGGACAACTGAAGACTAACCAGCACGGCTTCTGCAAGGGTAGGTCGTGCCTCACGAACTTGCTGTACTTCTTTGAGGGAATAAACAGCCAGATGGATAGAGGGGAAGCCATGGACATCATTTACCTCGACTTCCAAAAGGCCTTTGACAAGGTACCCCACGAACGGCTGCTTAAGAAGCTGTGGAATGCAGTGGGGTGCAAGGAGATGTCCACCGATGGATCAGACACTGGCTAGCAGGCAGAAAACAGAGGGTTGGAGTAAAAGGACATTACTCAGACTGGCAATGGGTCACGAGCGGAGTTCCACAAGGATCAGTGTTGGGACCGCTCCTGTTCAATATATTTATCAATGACCTGGAGACGGGGACGAAATGTGAAGTCATTAAATTTGCAGATGACACCAAACTCTGCAGCAGGGTCAAAACCACGGAAGACTGTGAGGACCTGCAAAGGGACCTGACGAGGCTGGAAGAGTGGGCAAAAAAGTGGCAAATGAGTTTTAACATAGAGAAATGCAAGGTCATGCACGTAGGGAAAAAGAACCCGAGGTTCAGCTACAAAATGGGGGGAATATTGCTAGGGGTGAGCAACCTTGAAAGAGACCTGGGGGTGATGGTGGACACAACACTAAAACCATCAGCACAGTGTGCGACAGCCTCAAAGAAAGCAAACAGAATGCTGGGCATCATCAAAAAGGGTATCACAACCAGGTCGAAGGAAGTCATCATGCCACTGTATCGTGCAATGGTGCACCCGCACCTGGAGTACTGTGTCCAATACTGGTCGCCGTACCTCAAGAAAGACATGGCAGTACTCGAGGGAGTCCAGAGAAGAGCGACTAAACTGATAGGAGGTATGGAAAACCTTTCATACGCTGATAGGTTAAAAATGCTGGGGCTGTTCTCCCTGGAGAAGAGGAGACTTAGAGGGGACATGATAGAAACCTTCAAAATCCTGAAGGGCATTGAGAAAGTGGATAAGGACAGATTCTTCAAACTGTGGGGAACCACAAGCACTAGGAGTCACTCGGAGAAATTGAAAGGGGACAGGTTTAGAACAAATGCTAGGAAGTACTTTTTTACCCAGAGGGTGGTAGACACATGGAATACTCTTCCAGAGGTTGTGATAGGCCAGAGCACAGTACAGGGGTTCAAGGAAGGTTTGGATAGGTTCCTAAAAGATAAAGGGATTGAGGGGTACAGATAGAACCAGAGGTAGGTTAGAAGAATGGTCAGGAACCACTTCACAGGCCATGGACCTGATGGGCCGCCGCGGGAGCGGACCGCTGGGCGCGATGGACCTCTGGTCTGACCCAGTGGAGGCAACTTCTTATGTTCTTATGTTGAAGAGTTTAAGGCAGTGGCGTAGGGCTAAGGCCCACCCAAAATTTGTACTCCTGTTGTGACTGGCGAGAAACTCCAAGCCCCATTAGCTGACCTCACCAAACGAACTTATATCTTGGGTGGCTAGTGGCAGTATTCCTGAGCCACTCCAAGCCTCTGGCTTCCCTGCGCATACTCAGTTTTTGCACACTATGTGTGAATGCGTGAGGGCCAGTGGCTTCAGCAGCTTGGGGTTCATGGCTGTCAGTTGCTCAGTTTTATTCAGAGAAGAGGTCTTTGGCTAGCAGGTCTTGGGGATCCCCTGTCAGCCCAGATATTTATTTTAGTTGGCGGTCACTGGGAGGGGGGCATTTGGGATTTTTTTTTTACTTTTAGGGGCTCGGGGCGGGGAACAGAGGTGAGATATTGGGCGTACCCTAAATAGGTCATCTGGTTATGCCACTGGTTTGAGGGTTTTTTTGAGGGAGTTCTGTAGGTGATTTAGGCTGGCACGCACATACAGGCTATCCTCAAGAGGTTAGGTGACAGCCACAATAGCCATGCCACTTGCAAACAGCCACAAAATCTATTATGTTCAAACAATTTTTATTGATGACCAAACACATAAAATAAATACAGCCCAACAATGTCATCAAGTTTTACAGTGATCATATCAAACAAACAATTTGGTATCGGTTAGCCCTGGATGTACACAGTGAGGGAAGATGTGGTGATGTTTGGAGGTTAGCAGGTATATGGTAGGATGTGCAGGGGTGGGAGTTTGTTTCAGAGTGTTCTCTTTGCCTTTTCTTTTCCATGTTATTTCCCTCGTTCCATAGTGTCTTTCCCACTATTCTAGACCAGTGGAAGAGTTATATCCATTGACCAGATATAGGTCCATACCCCCCTCTCAGCTCCTCAGTATTTTATTTTTCCAAGCAGGTGGAACCAGGCTGCTCTGAGTGCTCGTAAGACCTATCCAGCAAAGTTTTATATATCCCTTCAAGATACTAAAATTAAACCCTAATCGAAAGCTACTCAAGACAAAACTACACACCTTAGGTGACAAATCTTAAAAATAACAATCCCACACCATCAAGAATCTGTGACTAATGGACATTCCCTCCACAATTCAAATTTATGACCAACAAACTTTTTCCGCCAAAATGCCTCAATCACCTCAAACCCCAGCCAATCAGGTCAGAGGACCTACTATATAAAGACAAACGGCAGACCTCGCAGCCTGAAGAAAGCCACAGCATGATGACTGAATCATCGGTTCTACCTTTTGCTGCCCGATTTCAGGGAAAAAATTTTCAATTCAAATGGCTTTTCCCGCCCAATCGAGTGTGTGTGTGTGTGTGGGGGGGGGGTTTGGGTTTTTTTTGTTTTTTTTTAAATGTCTTGCTGGGTTTATTTTGTAGCTTCTTCACCTACCCCACCCCCTCTCCTTTGCCCTCTTCATCCCCAAGCCGGCACTGTGGTGTAAACAAAATAAACAAAAAAGACTTTTCCTCTCTGTTAGACAGCGAGCGAGAGCTAGGACCTAACACCAGCTCTGGCAGGATACACATTTTCAAATCTGACATATTGTAATCACAGAATAGAAAATACAATTATTTTTTCTTCCTTTTGTCTGGTCATTTTATTATTCAAATCATGTTGGTCCCAGCCTCTGGTTTCTGTTTGTCTTCTGTTAATTCGCTCCCCAGGGTCTCCTGCTCATTTGATGTTTTCTTCTTTCTCCATATTCACCATCTCTGTACCTTCTCTTCCACTGCTATATCCAGCATTTCCGTTTATTTCCCACTGTCTTCTTTCTCTCTGTCTCTCTCTCCTACCTCTCTCTCTTCTACCTCTCTCTCTCTCCCCTCCACCTCATGTCCAGCAATGTCTCTCTCTTTCTCTCTCTCCCTCTCGTCTACCATATGCAGCATTTCTCTTTCTCACTCCCTTCTACCTCTCTTGTATCTCTCCCTCTCCTCCACCTCATGTCCAGCAATTATTCCTCTCTCCTGCTATGCGCAGCAGCTTTCCATCCCTCTTATCCCCATGTGCAGCATCACCCAACTTACCCCCTCCCCCCATCATGAGATCTGACATACCTTCGGACCTCATAAAGTAACAGCAGTGGTAGTGATGGCTGGCTGGCAGAGACAACACTGTGAACAGACTGCTCGTGTCCTGCCCCTCCAGGGCTTCCCTCTGACGCATCATCAGTGACGCGGCAGAGGGAAGGCCCCAGTGGGGCAGGCCTCGAGCAGCCTGCTCGGAACGCTGCCTCTGCTGGCCCTGACCAGATGGGGGAGGGGGTCAGTTACTGAATTGGTGAGTCCAATTTTTTTTGGAAAACGAATCAATTCACCAAAGTGAATCAATTCAAATTGGGCAGCACTAGTTTCAACAGGAAAGCTGAGCAGAGAGAGTCATATCAAGAAAATTCCTAGGAAAAGAAGAAATCAAGGAAGGAAGGATAGTGAAGTCAATATGTTCCCGTCGGCGAGAGCAGCAGCAAGTGACTTGTCCAAGATCACAAGGAGCAGTAGCAGAATTTGCACTAGACTTCTCTAGTTGTCAGCCCAGTGCTATAACCACTAGACAGCTCCACTCAAACCTATGTTCACCCACTAAACAACCCTACTGAAGATGAATTTGGGGATGGACAAGACAGGCAAACAGTCCCTCCCCAATAGGCACTGTAGCTATAATGAAAGGCACAAATACATCTGACATTCAGATTAAGGGCTTTGGCTGATGCACATGCTGTTTGCACTATGCAGCTTGGGCTGTGAACACATGAAAGAAATCACATGAGACAATCCGCTATGAATCTTCTGTTCCAGACAGGTGGATGGTTTGGAGCTGAATTTTTTTTTTTTTTTTTTAGCAGATTTCATTTGAATCCTTGCAAAATGCATCTTGTTGCTGGAGGTTTCATTTCTTGTCATGGGGGCTAAATCATTAATTTTCAGAAATGAAATCGGGTCTGTGTGAGGATCCAGCTCAGAATGCTGGGAGAGAACCCTTTTATTCCTAGAAGCGCCATGTTGCTCCAGGAAGACTCACTGGACAGCTGTGGATGACCCTGAAGGTCATGATAAGTTTAGAGGTGTTGGTATGCGCCTGGTGGACTGGATGAGAATCTGAAATGGTGAAATGACAGTGAAGGTCAAACACCGTGGAGGAAAGAAAAAGAGGTGAGATCAGCATGTCGTCCTGCTTATCTTACCTTGTGAAGTCTTTCTTAAAGGGGTCTAGATATTCTGATGATTTTTTTTTTTTTAATTGGTGGGGTTCTTTTAACTCTGTGTTTGCCATTGGCACACTTTTAAACCTTAACCTAGCAGAAGGGAGGACAGTTGGCATTGTGGTAAATAATCAGTCCTATACTGAGTTTTCCCGGTTTATGATTAGCAAAATTTTGTGCTGTGGAGTAGAGAATGACATGGGGACAAATTTGTCCCCATCCCTGCAGGAACTCAATTTCCCCATCCCATCCCTGCGAGTTTTGTTACTGTCCCTGCCCCATTCCTGTAAACTCTAAAATCATAAGTGTTTGAGGCTTGTGCAGATGAGGACGGAGTTTGCCGCAATGGGGCAGGGACAGGAAAAGAACTTGCGGAGACAGGACAGGAAAATGAGTTCCCGCGGAGACAGGAGAAAAATTTGTCCCCGTGTCATTCTCTACTGTGGAATTATCCAATTCAGCTCTGATATACAAGACCTTCTATATAAAGATAATGATTGGGCTATACATTTCTAGCCTTCATCACACACATTATTTTTTCTGTTACAGCACCTCAAATTTGGAATTCTCTTCCTATTTATTTAAGGGAAGAGTGCAATCTGGAGAAATTTAAGAGTAATTTAAAAACTTTTCTTTTTAAAGATGCCTTTGATAATTAATTAACCAGTTTTCTGGCTAATTTTATTTCTGCTGTATAATATCATGGAAATTTTCTGTTTCCCCTGCCTTATGTATTTTCCTTGATTGTTCTGCATTCTTTTAAATATTTTGTAGTTCACTTCCCTTTCCTTCCTTGTGTTTATGGATTTGTTAAGTTTGTTAATAGTCCTGACGGACATAATTATTGTCAAGTATTGTATTGTTCCCCAAATATTGTAATTTTATTATGTTCATCGCTTAGAAAGCGATCATTCAAAATCCTTATTAAACTTGAAACTTGAGATAAATTTAGAAACAACTTGAGCATTTACCCCTCCCCTTTTACTAAGCCATGGTAGAGGTTTCTACCACGGCCCGGAGCGCTAAATGCTCCGACGCGCATAGAATTCCTATGAGCATCAGAGCTGAGTTGGATGCCTAATTGGAGGTGCCATGATGCACGATGGTGAGCACTTATTATATAGCATCATCTGGGTGCCCAGGTTCTATAGTAAAACTAGGTATGGATGCACCTTACATTTATGCACCCACGGTTGTGCCACCATAAACCTGGTATAAATGTGGGTAGGGTTTCATCTGTGAAACAAAAAGAAGGCATGTAGCTGGTTTTAACAAAGGTTTGGACAAGTTCCTGGAGGAAAAGTCCATAGTTGTTATTGAGAAATGCACAGGAGAAGTCACTGCTTGCCCTGTATCGGTAGCATGGCATATAGGTACACCTTTGGTTTTGGCCAGATACTAGGGACCTGGATTGGCCACTGTGAGAACGGGCTACTGGGCATGATGGACCATTGGTCTGACCCAATAAGGCTATTCTTATGTGAGCCAAGTGTAGGACAATTAAGCCATTGTAACATCACTGAGGAGGTTGGCTCTGAGGCACTGTGGAATGAGGCACTGTGGAATGAGGCATTATGACATCACAATCTCAGCTCTGGAATGTTGCTCTCATTGGGGTTCTGGAATTTTGTTATTCTTTGAGATGCTGGAATGTTGCTACTCCTTGGGTTTTGGCCAGGTACTAGGGACCTGGATTTGCCACCATGAGAACGGACTACTGGGTTTGATGGACCATTGGTCTGACCCACATGGGGCTGCATCTGGAGAGCTTCCATACATGTGCAGATGCGATATGATGATGTCATTTTGCATCCGCGCATGCTTGGAGGCCCTCCAGGTGTGATTCTTGGCTTCTATCACGGCTTAATAGAAGAGGGCCTTAAGAGTTTTTGAGGCACAAGTAAGCACTTATAAAATGGCCCAGAGAGATAAACTATACAAAGAAGTATACTTTAATGCGCTTAATCTGAATATTTTTATTGCTGTAATTGTCTGTTGCTTATGTTTGACTTATTCTTTCTGTACGCTGCCTTAAGTGAATTCCTTCCAAAAGACTGTAAATAAATCCTAATAAATAAATAGTAATAAAAGTAGGCATATGGATCTATATTCAAAGGGAATTGCTCATTTTAGCAGAAGAGATGCTCTGGTACTGTCCACATAGTGCTGGGATGGAGTGAGGGCAATTTGCCTAACTATGCACATAGGGGATCATTCTATAAAGAAGTTGCTAATATTTATGGATCAGATACATACTTTATATACTTGAATATAAACTGAGATTTTTAGGGCAAAAAAATTGGCCCCAAAATAGGGGTTTATATTTGGGTCAGTGCAGACACCCCTCCCCCCTCCCCGAACCTGTTGCAGGCCTTTGCCAGGCCTGTGGTAAGACATGGTAGTCCAGCGGTGGACCAGGACAGGAGTGATCCCTCCTGTCTCCTGCCCCAGCCAACTTTATGATAGGCTTAGTGGAGGCCTATAAGGCATCGGGAGGGAGGAGGGGGATAGGGTACAGAACTCGTCAGGGCAGGAAGGAGGGGGGCTGGGTACAGAGACTGGCAGGGGAGGGAGGGGGATGGATGCAGAGCCAAGGAGGGAGGGGGACTGGGTACAGAGACTGGCAGGGTAGGTGAGAGAGTAAGGGAGGGGGCTCGATGCAGAGCCTGGCAGAGCAGGGGAGGGATGGTGGTGGGGCTGGAAGTAGAGCCTGGCAGGGCACTGCACTTAAATATTAACATCCCCCCCCCCCCCGCACAGAACTAGGCTTTGGGAGGCCATCCAAACAAAATTAGCATCATGGCCTCTATTTCATGATCTTGCACACAATATCCCTCGTCTTTGTGAAAGAACCTTTATTTTAAGACAGGAATCATTCTCTCAAATGGTAGGACCTAGGCCAGCTACTTACCTAAATTCCTTTGGACAGACCAAAACCATTTTCAGAGATGCATCATTTGAAGCTGCCAAAGAATCTGGATTTCGGAAACCATTGGCTCGTGCTGGTTCAAGACCTATCGGGACTGTATTGAGCCGGAATTGTGCCCTATGCAGCATGCCTCCACTGCAGCAAGGCTAAGAGCAGTTTTGGCACCGCAGTCCCCCTTGCTCCCTGTGTAGCCGCAGTGTTTGCGCAACCCTTGGATGCATTGTTAGTTTATTTATTCATGCATTTATTCATTCACTTTTCTATACTGTTCTCCCAGGGGAGCTCAGAACGGTTTACATTAAATTAATCAGGTACTTGAGCATTTTGCCCTGTCTGTTCCAGCGGGCTCACAATCTATCTAATGCAGTGTTCTTCAACCACCGGTCCATGGACCAGTGCCGGTCCACAGAAATTTCCTGCGGGTCCACAGGGCCAGCACGTACATCAGGCCCAAAACAGTGTTCTTCAACCACTGATCCACGGTGCGATCGATGCGGCGTTATCTCCGAGCCAGCTCCCTCTTCCTAACAAAGTCACGGGCAGTGGCTCCTACGGGCATCCTGAGCCTGAACCGGAAGCCTTCTCCTGACTTTGCAATGTCAGAGGGAAGGCTTCCAGATGAGGCACGGGACGTGCAAGGTGCAATTAGTACTATTATGGGGGCGGTGTTTGGGGTGGAGATTGGGTAGAGATGGGCGGGGTCTGGCCCACAACTTAGCCCAGTGTTCTTCAATCGCTGGTCCACAGACCGATGCCGGTCCACAGAATAATTCTTTTATTTCTGCCGGTCCATAGGTGTAAAAAGGTTGAAAAACACTGATCTAATATACCTGGGGCAAGTTTGAGAAAGGTGGTAAAACAAAGTTTACAAAGCATGGTAAAAATATAATATGACAAAACATGGTATGGTGAGCATAGTTCAGTAAAACATAGCATGATAAACATAGTATTACAAAGCATGGCAAACATAGTATTACAAAGCATGGCTAACATAGTATGACATGACTAGCAAAAATGGTTAGGCAAGCATGCATGACATGGAAGACATAAGAACATCCGATTTGCCGCTGCTGGGTCAGACCAGTGATCCATCGTGCCCAGCAGCCCGCTCAATCAGCGGCCCTTAGGTCAAAGACCAGTGCCCTAATTGAGTCTAGCTTTACCTGTGTACGTTCTGGTTCAGCAGGAACTTGTCTAACTTTATCTTGAATCCCTGGAGGGTGTTTTCCCCTATAACAGCCTCTGGAAGAGCGTTCCAGATTTCTACCACTCGCTGGGTGAAGAAGAACTTCCTTATGTTTGTATGGAATCTATTCCCTTTTAACTTTAGCAAGTGCCCTCTGGTTCTCTTCACCTCGGAGAGGGTAAACAATCTCTCTTTCTCTACCAAGTCAATTCCCTTCATTATCTTGAATGTTTCGATCATGTCCCCTCTCAATCTCCTCTTTTCAAGGGAGAAGAGGCCCAGTTTCTCTAGCCTCTCATTGTACTGCAACTCCTCCAGTCCCTTAACCATTTTTGTCGCTCTTCTCTGGACCCTTTCGAGTAGTACTATGTCCTTTTTCATGTACAGCGACCAATGTTGGACGCAGTATTCCAGGTGGAGGCATACCATGGCAGGATAACCTTTTCAGATCTGTTTGTGATCCCCTTCTTAATCGTTCCTAGCATTCTGTTTGCCCTTTTCGCCGCCGTAGTGCATTGCTTGGATGGTTTTATTGACTTATCTACAAGTACTCCCAAGTCTCTTTCCTGGGGGCTCTCGCCGAGTATAGCACTGGACATCCTGTATACGTACCACTGTGTGGCAAACATGTTATGAAGAGATCGTAGCAGGGCCAACTTAGTATGGTAAATATGGTTTATAGTAGGACAAGGATGGCTATACTGGGTCAGACCAATGGTCCATCTAACCCAGCATCCTTTCTTCATTGAGGCCAATCCAAGTCATAAGTACCTGGCAAAAACCCCAAATAGTAGCAGTGTTCCATGCCAACGATCCAGGGCAAGCAGTGGCTTCTCCCGTGTCTGTCTGAACAGCAGTTTACGGACTTTTCCTCCAGGAAATTGTCCAAACCTTTTTTTTTAAGGGTGTGGTTGAACATTGGATGACAAAACATGGCATGGTGCGACATAGAATGAAACACAT
The DNA here is from genome assembly GCF_902459505.1 of Geotrypetes seraphini. Taxonomy (NCBI): domain Eukaryota; kingdom Metazoa; phylum Chordata; class Amphibia; order Gymnophiona; family Dermophiidae; genus Geotrypetes; species Geotrypetes seraphini. The sequence continues at coordinate 23,508,150 of NC_047096.1, forward strand.
CAGCGTTCGAGAATTGAGACAGTGGAGAGTTGAGCCCTTTGTCAGAATGTCTGGGGAATTTGGGTTGGTGCACTCTCATAGAGGGTCAGGGGAAAGAGGTGAGTTTTTCTTGCCTTACTTTTAATCTTGCTGCTTCCTTATGAATTGATACTCATTTTTACCAGAATGCAATGAGAGGATATCGGAAAAACCAGGAGTAATCTAACTTTCTATCCAGATATTAGTTGCATCCTTGCTCTGTTAACTCTGGAAGCATATTACTTATATCAGTGTTCTTCAACCACCGGTCCATGGACCAGTGCCGGTCCACAGAAATTTCCTGCCGGTCCACAGGGCCAGCACGTGCATCAGGCCCAAAACAGTGTTCTTCAATCGCGGTGAGATCAATGCGGTGTTATCTTCGAGCCGGCTCCCTCTTACTCACTGATTCAATGCACAAAGCTACGGGCAGTGGCTCCTATGGGCATCCTGCGCCTGAACCGGAAGCCTTCTCTCTGACGTTGCAACGTCAAAGGGAAGCTTCCAGATGAGGCACGGAACGTGCAAGGTGCAATTAGTACTATTATGGGGGCGGGGTCTGGGGTGGAGATGGGCGGGGTCTGACCCACGACTTAGCCCAGTGTTCTCACCACGGACTGATGCCGGTCCACAGAATAATTCTTTTATTTCTGCCAGTCCACAGGTGTAAAAAGGTTGAAAAACACTGACTTATATCATGAGAGAGGTGCCCTATACATGCAAACAGAAATTTGTATGTAATAATTTTGTCTTATCTATTACATATTAAATATTCCTTTTTAAAATCCTTTTGTCTTACTTGGATGCATGTGTTTTTCTTCAAGAAACAAAGGACATGGAAAACCCTGGATGTTGTAAAAGCATGCTTGGAAAGAGGGCAGGGGAGAAAGGGACAGCGTGTGATTCACATTGATCTGAATAACCATGTAGATCAAAGAACCCCATATGGTCCTTGTGGCTTTTCAGAGCAGCTGCTGATTTACCTTTTTTAACTGGAGATTCCCTCTTAGTCAGCAAATTGATCATTTTTGCCTTTTCTTCTGAAATATTTAATTAGCTCCACTGTATTTCACTGAGGCATTAACGCCTTTCCCTCTCTTTACCCCTAAATCTCCTGGAAACACTTTTTGGAATTGGTTGATTTTGCTGGAGGCTCAGATATTCAAGATGGACTCTCTGAGGCTACAACATGTTTTTGCATTTCTTAAGTGCGAGAGGCAGCTCTCACGTCTACGGTAGGGAGAGGGAAAGGGGGATGGGATTTGTATACCGCCTTTTTGTGGTTACACATTTAAAGCAGTTTACATATATACAGGTATTTATTTTGTACATGGGACAATGGAGGATTAAGTGACTTGCCCAGGGTCACAAAGAGCAGCACTGGGATTCGATCCCACAAGCTCAAGGTGTTGAGTAGAGAATGACACGGGGGCAAATTTTTTCCCGTTCCCACGGGAACTCATTTTCCCGTCCCATCAAATTCTTTTCCTGCCCCTGCCCCTGCCCCATTCCTGCAAGCTCTGTCCTCATCTGCACAAGCCTCAAACACTTTAAAATCATAAGTAACAACATTCTAGAGCTGAGATTGTGATGTCATAATGCCTCATTCCACCAGTGCCTAAGCTCCGTTCTCATCTGCACAAGCCTCAAACACTTTAAAATCATAAGTAACAACATTCTAGAGCTCAGATTGTGATGTCATAATGCCTCATTCCACCAATGCCTAAGCTCCGTCCTCATCTGCACAAGCCTCAAACACTTTAAAATCATAAGTGTTTGAGGCTTGTGCAGTTCAGGCAGAGCTTGCAAGGATGGGACAGGGACAGAACTTGTGGGGACGGGAAAATTGAGTTCCTGTGGGGACGGGGCCAAATTTGCCTCTGTGTCATTCTCTAGTGCTGAGGCAGCAGCTCTACCACTAGGCCACTCCTCACCTCCAGAGCACTTTCTGTGTGAAGATGCGGTGACTGAAAAGCTGCTCTGTTTGTTAAAGGACATAAGGATCTTTTAGGCATGCGAACTGGGTATCCAGAACTGTGCTTGTAAAATAGTTTAGGTAGTGTACCTGGGCTCAAAGAAGGGAAGATTCTGCCAGTGCCAAGGGCCTTTCAGAGATTCAGTGCTAGATCTGGATGCCACTGAAGATATGTGGGTGGTGGGGTTTCAGGATCTATCCCAGAATGCTGAGGACTCACTTTCAGATGAAAGGGGGGTGACTTAGTAGAACCAGATCTTGTTTTCAAAGAATTGGAGCAGAAGTTTGCTTGAGGGGTAGAGCAGGAAACGTTCGGGGACTAATTCAGATTCAGGGCTATGTTAATGTAGGGGGAGGTGGGGGATGGTGATAGCTTGGAAGATCAGGGTCCATTCAGGGTTGCTATGCCTAGGAAGAAGGAGATTGTGCAAACTCGGACCAAGATTCAAGATAAGTATTTGCAAAGAGGAAGAAAGTTGGGAGGGATCTGCCCAAGTTCCCTACTGAAGGGAGTTTACAGATCAGGGTCTGGCTTGTTCTCAGCACAGAGCCTCTTTGAAGGAGAGGACATGTGGTAGAGCCGAGTAAAGCTGAGAATATTTGGAGAGGGAAGAGAAGCTGGCAGGTCTGGGTGGGACCCGCTTCAGAAACAACCAGACCAGTATTTAAACCTAGCAGCGAGTCTTTCTTTAAATCACTGGCTGCATCATTAAAAAATATTCAGCGCTGCTTCCCAGATATGCGACGATGCTGAATATCCATGGACGGTGCTCGCCGTGACCACTCTGTACAGTGGTAATGTTCAACCGCTATAGTCTGTATATTTAGAGAGAGCTAAATGATTTAAGTTGGGTCAGCAATTTTTCTACCTTAATTTTAAACCACTTAGCTATACTAATGGCAGCTCGATATCACAACTGGCTGTAGAGTTGGGCAAAATGCCCTTGGTCTTCACTCACTTCTCTTTGCCGCTACAGTGCCAGAGCGATGAGAGGAAATTTTCTGCGACAGTCTCTGCTCACTCAAATTGCTCTGAATATCGGCCCCATTGAGTTTTGTTGGCAGGGAATTATATGGTGCTTTTGCTAATTTTCTCTGTGTGGCCCACTGGGGATAGTACTGCCATCCGTATTGTCCATGCCTGCTCTATGTGTAGAGCTAGAAATTAGAGGCAGCATTTTTTTTGGGGGGGGTTTGTTTTTGAAGCTAGGAGGTGGTGCTTTTGGGATGTTCTTCTGAGTACAGGGTAAAGAGAGAGAATGCTGGTGTACTGGGGAGCTGTGGATGTCTGGGGGGGTAGAGTGTATCTTTTATCAGAAGGTGGTGGGTGAGAATTAGATGTGTGTGAACAGAAAGTGCCATAGTTGTGACTGCTTACAGAAGTATCAAGTGTAAATTCCGAGGGATGGAAAGTGTAGTTACTTACCTGTAACGTAGGTTCTCCGTGGACAGCAGGATAGTCAGCCAAATTGGGAGCTGTTGGGACAACACCCATATGTGGCTGACTCAACCTGCTTGTCCTAGGAGAACAGGATGGCTAGCATTGAATCTCTTCCCATCCACCCTTCTTCTCCCATCTTTTCCCTTTTTATCTCGCCTCCTCACCCCGACCCTTCCCTTTCCGGTAGCCCCTGTGGCTTCTTTTGCCAGCAGGACAATAGAGGCTCCTGCTAGTGTTTTAAGTCTGCCACCTCTTTAAGGGCGGGATCCAGGGAGTCCTGCCGGCTCTAGTATCCACCTCCTCTTTGGCTCTTAACTGTAATGCACTTGAAGGCATCTGTTTGCAAATGCACAAACAGATGCATGCAGATAGATCAGTGGTGTCAAACTCAAACCCTTTGCAGGGCCACATTTTGGATTTGAAGGTATTTGGAGGGCCGCAGACAAAATAGTTAATGTCTTAGTAAAGAAATGACAATTTTGCATGAGGTAAGCACCTACAAATCCAAAATGTGGGTGATCTGAAATTATCAGAAGCAATTAAGGAAAGATTTATAAACTATAGTTTATAAATCTTTCCTTAATTGCGTCTGATAATTTCAGCTATACACAGCTGAAAGCAGTGCAACATGCAGAAAGTGAAAAACTATCAAACTGCAAGAACCAAGATTTTGGACCAACTATTTTGAGGCCCTCAGTATTATAAAGAATATTCTTTAAGGAAAACTTGTGCCTTTTAAGTGTCCGGCGGTCGTGCCTGCAACCGCCATCAGCTCTCACCTCCTCCAGCACTGGACACACACACAAGCTGTACTTGCCTCCAATGATTACCTTACGTTCTGGAACGTTGCCCGCCTGACTGCTGTAACCTCACGCAAGCGCTTTCTTGCGTCTGCACGCAATTGTGAGGTGGAGTGGAGAAGGACAGTCGCGTGCAGGTTACAGCAGTCAGGCGGGCAACATTCCAGAGCGCGACCGCCGGACACTTAAGGCACAAGTTTTCCCATAAAGAATCATTCTTTATAATACCGAGGGCCTCAAAATAGTACCTAGTGGGCCGCATGTGGCCCCTGAGCCACAAGTTTGACGCCACTGAGATAGATGGACAGATAGATCAACCGGCCCTCCACAATAGGCAATAACATCTGAAATGAAACATGCCTAAAAATGGAATTTTATTTTCTACCCTTTAAGCACAGACATGGGCAGTTATGTGCAGGGCTATGCACAAGGGGGATATAGCATAGAAGTCTTGTGTGTTTAAGCCACGTTAGATGGGACGTGCGAGACAGGGACAGAAATACACATTCTTTTTCTTGCCTCCAGTGGCTTTACCCCTTGATCGGCTGCAAGTTTGTGGTTACGCCAGTGCCTCTCTAAACTTGTTGTACCACTTTCCGCGTGTAGTTGCATGCAGTGTGGTAGCACAGTGACGGGACCGCTGTCCTTGCTCTCTTCAGTGCTGCATAATTTATATAAACACAGCTCCGGCACAAAGAGGTTATGCAAACAGTGCTGCTTCCTTGTAATAAAGGACAATATATCTAGACTGTTCGCTCTTTCAATGCTTCTCTGGGATTGGTGTGTCGTTATTTTGTTTGAGAAGGATCCCACTGACTTAGAGTAGGTGGCTCAGTGGGGACTGCTAAACAAACAAATAAGCATGCTCCTGGCATCCTGCAAAAGCCTCTTACAGGTGGCTGTGGACATGCACAAGCTCTCACTGCAGTATCCCAGACAGGACACGGGGAAGGAGTCGCCATGACAACAGAACAATTACACAAGGCCTGGGCAAATATGCTCAAGTTGGGGCACTCTCTGTTTGTGGAGGCAGGGAGGCCAGCCAGCAAAGGAAAGTTGGGAAGTGGAAAACAAGCCCAGCAGCTGCTTATTTCAGCAGGCAGGAGCAGCAATTAACCCCGACCTGACTCTGACCTGCCAGCTCCCCCATTCTCCTACAGAAAGGATATGCCCTTTACCAGTCTAGACCCAGAATTTCCAGCTCTCCCCTCCCCCACCCCTGGAAACATAAGTGACACATCATTGCAGAGGTGATGGTTAGAAAGAATTGCTTTCTTGCAGATGATGCAAAGATCTGCAACAGGATAGACATTCCCAGTCAAGCGGGGAAAGGAGGAGCTATCTTAAGGAAGCGTTTGGAGTGGTCAAAAAAAAAAAAAAAAAAGAAAGGTGCAGTCATACATTTGGAGTGCAGAAGTCCAAAGAAGCAATACATGATGAGGGTAAGAAAGGGATATATTGCAATGATCTTAAGGTTTCCAAGCAGTGCAAGAATAGATCAATGTATAACCACAGAAAACGCAAATCTTTTTCAGAAGCAGGGTGTGTCCTAGAACAAGAGAGGTCATAATATGAGACTGAATGGGTATAGAATTCAGAATTAATGTTGGCGAATATTCATTTATAGAAATAAAAATGTATAGAACGACCCCCCAAGGGAAGCAGTGGAAACAAAAACAGTATTTTGTTTCTTAACTGCTACTCTGTTTTAACCATCTGTGTTCTGCCTCTGCTTGCCCCCTATTAAGATATTTTAAGGTGAATTGTGATGACATTGTAGGTACCATACTGCCATAATGCGGCCTGTTATTTGAATACTGTACTTTTACTGCTATAATTTTGATTGCCTGTTTTCAGTATACCACCTTAGGTGACTTTCTTCAAAAGGGCGATACATCTTAATAAATAAATTAAATTAAATTCAAGGTTGCATGGGCTGAGCACAGAGGATCTTTGCAAAATGTAAGATAAGGCTGAAAACTAAATAGTTCTGTGATATTGGAATCAGAAGGGAAAAAGAGCAGCCCATGGGGAATGCATGGAACTAGGGTTCTCATGTCCTCTGTTTGTTTATTTCATTTCTTTTCTATCCCAGAACAGATTACAGGTTAAACATAGTAACATAGTAGATGACAGCAGATAAAGCCCTGTATGGTCCATCCAGTCCGCCCAACCTGATTCAATCTAAAGAAAAAAATGTTTTCTTCTTCGCTATTTCTGGGCAAGAATCCAAAGCTCTGCCCGGTACTGTTCTTAGGTTCCAACTATTGAAGTCTCTGTCAAAGCCCTCCACAGCCCATCCTCAACCAAAAGGCCTTATACAGAAACAGACCGTGCAAGTCTGCCCAGTACTGGCCTTAGTTCTTCACTATTTACTATTATTTTCTGATTCTAGATCATCTGTGTTCATCCCATGCTTTTTTTTTTTTTTTAACTCTTATCAGCGTTTTCCTCTCCACAACCTCTCTCGGGAGCGCATTCAAGGCATCCACTACCCTCTCCGTAAAGAAGAATTTCCTTACATTGCTCTTGAGTCGACCATTCCTCAACCTCAAATTTTGTCCTCTGGTTTTACCATTTTCCTTTCTCTGGAAAATATTTTGTTCTACATTAATACCTTTCAAGTATTTAAACGTCTGAATCATATCTCCCCTGTCCCTCCTTTCCTCTAGGGTAGGGGTAGGCAATTCTGATCCTAGAGAGCCGGAGCCAGGTCAAGTTTCAGGATATCCACAATAAATATGCATGAGATAGATTTGCATCTCAAGGAGGCAGTGCATACATATTCATTGTGGATATCCTGAAACCTGACCTGGCTCCGGCTCTCGAGGACCGGAATTGCCTACCCCTGCTCTAGGGTATACCTTTCAAGTATTTGAACGTCTGAATCATATCTCCCGTGTCCCTCCTTTCCTCTAGGGCAGGGGTGTCCAACCTTTTGGTTTCCCTGGGCTGCATTGGCCGAAAAACTTTTTTCTAGGGCCGCACAAACACGCAAACACTGCAGCAAGACAGAGGAAGGAGCCGGCAAGACGGTAAATACCCGGGGTCAGCAGAGGAAAACACTGCATCGCTCTCGATTGGGGCTGCACAAAATACTTCACGGGGCTGCAGGTTGGACACCTCCCTGCTCTAGGATATACATATTCAGGGCTTCCAGTCTCTTCTCGTACGTCTTGTAACACAAACCTCCTGTCATTTTCGTCGCCCTCCTCTGGACCGCTTCAAGTCTTCTTATGTCCTTCGCCAGATACGGTCTCCAAAACTGAACACAATACTCCAAGTGGGGCCTCACCAACGACCTGTACACGGCATCAACACCTTCTTTCTTCTACAGTTTACAGGTTACAATTTGCCGTAGCTACAGTGCAAACTATTTCAATATAAGTTTTAATCCTAACTCGACGCATATTAGAGGATATCTGGGGGTCTGGACGGATTTCCAAAACCCGGCAGTTTGTCTGGGGTTTGGAAGGCCCCCGAGCTCAAGGTTACTTCTGGAGAGCCACCAAGCATATACGGTTGTGACACGATGATGTCAAATGCGTGCGTATGATGTCATCGTGTCGCATCTGTGCATGCTTGGAAGCCCTCCAGATGTGGCCCGTATCGGGAAAGAAGGGACTAGGTTTGTATGGGTGCAGGGCTGGAGGCAGAACAGGGTGGGCCACGTGTCCTCTTTCTTTGCACGAACAAATCAGGAAATCCCTCATCATGGGACTATGTCAGACATGGGCAGAGTATGGCCCACGGGCCATATCCGATCCATTTAGTTTTTTAATCCGGCCTGCTGAATTTTTTTTTTTTTTTTTGCCCGCAATAAATAAAAAGTTGCAAGCTAGGCAAAGTGCCTGAGATAGATCTTGTAGTCCAAGCTCTCTGGCTGTAGAGGTCGCTAGACCCTACTGACACAATCTTCGCACGTCTTGGTGCCTAGCTCTATAGTGCGGTCTCTGTGCTGGCGCATCGTAGGAGCGGAGAGGTGGCTGCAGAATATTCATCTCTTCCCCTTCTCGAGTCCGGGGAGCTATGGCGCTTGCTGCAGGCACAACTTTCCCCACTGCCTGGAGTGGACGAGAATTCGCCTCTTCCCCCCCACCCCCGCCTCCACTCCTCCCCATTCCGGCCACAGCTTTCCGTGAGAGGGGCGGCGGTTCCCGCGTTGTTGACTTGATAGCAACATCTGCATTAAATCTATGACACTCTTAGCTTCGCTAAAATAGTGTATTTAAAAACAAAATTGGAGAAAATAATTTTTTCATTCCATCCATAGTTAAGCGCTGAAACTCTTTTGCCAGAGGATTTGATAAAGAAAGTTAGCATAGCTGGGTTTAAAAAAATAGGTTTGGACAAACTCCTTGAGGAACAGTCCATACACTGTTGTAAAACAGAATGGAATCTTGCCCCCCCATGTCACCCCTCCCCCCCCCCCCCCCCCCTCACTCTCCCCTGTTACCTGGCCCCTCTGTCAAATTTAAGAACCCATTGTGGCCTACCAGTCAAAAAGTTTGCCCACCCCTGGACTATGTGCAGAGATTGTTAGTCAATTAGCAGCTAATTTAACACTTCAATTAGGCATATAACTAGCACTAGTGTATAATTTGCATGTGTAACCTTTGCAAACGTCATCCTGGTGCCTAAGAATAGAGAATTATTCCCTCAGGCCCAAATTCTGTGTATGACATCCTAAGTTGCACTTACAAATCAGTGTGCATAACCAATTTGTATGCTCAACTTAATTGTTTAACAAGGCAATCAACGCTGATAATTGGCAATTAAAACATAATTGATGCTAATTAGCGCTAATTAGAAGCAAGCGCAGTTGTAGGCATATTCTATAAATTGGTGTGTCACTTCTGGTGCGCAAATCTCTAAAGGGGGCGTGGCCGGGAAGGAGCATTCAGAAACAACCAGACCAGCATGGGCAGATCTTGGGTGTTCCTAAAACTTGGGTACATTGCATTGTAGAATACGCCCAATTTATGCACAACTTAGGCGAAGGTATTTAGGCCTGGTTTTTCTTGGCTTAAATGGGCACGCATAAATGTCATGCTGCGTACAGCCACTAAGCGCCTTTCCAAATATAGTGGGTACCTTTTATAGAATCGTGCAATGCTCTGTTCTGATGAGTATCCGTTTTATTTAGGTGCCATATATAGAATTTGGGGTCAGTAAAGAAGACCCGGGTATTACTTATCTCACTGCTGGGCTGCTCTGCATCTTAACCCTTTAATTGGCAGATGGTGAAATGGCTGCTTTACGTAACTTGATGTTGAGCGAAAGCAACAGTGCCAAGTAACAGGGCATTTGGAGATGCAGGTAAGAGCCATAGAAACACACGTTGCATCTGCGCTACAATGCCAAATAAAGGGTTAATATCCACTGTGTCTGAAATGAGAAAACAGACTCATGTTTAAAGTGTCCAGGGGAAAATGAGGACTCGGTCTTTACCCTTTCGGAAGCTACAGAAAATTAAAGTCTGGGGCAATAGGTGCACTATTTCAAAACTTAACTTGTAAGCTGATTTTACAGATAGTGTTTATGCTTCTGCCCTATTGACTTTGTCTTAGATTTAATCCTGATCCTGCAAGTTACCCCCATCCTTTTTACAAAACTGTAGCGCGGTTTTTAGCACCAGCCACAGCGGAAATAGCTCTGACGTCCTCGTTCAATCTACTATCCTCTCTAGACTGGACTACTGCAACTCCATCTATATAAGCCTAACTAAGAAAAACCTCCATAGACTTCAGCTAATTCAGAACGCCACGGCTAAGCTTATTTTCGCAAAAGGCAAGTTTGATCATGTCTCCCCACTCCTCTCCAAGCTTCACTGGCTTCCAGTACACTCCAGAGTCCTCTTTAAATGTGCCTGCTTAGCATTCAAGATCGTACATGGCGTCCTTCCTCTCGTTATCCCACTCTTTTGGAATTCCTCAAAACCACACTCCACCAGACCCTCCCAAAAACTGAAACTATCATTCCCCTCTATAAAAGGTATATCCCGCGCAGGAAAACTTGGAACATCCCTCCCCTTTAGAACCACAGAACTCTGGAACAACCTCTCATCCCCACTCAGAAACTCAAGCTCCTTCCAATCCTTCCGCAAACACTTGAAAACTTGGCTCTTTGCAAACATCTAATCACCTCCCATTCTCCAGTATTCTGTCCCTCTCTTTCCTCTTAGTCCCTCTCCTTTATCCTTCATTGTAGTTCCTTTCCTCTTAATTCTGTAAACCGTGCCGAGCTCTGCGCTTGCGGAGATGGCGCGGTATACAAACCTAAGGTTTAGTTTAGAATTCCTATGAGCATTGGAGCTGTTACCGCCACGGCCAGTGCTAAAAACCGTGCTAGCATTTTTATAAACGGTTATTCTGTTGGTTAATCATTAGGATCCTCTTTTCTCAGATAGATTCATGAGGTGGGAGGAGAAAAATAAGTTGCATCACGATAGCTATGATTGTGCCTTTATAGATGGCTCTTTTTTTTAAAGTTACACCCTCTTTTGTTCCTTCCCCAAATTATTTTGCAAGTGCATGCATTTCTTGAAAACCTAAGCACATTAAACACAATCAAAAGTTCCTCCTCTTTGACAGAGAAATAAATAAGAATGCATCTGTGCTGATAATTGGCCAAGCGTTATGGTAAAATGTATTAGAAGACTAAAAAAACATGTCACTGGACAATTTAACATTTCAGCTATTAAGGTTGCTTTCACATCTGACTGTGACTTCAGTCTCATTGATGGCCGGAGATGGCCTGTTGCATCACTGCATTCTAATGCTAGCCCAGTACTTATCGTTCTAAAAATAGCTCGTTATAGTGGTTCCTAGAAGTTTAATGTTTCCTGGAAGTTTCTGAAATGTTTTATATCATGGTAATTGAGCCCAGATATATGGTATAAATATACCATAATTACAGTAGATTTCCACTTAGAACAATTTTGGGATTAAATATATGCTCTGTTACACTCCAAGAACTTTCTGCTAAGAGAGAATAAAATAATTTTGTAGAAAAGAGGACGTTGGGACTTTAAGTGGAGGTTTGCTTTTATAAAAAGGCTTCTCCCCTGTTTACTTGTCATTGAAGAACTTGACTCCAGTCCCCTAAGCCTCTGCATGTCTTATCTACTATCATAGCTACTGTATAAGAGGGTGATGAAAAGTTCTCAGCCCAACTGAGAAGAGAACGACATGGATATGGTTCAATCAATGATCTGAAACAATATCAAAACATAGAATTTCGTACCTGCAAATTGGCACTTAATGAAATAAGATAACATTCTTTTCAGTTACAGTAGCAAAATAACACTTAGAATTTAGGAGGTTGGTTGTTGGGCTGAGAACTTTTCAGCACCCCCTCATATGTAAAAAAAAAAGTGAGCCAAGTATAAGACAATCAAGCCATTGTGACATCACTGATGAGGTCGGCTCTTATTGGTGGAATGAGGCATTATGACATCACAATCTTAGCTCTGGTTACCAGAGACTGAAAGTCTTCAAACTTTGAGGGATTGCTGAAAAGTTCTCAGCAAACTAAGAAGAGAACGACGTGGATATGGTTCAATCAATGATCTGAAACAATGTCAAAACATAGAATTTCGTACCTGCAAATTGGCACTTAATGACATAACTCTCTTCAGCCTCAGTGGCAAAATAATGCTCAGAATTTAGGAAGTTGATGGGTTGGGCTGAAAACTTTACAGCACCCCCTCATATGTTACTTGTCTGAGCTGAGGCTACCAGTCCTGTTCTAAACTTTATTACATTTTTTTTATGCTGTCATGACTTTTGAAACAAAACAAAAAAAGATTCTGCTTGCTGAGTCGGACAAGTGGCATTTCAGTTATGCCCTAAAAATTGACAAAGGAGATAGAAAGGGAGAAGTTTGTAACTTGCAGCTTTATTTTTCTCTCAGCTTCCAGGGCTTTTGTTCTGTATGTCCTTTTTTGTATCTTTCTTGCCTTTTCTTTATTATAAACACAAATTTTGCTAGACTGGAGTTACAAGACTGCCCTGGGACTTACCAGAGACCTCTAACATTTACTTCTTCTTGATAAAGTGAATATTTCCAGCTACAATGACTTTTGTTTGATTTGATATACAAATGTTATTTTTGATTTAGCGGCTTGATAGTGTATGTAGATCGGAGAAAGTCATAATGCCGCTTTATAGAGCGATGGTCAGACCACACTTGGAATACTGCGTCCAGCATTGGTCTCCATACCTAAAGAAGGATATCATACTGCTAGAGAGGGTGCAGAGACGAGCAACAAAGCTGGTGAAAGGTATGGAGAACCTGGATTACGAGGAAAGACTTAAGAGACTGGGGTTGTTCTCCCTTGAGAAAAGGAGACTACGAGGGGATATGATCGAGACATTCAAAATACTGAAAGGAATCGACAAAATAGAGCAGAATTTACAATGTCCAATGTGGCACGGACAAGAGGACATGGGCTGAAGCTAAGGGGGGGACAAGTTCAAGACAAATATCAGGAAGTTCTGCTTTACGTAATGAGTGGTGGACACCTGGAATGCTCTCCCAGAAGAAGTAATTGCGGAATCCACCATTCTAAGATTTAAGGGTAAGTTAGATGTACATCTCCTTATGAGTGGCATGAAGTGACATGGGTAGGGGTAGGCTAGATGCACTTCTCTTTACGAGAAGTTTGGAGCGATATAGGGACCAAAACTATGCCAGGGTACACCTGGTGGGGCCTCCGCATGTGCGGATCGCCAGACTTGATGGATCTAGGGTCTGTTGCGGAGATGGCGCTTCTTATGTTCTTATGATTGTGCATGTGTGAGCTCACAAAGATCATGGGATTAGCATGGGTATGGGAACAACTCAGCAGCTTCCTGCAGGGACGGAAGAGGAATTGACCACCTAGAAGGCCCTAAATTGCCTCTGTACCCCAAAACTCTTGGCAGGTCAAGGGATGACATGACAAAATAAGGACCCCCAGCCAGGCCTGACATATGATGAGAGCAAACCACTTGCCCATTGCTTAAGGATAACTTCTGCCTAGTACAGGATCTTGATGAGGCCGAGTCATGAGCACTGAAATGGGCTCTTCGATAGATGGACATGAGAGGACTATCCTGGCCAGGCTTGGCAGCATTTGGTTTTGACACGGACTTTTTTAAAAATTCATATACTTTACTATCATGCTATGTTGCCCCAAAATTGATTCTACTGATTAACCTCATATTGGTAAGAGCTTTGTAACTTTAAAACTTGTGCAATTATATCACTTTCTTTTCCAGAGATTAAAAAAAAAAAAAAAAAAAGATTTGACATCGATATGTGAACATTTCTTAAGAAAGAACTGAATATTTCATGGGATGTCCTAATTTTTTCACATGACTGTATTTATATGAAGGGCATAGAGAAGGTGGAGAGGGACAGATTCTTCACCCTATTGGGAACCACAAGAACAAGGGGACAGGTTCAGAACCAATGCTAGGAAATTCTTTTTCACTCAGAGGGTGGTGGACACCTGGAATGTGCTTCCGGAGGATGTGATAGGACAGAGTACATTATGGGGTTTCAAAGAGGGATTGGATAAATTCCTGAAGGATTCGGTGATTGAGGAATACAGATAGGGGTAGAGATAGGACTATGAAGGGAAAAGGGGAATGAAGGGTTTCAGACAAAGAATCACTTTACAGGTCATGGACCTGATGGGCCGCCGCGGGAGCGGGCTGCCGGGCGCGATGGACCTCTGGTCTGACCCAACGATAGACCTCTGGTCTGTTCTTATGTGTATATGTATTTATATGTGCACATGTATTTATATGTGTATATGTATTTATATGTGTGTATGTATTTATTTATTTATTTATAAGTGTGTATGTAAGTGTGCCCAGAGAGCTGATGATTGGCACACATTGTATAAAAGAAAGTAAGCACCTTTTCTTATAGAAGACTGGCTTGTTCTTAAATGCCATCAAGTCAGTGTCTGCTCAGTCAAACACTGTGGATAGTTGCTCTGAACTCTGTTCAGTCAGGTGGCTAATTGCGGATAGAATGGCATCCATAGCTGTTTTTATTGCTGGACTTCTTTTGAGTTGACTCTTTTCAACCTTGCCAGATATTTTTAGTCAATCTACCAGGATGGTGTCATCCAAATTTCCTGGCAGAGTCTTGGAAGTATTATAACGCCTACATCTGATTGCTGTAAATATTTTAATGGGAATGCCATCCGTGCTCAATACTTTGTTGTTTGATAAAGCTTTCAATGCTGCTTAGACTTCTTCTTTCAACACCAGTGGTTTCTCATCGTAAGGTACAGATTGAAATAGCCGTCTAGTGTATTCTTTCTAGAGTCTCTCTTTTGGTAGTTAGGCTCCATCCAGTGTACCTCAGAATGCACCAGGCAGGGCAAAGGCGCTACCATTTTGAGGATGATATCCCCGAGAGAGGAGGGAAGGATGCCTACTCCCTCCCGCCTTCTTGGTTTCTAAAGATACATCAGAGCTGTTTGTTGGGTTCCTAAGCCACTGGGGGGGGGTCCTGCTGAGGGAAGGGGATATCTGGGTTGGGCTGCTGCCTTAGGGGTGGGGAAGAGATAGGGTCAGGTGCTGCCTCAGGGGGTTAGAGAGTTGGGCTTGGACTGGGGTCCTGCCTCAGGGAGGGCTGGGAGTCTTGGGTCCCACTGGACCAACAAGACTAGGGTTTTTGGGAAGCCTGTTTGGGGTATGGTGGTTGGGTTGGTTGGAGAGAAGGGATGTCTCTACCAACCCTCAATGCTGCCCTGGATCAGGCATTAGTTTTCTGATGCTAAAGCCTGTTTTTCTTTTAAACATATGACATGCTTACTAATGACCACGTCTGAATGTGTTTGCATGCATTTAAAAGTGGTCTGCAGTAATGGTTTCAGCACTTGCGCTGAAACCATTAGGGCATTCTGCACACCCCAACGCCAGCACTGTTCTGGTGCTAATCGCCTCTAGTGCTGGCATTAGGTTTTGAGCATTTTCCTGCCAGTGAGGGAGAATGCTAGTTTAAGAGAGCAATTAAATGCATATACACTTGGGCAGGAGCATGTGTGGCGCAGTGGTTAAAGCTACAGCCTCAGCACCCTGAGGTTGTGTGTTCAAGCCCACATTGCTCCTTGTGACTCTGGGCAAGTCACTTAATCCCCCCATTGCCCCAGGTATATTAGGTAAATTGTGAGCCTGCCTGGACAGACAGGGAAAAATGCTTAGAGTACCTGAATAAATTAATGTAAACCATTCTGAGCTCCCATGGGAGAATGGTATAGAAAATTGAATAAATAAATAGTGTGAAGTTTCTGTCTCTGGTAACCAGAGCTGGTATTGTGATGTCATAATGCCTCATGCCACCCATGCTTGAGAGCCAACCTCATCAGTGATGTCACAATGGCTTGATTGTCCTATACTTGGCTCACTTTTACTACATTATGATTTCTAAAGTGGCACAGAGGTTAAAGTTACAGCCTCAGCACCCTGAGGTTCTGGGTTCAAACCCACACTGCTCCTTGTGACCCTGGGCAAGTCACTTAATCACCCCATTGCCCCAGGTACATTAGATAGATTGTGAGCCCAGTAGGCTAGACAGGGAAAAATGCTTAGAGTACCTGAATAAATTAATGTAAACCGTTCTGAGCTCCCCTGGGAGAATGGTATAGAAAAATAAATAAATGAAGAGCTAGAGTAAATCGGGAGATATGCACATAACTTAGTTTCTGTAAGTTACGCATGTCATTGTGTGCTCTGCCTATGTGCACGCCTATCTGCAAACTACATGCTATCAGAAATTTGATGGAGTTACAGAATAGCTCTTCCGTGTGTATATGCCACATATTAGTGTTTATGCTCCTACTGTAGACATTTACAGTATGTGCGGAACTGATGCATACAGCATAGAATTACGGCACAGGTAAATGGCACATGACTAGAGCCTAAATGTTTAGGAAGGGTCTTCTGATAGGTGTTAAGGTTCCTATAGCAGATTGGGGGTGGGGTGGGCTCGAGCTACCCTAGAGGCCTGTCAATTCTCCCCACCTTCTCCCCAGTCAGCAAGCAGTACTTCTTTCCAGCTGTTTTCTTCTCCAGCCGTTTACCTCTTGACAGTCGAAACCACCCTGTTTGTGGGATAATTAAAATCTGTATTATGATGGGGGTGGTGGTAGTGGAGGTGGAGTGCCCAACATGCTTGTTTGCCTAGAACTTATAAAAGGATTAATCCGGACCTGGATGCCTTACCAATATCACTCACTTTATAGAGCTACTCACTTTATAGAGCTACTCCCTTCAGGTACAATTACAGTGTTCCCAAATAAGTTTGTTCAAAGCAAAACAATGCAAATAAATGAGCAGATCCACAAGATTTAGTTTCAGTCTTTTGATCCTTCTGTCTGCACTCTCCCGAGACCTCTTGCTGCCCTGTCTATGGACTTGGCATTTCCTATGGACTTGAACTGGCCTTCTTGACTCCCCAATGACTCTGTTGGTATTTTGTTCCTTCAAATACTTGAATCCCTCCTTTGATTTATTGATTTTACACTTCTCCTCCTCTGAACTGCTTTAGACTCCTGGACAGCTTTCTCAATTTTTTTTTTCCTTTCAGCTTTTGCCCACTGTGTACCTCTGGATAGACAACTTGACGCACGCTTTTCATTATCCCTGCATAAATCTTTGTTCACTCCTAGAACTGAAGTCCAAGCCTTTTCTCCCCATAAAAGATAAACCCAAAGGGAGAGATTTATACTTGCAGAGCAAGGCTACTCCACTGCTGGGTCCTACAGGAGCGGTTGTTTATCATGAGCTGTCAGAAGCACGCCACGGGGACTTTATTGTGTGGTCTTTGCTTCTGTTTCATTTGATTGTATTTACTTATAGCTACTGATCTGAAAATACGGCACTTGGTGGGGTGCAACTTTAAAAAAATATACAGTATTAGTGTACATAAAATAGACACAGATGTACACATGAGGAGGTTCAAAAAGGTGCCAATTGTAAGCCCTTTGGGGCTCATAATCAAACACTTAAAATGACCCCAAAAATGCCTGAGTTGGCACTTTGATGTCCTAATCACTGGGACTTCCAATTGCCTATCAAAAACGATTTCCTGGATATTTAGCAAGAGGTTTTGACCGCTGTGCGTGTTATGGGTAGGTTTTGGGTGTGCTTAACTTGGATGTCTTGTAGCGATAATCGAACCTTTTCCAAGATGTCCTAGAAGGAACTTTTCAAAATAAATGGCTTCAGTATATTTAACTTTGAGTGAAGACAATATTCAGTAATAATCAACTTAGCTAGTGCCACACTCTGTTTGTATTTAAATATTTTCAGTATCACTTGTTGCTTACAGGAGTTTCATAAATACTTAATCATCTCGTAGCAAATCATTGTAAAATTCTTCAGCAAACTTCATGTGGCCTCAGCGGCTACATTTGGGCGTCATATTTCATGTGACACTCGAGCCTGTAAGTAGCCAGCCTCCTCATTAGCCTATAGAATAATTTTCTTAACTTTTAAATATATATATATAATTTAAAGTTAGTGAAAAACATATCTCATCTTATGTAGGTACACTGAATGGGGCACATACTTTTTACATGAGCAATGTGGTCATGCAATTATATAAAAGTCCTTTTCTGCATCTAGAACCGGCTTTACACATGGAAAATTTTATAAAATGATTACCATGGAGAAAAAATGCACAAAGGATTTTTAAAAATACCTTTCATTCCTCAGCCCTTTCTATCTGCTTCTATTTTTTATTGCTTCCTTTTTTCTCTAACTACTTATCTGCTCTTTACGTCATTGTTAAAGCAGGGAAAAAGAAGGGTTTCACTGTCTTCAGAAAGAGTAGGAAGGCATCAATTTGTCAGAGCTCCTTGGGTAAATTTTTCCATAGTATAACACCACCAACAATAAAGGTCTTTGAATTTAAATTGACAAGATGTGGTGTTTTCAAGGAAGGAATAGTCAAAACTAGAGAATGACAGGGGGCCAAAATTTTCCCCGTCCCCGCAGGAACTCATTTTCCCATCCTGTCCCTGCAAGTTCTTTTCCTGTCCCTGCCCCATTCCTGCAAGTTCCATCCTCATCTGCACAAGCCTTAAACACTTAAGTGTTCGAGGCTTGTGCAGAAGAGGATGGAACTTGCAGAATGGGACAGGAGCAGTGACAAAACTTGCGGGGATGGGACGGGGAAATTGAATTCCTGCAGGGACGGAGACAAATTTGTCCTCGTGCCATTCTCCAGTCAAACCCACATTACCAGCGCATCTAAGACAATGGGAGGGGGAGTATTCATGGAAAGACTTATGACCGTATTCAGGTTCAAGCCCCACAGTGCTCGATGCATCAGTATGGCTGTCTTGAACCTAATCCTTCGCTAAACTGGCATGACATGATCTAATAATGAAGGCCCAAAAAGCAGGTGAGCCGTGGCATTTTGAATTGTCTGTAATGCCTGGGTGAGTGGCATGAGGAAGCTGAAATAAAATATGTTAACAGTAAACAACCTGCAAGATTTCCCTGAAATTATCAGAAATGCCAGAGTCGTAACAGTAAACAATACATAAGAATATTAGACTTTCTATATTGGGCAGTGTCCTGTTTCCAACAGTGATCAATCCAGGTCACAAGTACTTATCAAGATCCCAAAAGAGTAAAACAGATTTTCTGCAGCTTATCCCATAAATAAGCAGTGGATTTTCTCAAGGCCCACCTTAATAATGGCTTACGGACTTTTCTTCTAAAAACTTGTTCAGACTTTTTAAACACAGCTATGCTAATAGTTTTTATTGCATCCCTGGCAACAAATTCTGGGGTTTAATTAAATTGAAAAATATTTTGCTTTGATTTGTTTTATATGTATTACGGTACTTAGTACCTTCAATGCACAGAACTTCTAGATCAGGGGTGTCCAACCTTTTGAATTCCCTGGGCCGCATTGGCCGAAAAAAATGTTTCGGGGGCTGCGCAAACGCCGCAGCAAGACAGAGGAGGGAGCCAGCAAGGCGGTAAACACCCGGGGGCAGCAGAGGAAAACACTGCATCACCTTCGACCGAGACCGCACAAAATACTTCACTGGGCTGCATGCGGCCCTCAGGCGGCAGGTTGGACACCTCTGTTCTAAATTAACCAGTTCCAGGAGGTTGACTTAGGCCAGTCTTGGATTTCTAATGACGTCATTCTGATGTGGTATGGGATCTGCCTCATTGATTCTATTTATTTTATTCGTTTTCTATCCTGTTGCCCCTAAAGAGCTCAGGACGGGTTACAGGTTAAAATACATAATAAATAGTTAACAGGTTACAATTTTCCATAGTTATAGTACAAGGTTTTTTTTTCTGGTACAAGATTTTGTCCTATCACGACACATACTAGGGATCTAATACCCATATCTGTAATTTCAGTGGGTAGAATCAGGGACTACTTTGGCATGTGTTTAAAACCAGAATTGGTCAAAAAGTCTCCTTCCTGGAAATGGGCAACATTTTCAGCTCTGAATGCATGCCTTCTGGTCTTTATACTTTATAAAAGCGTAAACAACCAATTCATTCATGATTACTTGTTATTTTATAGACTTCCATCATACTATATCATCCCCCTTTGAAAAGAGCCCTAAACTCTTTAGCCTTTACTCACTTACGGTAATTTCCTTTTTCGCTTGGGTCATCCTTCTCTGTACCTTTTCTAATGTTGCTATATCTTTTTAAGATGTGGCGACTGCAGTCTTAATCTGGCCATCGTTGGTTTAGAATCAAGCATCACTCCAAAGGGTCTTTAGGAATAGCAGAAGGTTATTGATACCTTTAAATCAGCGGTCTCAAACATGCGACCCATGGGCTGCATGCGGCCCCCAGGGACTATTTTGCGGCCCGCAATCTGTCCTCTCCACTTCACAATTTTTCCGATTGTGGAGAGGACAATTGCATACAGATTGCGACTGCGGCTCACCTAAAGCAGGGGTCCCCAATCTGCTTCCCTTCCCTTCTCACTGCCCTCCCTCAAGCCACCGCAATCGGGGAACAGGCTAGCGCTGAGGTCTTAGCTCTTCCTGCTTATCTTCCCCAGCTCGGAGCTGACCAATTCTAATGTCGGGGAGGAAGTTTCGGGCCAGCCAATCGCTGCCTGGCTGACCCAGAACTTCCTCTCCGACGTTAGAATTGACGTCGGGTGGCGAGAATTGTCGGCCCTGCGCTGGGGAAGATAAGTAAGGAGAGCCAAGACCTCGGCGCTGGCCTGTTCCCCGATTGCGGCGGTGGTGGCTTGGGGGAGGGCAGGGAGAAATAAAGAAAGAAAGGGGGGGGGACAGGGAGACAGAAAGAAAGAAGGGAGATGGGACACAGACAGAAAGGGGCATGGAGAGAGAAAGACAGAAAGAAAGGGCGGGCATGGAGAGAGAGAGAGAAAGAAAGAAGGGGGCAGGGCGAAATAAATAAAAAGTTGGGGGATGGAAGGAGACAGATGCCAGACCAAGGGAAAGGAAGGAAGGATGGAGGGAGGGAGAGAAAGGAAAGAAAGAGATGTCAGACCATGGAAATAGGGACGGAAGAAGAGAGAGATAGAAGGGAAGGTAAGACATGGAAACGTAGATTTTGAAAAGAAAGCAGAAAAATTGAATATTAAGTTAATGCCAAAGATGGATGCAAGGCAGAAAGTGAAGATGGAGAGAAAAACAGTCAATGGACAAGAAGGCCCTGGAAACAGTTAAAAGCACGGAAAAATAAAGTCACCAGCCAACAAAGGTAGGGAAAATGATTATCTTTTTAATATAGTGATTGAAATGTGTCAGTTTTGAGAAAGGAAAGATATTAAACTTTAAATGTGAGGGCCGCAGAAAAAATAGTTAATGACAATTTTGCATAAGGTAAAACTCTTTATAGTTTATAAATCTTTCCTTTAACTGTTGAAGGAAAAATTTATAAACTATAAAGAGTTTTACCTCATGCAAAGTTGTCGTTTCTTTAATAAGACATTAGCTATTTTTTCTGCGGCCCTCCAAGTACCTACAAATCCAAAATGTGGCCCCACTAAGGGTTTGAGTTTGAGACCACTGCTTTAAATGTTCAGATCAGAGATCAGTAAGTCCAGAAAAAGGCAACAAGTAGCCAGTAAGGCCTGTTTTCTGGAGGTTTTAGAGTCAACTTC
The DNA here is from genome assembly GCF_902459505.1 of Geotrypetes seraphini. Classification (NCBI taxonomy): domain Eukaryota; kingdom Metazoa; phylum Chordata; class Amphibia; order Gymnophiona; family Dermophiidae; genus Geotrypetes; species Geotrypetes seraphini. The sequence continues at coordinate 23,529,517 of NC_047096.1, forward strand.
TTGGCTGCACACCACTCATTAACTGCCTTAACACAATTTGCAACACAGATAGTGACAGCTTTTGTGTTATCACAAAAAGGAAACATTATGTGGATGTCATCAGCATAAAAATGATCTTGGATGCCAGGAGTTGTCCAAATGCCGACTAATAGCTGTGAGTGGATATTGAACAGCACTGCAGGCAGTGTAGAACCCTGTGGTACACCGAAGAGCTGTGCTTTCCTGCTGGGAAAATTGCCTCAAAACCTAACTTGCTGGTAACGATCAGCAAGGAAGGAAGAAAACAGGCCACAAAAGTATTGCTTATGCCTAGACCTTTTAAGAAGTCAAGCATAGTCTTGTGACAGATGGTGTGAAAACAGAAGAGATGATGTAATGATTGAAAAACAGCATACTAAATACAGTACTATGAAATAAATAAATAACAATGCTTAAGGCCACAATCGGAATTTCATCTCCATTACTATGTGCGACATCCACTGTAGAGGCTTGTAAAGTTTGTGTTATGGCTTTTATGAATGCACAAAAGGGAGAAAGAAAATCCAACGTAGTCTGCAGTAAACAACAGCAACCAGAAAACGACGAACAAGACTGCAGATAATGTACAAGATGCAGGCGTTGTTTATTAGTAAATGCAGTAACATATATAACCTTATAGCCAACCAAGGGACCCAACACGGTCCATGTTTCGGATAACACGCCTTCCTCAGGGGTCCATGGTGGTTAAGGTATAAAGCAAACTGCATAAAAGATAACAAACACACGCCAATCACGATCAAATGGGGTCAAGCAAATCTTGCACAATGGCAAAAAAGGAAATGGAGGAGGTGAGTAGATCTAACTGATGGCCCTTTTTGTGTGTGGGTTGTTGAAACAAAGGTTTGAGGTCTATCTCATTTAAGAGATTGAGAAATTTCAGGTTTAGGTCTCCTATGATGAAAGTGGAGTCATATTGTACCATGGTTCTTGAGATGAAGCCGAGAACTGCAGAAGTAGAATAGTACGCGGCAAATGGAATGTTGGGAACAGTCACTGTTAATTTCTACCATTAGTAGTTCTAGTGAGGTGAGAGTTATAGATTCCATGATTTTGATGTGAAAAGATGATTTGTGCAGTATTGCCAGACCACCGCCCCTGCAGCTAGTTCTCTATAATTTTGTAATCTACTGGGCAGAGTAGTTGTAATCTGGGGTCAAATTGCATTGGTATCCATGTTTCAGTTAGGAATAAAATGTTTGTTGAGCGGATCTTTTATGATTTCAATCTTGTTGACCACTGATCTCACATTAACATATCAACATGGGATTAAAGTGAGTACAACTTCATTAGTGTAAGTGGTTGGGAACCTTATTAAGTTGTCCGGGTTTGGTTTAGTGATATGATTGTGGTGTGGTTTTCGGTATCTGGGGGTCCTACCAGTGCATGTGGTCAGCGCAGTTTATCATAGAATGACTCCATGATGGGACTGTGTGTTTTGAGGGGTTATTTGATCTAGTGTTGCGAGGGGTGGAGTAGGCTTTGGTTCATCTGGTGCTGACCAGTAGGCAGAGAATTATGAGATACTAACTCATTTTGGTTAGTTCACTGTAGAAGATAGAGTTGGGTGGGTGTTGTAGATATATTTAAGTGAACTCACATTCAGAGATTAGTGCCCTATAGCAGGTAAGTTTGGTTAGGCGCTGTAGTTGTATCTGAGTTGGCTCACTAACTAAACTAAACTAAACCTTAGGTTTGTATACCGCACCTTCTCCGCAATCGTAGAGCTCGGCACGGTTTACAGGGCTGAGAAAGAAAGGAACTCCAATGGAGGGTTATAGGATTAAGTGTAAAGAAGATATAGAGGGTTTTAGGATGTGAGAGAGGGGGGAGGAGTTACATTTTTGAGAAAAGCCAAGTGGCTCACATTCAGAGGTTGGTTTACTGTAACCTGTAGGTGTGATTAGTTGCTATAAATGTGTCTTAACAGGCACCGCGAGTAACGTCAGTATTGGGGAGAGGTGGAGCAATTCTCCCACACCAGCCCTGACTCTCTCTGCTCTTCCGATGCTTTTTGGGCTATTGCAGTCATTGGAGGGTTTCAACAGGCAGCTGTTTGGAGGATGAGGGACTGCCCCAACATCCTGCTTTATTCCACTGGAAGATGGTTGCCATAAGTGACGTCAATGTTAGGGAGGCAGAGTGATGTTCCCATGCCGGCCTCATCTCGCTCTGCACTTCCAATGCTTTTTAGGCCGCTGCAGTCATTTGGGAGCTTCAACAGGTAGCTCCTGGTAGATGAGGGGCTTCCCCAACTTTCTGCCTGTTTCTCAGTGTCCTGGAAGATTGTCATTGCAGGTTCCACAACAGATATCAACATCGGGGGGGTGGGGGGGGGGTGGCGGGTGGCGGGGGGAGCAATTCTCTCTCACCAGTGCTGCTCTTTTAATGCTTTTTTTGGGCCACTGCAGTCATTTGGAGGCTTCCTGGTGCCCTGGAAGATGGTTGCCACAAGTGATGTCAGCATTGTGGGGGTGGATTGAAGCAATTTTCCCATTTTGGTCTCAACTTCGCTCCTCCATTGCTGTTTGGGCCGCTGCAGTTGTTTGGAGGCTTCAGTGGTTAGCTCTTGGCAAATGAGGGCTTACTCAACGTTCTGTTGTCATGGGCGCCGCAAGTGACATCAGCATCGGGCTGCGGAGCAATTCTCCCACACCAATTCTGACTCTCTCTGCTCCTTTGATGATTTTTGAGGCTCTGCAGATGTTTGGGAGGCTTCAACGGGTGAATCAAGAATGGCAGATTCATCTTCTAAGAGACAATCTTACAACTGTGAGAGCACAGGAGAAGGCCTGAGTTTCTTCTAACACGTTATAATATGATGGCGCTCTGTAGGAGTACAGGAAAAGGATCTTCACACAATGACTGGATACCAAAGACAAGAGGCAGGCTTCCTTCCCCTCCAACTTCCAGTTTCTTGAGACAAACTAGAGTCTTCTAGGGTTTCACTGACCTGGACTTATACCATTGTGGTCAGCCCTGTGCTAAGAAGAACATATACCACAGACCTTAGAGCAAAGGTCAGAAGTCCCATTTTTATGTGAATAAAAGATAAACAGCCAAATTTAAACACAAGAGACTTTGAGAACTTGGAATCTGTGGCAGTAGATGTTAATAATGAGTATATTTCAGTCATACTACAGTCTGTTTCTTGAATTCTATATCTTATATGTATCTTTAGAAGTCAAGGGAGAACAGTAATACTGTTATAACCTGATCAGAATTACCTGATGGGAATTAGAAATACTAAAACACTGGAACACAGGAAAGTCAAACAAAGTCAATGGCAGGGTTGGGATTAGAGCATGTGGAGTTCTAATTCCTCTTTACTACTCAGCGCTTTTTGAGCTTTATAAATAAATAGACAACAGATGGACCTAAACCAAGCCTTGAAGAAAAAGGATTGCTAATGACAATACATAGGAGAAAAGTCAGGGATAGGCTGGAAGAGGACAGCATTTGTGGGAGAGTAATGACGGGTCAAGAGAAACATGGATGAGAACTGAAGAGAGGACAGGAAAAATGGAGAGAAACATGAGAAACAGTGGCGAGAGGACAGGAGAAAAAAAATGAGAGAGAGAGTGTGATTGAAGAGAATGAGGAGAGGACATGAACAGATTGAAAGAAAGAAATCCTGTGATAGTAAGGTGAAAGTGATGGGCAGAAGCAGTGGAGAAAGGACAGGAACAGATTGAGAGACCCTGGGACAGTGAGGAGAAGCAGTGGAAAGAAGACAGGAACAGATTGAGAGAGACAAAAGAGGAATAGTTGTGCTGATGTATTTCTTGGCTTTAGTCCCAATGCACGAGAGACACCTCCTTATTTCCCTTTATGGATTTATAATCCGCTTAACTTACTTCAGTACTTTTGTGTGTGTGTGTGTGTCGGGGAGGAGGGGGGGGGGTTCTTTTTTTACTTAGAGCACTACTTATGCTTTTTATTTTGTATTAACTTGCCTTGCCTGTGTTCTTTTGGGATGAATAGGGCACTGTCAGGTACATTCGACAGCCAGACAGTTATAATACTAACCTGAGCAGATGGTGACATTTGCCCGCACATAAATTCAGGTCTAATCTCGGCAACCTTTGCTGCGATTGTGAATAAATCACTTGACCCACTCTGCTTTTCTTAATGTTTCTTTCAATGTTTTATGGTAAGCTCTATGAGGAGGACACTTTTTTTTTTTTTTATTAATTCTTCATCTGTTCTGATAGTACAGCTGCATGGTGTCAGGTCAAAAGCGCGCCGGGACAAAGGCGCGCCCAGACAATTGAGCGCAGCACGTGCAGCGCCGCTCTAAATTACTGTTTTTAGTGCTCCGACGGGGGGTGTGGGGGGGGAACCCCCCCACTTTACTTAATAGACATCGCGCCGCATTGTGGGGGGTGTGGGGGGTTGTAACCCCCCACATTTTACTGAAAACCACTTTTTCCCTGTTTTTAGGGAAAAAGTTCAGTTTACAGTAAAATGTGGAGGGTTACAACCCCCAAACCCCCCATAACGCCGGCGCGATGTCTATTAAGTAAACTGGGGGGGTTCCCCAACAATACCCCCGTCTGAGCCCCTAAAAACTGTAATTTAGAGCGGTGCGGCAGCGCGCGCTGCGCTCAATTGTCGGCGCGCGCTTTTGTCTTTCGCGCCATTGTCTATGAACCCAGCTGCATATACAGGCAGTCCCCAGGTTAAGAACGAGTTACGTTTTTAAAGCTGTTCTTAAGTCGGATTTGTATGTAACTCAGAGCTTGTAGATTTTAAGATTCTTGCTGCTTACCTCTGCTCCCAGCTGACAAAAGGGCTAACTGTCCCTACCAGTGTTCCCTCTAAGGTACATGCACAACCACACACTGTTCTTAATGTAGCCTTGCATCATTCCTGAATCTGCTACAGGAGAAGTTTAAGGAGTCTATGCTCAGTGAAACCAAATGAAGCCCCGATCACGTTCTTATGTGTGAGTCGTACTTAAGTCGGGGGTCTGTAACTCGGGGACTGCCTGTACACTGATGATACTTATAAGCAAAAACATCAGATTCTCTGTGTTATGAAACACAGGAAAGTGCTTGAGGTGGATTGACCCTGGCCCCCATTCACTCATTTTTAATTTCTTCCTTCTCCCCATCCCAATCCATGTAGTGACTAGTACAAAGCTAACCACACTACAGGCCTATTTTCAGAGCACTCTTTAAATGTTTGTAACTTCCACAGCATGTTCCAATCTTGGAAGGAAAAATGGGAACAGATGGCTGGAGAGTTCAGTGATGCAGTCCTGCTGGGAACAGATATTTATAGGAAGATGTAACCCTTGCAGAGTCACATACAGGGGAAATCTCTTTAAAGAGACAAGCATCAGTGGCTTAGTGCTGAGTAACAAAATGGAGATCAAATGCTTCTAAGTCCAGAGTTGCAAGTTCTTGCATTGATCTGGATAGTTAGAATTGCCTGGAGATCTCGTCAAGATTCTGGGACAATGTTCCTTGTAAGGTCAGGTGAGGCCCCCGATCTTTCCCTGGGACACAATCTCCTTATACCTTTCCTTAGATGTGATGCTGGCATTTCTTTGCTACTGCTACCACTACTATTTACTATTTCTATAGTGCTATCAGACGCATGCAGTGATGTACATTAAATGTGCAAGAGGCAGTCCCTATTCAAAAGAGCTTACAATCTAATTATAACAGACATACAGGACAAAAGGTGAATCTATGTATGTTGTTTAGGTATGGAATTCCAGAGGGAATGATGAGATAGAGAGGGTAGGGGACTACAGAAGGAATGACAATCAGATTTATGTACTTTACAAGTTGGTAGAGTTAAGACTTAAAACGCAGCTTCAAAGAAGTGGGCTTTCAGCCTGGATTTGAATGCTGCTAGAGACAGAGCCCAACATACCAAGTCAGGCAGGTTGTTCCAGGCATGCGGTGCAGCAAGGCAGAAGGGACAAATTGGGAGTTGGCCGTAGAGGCGAAGGGCACCGGCAAGAGACTTACCTGACAATCAGAGTTCACCGGGCAGGGTATAGGGAGAGATAAGAGAGGAGAGATACTGAGGAGCCGCAGAGTGAATACACTTGTAGGTCAGTAAGATGAGTTGGACCTGTATGTGACTTGAAGAGATGGGTAACGTGAGCATAATGACACTGGCGGAATATGAGGCATGCAACAGAATTCTGAACAGATTGAAGAGGGGAGAGATGGCTTAGTGGAAGACCTTCAAGAAGCAAGTTGCAATAATCCAGGCAAGAGGTGACGAGAGCATGGATGAGGGTCTTGGCTTTATTCTGAGAGAGGAAAGTCTGGATTTTAGCAGGGGTGCCCAAAAGGTTGATCGCGATCTACCAGTAGATCACAAAGGCAACCCGAGTTGATCGCGGAGCCCATCCTGGCCTCCGCGATAGACTCGCATTGCCTTTGTGTTCTGTTCTCCCTGCTTCCCTGACGCCAGGCACATACAAGCGCCAGGCTCACAGCCTTCCCTCCCGACGCCAATTCTGACATCGGAGAGGAAGTTCTGGGCCAGGCAATGACTGCCTGGCTGGCTTGGAACTTTCCTCTCCGACATCAGAATTGGGGGCGGGGAAGGCTGTGGGCCTGGTGCTTGTATGGGCCTGGCCTGGCGTCGGGGAAGCAGGGAGAAATCAGCAGCTGTGGCTTAGGGGGGAGGCAGGGAAAGAGAAAGACAGACAGAAAGAAAGGGGAGCAGGGAGGGAGAGAGAAAGAAAGGGGGCAGGGAGAAAAAGAAAGAAAGAGAGGGAGGGGGAAATTTGGGTTGGATAGTATTGCTTTATATTGAAGAGTACCAGTATGACTGTTTGTTTTGGGGTGGGGATTTGGCAAACTGGTGTATTTGCCATTGTGAAAATTCAATAAAACTTATAAAACAAAAAGAAAGAAAGAAAGGGGGCAGGGAGAGAGAAAGAAAAAGTTGGACTCATGGAGGCACAGAGAGAGATGTTGGTTGGGGAATGGACTGAGGTCTGGAGGAGAGGAAGTAGAAATAAATAAATATTGGATTTACAGTCAGAAGAAGGAAGTGCAACCAGAGACTTGTATAGTTGTTACTGAGGTGACATTGCATATTTTAAAGTCATCTGCCTTGACCTCTTTGAGAAAAATTCCCGAATATAAATGATAATTAACATTTTCTCTGCATACAGTGTGCTTTGTGGGAGGGGGGGTTAAATTTTATTTTTGGTAGATCATTTTGACTTGGTCATTTTAAAAGTAGCTCACAAGCCAAGAAAGTGTGGGCACTTTGTGATGCTGGAAGAAAACAGAATAGCTGTTCAAAAGGTGCCACCGCAAATAGGTCTCCGGAGAAGGAATAGAGGGAGATAAAACTAGGGAGAGGGAGAAGGAGAACCAGCTTGAAGGGGATGGTGGGAGAGGAGACAGGATGGGTAGAGGTTGACAGGATATCTGCCATTGCTGTAGATCTTCCTCCTGCTTCTCTCCCATCTCCCTACGAACTCGGTGTTGGCATTCTGCCTCTCAACTCCTGCAGGTTACTCTGAGCCAGGGTTGTCCAGAAAACTAAAGTTGGAAAAACTGTGCAAAATGAAGATTTTCCCATGAATTTGATTGGGATTGCTCAAAGCCACTGGGCCAATAGGAAGAAGTATTTTTTAATCGGAGAATAATTCAGCCAATTGGTGCCTGGCTGGCCCGGAACTTCCTCTCCAACGTCAGAATTGACGTCGGGGAGTGGAATGCTGGTCAGCGCAATGCTTCTGCAGGGAGATCTTGGAGTGGCGGTGGCTTAGGGGCATGTTCCCCGATGGTGGCGGCAAACCTAGTGTCTTGGGGGAGGGCAGGGACAAAGAAAGAAAGAAAGGGGGCTGGCAGGGAGACAAAGAAAGAAGGGAAACAGAAAGAAAGGGGGAACAGGTAGACAGAAAGAAAGGGGACGTGGAGAGAGAAAGAAAGAGGGGGGCAGGGAGAAAGAAAGAAAAAGTTGGGGGAGGGAATGAGGTCTGGAGGAGAGGAAGCATACAGGAGGCTGAAAGAAGGGAAGAAATATTGGATGCATAGTCGGAAGAAGAAAATGCAACCAGAGACTCATGAAATCGCCAGATAACAAAGGTAGGAAAAATTATTTTATTTTCAGTTTAGTGATCAAAATACTGTATGTCCGTTTTGAGAATTTATATCTGCTGTCTATATTTTGCACTATGGCTCCCCTTTTACTAAACTGCAATAGCGTTTTTTAGCGCAGGGAGCCTATGAACGTCGAGAGCAGCGCAGGGCATTCAGCGCAGCTCCTTGCGCTAAAAGCTGCTTTTGTGGTTTAGTAAAAAGGGAGGGGTTTATATGTCTATTTTTGTATGGTTGTTACTGAGGTGACATTGCATAGAGTCATCTGCCTTGAACTCTTTGAAAAAAACCCAGAATATGAATGATGATTAGCATTTTCTCTGCCTTTCAGTGTGCTTTGTGTTTTTAAAAAAATTTTATTGTTGGTAGGTCATTTTGACTTGGTCATTTTAAAAGTAGCTAGCAAGCCCAAAAGGTGTGGACACCCTTGCAGTAATGCTTTTCTTATGTTATGTTCCTAAATGCCACTGAATATCGGTGGATAGGCAGGCACACATGATTCAAGCCTCATGCCTAGTTAGATCACTTTGAATATCAAACCCTGAGGATATTACCAACACATACTGGCATTTCCTGACATAATGCACAATATTTCAATATCAGGATCTTACATTTAATCCGCCATGTAATAGGAAACAAATGCAGTGACTATAATACAGTAGATGCACCAAGGGCTAGATTCACGAACCTGCCAGCTCGGGACCGATCTGTGTCTGATCCGGGAAGGTCCGATGGATTCTTCAACATCCAATATGCAGATGGGGGTGATTGGAGGGTTGCTGGTGTGATACCGACGCATGCGCAGACCATATGTAGATGGTCTGCGCATGCCTGTCCAAGCCACAACTTTTTTTTTTTTTTTAGCCCAGAGAGCCCGTGGTTTTAACCTGCTTTAAACCCGCGGGTTAAAACCATGGGCTCGCAGTGCGTGGAAAGGCAGGAGAGATTCGGGACGGCAGGCAGGAGAGATCCAGGGATGAGCATGGTGGCGATTCGGGGCAGAGCAGGCAAGAGAGATCGGGGAAGAGAAGGGTGGGTATTCGGAGCAAAGCAGGCAGGAGAGATCGGGGAAGAGCATCAGGGCGGCAGGCAGGAAAGATTTGGGGCAGCAGAGAGCAGGGCTTCAATGGAGCTGGAGAGTCGGAAAACCGTTTGCGACTGGTCCCCGCAGTCGCTTCTTGGGTTGATCAGCCAGCCCTGTCTACTTTGCATGCGTTTCCCCTCATTTGCATGCACTGATTGGAAGCGGATCGCAGGCGAGGTTAGTGAATCGGGCCGGAGGGAAATCTGGCCGCAAAGGGGTAGCAAACCGATTGGTACACGATCGGTTTGCTTTGTGAATCTAGCCCCAAGATTCTCACCAAGCTAAAATTATTAACATTCTGAATTACCTTTTAGTGATAGCGCAAAACATTATAATAATGGGAAATAAGCTTCTTAAAAAGATCTCTAAAGTAATAAATAAATAATAATAATAGAAGCTTTATTAACTAATTTTATTAAATATATGCAAAAAAAATGTATAGGAATTGTGCTCAGAATTATGAAGCCATTCCTGCACTTAACTGGTTAAATAATAAATTCCATCATCGCACCATGCAGTAACACAAATAAGAATAAATTTGTAGAACTGTTTTCACTTATCTGCATAAAGTCTTCTGTTATAAATTGTGCATCATTGCTTCCTGTTCTCAGTCTATGTGCTATTCCATATCCTTAGTGTCACGTGATTATAAAATCTTTGCCGCCTCGTTGCCAAAATATACTTGAGTGAAATCACTAGAGTAAATATAAATCAAATTCAGCTTCTTTACATAAATAGTAATCCAATATTTCTTCCTTAGTTTGATGTCTTGTGATGCCTGAGGTAAACCAGTGTAGCTAGAATTGCATTAATCCAGTGCAGAAAGTAGGAGTGAATGAAATGCTGTACGGAAATTGCCAGAATCTAAGAAGTTTCAGTTACTTTCCTGGCTAATACTTTCAGCTGAAGGCGGAAAACAAAAGTGGAGTCTATAAATAGTCTCTTAACATTTAACTTGAGATGAAATGGCAATTTTTAAGCCATTTTTAATACAGTGATTCTTGACCTTTTTTGAGTAACGGACCCCTTTAAGAATCTAATGAACTCCCTTCCCCAGAAATATCCACAAAAACGCAACTCATTAATCGAGATTTGATTGTCTCATACATATATGACATAAACAAAGTATTATTAAACTTTAAAGTAAACGATCTAAAAAAAAAAAAAAATACCCACTCTTTTATGCAGAAATTAATGGCCACTCATAATTATGAAATACAATTCTCTTGTGAAAATTAAAACATATCTACTGCTACCTTTTCTACTACCATTACTACCAGTTCTCTTTTATGTAAACCGCCTAGAACTACTGGTGTTGGCAGTATATAAAAATAAAGTTGTTATTATTACTACATCTACTCTCTCGTTATCTGTGAGAAAAATCAACAGTACCAGGCTGTATAGTGAATGAATATATACAGTGGTACCTCAGTTTACGAGTGCACCGGTTTGCGAGTGTTTTGCAAGACGAGCAAAACATTTGTAAAATCGGCACCTCGGAAACCGAGTGTGCCTCGATTTACGAATGCCCCCCCCCCCCATGATCCGGCATCCCCTGCTCATGTCGCATCCCCCCCTGCTACGATCCGGCATCCCCCAGGCACCCACCTACCCACCCAATCATATTCCTTACCCCCATTTGGCACCGGCACCAACGCACAGGACATGCCGGTGCTTGAAGATCTGCCTTCTTCTTTGCGCTGGGCCTTGAGCATCTGCGCATTCTCAAGGCCTTCGGGTTCCCGTTCTCTCCGAGAACGCATGTCCTGTGCGTTGGTGCCGGTGCCAAATGGGAATAAGGAATGTGATCGGGTAGGTGGGTGCCTGGGGGATGCTGGATCGCAGCAGGGGGGGGGGGGGATGCGACATGAGCAGGGGATGCCGGATCATGGGGGGGGGGCACTCATAAATCGAGGCACACTCGGTTTCCGAGGTGCCGATTTTGCAAATGGGGGGGGGACGTGAGCGGGAGGGGTGCCGGATCGGGGGGGCGCTACGAGCGGGGGGGATGGTGGATCACGTGGGGGGGGTGACACGAGTGGGGAGATGGCGGATCACGTGGGGGGGGGCCTTCATGAGCGGGGGGAGCCATGCCGGTTCTTGGGGGGGGGTAGAGCAGCGCTGCTAGCCTCGGGGAATGGGGTAAGTGGGAACGAATCAAGCGAGTTTCCCATAGTTCCTATGAGGAAACTTGCTTTGATATACGAGTGTTTTGGTTTACAAGCATGCTTCTGGAACAAATTATGCTCATAAACCAAGGTTCCACTGTACATATATTTTGTTTACCACCTTTTTGTAGTTTTGCAACCACATTCAAAGCGGTTTACATTCATGTACTTCAAGCATTTTTCTTATCTGTCCCAGTGGGGGGGACTCTCATAATTCTGCTGGGGTACAACTTCAGGGAGGTAGCACTGGCTGCTACAGGCTTAACTCTCTGGAAATTTAGGGTTTCAGGTCAAGAAGATCTACTCTTTCCACTCTGCCTTTCCTTCCCAATAAATCCATGCAGGCCAGATACTGTTCTGAACCAGGGGTTTACTGATGGTCTTAAGGTGTGAATAACAAAATCCAGTAATGGCAGAGTAGAAAAATGATCAAAGGTTTAGTGTTTTAAGCTCCTCCTGGACTCTCCCCTGAATTGAAAATCCCCTTCTTCCATTCTCCCCAAAATATATTGTGGAACTGTACTGGACTCTGATGTGGCTGCCTGGCCCTCCTCACTCGGATCCAAGGGTCATCTCTCCTCCTCTGGTGCTCGGGAGATGCTTACAGCCTTCCTTTCTCCTTCTCTTCTCTTCCAGCAGTGCTGTACTGGTTTACTCAGCCAGACCTCTTCCCTGTAGATGCTGTCCCCTTCATGCGCCTTGGTAATACCGTCCTTGCCAGCCAAGAACTCTTTCCCCTAACGCAATGTGCAGCATCCGCAAGTGATGTCAGTGGGAGAGCTGATGGGGTTGCAAAGAGCACATTGTTGACCGCCACAAACAACTTCAATTGGAGGTATGGGGGTTGGGAAGGGGGCGGGTGCGTGGAGGGGAGGAATGGGAAGAGATGGGGGGTGGCAGAGAGGAGAGAGTGTCCCCTTGCTCCTCCCCCCTTTAATGTGCCACTTGTCTCTCCTGCTTCCTTTTACCACTGACCATTCCCCACACTTTTTTTTTCCGTCCTATGTTTTATAGATAGTTTTCCAGACCGCGGTCTGAACACTGCTGCCATCTGAGTAACTTGCATTCATTCACTGCCCCACCATTATCTGGAGAGTGTTGAGGTGGTTTGTAAGGATATTCACAGATAGTGGCAGCCAGCACAAAGATCTGTAAAGTACCTGCCACTATATAGATATTTGCTTTTGAATATGCCAGCAGCAGATAATGACCACAAGACTAGAGGTCTGCACAGGAACGGGGATTGCGGGAATCCCGCGGGTCCCCCGGGGATCCCCCCTAACCCAGGGGACTCCCACGGGGACCCCCCTCTAGCCCACGGGACTCCCACAGGGATGGAAGGCTTTGGAAGCAGGGTTCATCCATATAATATCATGGACACGTCAGTCTTAGTAAAAGAGAGGGTTTATAAGTTAATTACCTGAACAGAAAACAAAAAAAGGGTTCCACCAAAGAGATTAAACAAGAAAAACAGCAGCACAAACACAAAAGAAACTGTGGAATTGATGATCCTGTCAGAAGTAATTGCTGCTTTTTATGGGGACGGGCGGGGATGGAGGTAATTCCTGGCGGAGACGGGTGGGGACGGAGAGGATCCTGGCGGGGATGGGTGGGATTTCTGTCCCCGTGCAACTCTCTACACAAGACCCATTTTGGTCTGTCCACTCATTTCTAGATTTTCAGAAAGCTTTTGACGGTCCCTCATGAGAGACTCCTAAAAACCATGAGATAAGAGGCAATATTCTGTTGTGGGATTGGGAACTGGTTAATAGATAGAAGAAGGAGAGTAGGGTATTTATACTGAGAGCGGTGCTATTTAATGTATTTATAAATGATCTGGAAATAGAAATGATAAATGAGATGATTATATTTGCAGATGGCACAACACTATTTAGAATTGTTAAATTGCATGTGGACTACATGAAATTGCAGGAGGACCTTGGCAAATTGGGAATGGCAGAAGAAATTTAATGTTGACAGACCGAAGGTCAATCAAGTCCAGTATCCTATTACCAACAGTGGACAACCCAGGTGACAGGTACCTGGCAAGATCCCATTAGGAGTCACCACTGAAGAAAAAGATCATGGATGATTGGCCAGAAAAGCAAAGAAAATGTTATGAATTATTAGGAAAGGGGTCGAAAATAAGACACATAATATTATAATTCCTCTTTATTGATCCATGGTGCAATCTCAACTTAAATAATGTGTGCAGTTCTGGTCGCCACATCTCAACAAAGAACATAGCAAAATTAGAAAAGGTTCAAAGAAGGATAATTAAAATGATTAAGGGGATGGAACTTCTCTTGTATGAGGAAAAGCTTAAGAGATTAGGGTTCTTCAGCTTGGAGGAGAGACGGTTGGGGGGAAGGGGAATAGGATAGAAGTCTACAAAATCCTGAGTGCAGTAGAACGGGTAAAATATAGTGGGGGGGTGGTTTACTCTTTCAAAAAGTACAAAGTAGAGGAGACACTGTGAAGTTACATGGTAATACTTTTAAAACAAGCAGGAAGAAATATTTTTTCACTGAACAAATAGTTTCCGGAGGGCGTACCTGAGTTTAAAAAGCTTTGGACAGATTCCTACAGGAAAAGTCCATAATCTGGTATTAAGATAGGCAAGAGAAAAGCCATTACTTGTCCCTGGGATCGGTAGCGGTTCCTAGAGGAAAAGTTCATAATCTGGTATTGAGGTAGACATGAGAAAAGCCATTACTTGTCCTTGGGATCGGTAGCGGTTCCTAGAGGAAAAGTTCATAATCTGGTATTGAGGTAGACATGAGAAAAGCCATTACTTGTCCCTGGGATCGGTAGCGGTTCCTAGAGGAAAAGTTCATAATCTGGTATTGAGGTAGACATGAGAAAAGCCATTACTTGTCCCTGGGATCGATAGCATGGAATCTTGTTACTCTTTGGGATTCTGTCAGGTACTTGTGACCTGGATTGACCCACTGTTGGAAGCAGGACACTGGGCTAGATGGACCATTGGTCTGACTTAGTATGGCTGTTCTTATGTTTTTATGATTCCTTTTTATGCAGAGAGATGTGGTTTTCAGTTCTTCAACAGGTTTTTCTTAGTAAAGAAACTATTTAGATCCATGACTGGAGAAGAGAGTTTAGAAGAAGGCCGAGCTAAGCTGGGCCAGGCTTAAGATTTTGGTGTCTGTAGCTAAGACCAGACAGCAGATCCCAGAGAGCAGGGGTGAGGGGTGTCGGAGATCCCAGATTGGAGAGGAGCAGAGGAAGGTAGCAGTGGTCTGTGTCCCATGTATCACAAGACAGATTGGGCTAGGCTGGAGATGGCTTTGACGGCAACTCCAGTAGTAGGAACGTAGGGATGGTGCAGGGAGGACTTCTATGGTCTGCGTCCTGAAAATTGCAGATTAAAACCAGGATCAAATATTTTATGCCACATTCATTGCCAGTGTTGGGTAGACTGGGAGGACACTTCAGATTTTTATCTGCCATCGTCCACTATGTTCCTACGCCCCAGTGGGACCTCTTTGAAGTAGCATATTTACATGACCTTAAAGTGGGAACAGGCACCTTTTTGGCTTGAATTTCTGGCATCCTAGACAGTTGCCTATGTTGTCTGGGCCTAAATTCAGACCTAAGCCAGTTCTGGTTTTACTCTTTTATCCTCCATTTTCTTTTTGGTGGGAAGTCTTGTCTTTTCTATCAGCTTGGGGGAAGGTGTATCTCTTACGTCTTGGTACTCTGCGGATATCTTCCCAGTGTTATACTGTATACAGAATCTGGTTAAAGGGGATTTCCTGTACAGTTTTGACTGCATGTGTCTGTCTCTAATTTGTGGTCCCTTGGGGGGAGCATAGTTCTGTAGCAGTGGACTATATATAGGCACCCAGAAGCCAGTTTGGTGTCTAGTTTCCTTTATCAAATGCTAGTGTGACCAATGACCAAGCATGCCTGTAATTTAGGGGTGTGTACTTATGCCAGTTACAGAGTGCCCAAATGCTAGAGATACACACGTACCATATATACTCAAATGTAAATCCATCCAAATATAAGCCGATATAATATTTTTGCCCTGTTTTGTTTTTTAAGAAAAAATATTAACTCAAATATAAACCAAGGGCTTATATTCAAACATTCCTCTCCAATCGTGGCTGACATTTCTTTTCCTCTTCCCTGTCCTCACCCCCTCCTGCAGTGGCCCGCATTTCTCTCTTCATCCCCCCCTACCTACCCCCTCTCCAGAAGTGATCAGTATTTCTTCTAACCGGCAAGCCTGGATGCTGACCCTGACGTAACTGCAAGCAAGGCTGATCCGGGGCCTCGAGCATGCACAGATGCTCAAGGCCCCAAACTGACCCTGCTTGCACTTAATCTGTATACATATCTATATCCAGGCTTAACAGTAAGGAGAAAAGCCAGTCACTGCAGGGGAGGGAGGAGAGAGAGGCGTTCCAGTCATCACACAGCAGGGGTAGGGAGGGGAAGAGAGAGTCGTGTCAACTCGACTATAAGACGAGATCCCAATTTTGGACCCCCAAATCTTAGCTTATGATTGAATATCTCTGATAATTTAGAGTAGTCTATAAGTTACGTGCATAAGCGCGAGTCCTGCCCAAACTCTGTGTGTACACCCATCTGTTAAATAAAATAGAAACCTATTTGACAGAATAGTGCTTAGGTAGAATTTAGGCATTCACAAGAAAAAAAAACAGAGTAATAGAAAAAAATCCAAAAATTTAACTCCAAAATATTACTCACCAGAGATGAGTTACTCTCTCCCGATAACCATTTCACAAACCAGTGGAGAAAAAGCCTCAAAAATTTCAGTGCAGCAGTAAACAACTTCAATACTGTTTAAAGTCCAAGCTGCTTATGTACTATCACTGGCAAAAAAAACTCCACCACCACTGAAATGTAATTATCAAAAGGGTAATACACCCATCACTGTGCACAGGAAAAGCAAAAAAAGTTTTACTTGGCTTGGGACCATGGTCTGAAACGCCGTACTGTACTGGTAAAAAATGTCTGGCCAGACTGTAGATGAAAACACCACGGCACCATTCAGATATACAATCCAGAATCCATGCCCAATTGTGCATGGATTCTGGATTGTACCACTGGTCTGACCCAGCAGCAGCAATTCTTATGTTCTAGGACCTGAGGTGATATTTACAGTGCTGTGTTTTAGGGCCAGGGATATTGTTGTGCAATTCTGGAAATTAGTGCTGTTTTGACACTGTATAATTGGTTTGGTGCCTAGGTGTTTGAGTGTGTTTTTTTTTTTTTTTGCAGGGTGTTTACTAATGGGGAAATTACTGGACCTCTCTGTGGGGAAGAATATATTCTGAAAATGTGCACTCCCCCCCACACCATGGGAGATATGAGGTAGAGGTAGTACAGGTCAGCTGAATTATGCAGCCAAGGAACAGACCCCCCCCCCCCAACACACATAGATGCAAATCGGTAAAAGTAGGGATAATGAGATGCTTCCGCTTGGGAACTTTATTCAAATGTAGTACCATTAAATTGACTCGATCTAGCCAGTGTTTCAGTACCTAGAAAAGTACCTTCCTCAGGAGTCAAAACGAAGGGGATATTACTTGCAATCTATGAAAACATGGGCTATTATTACCCAGAAATTGAATTCGGAAATGCTTGATCCTGAGGTTTGTCCTTTGCAAGGGGGTGGGGGGGGGGGGGAGTTGTAGACAATGTTGTAATTTTGCACTGTTTTCCGTAGGCATTGGATCTTGTATTAGTGTGATTGCTGTTTTCTTGTGTTTATACGGATTGTTTCCTGGATTGAAAACCAATAAAATTTCAAATTTAAAAAAAAAAAATAGTACTCAGACTTGCATTGTAATATATGAACAATCAGTCGGTCATCCGTTTGGAGGAGAAGGTTCACACGCAGAGGAATGTTTTGCTCGTGAAGCTGAAAATGTATTTTTTAACAGATGACCGACTGATATATTACAACGCAAGTTTGAGTAAGTACTTTATGGTTTGAAAGTGTTGTTATTTTGACTCCTGAAGAAGGTACTTGTCTAGGTACCGAAACGCTGGCTGTGTTGAGTCATTTTAATTGTACTACATTTGAATAAAGGTCCCACGCAGAAGCATCTCATTTATCCCTACTTTGATCAGCTGATCTATGCACCAGGGTTTCATTCTGAAATCCTGGCACATATTTTGCACGTGTAGGGTAAGCACATTTTCTGGTCCTGGCAGAAACTGTCTGCAGGCCTGCAAACACCACAGCCTCTCTCAAAATTACCCTCCAAATCTTTTCTCTTTTTTTCCTTTAGCTGTAGAGGAGCAGCAGTGATGAAATAAATAACTTAGCAGCTGTCATTTTGCCAGTTAAGTGTTTGATAATTGCTGTAGTGCACCTCTTACTGTGTAGCGTGACAGCTTTCCTCCCCCCAGTGCTGCTTAATTTGTTCAGTAATAAATCTGCCCAGAGCAGTGCAGTGTTTTGAGGTGTCTGATCACTGGCCTTCCTGGGAGCAGATGTAAGCCGGGTTTCTGGAAGTAGGTTCTCCGTCTATGGATGAGCAAGCCATGCCAGCAAAGAACAAGAGAGTCCCTGTGACACGAAGAACCCTCCAGAACTAATCACAAGCAGCCGAGCTCTCCAGAGCAATTGAGCAATGCTACGAAAGCTGAAAGGCAGAACAGGTTGATGCTGTGGCTGCATCTGTATGCAGAGAGCCACCCCTCTGCCTGTCTGTGCATGGTCTGCCAGACTAATGAGGGGATGGAGACGCTCAGGATTCAGCTGCAGTACTCGCTTGCACCTCTCTTTCCACTGGGTGTACCTCTGTTATCAGTGGTTTGGCAGTAGATGGGAAGTACAATTTGATACCCTCGGCTGCTGAGACATATTTCTTGCTTGCTTTATTCTGCTGTGTCTTAGGGATAGGGGTACTTGATATACCTGGTACTACCAGCAGCGTGACCACAGTCCATGATTCTCACAATGGCCAAATTGTTTTTAGTTAGGAGCATGTTGGTCCCTGTCGATGGGGAGCGTGTGGTGCAGTGGTTAGAACTACAGCCTGAGGTTATGGGTTCAAATCTCACACAAATCTCACACTGCTCCTTGTGACCCTGCGCAAGTCACTTAATTCCCCAGGTACATTAGATAGAATGTGAGCCCACTGGGACAGATAGGGAAAACCGCTCGAGTATCTGAATGTAAACCACTTAGGCTAAATAAATAAAAACCCAGTCCTTGGGGTACCCCCAGCCAGTGAGACCTTCAGGATACCCACAAATAATATGCATGAGATAAATATGCAGTCACTGCCTCATAAACCTGATCTAGATTTTCCCCAGCCAGTTAGCGTTTCAGGATATCCAGAATAAATATATGTGAGGCGAATGCTTATGTAATAGTCAGTGCATACAAATTTATTTTAGGAACATTCATTTGGAATATCCAGAAAGCTGAGGGTCCTGCAGGAAAAGTTTGGGAATAACTAGTCTAGGGAAAAAGTGGAAGAATAATGTACTTATTGTATGCTTGCTTTGTAAACATAGAAATATGATCCAGATAAAGGCCAAATGGCCCATCCACTATCTCCTCCTCTCCCTAAGAAATCCCATATGCCTCTTCCAGATTCATCTTCAGCTGTGCACAAATGCTCGCACACAGATTTCCACTTGCTTTGAGACATGCGTAAATTTGTGTGTGCAGAAGTGGTATTCCCACCCAAACTCCACCTGCTCTTTGCCCTCAGGCTTCCCTACATATATATCACATATCAGCATGTGCCATTCATTGGCGGAGACAAAACAGAAAGGCGACGGAGGTGTCTTTTCAACCAATAATCAAGTCTTTATTTGAATCAAATAGTCCCAAGAAGGATCCCAGTTTCGGTATGTAGAAAACGCCTTCCTCAGGGGACACTATTGGAAATATGCAGTGCATAAAGAAAAACACATTTAAAATAAATTAATCAGAAAAAAATAAAAAAATGTATGTACGTGTCGGAACACAAATGAATTAAAACAGCCTATAAAGAATAAAACAAATATCGTGTATAAATATATGAGCAAAATACGAACACAAATACATTAAGCGTTTGGTGCAGTGGTTAGAACCTCAGCCCCCCTGAGGTTATGGGTTCAAATCTCACACTGCAAATACATTAAAACATAAATCAAAACTAATATTCATTGACGGTGCATGTGTGCTCCCAGACAGTTACTATTTACTACCGTGTTTCTACAAAAATAAGCCCTAAGGATTTTCGGTTCATAGACAACCCCACAAAAGACAAAGGTGCGCGCCGACAACTGAGCGCAAGACCGAGGTGCGCGCCGAAGAAAATTACAGTTTTTAGGGGCTCCGACGGGGGGTTTTGTTGGGGAGCCCCCCCAGTTTACTTAATAGAGATCGCACCAGTGTTGTGGGGGGTTTGGGGGGTTGTAACCCTCCACATTTTACTGTAAACTTAACTTTTTCCCTAAAAACAGGGAAAAAGTGAAGTTTTCAGTAAAATGTGGGGGGTTACAACCCCCCAAACCCCCCACAACGCGGCACGATCTCTATTAAGTAAAGTGGGAGGGTTCCCCCCCACGCCCTCCCCGTCGGAACCCTAAAAACAGTAATTTTCTGCGGCGCGCACCTCCGCGCTGCGCTCAATTGTCTGCGTGCGCCTTTGTCCCGGCGCGCTTTTGACCTGACACCAGATTTTCGTCAGAGTGAATTAATGGGTGGACAAGGCCGAAGCAGCCTGTTTAGAGTGCTGCCGGCACAACGCTGCTTAGGGAGGAAAGTAGGGCTCCGGCGGGGTTCCGATGGGAGGGAGGGAAGAATGGGGATTCAGCTGCGTGGCAGGTGCTGGGGGGGGCAGTGCTCACTCGCTCAAGGCACGGAAGGCAGCACGAGATCAATATAGTATGGATATCATGCAGGGTAGAAAAGAGAATCCGGGAATGTAAAATAGAATAAAAGAAGATAGAAGAAAAGAAGATATTGGAGTGTCTTGCAGGCAAAGGAGCAAGTTCCTGACTTTGGAACTGGAGTAAAGAAGGCGGCAGCTGAAGCAGGGAAAGTCCTGGATTGTAGGCTAAAAGATGGAGTTCCCTTTTCTGGGCTTAGCAGTTTCTTTTTTGGACTTCGGCTTCTGCAGCCCCTGAAACAGGGAGATTGGGGCAGTGGGGCAGAGAGCAGGGCGGCGCTGGACAGTGGGAAAGGAAGGTCTGCGACTGGTTCCCAGCGGTCGCTTCTGGAGTTGATCGGCCAGCGCAGTCGGATCATGAAATGTATGTTGTGAATTGCGTCCCTGCCTACTTTGCATGCGTTTCTCCTCATTTGCATGCACGAATTCGAAGCAGATCACTGGAGAGATTAGTGAATGGGGCTGGAGGGAAGTTTGATAGTAAAGGGATTGAAAACCGATCGGTACACGATCAATTTGCTTTGTGAATCTAGCCCTTAGTCCGTTGCACTAATCATTAGGCTACTCCTCTAGTTCCATAGGAGCATTCATATCTGTGTATAAATCATTTATAAAGTTGGATAAAATCCATAGTTCATCTACCCATTAAGAGAGAGGAGGCTCAGCCATCTCTGTGCGCTGCTGAAATGCAGTCGGGGCTTCCGAGAAATCTCTAAGGGAGTGAGAACCTGTGGCCAATCTTTCTCCGTCTCCCTCCCTAGCTCCGCAGCTCTGAGACTGGCTGTGGCTCATGTGCAGGAGGCAGGAAGTGCCTGAGGATGGGAAGGTATTTTTGGACATTGGGGTGCTAATTACAGCTGCTTGGATATCCGAGCTGGTGTATTTTAAAGTGACCACAGATTGATCAAAGTGCCTGCTTACTTCCTGTGCTGTAAGGCGATCAGGGGCCCAAGACACATCTCGCCTGCTGTGGTTTTGCTGATTTTTTTTTTTTTTTTGCTGTAGATTTAAAGAGACATTTTTATGGAGGGAAGCTTCTGCGAAACATTCATACCCCAGACTCCTTTATCCCCTCTTAGGGTGTGATACCTGTCTACTCTTTGATCATTTAGTTCTGAGTTTAAATGTAGTGGTATTACGGTGCAAATGTTTTATACAGACCAAGCAGAAGGCTGAGGATAAAGAAAGATTTTGTGAAAAGCTATTTTTTATCATGTGCAACCTCAATGAGCAGCGCCACAGCGTGAAGTTCTGTTTAAAATTGGGTAAGACTATTACAGAAACTTATGAAATGTTGAAAGTGGCTTATGGGGAACATGACATGGAGTCGTAGAAGGTGTTCTGAATGAGTCAAAATTTGTGAATGTTGTACAAAATCCACGATGACAGTTCTTCTCCAGCCACCTTACTCTTCTGACTTGGCCCATGCTGACTTCTTGTTTCCTAAACTTAAATCGACACTGAAAGGAAAGCGATTCGACACCACTGAAAGACATAAAGCAAAATTCAACTTTTGGCGATTCCTGAAGATGCGTTTAAGGACCGTTTCCAGAAATGGAAACGATGTTGGGAAAAGTGTATACGTAGGGAAGGGGAGTACTTTGAAGGGGACCCAATGGAATAAGTTGTAAGATTGTTTAATAATTTTTTAATAAAATAAGTCCTGGAACTTTTTGAACAGACCTCGTGTAAATATAATATATAATATATATAACATATATATATAATATAATATATATATAATAATATAATATAATATATTATATATATATCCTATATAATAAAAAGCTAGCCGCGCATGCGCACTCAGACCTGCGTGATCTGTCTTCCCTGATCTGTATGTCCGTGGCCAGAGTGCGTATGCGGCGGCTACACAAAGCGGGAGAAACAGACTCAGGATGGGAGGATGCGCCGCAGCAAAGTGCTGCAAAGGTACTGCAGGGGAAGAGACACATATCGCTTCTACACAAACCTCCCTCCAGCGTTGGCAATCGCAGCACATTAAACAGGCTGGTTCGCGACTTTCTCCTGCAGTTGAGTCCCTCTGTCGCGTCACTAATGATGTCATCAATGACGCGACAGACAGACTCAACGGCAGAAGAAAGCCACGACCCAGCCTGTTTAACGTGCTGCGAGGTTTGCTATTAAAGTCATCTCGGCGGAAGGGTCGCAAAGTCAGCGGGGGTTGGGCTGGGAGGCGAGAGAACCGTCTGCCTCGGGTGCTTCAGGCAGCAGCAACGTTTACAATTCGCTGCTGTTGCGGCTGTTCAAAAAGTTCCAGGACTTATTTTATTAAAAAATTATTAAACAATTTTACAACTTATTCCATTGGGTCCCCTTCAAAGTACTCCCCTTCCCTACGTATACACTTTTCCCAACATCGTTTCCATTTCTGGAAACGGTCCTTAAACGCATCTTCAGGAATTGCCAAAAGTTGAATTTTGCTTTATGTCTTTCAATGGTGTCGAATCGCTTTCCTTTCAGTGTCGATTTAAGTTTAGGAAACAAGAAGTCAGCATGGGCCAAGTCAGAAGAGTAAGGTGGCTGGAGAAGAACTGTCATCGTGGTT
Organism: Geotrypetes seraphini; assembly: GCF_902459505.1. NCBI lineage: Eukaryota > Metazoa > Chordata > Amphibia > Gymnophiona > Dermophiidae > Geotrypetes > Geotrypetes seraphini. The sequence goes on from NC_047096.1 coordinate 23,552,349, forward strand.
TTTTGTACAACATTCACAAATTTTGACTCATTCAGAACACCTTCCACGACTCCATGTCATGTTCCCCATAAGCCACTTTCAACATTTCATAAGTTTCTGTAATGGTCTTACCCAGCTTTAAACAGTACTTCACGCTGTGGCGCTGCTCATTGAGGTCGCACGTGATAAAAAAAATAGCTTTTCACAAAATCTGTGGTAGTTCGGAGATGAAAACGGATATTAACAAACGGAAAAAAGGAGGTTACTCGTGAGGTTTCAAGCTACTCAATGCCACCTAGCGCATCTCAAAAGAAATTCCTGTTGGCAATTCAAACTGTCCTGGAACCTTCTGAACAGACCTCGTATAGATAGATAGATTCACAAATCCTTGTGGACAAATCGGATATTTTTCTCGGCTCTCCAGTTTTGGTTATAAAAGAGTGTAGAGAAGTGCCTCCAAAGCTAGATGCCTTTACTCCTTGTTATCTTACTAGGAGCGGCCAGCAGGTCTCCTTTTGAGAAAGCAATCTGTGCTCATTTAAACCATTGGGGGAGGGGGGTCTTGTCGGTATTTACTTATTTGTTGGATTTAGCTTATGCCTTTTAATAAATATTATCTGTGTTCTTTTGGCAGGGATAATCATTCATAAGGGTTCATGAAATATTCTGTGAGCTGTCCTCCTAAAGGGGTGTACGTTGGAAGGGCTCTCAGATTAGCATGGTGTGTGTGGCTTGTCTGCCTGAGATCTTGGCATGCCGAATGCATGGGGTTGATATTGAAACTGATTTTAAATGGCCAGGAGAGGCTCCTGGCCATTTAAGTGACCTGGTTGGAGCTAGTCAGCGTTGTTCATCAACTTGTAACTGGGCAGTGCTACTTGTAACTGGAATATTGCTTCTAAACAGCCCACGAATAACCAGCAAGCTTAGGGGTGGGTTGGGAGCGGAGAATGGGCGGAGCATGACTCTAGCCAATTAGTGTCGCTATTCAGATCGCTAACCAGCTAGATAAGCACATAAATAAAGCTGTCCTAACATTATACACAGAGTTTAACCAGGCACCGCTTTGAATATTGGCTGGTGTCCGGCTAAACTCAAATATTGTCTAGTGCAGTCTCCCCGACTTTCTTGAGCTCGTCCCCTGAAGGAAATATAAAGCTGCCAGAGCTGTGCCTCCCCCCCACCTCCCGAGGCTAACGTGAAGTCCCTGGTGGTCTAGGGAAAAATCAGACAGGAGCAATGCCCATTTGCTCCTGCCTGGTACCAGCCTGTAATCCAAAATGGCTCTCTCAGTCCCACAGTACTTTGTGGCCTAGCACTGAACATCTGGGGCTAAATTAACCAGCGACATAGTTTAAAAAAAAAAAAGCTGATTGCCACTGGCGGAATAATCGGCCAAATTGTTGTGCGCACAGTCTTCCGAGGGATTTGCTTGTAGCACCTGCTCTTTCACCCAGAGCCCTCTCGTAGTTCCCTCATGACCTGTGTAAGGCAAATATATGAACTACTGTGAGAAGCTGCTCAGTACTGCTGTATAATCTAATAGGGAAGAATAAAATTAACACAGGGGGTTGGTTTCAGAATCAGTAGGCAGCAAGATTAGCAGGCTATAAAAGATCAGGTTTATTTAGGAAATGTTTCAGTCATAACCTAGACCTGCTATACCTGCGCTCAAAAATAGCTGGCAAGAGATCGTTGGCTGGCAGTGGAAATCCATTCTAACTAGCTAGTTTGCTGCCCCGCCCAAACCTGTGAAGAATACCTGCTTGAAAAATGACTAAATATAGCCTCTTAGCTGAGAGGCCTGGATTTAGGATTAGACAACACAGGCAACTGGCACAGTGGTTAAAAGCTGCAGCTTCTGCACCCTGAGGTTGTGGATTCAAACCCACGTTGATCCTTGTGACCCTGGGCAAGTCACTTAATTCCCCCATTGCCCCAGGGACATTAGATAGATTGTGAGCCCGCCGGGACAGATGGAGAAAAAAATGATTGAGTACCTGAATAAATTCATGTAAACCATTCTGAGCTCCCCTGGAAGAACAGTATAGAAAATTGAATAAATAGTGTGAAAAGTTTCAGTCTCTGATAACCAGACCAGAGCTGCTATTGTGACATCATAATGCCTCATTCCACCAATAAGAGCCAACCTCATCAGTGATGTCACAATGGCTTGATTGTCCTATTCTTGGCTCACTTCTAATACATTTTGATTTCTAGAGTGGTGCAGTGGTTAAAGCTACAGCCTCAGCACCCTGAGGTTGTGGGTTCAAAACTATGCTGCTCCTTGTGGCCCTGGGCAAGTCACTTAATCCCCCCATTGCCCCAGGTACATTAGATAGATTGTGAGCCCGCCGGGACAGATGGAGAAAAAAATGCTTGAGTACCTGAATAAATTCATGTAAACCATTCTGAGCTCCCCTGGAAGAACAGTATAGAAAATTGAATAAAATTTTTTTTTAAAAAACTGCCTCTGGCATTAGATTTATATAGGCATTGGAGCATTGCCGTTACCTCCATCCGAGTCTGTCATTTTGTTTTCTGGCACCAGCCCTACAGCGGTAGCTGCAAAAGTTTGTAAGAAAATATTCAGCATAGGGCCTACCTGTCTTCCAGAGATGCCAAATTTTTCTCCAGTGTATGTCTCATCATTTGAAGGCTCTGTCACTCTCACATTTCTTTGAGCCCCATTCTTTCATTCATTAGAACCTACGTATGTGGCAGTGCACTGATTTTGATCATTGCTTTAATTTTTTTTTATTTTTATTTTTTATTAAGTTTTTATATACCGCCTATCAAGGTTATCTAAGCGGTTTTACAATCAGGTACTCAAGCATTTTCCCTCTCTGTCCCGATGGGCTCACAATCTATCTAACGTACCTGGGGCTATGGAGGACTGAGTGATTTGCCCAGGGTCACAAGGAGCAGTGCAGGGTTTGAACCCACAACCCCAGGGTGCTGAGGCTGTAGCGCCAACCACTGTGCCACACACTCCTTCATGAGAAGCAGGCCTAAAGGACGGAGAGCCAAGTAGTCCAACCAGTAGGAAGAAATCTGAACACACCTTTGTGCATAGCTTACAAGTACATACGATCATAAGAATTGCCATACTGGGCCAGACTGAAGGTAATTCAAACCCAGTATCCTGTTTCCAACAGTGGCCAACCCAGGTCCCAAGTATCTAACTAGATCCCAAGTAGTAAAAAAGATTTTATGCTGCTTATCCTAGAAATAAGCAGTGGATTTCCCCAAGCCATGTCAATAATGGCCAATGGACTTCTCTTTTAAGAAATTATCCAAACCTTTTAAAAACCCTGCTAAGCTAACAGATTTTACCACAGGGGCTGTGAAAACTGTGTGTTTGCTTTTAGGCACTGAATGGAGAGCAGTTTTTTGCCTATGGCAGATGTTCTGAACTCTGTCCTTGGGACACACTGGCCAGTCAGATTCTCAGGTTATCCAAAATGCAAAACCTCCATTGTATATAAATCTCTTTCATCCCTTTTCCTTGTGGATATCCTGAAAACCTGACGGGCTGGGTGTGTCTGGGTTGAAAATCCTTGGCCTAGAGCAGGGATGTCAAAGTCTCTCCTCGAGGGCCGCAATCCAGTCAGGTTTTCAGGATTTCCCCAATTAATATGCATGAGATCTATTTGCATTCATTGCTTTCATTGTATGCTAATAGATCTAATGCTTATTCATTGGGAAAATTCTGAAAACCAGGCAGGATTGGAGCCCTTGAGGAGGGACTTGGACACCCCTGGCCTAGAGGATTCACACATATGAGGGGGTGCTAAAAAGTTCTCATCCCAACCAAGAAGAGAATGATGTGAACACTTGGCGCATTGTATCTGAAGTTTCTGAAACTCTTCCAAAAAATACTCTGTCTTGTCACTGAAATACTGCTCTATTACTACAGTCGTCTCTGAATCACTTGAAAATTGTCACCCTTTCTAACTCTTTTTTTAAGGTTTGGAAACACAATATAGTCATATGGAGCAAGATCTGGTGAGTAGGGTGGATAGTCTATGCATTGAAACATCAACTGCGTCAAAGCATACATCGTTTTGTCAGCCTTGTGAGCAGTGCATTGTCATGCCAAAAAAAAAAAAGACCTCCTTTCCACTGCTTCCCTCTCCTTTTTTCTTCCAGTGTCTCCTTTAATCAGCACAGCAAGTTATAGTAGTACACTTCTCCCTCAATATTCGCAGTGGTTAGGGGCAGAGCTGGCCCGCAAATATTGAAAATTTGCGAATAACTTTTGGGCTGGCTCTGACCCTCCCCCGCCTTCCCTCCAGCATCCCGGACCTTACCTGGTGGTCTAGCGGGCTTTCTGGGCAGTAGCGATCTTCCTACGCTCCTGCCCCATGCAGATCACTCATGCAAAATGTCTGCCGTGAGTTCCCGTAGTTTCTCGAAACTATGGCAGGAACTCCCCACAGCCATTTTGTATGAGTGATCTGCATGGGGCAGGAGCGTAGGAAGATCGCTCCTGCCCCAAAAGCCTGCGAGACCTCCAGGTGAGGTCCGGGATGCAACGTTTCTTTTCCCCCCCAAAAAATCACAAATAACCAAATCCGTGGATACTGAAACCGCGGATTCGGAGGGAGAAATGTAGTCTGCATTAACTGTTTGGGCCCTTGGAAGATAGTCGGTCATTACAACACCTTCCTGATATCCATGACCTTTCCTGCTGACTTTTGGGTTTTGAATTTCCTTGGCCTTGGAGAACCTGAGTGCTGCCATTGAATGGACTGTTGTTTTGTCTCGGAGTCATAGTTTCATCAGCAGTAACTAGTTGTTCCAAAAAGTTGGCACCGGCTCACTGAAAATGCTGCAAAATTAACTTGAAAGTGTCCACTAGACATCGTTTCTCATCAGCATTCAAACATTTGGGCACAGCTTCTGCATATCCAAGTGCTCATGGATTATACACCCAAAACGTTCCATGAATATCTGTAGTGCTTCAGTGTTTTAGCTGATATTTGCCGATCTGCCAAAATCAGGTCATGGACATGGTCAACAATTTCAGGAGTTAAGTGTTTGAGGCCTCCCAGACCTTGCTGCATCTTTGGTTTCAGTCTCCATGCTGAAAGTTTTCATACCACTTCACTGTTGAGTCTGATGGGCATTTGTTACTCAATATTTGCATCATACATTCATGGATTTCCTTTGGAGTTTTCTTCTACAGGAATAGGAACTTCATGATGGTTTGGAATTCCATACTTGAAATTTCCACACTTTTCGTTGACGTGGTTCAATCAGTGATCTGAAACCATGTCAAAACATAGCATTACGATTCTGCAAATTGGCACTTTGCAAAATAAAATAACTCTTTTCAGTGGCAAAATTACACTCAGAATTTAGGAAGTTGGTTGGGCTGAGAACTTTTTAGCACCCCCTCGTATTGCCTCCACTCTATCTGAATCCTTTCAGTAGCTCTAAAGAAAAGCACACTTCATTTTATACAGCTGTTTTCATTTATAGAAAGCAGAACTATACTTAAATCTTTCTAGATTTCTATACTGGATACATCATCTGAAAAATATCACTCTTTGACCTTCAGTCTTACTCTTTGCGATGGTTCAGTCTTGGCGTCTCTTGCCCTTGCACGCTGACAGGCCCTGTGGCTCCCCACCTTGCACGTGAGGTTCCATGATCGTTGGAAAGCTGTGCAGGAGGAGAGAGGGCACCACGGGTCCCACAATGTACAACTTATTATGGCACAGACAGGAAGGTAAGGGAGACCCAAGAGACTATCAAGGCCAGAGGTCAGCAACCTTTTTAAAGCAAAGAGCCACTTTTTCCTACAAAGATCTACAATGGGTAGAGAAGGGGGTTTGAGATACAGTTTTTAATACGATATGAGTATATATGCATTTAACATAAAAACTTACACTAAGTACTTACAGAAAATAAGTTTCGGCAGTGTAAACTGCCTTCCTCAGCATTTTACTGTTGTATGTAAAGTCCCCTGAGGAAGGCAGTTTACACTGCCGAAACTGGGATCCTAGTTGGGACCTTTGTGTATTCCATTTGACGAAACAAACAATCCTGCAGAGGTTGCAGACACTCCATAAAATTTCCATTGGTTGATTTGGACATCTCACTTGCCTTTTCTGTCTCTGTGCTATACTTCAAGGCAAGATCTCGTTTTCTGTTTTGATGAAAAGACTAACTAGCATACCCAGCTGTCTTCCTCTCTCAAGTTATCTACGACTTTGGATACATAAGCATATGAATTTGTATCTCTTTTACTGAACTCTTAGCCTCGTTCTTACTACTGCCCTCTATGTCTGTCCACTCTGCTGACCACCAACGCCCCCTTCGCTGGTAGATTGTTCTTTTGATCTGCAATGCATGGCCAATAATATATCTAACAACCAGGCCTCCTTCACATGTCTTGCTACCAGGCTTAGTAATAATCCAAACAGCCACCAGAGACTTGCATGAAACATCTGACTGCCCTATGCTGGTTGATGTTAGCTTTGTAGCCATGACCTCTTCCTGCAGGTTACCCTAGAACTGAGGAAGAAGACTCTCGCACAATTTCCCAATTATTTTAATGCACCACATCCTTCAATCAGATTAAAAATTGACTACTCCACATAAAAAGTTAACTTCCTAGATACCACGGTTTCTATCAACAATGGCTATACACAAGCATCGGTATTCAGGACTACCTCCACAACTCCAGCTTTCCCCCTTCACTTATTCAGAGCCAAGCCACATGATAACCATTGCATATATTCTGACCCAAGAAACAGAAATAAACACCTCAAAACCCTGACTGAATTCTTCAAACAGAAAGGCTAAAACCCTCCAAATGATCTCCAAGGTGATTGCTTCTTCACTTAAAAGACCCAGGGAAAATGCACTGCACTGCAGTACGAAAACTGAGAGAGACAAGAGTCCCCCCTTGTAATGATATATAATCTAGGGCTGGGAAAATGGATTAAAATCATAAAAGATCTACAGCCACTACTCTAGGAGGATGAATTATTAAAAGAGATTTTCTCAGTTCCACCAGTGCTGCCCTTCCAACAACTATCATATCAGAAGCAAAATCCTAGTGAAAAACAAACTCTGAACAGAGGCTCAAAGGGAAAAGAATGGTACCGGCCCTTGCAAACTATGCTAACGCAGATCACAGGACCCTCCCCCCCCCACACACACACACAGTTATCCACATGGCTGTGAAGTGCTGATGGTGGCAAATGTTTATATGGAAAGCCACAACAAAGCGACGCACCTCCCTCCGTTCATTGGAAACTCTGTACCAGAAAACCTCTGGCAACGCGTTCCAGAGCTTAACTATTCTCTGAGTGAAAGAAAATTTCCTCCTATTGGTTTTAAAAGTATTTCCCTGGAACTTCATCGAGTGTCCCCCTAGTCTTTGTAATTTTTGACAGAGTGAAAAATCGATCCACTTGTACCCGTTCTACTCCACTCAGGATTTTGTAGACTTCAATCATATCTCCCTTCAGCCGTCTCCTTTCCAACCTGAAGAGCCCTAACCTTTTAGTCTTTCCTCATACGAGAGGAGTTCCATCCCCTTTATCATCTTGGTCGCTCTTCTTTTAACCTTTTCTAGTGCCGCTAGATCTTCCTTGAGATAAGGAGACCAGAATTGAACACAATACTCCAGATGAGGTTGCACCATGAAGCGATGCAGGGGCATTGTAACATTCTTAGTCTTGTTAACCATCCCTTTTTTAATCATTCCTAGCATCCTGTTTGCTTTTTTGGCCGCCGCCACACGTTGGGCAGAAGGTTTCATTGTATTGTCTACGATGACACCCAGATCCTTTTCTTGGGCACTAACCCCCAAGGTGGACTCTAGCATCTTGTGATTTGGGTCATCCCTTTGCATTTGTCCACATTAAATTTCATCTGCCACTTGGACGCCCAGTCTTCCAATTTCCTAAGGTCTGCCGGCAATTTTTCACAATCCGCATGCATTTTAACAACGTTGAACAGTTTAGTATATTATCAGTTCACTAAAAAGGTAATAATCTGTTTTTGGTTTGTTTTATTTCAGTTTATTACGTTTTCTAAGTAAATAATTGTATTGCCGCCATTTAAGATATCACATTAACCAACCACACTTCCACTGAAGTAACGTTTGCATCACCAATAAAGAGTTGGAACAAGCCTTTCTTTACATTCTCTTCCCCTCCTCCAGCTCAGCATAAACATTTTTATTCACCTCATTCCCAACGGCTTCTTGGGCCAGTTTACCCCAAATCCTTAGCTCAGACCCCCCCTCCCCTCTTCCATTCTGGTCTCGGGAGGCCTCCAACCTCTTAAGGAATGTGGTTTTAAGTTGTGGTATTTATTACCCTTGAAGTGGATGAACACGATGGCCACACCGCTTCTACCTAGGATAGGATTTTTGAAGACTGCCACTCAGTTCTTAATAACTTAGATTTGCCTTTTCTTAGCAAGTGGCCTTTATCATTGCATTCAGTGTCTGTTCGAAGCAAGTGACCTTGCCTCCCCACTCCTTGCCAAACTTCATTGGCTCCCAATAATCTCCAGAATCCATTTCAAATGTTCCTGCCTGGCTTTCAAGATCATTCACAGAATCCTGCCTCCTCTTATCCCACTGTCTTTCAACTCCTCCAGTCCCGACTCCTCCAGAACTGCCCAAAGGCTTAAACTAGCCTTCCCCTCTCCACGCGGCATCCACTATTCAGGCAAACTGGGAAAATCCCTTCTCTTCAAAATCACAGGTCTTTGGAACAACCTCACCACCCCGCTGCGGAACCTGAGCTCCCTTCAGTTATTCCGCAAACAACTGAAAACCTGGCTTTTCAGCAAATTGTAGCTCTATCCTTCCCCCCTTTCTCTCCCCCCTTCTACACATAAGTTCATGTAATCCTTTTTCTTCTTCTCTACCCACTATTTTAAGTTCTTGTAAACCGTGTCGAGCTCCATTCTCATGGAGATGATGCGGTATATAAACTTAAGGTTTAGATTAGATTAGATTAGATGTGTAAATTCTTTGTCAGCTTTGGTTGCTGTTACCTCTGCCTGTGTGCTGTTTAAGACATCTCCCACCATTTCAATAAAGCTCGTGTTTCTTGTGAGCTTTCGCCTCTGCAGCTTCAGATCGTGACCCACTGTCCTTGAATTTATTTTTATAGCGAAGCCTGTCAAGTATTTGAATGTATCTCCCTATGCTATCTCAACCCTCTAGGAAGGATTGCTGTGGAAAGGATGAGTATCATCAGTGCTGTATGCTTTTTGGCATTGCTTTATCATGTGTAAGAGGAGCAGAAGGGAGGCTTGTTATGAAACAGGTGGGGATCATGGATGCTACGTGTGTCTGCAGTGCTCCGACACAATCGATGAAATTTGGTTTCAAGGGCTCATGTAAAGCAGCTTCAGAAGAAAATCGGTGACCTTTTCCGCACTTGTGTAGCTGGATTCTCTATAGTCCTCTGTTTCTTAATATCTAAGAGGTCAGAGGTTATAGGGTGGAATTTCCATCCAGGCAGATGTATGACTTTAACCTCTGAGATTATGACTAAAGGCAAGACTAATGGAAAGGGAGAAGCAGGAAGTGATCTCACTGCAGTTATCTAAAATACTTCAGGGTACAGCATGATGAAACTTACTGGTACTGATGGCTTGGGATTCTTACCTCCCCTTTTCCTGTTCCCCAACATCTTTGGGAGTATTTCCAGTTTCTGACTTGTCTGAGACCAAGGACTGTCCCTCTGCCAAGGAGAGGGAATGTAGACAGCCCTTCCCGTTCACAGGTAAATATGTGCTATGAAAGGCTATGTTGTAAAAAAAAAGCCATAGAGATGAATATATTTAGGGGTTGAGAGGTCATGTGAGGGAGCTTCTGTATAAAGAGCTCTGTCATTTTCTCCTTCATATAAAGGATTTTAGGAATGTGTTTACTTTTTTAAGATTTGTTATGTAATAAGTAACAAACTTGAATTGTTACTGGCTTGGCCCAGCATCTTCTGTCTCAAATATAAACCATTACCCTTACTGATCTGCCAAACCAGGGGTGACTTGTCCCCTTAGCCCTTTCCCTGTGGTGGGGAGCCTGGGCAATGCTCTGACATTCAGCAGAACCTGATAATACCAGGCTCAGGATTGCCATCTAGTGGACATCCATTGCAGTCCACTAGCCAATTTGTAGAGGCAGTAGCATTTTGTGGTGCCTTCTTATTTCTGGGTTTAAAAAGATATTGCTATGAGACTTTGTATATATGATGTGCAGTTCTTTTTTAAAAAAAGGAAACTGGCCCTGTCCAGTTAAACGGTTTCTTGTGGAAGGTCCCTAGATGGATTAAGAATGCAGTTCAGGTGGAGGTTTGGGTTTATAAATATCTGCAGTTCAGTGTTTCCATACTGGGTGTTAACAAGGGCCAGGATAAAATGGTTAGGCAATTAATTATAGCAGTGAGGTGTTTCCTGAGGTAGCATGGAAAGACCCTTTTCTCCCCTGCTTTGAGGATCTCTTTAAAGAGAATGTGGGAGGGCTATCTGATGGAAAACTTGTCTACTGACTTTGAAAAAACCAAAAGAAACTCTGTGGAATGACGATGTTCCTTAATGGACTTTATTTGAAAATGTCAAAGTTCCAAAGGTACACTAAAATCATCCACATAAAATAAAATCATCCACATAAAAGTAAAGCCTTAAAGGACCTAGTCCTCTAGGGATGCAGGACCCAACACTGTCCGTGTTTCGACAAAATGTCTTCTTCAGGGGTTCCTGGGGGTCCCTTAATGCAAGCAGTGTCTCACTTCCAGCTCACCACATATTAGCTTTCCCACGTATTCACCATTGTAGGACCCCCCAGGGACCCCTGAAGAAGACTTTTTGTTGAAACGTGGACCGTGTCGGGTTCTGCATCCCTAGCGGACTAGGTCCTTTAAGGCTTTTATGTGGATGATTTTATTTTATGTGGATGATTTTAGTGTACCTTTGGAACTTTGACGTTTTCAAATAAAGTCCATTAAGGAACATCGTCATTCCATAGAGCTTCTTTTGGTTTCTTCTGGATTTTCTTCTCAGAGGATATTTTGGGGTAATTTTTTTTGGTTTCTACTGACTTGAAACACATATCCGCCCCCCCCATTGGGGAAATGAGAAGCATTCTGAGCCAGAGTGACTCCTTGACTAAGCTGGAAGTTTAGATTAAGTCAGGGGAATAAGGAAAAGATCTGGATTTGGGAGTAGGGGTACTTGGTTGCAGTATAACTATTTCCTTAATGGTCAGAATTTTGTTTTTTGTGACTCTTATGACAGTTACAGCTATGACAAGAATTTATTAACTGAGGGGACTGGGTCATGGGCATAGGTGATATGTTACAAATATGGGAAGATGCCCAGGTTTCTGCTACAGATTTCTTGCTATGAATAGTGAATGATTCTGCTGGTCTGGTATTGTATTTATAAAACGTTCAGTAAAAGATTTTCTAAATTAAAAAAAAAATGCAGAAAGTTGGAAGAGGGGTACAGGCTTCTAGCAGCATGCCGTGTATGAAGGGATGGCATTTAGAGTGGATAATATACTGCATATGAAAAAATGATAAATAGGTGAATGAACTTTTCAAACATCTTTGCCTCTGGCATGTTTCACTTTAATGCGGAATTAAAGATATTTTATGACAGCCGCGAACCTGCTGCTTTTACACAGAGAGGCCTTTGCCAATGTTAAGAACTGGCATCGGATGCCATGAGGCTAAAGGTCACAGCTTGGAACAGCGTGTAATGGGGGATAAGATTATGCGATACCACAGTGGCACGACAGAACGCATATTTACAGCTGCCTTGGTTTAGGGCTCTTCAGCTTAGAGAAAAGACAGCTGACGGGAGATATAAGAACATAAGCAGTGCCTCCGCCGGGTCAGACCATAGGTCCATCCTGCAGTCCGCTCCCGCGGCGGCCCAAACAGGTCACGACCTGTCTGAATCATTTTACTACCTGCGACAACTCCGAAAAATAAAGAACTACTTTTCAGAGTCTGACTTCACCCAACTACTCTATGCCTTGGTACTCTCCCGCTTGGATTACTGCAATGCGCTATTCAACAGTCTAATGGTGAAGAACGTGCCTCGTCTCCAACATGTATAAAACGCGGCAATCAAACTTCTGAAAAAAACCTTCCATGCCCGTGACTCTGTCTCCCTGGCTCTAGCGTTGACTCACTGGCTGCCTGTAGCCAAATGCTGTTTCTTCAAGGGCCTGATGCTAGCGTTCAGATCCTTGCATGACATGGCGTCGGGCTACGTGATGGCCAAGCTTCCTCCATACGTGCTGAACAGGTTACCCACTTGCAGGATGAAATACGCCTCAAAACTCCCCCTGGCTGTGTCCTACAACTGGAAACTGCCAAACAACATGCATACTCTCACTTCCTATCGAGCCACTGGAATTGACTGTCCCCCGCAGATCAGATCCCTTGAAGGTCTCCTCGACTTTAGGAAAGCAATAAAAACCGACCTCTTCGCTTAACTCTCCTGCCCTTAACCGATGGATTACAAAGAAATGTATATTGATACTAGATCCTGGTATGTGTCGCATTAGGATAAAAACTTGAATTTAATTTCTTCCATGGTAATTACGGAAAAACTAATGTTTAAGTCCGTTACATTAACGGGTGCTAGTAAAGCCTCCTTCCCTCACATGTCCCCTGTTTTCAGCCCCAGCTCCAAACCCAATTTTACCCCCCCCCCAGCCCCCTTCTCCCAGCTTTTCATCAGGAAGGAGCAAAACCAGTTCAAAACTGTTCCACCCACCCCACCCAGTGTTTAACTTCAAAGAAAAGTGCTGCGCCGCACTGATGCTGGCCTCGGCGTCTTCTGTCCACTGCGGCCAGCCCTAGCGGAAACAAGACGTTGTCAGAGGGCGGGCCACAGTGGAGAGAAGACGGCGAGGCCAGCGGCAGCACGGTGCAGCGCTTTTCTTTGAAGTTAAACGCGGTGGGCGGGTGAGCAGGCGTGGGGGAGAAGTAGATGCCGGCAGGGGCGCCTATGCTCCCCCCCCCCCGTTCTGACGCCTATGGTGGTTTCTCTGGCAGTGAGTGAGGGCGGGAGGGGGGAGTCGCTGGCGTGTTTCCTGCCACCGTGTTCGAAAATGGAATTCGACACTGAGGGATCACAGCACACTGTCAGGAAACACGCCGTCCTAAATGCGCATGCGCGCTTAGGATTTTATTATAGAGGATTCAACCTGTAAATTGTACATTATGTATATTGGTATTAGATTCCTAGTGTGTGTCAAGTTAAAATAATAACTTGTATTGAAAAACTTGCACTGTATGGATAACTATGACAAATTGTAACCTATAAACTGTATATTAAGTATAGTGGTAATAGACCCCTAGTATATAACAAGTTAGGATAAAAACTTGTATCATAAATTACACTGTAATTATGACAAATCATAACCTGTTAACTGTCTTTTATGTATGTTCAACCTATAATCAGTTCTGAGCTCTTTGGGGACAACGGGATAAAAACCAAATTTAATTAATTAAAATAAGTGAAATAGAACAGGTACACAAGAATCATTTGTGTGCTGTTTCCAATGGTACAAGGACTAGATGGCTCTAGGAGTTGGGAAATAAAGCTAGTGTCGGGCAGGATCCCGAAAATATCAGGAATTTCTACTTCAGCACTTGAGCTTTTAAATTCAAACTTATAGTGAGAACATTCAGTAAACCAGAAATGTGATCAATAGAGCAATATCTTTTTCCTCTACACTTCCCCCTCCATATTCGTGGTTTCGACACTCGCGGTTTTACATATTCATGATTTGGGGGGGGGACCCCCCATAGTTTCGGACGTTCCCGCCTCCCTCCAGCCTTCTTCCCGGCATCCTGGCCTTACCAGGTGGTCTAGCAGGCTTTCGGGGCAGGAGCGATCTTCCTACGCTCCTGCCCCATGTAGATTGCCAATAGGAAATGACTGCTGTGAGTTCCCATAGTCTCTCAAGAGTACGACAGGAACTCACGGCAGCCATTTCCTATTGGCGATCTACACGGGGCAGGAGCGTAGGAAGATCACTCCTGCCCCGAAAGCCTGCTAGACCACCAGGTAAGGTCGGGATGCCAGGAGGAAGGCTGGAGGGAGGCAGGAACGTCTGAAAGTGGGGGGGGGTGTTCCCCCCCAAAAAAAATCGTGAATATGTGAAACCGCGAGTGTCGAAACCATGAATAGGGAGGGGGAAGTATAGAGCAAAAAGATATTGCTCTATTGATCACATTTCTGAAAATATGGACAGATCAAGAACAAAAATGTGTATATATTTTTTTTTTAATTTCATGTTCATATCTCGAGATATGAGTGTATCTCAGAGTTGGAGGGGAAGACACCTTAAGTAAGATGTTATCAGTTGGTAACATTGTTGGTTTAATCAGATATTGACGATGAATGTGACTATGCTGCAGTTAATATTACAAAATGCTTGACTTTAGCACAGTTGGGTAATTTGCCACATTCGTGATGCTAGCATTTGATTATGAAGGACTGTAGCCCGCACCGAGTGGCAGCTGCGGTTCTGGCCACCTTGTTGGGCAGACTGGATAGACCGTGCGGTTCTTTATCTGCTGTCGTTTATCTGAGTTAAAACAAATCGGAGAAAATGCTTCACTCGGCATGAAATTGAGCTCTGGACTTTATTGGCAGAGAATGTAATAAAAGCTGTTAGTATAATGGGGTTTAAAAAAAATTGGACAAGTTCCTGGAAGAAAAGTCCATAAGCCATTATTAAGGTAGACTTGGGAAAATCTACTGCTTAATTCTGGGATAAGTAGCATGGAATCTGTTTTACTCTTTTGGGATCCTGCCAGGTTCTTTTGACCTGGTTTGGCTACTGTTTAAAACAGGATGGCTTGGTAAACCTTCAGTCTGTCCCGGTACAGCCATATTTTGTATTTAAGGAAGCCATTCCAGACTCAGAAATCCAGGTTAATGTGTTATTTTAACGATACCACTAGAGAATGACACGGAGACAAATTTTTCACCGTCCCCGCAGAAACTCATTTTCCCATCCCAGTGAGTTCTTTTCCTGTCCCTGCCCCATTCCTGCAAGCTCCGTCCTCATCTGCACAAGCCTCAAACACTTTAAAATCATAAGTGTTTGAGGCTTGTGCAGTTAAGGCATTGGGAGATGGGCCTAAGATTACGGTTGGCCCATGTGACTAAGGCCTCTCCTACAGGAGGGGTCTTAAGCCACTGGGACAATCAAGCCCTTAAGCCCCTCCCCGATGCAGGTTAAAGGGGGATCTGGGGGGGGGTTTCCGGCAATAGGGATTGGACATCCCTCCTGCCATGGGCGGTGCCAGGCAGGAGGGACTGGGCATCTCTCTTGCCGCATTTGTTCGGTGGAGGGAGCTACTGGACAGGAGGGACTTGGCATCCCTCCTGCTGCACGATGTTTTGGGGGGGGAAGGGGGGTTCCTTCAAGCAGGAGGGATTGGGCATCCCTCCTGCCGGTAGTCTTGACGGGGGATGGAGATGGGTTGCCGCTAAACTTATCACAACAGGATAAGCTAGGATAAGCTCAGTGGCAATCTGATTCTCTAACCGGTATCTGTAACCTGGATGTCGGTTAGAGAATAGGGTTCTTTTAGGCGGGCTTAGGCACAATTCTGTATGGGACGCCCGTGTGCGATTTCTCAAAAGCCGCTTAGGCGGCTTCTGAGACCAGGCGTCCGATACAGAATCCAGGCCAATGTGACTAGTGGCAGGGAGGAAAAGGTTGGTATATACTGTGGGTGGAAAGATAGTGAAAATGAGCAGATCAGCTGGTGCAACAGGATGCGAGAAGAGGTCATGTATTGACTGCTGACAGCACGAGAGTTCTTCGCTCGCGTAATGACCATTGCTTGGTTTTTCCTCCACTTTTCACCGGCACATTAGGATTCTACAAGAAATGGAGGAGAGGGGGTGGGTTGTTTCTTGCTCCCCTGCCTTTTGGAATGCTTTACCCTCGGGACTGCTCTGAGCGCTTTTTCGAAATTCAAAACTAAAGTCTCATCTATTCTCAAAGGCATTTTCCCCTTAGCAAACTAACCACGGAAGCTAGGGCATGGCAGCAACCATGGATGTTTGTGTTTAAAGGGTAAAGAGGATTTGACTTCATATACCGCTTTTTCTGTGCGGTTTACATATTTCAGCTGCTCAACATTGTCCCGAGACTTATGACAGCAGGGCTGCTTCCCAGGAGGAGGCGAGAAGCCAGCCGGTCCCCAGGCCAAAAGCTGTAGTAGGTCAGTCAATGGAACATGAGCGCTGTGGGCCTGAAGTCAAGAGTCCCTCAGAGATAATGACAGATTGAGACACTTATTTTCTCTGACTGAAGAGCTGGTTAGGAATGACAGTCACAAAAGGTCTCTTCACAGATGATCTTTGGATACTTCTTGGATCTTACTCTTTCCTTCATCTCTCCCTCAGCAACCCTGGGATGCTCTTGGCTGCACAGAAAGATAGACAAGTTAGGTTGGAGCTGGCACTGAGTCTAGGAGATTGCTTGTTTTCTGATTCAATGCTCTCTCCCCGCTCATTCGTTTTCATCAGGTTAGTTTTGCTGTGCTGCATGGAGAGACACACACACATAAGCTCTAGCCCACAGAATCAAAGGAAGGTCTATCCCGCATTACTGTCGTTTCACCTTACACGGCCGCTTTCACATTAGATCCTGACATGCCTCGTGTCTTACTTGGTTCAGAAATAGAGAATGACACGGGGACAAATTTGTCCCCGTAGGAACTCAATTTCCCTGTCCCGTCCCCGCAAGTTTTGTCGCTGTCCTTTCCCATTTCTGTAAGCTCTGCCTTAACCGCAAAAGCCTCAAACACTTATGATTTTAAAGTGTTTGAGGCTTCTGCAGATGAGGACAGAGCTTAGGCATTGGTGGAATGAGGCATTATGACATCACAATCTGAGCTCTAGAATGTTGTTACTTATGGTTTTAAAGTGTTTGAGGCTTGTGCAGATGAGGACAGAGCTTAGGCATTGGTGGAATGAGGCATTATGACATCACAATCTGAGCTCTGGAATGTTGCTACGTATGATTTTAAAGTGTTTGAGGCTTGTGCAGATGAGGACGGAGCTTAGGCACTGGTGGAATGAGGCATTATGACATCACTATCTGAGCACTAGAATGTTGCTACTTATGATTTTAAAGTGTTTGAGGCTTGTATAGATGAGGATGGAGTTCCAGGAATGGGGCAGGGAAAGGAAAAGAATTCACGGGGATGGGGAAAAATTTGTCCTCGTGTCATTCTCTATTCAGAAACATACAGTACATTTGTGGTATTCAATGTTGGAACTTCCTAATCAAGAGACATAGGCGAAACATAGAAACATGAGGGCAGAGAAAGGCCAAATGGACCATTCGGTCTGCTCATGTGCAGCATCCACTATCTCTTCCTCTCCAGAGATCATACAGGCCGGACCCATGCTTTCTTGAATTCAGACACAGTCTTTGACTCCACCACCTGTACCAGGAAGCTGGTAAATGGTCTGGTGGAGATGACACTCAGTCAGTAGCAGACATTCGACCTAACTTTTTATCCCAACTAGTGGTTTAATATTCTAAGCAGGAGATGACACCTTGTCCCATACAGCAGATGCTCTCCACCCCGTGTCAGTAAGGGCTAAAGTTCAGAAGGAGGCTGAGATAAAGTATGACACATACCTGGTGAGTGGTGACCCTCGCAGATGAATCTTTCCTCAGAGGGGGATTGATAAGGGCTGTGCATCACAGCGAATCGGTGTCGATGAACATTCTCCTCCACCCCTTTACTGCACCACACTCGGGCACTAGACACGGCAGGGCCCTGAAATGCTCCAGGATTTATGTAAGTTTCTTTTAACTTCCTTCCATATGGAGGTGCTGATGGCATTGACAGGCTAGAAGTAGAGGTCTGCACGGGAACGGGGATCGCGGGAATCCCGCGGGAATCCCCCCTAACCCACGGGACTCCCACGGGGACCCTCCTGTAGCCAATGGGACTCCCACGGGGATGGAAGGCTTTGGAAGCAGGGTTCGTCCATATAATTTAAATGGACACGTCAGCCTTAGTAAAAGAGGGGGTTTATAAGTTAATTATCTGAACAGAAAACAAAAAAAAGGATTCCACCAAAGAGATTCCACAAGGAAAACAGCAAAAGAAACTGTGGAATTGATGATCCTTTCAGAAGTAATTGCTGCTTTTTATGGGGGACGGACGGGGATGGAGGTAATTCCTTGTGGGGATGGATGGGTCGGAAAGGATCCTGGCGGGGATGGGTGGAATTTCTGTCCCCGCTCAACTCTCTAGTTAGAAGTGTCTTAGGACCTGTGAAGTGTAGGATATTTTCTCCGAAGTCGAATAAGACACTATGTATCACATTTGGGTGACGGAGCCGGGCACTGGCACTACCCAGTTCGCAGGGCCAGCAGTCCTTGATTTTTCCAGGGAGCATATCCGTCGTGTTTGTCAGCTCTCCTCAGCTCGTCTCTTTCTAAACATTTTGGAGCCTTCTTTAGTGGTACGTGGGACCTCTTTTCCTTTGTTTACTTCAGGGCTGCTGACTGTTTAAATCAGTGGTTCAAAACCCTGTCCTAGAGGACCCCCAGGCCAATCGGGTTTTCAAGCTAGCCCTAATGAATATGCATGAGAGAGATTTGCATATAATGGAAGTGACAGGCATGCAAATTTGCTCCATGCATATTCATTATTGCTAGCCTGAAAACCTGATTGGCCTGGGGAGGTTTAAATCATTTGGTTGGAGCTAGCTTCTAATATTCAACAGTAGTTAACTGGCTAAGTGCCACTGAATATTGTGGTTAGCACCTAAATCAAAACTGACTGTTAGGGGTGTTTCAGAGCCAGAGTCAGCACTTGGCCGCTTAAGTGCTGATATTGAGCCCTTAAGGTATTCTGCCAGGGTCGTTATACCCACATTACTCCTCTCTCAGGTCGCTTCACTGGCTCCCTGTCCCTCTTCGTATACAAATCAAACTCTTCTTACTAACATTTAAGTGTACTCGCTCTGCAGCTCCTCAGTATCTCTCCTCTCTTATTACGCCCTATAACACCCCCCCCCCCGAAACTCCGTTCGTCAGACAAGTCCCTCCTGTCTGTACCCTTCTCCTCTACTGCCTACTCCCATCTTCGCCCCTTGCTGTGCCACATGCCTGGAACAACCTGCCTGGCTCGTTATGTTAGGCTCTGTCTCTGGTGGTATTCAAATCCAGACTGAAAGCCCACTTTGTTGAAGCTGCATTTAAAGCCTAACCCTCCCATTAGAGAATGACACGGTGACAAAATTCATCACCGTTCCCGTCCCCGCGGATAACCGCGGGAAACCATCTTCATGTCATTATTTAAGGAGAAAGGGAAGAACCACTAACCCTTAAGCTTTGCTTTGAAGAATGCTGGTGTAGAAGGACCGAGGTTGAAACAGACACTACAGAATGACAGTCTCTGGTATCCAGAGCAGATATTGTGATGTCATAATGCCTCATTCCACCGGTGCCTAAGAGCCAATCACATCAGTGAAGTCACAATGGCTTCATTATCCTTGGCTCACATAAGAATCAGAGTATGAATGGCCACAACCACTGACCCACAAGTTTTGCTTTGAAGAATGCTGGTGTAGAAGGACTGAGGTTGAAATAGACACTAGAAAATGACATGGGATTATTTCCCGCAGTTATCCGCGGGAACGGGAACGGGTGATGAATTTTGTCACCGTGTCATTCTCTACCTCCCATCATATCTGTCTTTCATCCCCTCTTAACATGGCTTACTGGCCAAAAAAGCTTAGATAAAACAGAAACTGTGGGTGAAGGAGAAAGAGAGGAGTCAAATATGGACCAGGGTATGTCCAACAGAGAGGTGGTAGAGAGAAGGGAAGAAAAGATAATCATTCATGAATTTTGGTCTCTCTCTTTCTTCCTCCCCCTGCCCCGATTTCTTCCCGATCCTCATTCCTGCCTGTGGAAGTCTCCAAGGCTCATTCTAGGATCACTCTTCTCTGTACTTTTTACACATTCTCCATGACTGCTCACCTAAAGACCTTTGGCTTTAAGGAAGATTTTTACAAAGGATTTTCTCCATGTAAAGCCTGTTTTACCCATTGAAAAGGCTTTTTATAAAATTGCACAGTGTATACACACTGAAAGATCACATGTATTCGTGGACCATGTTCCCAGAGGCGCAGTTTGGGTGGAATGGAAGTGGAGTTGTGATGTCCACGTGTATTTTATAAAATACTCTGGTACATGCATAAAGTTCCCGCACACTTTACGTACACCATCTTTGAGTATAAATTTGTTTGAATTTGCACATTGATGGGACTGGCTCTGGCACATGGTGGGCTCCTGGATGTTGTCTTTTTATAATATAGGCCGCTTCTTAGAGCTCCGCATATATGGATTGCTCCCCTATAACCCTGAACTTCTTTCAGCCATCAAGTACTGTCATTAGGATTTCTTTTTGGCTTTTTCTGCATTTTTTTTTTTTTTTTTCAGACTCTTCAAGTCAAAACCAGTCTGTTGGAGAGGCAGAAGCTGAGCACTGAAAAGGTGGAGCTCAGTAAACAGTATAAAAGGCAAAAAAAGATCTGGCCAAAGAATGAGGCTTTAGAAATAGATTTAAACAGGCGCCAACAAAATTTTATGCCACGTATCAGCATAACAAATTGTTACTTTTAATGGCACCACCTTAATATTCTTTTTTTAAATTATTTATAAAATTTTGAACAATTACCAAGCATAAACATCTTGTACAGAAAAGTGTAATCAAAGACATATTAACTTAAATTTACTTTCAAAACTTGAAAGATGGATCAAATTATTAAAATAAAAACAAAAAGACAAGCTCACTTGATCACACACTAGTCCTCTAATCTCGGATCCAAGACTTAAAGAGTAGAGAGGTTAAACTCACATATTTATCAAAGAAAGCCCTATATCTACTGCAGCGCAGAGAACTAATCTTTATTAGGCGCAGATTTTATTCCATTTTCAAGACGTTTCATTGAGAGAAAACTTATCAAATGAGATGGGTCTACAAAAACATATTTCTTTTTTTTTTTTTTTTTAATTTCTTTATTCATTTTTTCATATTACAACAAGTGTATCAGAAAAATACATATAATCTTATAAACACACACTTGATTTTCCTTCATGAATACTTTAAGTACAATATATCATATTTATATTCATATTTTTATAATGTTTTAGATAATATGTAAATCATTTAATATGTATGACAAATATAAATAAAATAACCCCCCCAAGCCCTCCCTTCCTATTTCAGAAACTCTAACCTAATACTTAAAAATGCATTAATTAATTCATACATAATGTAAGGTAAATAAAATAATACCCACCCACATCCCCACTTAACAAAAACATATTTCAAAGAATGGTATCTGACTACACATTTGCATGGATATCTCAAAAAGAAAAGACCCCCCTATTGGAGTCACTCCAGGTTTCAGAATTAGACATTCTCTTCTTTTTTGAGTCTCTCTGGAGACATCGGGAAATATCTGAATATGGTATCCCAGAAAGTCCTTGGATCTATTTTTGAAAAAAAAGTTTTAGGATCCAATCCTTGTATGGAGCCAAAGCCACAGACAGCAAGAGGGTGGCTGGAGTAGCCACTTCTCTGTCCGATTGTTCCAATATAACTGAAATATCCAATGGATCGTCCTGAGATTTCCCAACCTTTTCTTTTTTCCCCACTTTAATATTCTTTAAAATAATATACAATGCTAGACAAAACAAAACAGTTACACAAAGGAAGCATGCAGTGAAAAGATGCAAGAGAACTCAATCCAATTTTGTTAAGCAAAGTCACAAATAAGTAATATTTATTTCTTTTTATTTATTTAAAAACACTTTTATCCCGCATATCCAAACAATCTATTCAGGTAATATGGAAAACTAAGGCCATTTGACTAGCCTGCTCCAAAGTTTTGCACTAAAATATGCATTAAGGGGTTGAAATTTAGGTGTTGGGAAAAATCCATGCTAAGCGCTATTCATTTATTTATTTATTTAAAATATTTATAATCTGTCTATCAAACCTTCTAGGCCAGTGTCTCAAACTTTTTTCGCTCTGGCATACTAAATGGAACAAATGTTTTTCGTGACGCATTATATTGCAAAACCAACAAAAAATTAAATTTAAAAGTTTTTGGGTTTTTTTTTTTTAAAAGTTCTTTAAGCTATGCATGGGTCGTTGTAACAACGGTGACCCTAGACAAGTCACTCAGTCTTCCATTGCCCCAGGTACATAAGATTATGAGCCCACTGGACAGAGGGAAAATGCCTGAGTACCTGATTGTAAATCACTTAGATAACCTTTACAGGCGGTATATAAATTTCTAAAATAAATAATAATAAATTTTAAAAATGAACTCCCCGCTCCCTGGGTCCAACTCAGATTTCCAGTGGCACTTATCTAGTTAGGAGCAGCTCCTACCTAGACAACTCATTTTCAAAATCAGCCTCATATTATATATACAGTGTTGCCCCGCGAATTCCTGGTTTCACTCATTCGCGGTATTCTCCGATCACCTCTTCCTGTACTAAAGTCGGGCTACACCAATCAGGAGCTGCGTGTCAAAGCAGCTCTTGATTGGTGTAGCCCGACTTTAGTACAGGAAGAGGAGGTCGGAGCAGACCGCGAGTGATTTCCTTCACTCGCCGGTGCTCCAGCTGCCCTCTCCCGCCTCCCCAGGCAAAAAAACGTATTCGCGTTTTTTTAATATTCACGGGGGGGGGGGGGGGTCCTGGAACGGACCCCCCGTGAATATTGGGGGTGGTACTGTATAATCATTATTGAAATGGCACTTATTTTATTGTGTGTAGTATCCAGAATGATAGTGGAATCTCAAGGAGGAAAATATGATATTGCTGTATTTAAGTTGTTAGGGTGAAGAGAATTAAGAAGGGTTTGTAATCTGCTATGATGATGTTGTTATCATATGAGATATATGCACTTTCTTTACCGTGTTTTGCCTCTCCTTCAGGAACAGGCCAGGTCTCCCACCATGTTATTCGCGGTTTCACCATTTTCACAATGTTTTTTAATAGAAAACAGTGAATAACATATGAAAAAGTTATTTGCGGTTTTTCTGTGTTCATGGGTCTGTTAATCCCCTTTCACAGCAAATACGGAGGGATAAGTGTAAACTACACGAATTATAATGTACCCTGTTTATAGAGTCACGTGAAAGTTGAAATGATAAGTTAAATGGCTGATCCGGATAAAATCAGTCCTGTTGTGTGTTTTGCACCTTCTTCTTTAATCCCGGGGGTGGGGGGGAGACATAATCACTTGGGGGCAGATTTTTAAAACAAAATTCTGCCTTTAACGTGCTCGCTAAACCGGTTCCAGCCGGATTAGGCTTACCGTGGTCCCTTCTGACTTTCCTAACAGTCTCCGTTACTGCCATGCAAATGTAGTATAATGAGATCATTAATAATAAAATGAGCACTCTGAGCGATTCTCTTTAACCTCGTTGTGCCACATATGCGCGCAAAATTTGCCGACAGGTCTGAGCTGTTGTTGCCTTACTTTCTGATCAGTGCCTGAGCACTGATTGGCTCAGACATCGACAGGAAAGTAAAGCTTGACAGTTCATACCTGTCAGAAAATTTGCTGCCATCAAGCTACCCCCCCCCTCATACCCCCATGGTAGAGGGAGAGATGCCCATTCCTTCCTACTGCCACGTAATCCCCCCCTCCCACACCCCCTCCTTGCCTCAGACGACACCCCACCCCATTACCTTGTTTACGATGGCTGGCCGAAGGGATGCCTACTCCCTCCGGCCAGCAGTCCTCTTCAAAACAGTGGGCCTTTCCCTCTCCAGTGCATCCAGGGAGGGGCCTAAGGCTCTGATTGGCCCAGGTTGTTTAAGACCTCTCCTAAGACTCTGATTGCCCAGATGGGCAATGCAAATTTAGTGAACCTTCTTTACTCTCCGCCAGCCTCATTTGCGTGCATGTTTTTGGGCAAACGACTCGCCTTTTTGACATCGCTACAATAACGTCTGCAACAGCATCCCATCAGTTTTTAACGCAAAGTTTTGACAATCTAGCCCTTGGTCTTGTAGCATTTCATGGCCTCCCAAACTAGAGTTTGATTGGGCCACCTCCCCTGCTGTTCTGTGTTTCTGTCTGTCCACTCTTGACCTGGCCATTTCTTCTCTTGGTTCTGGAAACTGCTGCCTTCCAATTCTGACTAGCCTGCCTTCCAATTGTGGTTCAATGAAAAACATAAAACATTTACCAGATGAAGTATATGAACAAGGAAGCTGCTGAAATGGTTACTACATATCTGATAGAATTCCAACTTCTAAAGCTCTTGGACATCCAGACATATATTATCACATATAGGAATGCTTCTGCAAGCATGCACACTTGTGTTCATGTCCTCTTTGTGTACCTGTGTTGTGTTTCGGGTGGTTTACTTTTTTTTCATGGTACTGTCTGCTTTGGGGGTTGCAGTTTAGCCTCTGTTTATCTCCCCCCACCCAACACCCTCTCTTTTTGGGAGATCACAAGAAGGGAGCAGGCTCCAGTGCAGGAATGTTAGCTTCTGATGACATCTATAAGTAGGGTTTTTTGAGGGGGAGAGAGAGGGTGTGGATAGGAGAAGTTGGATGCTTTTGTTACTGTTAGAGGAGAAAAGGAGGGGGAAGGGTACATTCCCCTACATTCCTGTGGCTAGGTTATCTTACTTTCAGTAAAGCACACATGAGTCACTAGAAATTCCTTGCAGAACATTAGGTTTCAAGGTGCCTGAACTACGAGAGCGGATCCTTCTGATCTACCAGTGCATTTTTTAAAAAACTTTTTCATCCCAGAGGTTTGGCGCTCTCAGATGGACCCTCACACCAGTGGAACAGATCCAGCAGCTAATCCCGTGCAAGGGACCGGAATGAAAATACCTGTGGATAGAGGGGAAGGCATTTTGGATCTAGCTCTTTTTTTTATTTTTTTTTTTTGCAATGGCAGCTCAAGGTGAGCTGCATTCTGGTACAGCAGGTATTTGCCAGTCCTTGGAGGAGTTATATTCTGTTTTAATACCAGAGGCAATGGGGAGTTATTTACCCAACGCTACAAGGAATCTCACCTGGGCTTCTTTTGATTCTCATCCCACTGCTCAGGCTTCTCCTGTCCTCCAGAAATAAATACAACTGCACCTCAGCTAAATTGATCCTGACTGAAAAATTTAGCCTCCTGAAATGCAACTAAAAGGAATGAGCTCCACATCATTCCTTTATTTATTTATTCATTCATTCATTCATTCAATTTTCAATACCGTTCTCCCAGGCAGTGGTGTAGTCTGCCTCAGGCACCGCCTTGGTGGGGGCGCCAGCACCCCTCCTCCTCTTCGCCCCCCTCCCCCGCTGCGCACGCGCCTTCACTTCCTTCCCACCATAACTCTAGCTCGTCCCTGGTACGAGCAACAACTCCAGCCTGCTCCTTGTGCCAGTGTAGGCCCTCTCTCTGATGTCACTTCTGGGTCCGGCGCCTAGGAAGTGATATTGGAGGGAGAGCCAATGCCGACGTGGTCCGCAAGTTGGTGATACTGCTCGCGCTGGGAAAGTTAAAGAAGTGCAGGGCAAGCGCAGCAGAAGGGGGAGGGGACAGGGAATGAGCAGGGGGGTGAAGAGGAGGGTGGGGAGGGGCACCACCACCCTGGGCACCTCTCACCCTTGCTATGCCACTGCTCCCAGGGGAGCTCAGAATGGTTTACATTAATTTATTCGTGTACTCAGGCATTTTTCCCTATCTGTCCTGGTGGACTCACAATCTATCTAATGTACCTGGGGCATTGGGAGGATTAAGTGGCTTCCTCAGGGTCACAAGGAGCAGAGTGGGTTTGAACCCACAACCTCAGGGTGCTGAGGCTGTGAATCACATGTGCCACTCTAGAAATCATAATGTAGTAAAAGTGAGCCAAGTATAGGACAATGAAGCCATTGTGACATCACTGATGAGGTTGGTTCTTAGGCATTGGTGGAATGAGGCTTATGATGTCACAATACCAGCTCTGGTTATCAGAGGCTGAAACTTTTCACACTATTTATTTATTCAATTTTCTATCCCGTTCTCCCAGGGGAGCTCAGAATGATTTACATGAATTTATTCAGGTACTCAAGCATTTTTCCCTGTCTGTCCCGGTGGGCTCACACTCTATCTAATGTACCTGAGGCAATGGGGGGATTAAGTGGCTTGCCCAGGTCACAAGGAGCAGCGTGGGTTTGAACCCACAACCTCAGGGTGCCGACACTGTAGCTTTAACTACTATACCACACTCTCCCCTCACAGCCAGGACTCTGCTCTTCTGGCCAAAAAGACTTGTAATGGCCAAGCTGAGTACCTTAGGATGTGATATAAAAATAGGGCAAAATAAAAATCCTTATGTAGTTGTAAGCGTTTAAGGCCGTACCAGAAACAAGCCCCAGTTCTGACTGAGCTGGCAGCCTAAAGAATCAGGAAATTGCTCCCCCACAACCCCCAAAACCAGAGTTAACAGAACACACAGCCAACTATTAAACATGTCAAGAGTAAAGAATGACTCGGGGACAAATTTGTCCCTTTTCCCGCAGGAACTCAGTTTCCCAGTTCCCGTGAGTTTTGTCGCTGCCCCATTCCTGTAAGCTCTGCCTTAACTGCACAAGCCTCGAATACTTATGATTTTTAAGTATTTGAGGTTTGTGCAGATTAGGGGAAATTGAGTTCCTGCGGGGATGGGGACACACTTGTCCCTGTGTCATTCTCTGCTGCAAACGTTTTAATTTCCTTATATGCACTCTGCTTTGCCCCGCCACCTAAACAAATAAGGGCATAGTGCGTGGCCCCTTTTAAAATTATTACTTGGTAATTTGCCGTTGGAACTATGGAGTAGCTTTTCTTTTGAGTGTGTGTAAATTACGGGCATGCTCCTGTCCACATGGGCTGTTTGACGTGGTCCCTGTAGGTCCATATCCAAACTTATAAAGCTGCATTTGCATAGGACGTCTGGTTAGAAAAAGGGGTAGCCACGTCTGGACGTTCATAATTTCTAGAGTGTTATACAAAACGCTCAATGAATGCAGAACCTTCTGTAAAATACTTATAAGGACATGGGAAAACCCAATGTAGTTGCAGCATGACATTGTTCAAAACAGGAGAGACAAGAATGTTTATAGTTTATAGTTTATAGTTTATTCAATTTTTGATTAAACGCCTTTTCGATATTACAAAGCGTTGTACAAAGTAAAAAATATTAACATTTAACAAAAATGACAATTAAACATACTTTCCTATAGTAAACTACAAGACAACAGACCGTACAAACTGGGTAAATGTTGACCCGTAGGCCATAGAAACATAAGGAAAAAGGGGAAGAAATACACTTGTAATAGAAAAGTGAGGAACATATAAGGGAAAAACACTTAGGAACTGGGGAACAGTATAAAATTAATAGTTAAGGGAAAGTAGTTCCGTTAAAAGCGTCTTTAAAAAGAAAGCACTTTAAATTGCTTTTAAAATTTTTTAGGTTTTTTTCCATTTTTATATACAAAGGGAGAGCGTTCCAGATTGTAGGGGCTGTAACAGAAAACGTGGAGGTGTGACGCGTGCCAATGATTTTTAAAGAGGGAATATTAAGGTTATATTGAGAGATGGATCTTAAAGTTCTTGGGGGGTCATATGGAATCAGAAGTCTATCTATGAAAGCTGGTGTGTTGGTCTGCGTTGTTTTAAATGCCAGAAGAGCGATTTTATAAGTTACCCTGTGTGAGACTGGCAACCAGTGGGCCTTTTGAAGCAAAGGGGTAACATGATCGTATTTTTTTGCTCCCGAGATTATTTTAATGGCCGTATTTTGAATAAGCTGCAAGCGTTTTAAATCTTTGTGAAAAATACCATTTAGTAGAGAGTTACAATAATCCATTTTTGAAATTACTAGTGAATGAATCAGAATGTTAAGGGAATTAATATCTAAAAGAGGGACCAGTGATCTAATCATTCTTAATTTATAATAACAACTTTTTACTATTGCACTTATTTGAGGACGGAATGTTAGCTTATTGTCAATTAAAACACCTAAAATTTTTGTAGTTGAAATTAATGGAAGTGGAATATTTTCAATTATGACTGGAGATATTAATTGTTCTCCCTCTTTTCCGGAGAAGAGAAGAGTATTTGTTTTTAGAATGTTTAAAGAAAGCTTGTTTAAAGAATGCACTCGTAAGTAGCAGTTTTTGTGTGTAAGTGAGTTTGTAGCCTTTGAGTGTAAAGTGCCAGCAGTTGCACTTGCGAATATTTAATTTTTTCAAAAAACTGAATGTGTACTTAAGCAGTGAAGCTATAGGACACTGAGGGGGGGGGGAGTTAAGATACTTTATGGGTATTCACATTATTTGCTCCTTAACATGCAGCAGACAGGCATGAAGCCCTCAGACACAGGCGGAGTGTAGTTCGAGTCAAAAAGAAAAGCCGTACTATTCGTAGCCCTCAAAATAACACAGTCGGTTCCAGTCGCAGACTCGGGCTCAAACATGGGCAACAACCACATCGACCATTATTTCATCTCTTAACAGCTCAAGTTACTTGCACCTAAGTCTAGACCTAGCTGGAACATTCATGACATGGTACTTCATAGATATATAAAGGCGCTCTTGTTTTACCTCTGTAGTCTTCTTTCCTTCTCATGCAATCTCTGGGCATCTACTTAACACAGGGTGCAAAACCTCTGAGCTAGTGCTACTCTTTGTTTCCCTGGAATTTCCTCACAGGTACCACTTTGGGAGGATCCTATCCTTTGGAGCCTCCCTCCAGGAGAGCTCTGAGACTCTGTCCTGGAGACCTCTTCCTTAGACTCCCTTGGAGTGTCCCTAATTTGCTCTGACCCAGGGTTTTTAAACTGCCTCCCTTTTTGAGTACTGATTCTCTGACTCAGTTGATTAGCACTTACCTGCCCTAGGGTGGGAAGCCTGCTGCTATAACACTCACTTCCTCACACCTGCATTAAACAGCAATAATGTGCATTATATTACCATAAGTATTATTTAATGAGCTGCAAAGTAGAGAATGACACGGTGGCAAAATTCATCACCGTTCCTGTCTCCGCAAATAACCGCAGGGCACCATCTCCATGTCATTCTTTAAGGAGAGAAGAATCAGAGTATAAATGGGCCCAGCCACTGACCCTCAAGCCTTGCATTGAAAAATGCTGGTTTAGAAGGACTGAGATAGACACTGCAAAATGACACAAGATGGTTAGAACATAAGACCATAAGCATTGAAATACTGGGACAGACTGAAGGTCCATCAAGCCCAGTATCCTGTTTCCAACAGTGGCCAATTTAGGTCACAAGTACCAGGCAAAAACCTAGATAGTAGCAACATTCCAGTGCTGAGATTGTGATGTCATAAAGCCTCAATCCACCAATGCCTAAGAGCCAACCCCATCAATGATGTCACAATGGCTTCATTATCCTATACTTGGCTCACATAAGAATCAGAGAATGAATGGGCACAGCCACTGACTCAAGCCTTGTGTTGAAGAATGCTGGTGTAGAAGGACTGAGGTTGAGATAGACACTAAAGAATGACATGGGAGGGTTGAACATAAGACCATAAGTGTTGCCATACTGGGACAGACCGAAGGTTCATCAAGCCTAGTTTCCAATCACAAGCACCTGCCAGAAACCCAAAGAATAGCAACATTCCAGAGCAGAGATTGTGATGTCATAAAGCCTCATTCCACCAATGCCTATGAGCCAACCTCATCAGTTATGTCACAATGGCTTCATTATCCTAAACTTTGACTCACATAAGAATCGGAGTATGAATGGACACAACCACTGACCCTCAAGCCTTGCATTGAAGAATGGTGGTGTAGAAGGACTGAGATTGAGATAGATACTAAAGAATGACATGGGATTGTTTCCTGTGGTTATCCATGAGAACGGGAACAGTGATTAATTTTGTCACTGTGTCATTCTGTAGTGCAAAGCTTGCAGATGCATGCAAAACACTCTGTTATTTTATAAATCGGGTAATGCAACTTGCAGTGAACTGCAACCTGTGTTATTCCTGGAGTAATAATGCCAGCTAAAAGCTGGTCTCCAGTCATAGCTTGTGCACATCTGAGAAGCTGAAAGTTTTATGCCGTTGTTAGTTTCACTTCCAGCAGGGCGTCCCAAGATGGACAGGTTTTAGTGGAGATGTCAGATAGCAGCAGATGGGTATTGTTGTAGGAGGAGGATCGCGAAAGATGCAACAACGGCGATAACATTGAATTTATACCATGCAGAAGAAAGGCCCGGCAATCTACTTCTGTATTCCGCCACAAAAACTTGATGATGATCATCAAGTCGCTAGGACTCGAACATGAGTTGATAGCACCTTAACACATAACAAAAGCTGCTAAAGCTGATATTATTTTCCTGCTCAGGATCATTGAGCAGCTAACCTGTGGCCCAGCACTTCTGGGTTGCATCTTAGACAGGCCAGGCAATAAGCCATAATATCCCATTTCCCTTCAAAGTAACAGCACCACATTTCCCACAAAGAGCCCCCACTCTCCTATAGGCCCCCTCGAGCCTCTATGGTGTCTAGAGGTTCAGAGCAGGAGAAATCCCCTGTTACTGCTGCAAAGGGTTGCCAGCATGATTTTGAACCTATCACTGGTAGAGGAGCAACTGGGGATCTCTCCTGCCATAAACCTCAGCAGAGAATTTCACTCAGTGGGCAAGGAGGGGCTATGGGACAATAGGGGGGTTGAGGGAAACGGAGGTTCTTTGTGGGGGTGGGGGGGAGGGCAGCTATTTATGGTTTATTTCCCGGCCCATTTAAAATGCAGCCCAGGAGCATCGCACAGCAGGTTAGCAGCCCAATGCTCTCTGGCAGTATGAATAACACTGCTTGGGAGGCTGATTATTAGCTGTGTTATTCATGTCACAGCAGGTTAGTGACTACCATGGTTAATTAAGGTACAGTAAAAGTCCAGCTTCTACTGATCCTTAAGAAGGACCCCCTGAGCTTTGCAATTTCGTTGTAATGTGAATGAGTGCAGGCCCAGGAAAGACCAGAGCCACACTGCGGTTGCAGGTAAAGGAAAAGATTGTTTATTAAAACTGTTAGGTCAGGAGTCTTTTTCCATTCACAGGTAGGAGGTAAAAAGCAACAGATAACTAGTCCATAAATGCTCCTGCAGGGCCACCTTGTACCTTATTGCCTCTCAGTACGGCAACACACTTGTTCCTGGCCTCAGTGATGTACAGGGCCGCCATCAGAAATTTCTGGGCCCCTTATTGAGCAATCCTATTGGGCCCCCCACGCACCCCTTACCCCCACCCCCACCCCCCCCCCTCCCTTCTTCCATGGGCCGAATACACACATACTTTTCTGCTAATGCTCCACCTAAGCCAGTCCCTTAAAATCTTCTCACGTCCATTGGATGATTTGGCATAGAGGAGATATTCATAAAAAGAACGTCCGTCAAGATCTTTACTCATAGACTGTGCCATTTGCTTTAAATCATCTTCCATCATTAATCCAAATTGCACAATTCTTTCTCTGTCTTTGTCCTGAATGGCATCTGGCCACATTGCTGGATCCTTCCAGTCAACAAATTTAAGAGCAGGCGCGGAGAACGCATTTTTAAACAAATGTAATTTATCCTTGTACTCCTTATGTAATTTTAATCATCTATGGATATGTTTGTATGTTTATTGTTCAAATGGTTTTATTTATTTCCCAAAATTTATTTTTGTTATACGCATTGAAAATATTTGATATTGCGTTTAAATCAAAATCTCAATAAACTTGAAACTTGAAACGAGTGCCCGTTTACTTTTACTTAAAGTTTTTGCTACGCCAGCTTTCTGGTATCTTTACATACAGTGGCGTACGTAGCATATGTAACACCCGGGGCCCATCATTTTTTGGCACCCCCCCCATCTGTAAGAAAAACATGATTTTTAGTAACAAACCACACGTCACACATGAGTACCTAGGAAAAGGCAGCATCTTACATATTGCAGTGAGCAGTACATCAATACACCCATTGTAAAACTAAACAAGCCAGACCAGCACAGATCAATCCTACACCGTCAATCCTAACAGAAAACCATGTCTTTCGAACACACAGAACACAGAAAACACCTTCGCCTAGTATGGAATATGTCATCACAAACTAACCCCCCTCACTCTTTTACAAAACTGTAGTGTGGATTTTAGCCACAGTGGTAACAGCCCTGACGCTCATAGAATTCTGAGCTGCTACCACCACGGCTGGCGCTAAAAAACGCTCCACAGTTTTGTAAAAGGGGGGATAAAATAGAAATACACAGTTTCAACGCTCTAGCTCAGAGGTGCCCAAACTTTTTGAGCTTGTGAGCTACTTTAAAATGACCAAGTCAAAATGATCTATCAACAATAAAATTAAAAAACACAAAGCACACTATACGCTGAGAAAATGTTAATTATCATTCCTATTCTGGGTTTTTTTCAAAGAGGTCAAGGCAGATGACTCCATGCATTGTCACCTCAGTAACAACTATACAAAAATAGACAAATATATCCTCCATCCTTTTTATTAAACCACAATAGCAGTTTTTAGCGCAGGGAGCTGCGCTGAATGTCCAGCGCTGCTCTTGACGCTCATAGGCTCCCTGCGCTAAAAAACACTATTGCGGTTTAGTAAAAGGGGACCATATTGTAAAATATAGACAGCAGATATAAATTCAGAACTGTGCATAGTAAGTGAAGGAAAGTTTTCATCTCTGGGAATTTACCCAGTTAACTATTAAGTTATTTGGGCAAATTCCTTTGAAAACTGTGGTAATACTGCCTCCACTTTGCTAAATTTAAAATAAAATCATTTTTCCTACCTTGTCTGGTGATTTCATGAGTCTCTAGTTGCACTTTTTTCTTCTGACTGTGCATCCAATCTTTCTTCCCTTCTTTCAGCCTGTATGCTTCCTCTCCTCCACACCTCATTCCCTCCCCCAACTTTTTCTTCCTCTCTTCATGCCCTCTTTCTTTTTTTCTGTTTCTCTTCTTTCCTTCTGTTTCCCTGCCTGCCCTCTTTCTTTCTTTCTCCCTGCCGTTCCCCAAGCCACTGCCACTGCCGCTGCCATCGGGGAACAGGACCCAGCAATGGATAACAGGCCCCAAAGCCGACGCCGACGCATGCTCTCCCTGCTTCGGGCCAATCAGTCTTCCTCTCCCCGACGTCAATTCTGCCGTCTGAGAGGAAGTTCCGCCCAGCCAGGCAGCGATTGGCTGGCTCGAACTTCCTCTCCGACTGCAGAATTGATGTCGGGGAGAGGAAGACTGATCGGCCCGATAGATTAGATCGCCAAGACAAAGTGAGTCCTGGGTGATCGACTCACTTTGCCTTGGCGAGCTACTGGCGCCCCTGCCTTAGAACACTACCTAGGACCCTGGGGGAGCCCGGGCCCCCTGTCAGCTCCGGGCCCCTGAATGCAGGACTGGTAGTACTGCCCTGATGGCGGCCCTGGTGAAGTATAAGGGGGTGGTGGTAGATTGCCCCGGGTAAAAACAAAAACCAAACTGCAGACTCCTATGTACAAGATGCAGGCAATGTTTATTATACCAAATATTTTATGCAGTTGAAAATACCACCTTATAACAAACCAAGGGACCTGACACGGTCCTTGTTTCGGAAAACACTCCTTCCTCAGAGGTCCATGGTTGCTAAGGTATAAAGTAAACCGCAATAAAAGGTATAACACAGCCGTCTGTATGATATCCTTCTCCACTTAAAATGTGCGACGCAAAACTAGCTTTTGCTTTACTAGTTTTGCATTGCAAAAGCTTTTGCTTTTGCTTTACTAGTTTTGCGTCGCACATTTTAAGTGGAGAAGGATACCATACAGGCGGTTGTTTTATACCTTTCATTGCGGTTTATTTTAAACCTTGGCAACCATGGACCTCTGAGGAAGGAGTGTTTTCCGAAACATGGACCGTGTTTGTTATAAGGTGGTATTTTCAACTGCCTAAAATATTTGGTATAATAAACGTTGCCTGCATCTCGTACATAGGAGTCTGCAGTTTGTTTTTTGCTTTGGCTGGCGATACTGCAGTTTTCGTTGGATTCCTTTGTGTTGTCCAGATTGCCCCGGGTGCCATCTTCATGGGAGACCGCTGGAGCCAGTGCCTCTCCTCCTCTTCACCCCCCTCCCCCCCCCCCACACACACACATACCTGTTTAAATGTTTGCCGGCAAACATTTAAACATTGCCTGGTCACGGGACCAGGACTTGATGTCAGAAAGTGGAAGATGCTGCTGGTGCTGACTTAACATTTCAAGAGGTACAGGGCGCATGGTGCAGTGAAGAAGGGGATGGGGCAGTGCACGCACATGGTGCGGCAATGCTGGGCACCAAACTCACCTCGCTGCTCCACTGCCTGGCCCGATTCCTCAAAGTTACCAGGGAAGTCTCTTGCAATGACTTAGGTGAAAGTTACCACATCTGCAGGGTTCCGAGCAGAGCTTGGTCTACCTGACTGCAACAGTTGCAGTTCAAATACTTTATACGCGGAGGAGACATGGGGCATCGCCGCTTTCTTCTGGGCCTCGGCTTTTAGACTTTCCGGACCCTACCCTCCAAGCTCCACCCCCCTCCCATGTCACTTCCCCCCTTGGGCGGGACTATGGTTTTTAAGGCGGCTCTGATAATTATGAGAGATTGTCATAAAGGGAGTGGGGCAGTCTCCTAAAGGCTCCCTCACAAAATAGAAATCGGTGCCAGAGGGGTAAGTACTGTTGCTCCTTCTGTTATTCCACCAGTCCCCGAAACCAGCACTTAGCTAGCATCCTACACATGCCACAGGTGTAACTGCCAATGGCTTAAGTTTTATGAGTAGAATTGGTTTTCTGTAGCACAATGGGAATGACATGCATACTTCTTAGGCCTGCCCAAACCACTCCCAGAACATACCTCTGTGGAAAAACTGTGCATGTGTGGGCATATATGTGGAAGTAGCAAATTCTCTAAAATTGTTGCATAGACATATTGGGCCACTTGCTACTTACCCATGTAAATGCCGGGCAAGTCTTCTAAAATGACCTCTGCTATGTCCTAACTTGGAATGAGAATAAGGACTGGGCTGAAATGTGACTCAGAGTTAGCTGGCGGCGGCAGCAGTAGCAGCGGTGGTGGCACAAAGAGAAGGAGCAGACAGAAAATATTAAGCCCTCAAATGAGTTAGTGACGGGTGAGGAGCTTCTCTGACAGGAAGACAAATCTCTTTTCTTGAGCCCCGCCTGCCCAATTCACATGCACAAGAGACACTATGAATGAACATACTCGCCTCTTGTCTGCCTACTGACATTGAGTCACAAGAGGGGCTGTGAATGGGCAGAAGAGAGAAAAAACTGTGCAGTAGTAAAAGGGGGCACAGTTAGCAAGTGCCAGGCTACATTCAGGCTCCTTCCTTTCAAGGAGGCTATAAATAGACAACATCTCAGGAAACTATGTGAAACATCTAGAGTATGCAGCTCTGCTGTGGTTGCACAGAAGGCAACTGTACCTCTGCCAACCAGCTACACTGCCAGTCTGTAAACCGCAGGCACTCAGTGAGGCATTTCTGACCTCCTGTGGCATCTACATCAGCAAGCAACTGCTCATTTCTTCTTCCTGCAGGCTGCACAGAGTTTCCCAGTCCGTGGGGCACAACTAGTCCCATCGGGTTTTCAGCATATCCACAATGAATATGCACATGAGAGAGTACATGCACTGCCTCAGTTGCATGCAAATCTAACTAATGAATATTCATTGTAGATATCCTGTAAACCCAATGGGACTAGGTATGCCCCGAGAACTGGGTTGGGAATGGCTGATCTAGGCTAGAGTTACCATATGGCTCCAGACAAGGAGGACGGATTAAGACATCCGGGTTTTACTTCCATTACTTTCTTTGGAAGTACACGTCCCCCTCCGTATTCACGAATTATGTATCTACGGATTTGCTTAGTCACGGTTTTAAACCAAAAAATGCATTTTCATTTTTCAGGCTATTTTAAGCCCTTTAAACCCCCACTTAAGCCTTACCTGGTGGTCTAGTGGGTTTTCGGGGCAGGAGCGAACTTCCCACGCTCCTGCCCTTTGCAGATCGCTCACAGGAAATGGCTCGAGAGACTACAGGAGCTCAAGGCAGCCATTTCCTGTGAGCGATTTGCACGGGGCAGAAGCGTGGGAAGATCGCTTCTGCCTGAAAACCCGCTAGACCACCAGGTAAAGCTTAAAGGGGGGCTTTCAGGGCTTAAAATAGCTGTGAAAAGTGGGGGTTAGGGGAAGAACTGGTCCGAATATTATTCATGGTTTTTTAATATTTGCGGGCCGGCTCTGCCCCTAACCACTGCGAATACGGAGGGGGAAATGTACAGTAAAACCTTGGATTGCAAGTAACTTGGTATGCAAGTGTTTTGCAAGACAAGCAAAACATTTTTATTAAATTTTAACTTGATATATAAGCAAGGTCTTGCAATATGAGTACATATAGTATACATGTATCATATCATCACAACTGAGCCAATAGTGGTTCTCTGACGCTGCGGGAGTGTAGTGACTGCTCTATACGAGCAAAGTCTTGCAATACAAGTACAGTAAAACCTTGGATTGCAAGTAACTTGGTTTGCAAGTGTTTTGCAAGACAAGCAAAACATTTTATTAAATTTTAACTTGATATACAAGCAATGGCTTGCAATACAAGTACATACAGTATACACACATCACAACTGAGCCGATGGTTTTTCTCTCTCTGATGCTGCAAGAGTGTAATGACTGTTCTAAACAAGCAAAGTCTTGCAATACGAGTACATACAGTATACAGTACACGCGTCACATCATCACAACTGGCCGATGGTTCTTCTCTTTCTGACGCTGCAGGAGTGTAGTGATTGTTCTAAATGAATGAGGTCTTGCAATAGAAGTACGTATAGTATTTTATAGTAAAGTTTTGGGGTTGTGGAATGAATCGTCTTGAGTTTCCATTATTTCCTATGGGGAAATTAGCTTTGATATACGAGTGCTTTGGATAACAAGCATGCTTCTAGAACGAATTATGCTCGCAAACCAAGGTTTTATTGTACGTACAATATTTTGTATTAAAGTTTTGGGGTTGTGGAGTTTCCATTATTTCTTATGGGGAAATTCGCTTTGATATACGAGTGTTTTGGATTACAAACATGTTTTCGGGACGATTTATACTCGCAAACCAAAGTTTTCCTGTAAAGCCCAGATGCCCCTTTCTGTTCTCCTTACTTCCATTGCCTTTCAGTAGAAGTACAAGCCGGATGTCTCGATCCATCCTCCTTTTTCTGGAGTCATATGGTAACCCTTGTCATAAAGCAAGTGTAAGTGCTCATACTTACATGCAGTAGATACATGCATAACTTACAGTATTCTATAAGTTGTGTGTTAAGTGAGACCCCCGCCTTCCTGCAAAAAAGCACAATTCAAGTTAAGCAAGTATTTGTAGAACAGTGCTTAGTTGTAGAATT
The DNA here is from genome assembly GCF_902459505.1 of Geotrypetes seraphini. Taxonomy (NCBI): domain Eukaryota; kingdom Metazoa; phylum Chordata; class Amphibia; order Gymnophiona; family Dermophiidae; genus Geotrypetes; species Geotrypetes seraphini. Next base: position 23,589,849 of record NC_047096.1, read on the forward strand.
TATTTGTAGGGGGGCGGGGGCAGGTGTTGAAGCTGCTAAGTAGTAGATTTAAAACAAACCGGAGAAACAATTTCTTCATTCAACATGTAATTAAACTCTGGAATTTGATGCCAGACAATGTGGTGAAAGCAGTTAGCTTAACAGGGTTTTAAAAAGGCTTGCATAACTTCCTAAAAGAGAAGTCAATAGGCCATTATTAAGATGGATGTTGGGAAATCCACTGCTTATTCCTAGGACAAGAAGCATGAAATCTGTTTTTCTTCTTAGGATCTTGTGACCTGAGTTGGCCACTGTTGGAAACAGGATACATGGCTTGATTGGCTTGCGGGTCTGTCCCAGTATGGCAACTGTTATGGTTTTATGCTCTAAGTGCACATATATGCACATAAATGTTAGTTATACAGTCATGTGAAAAAATTAGGACACCCCATGAAATATTCAGTTCTTTCTTAAGAAATGTTCACACATTGATGGAAAAGAAAGTGATGTAATTTCAGGTAAACGATAATTCATCTGAATCCTAACAGTATTTGTGAGCTGATGCCACTCAAAAGAGGCTAAGAGGAAAAACCCCCAATTGAAATAGTGCAGGATCTGCCCCAAAAGCCATGCGACAATGAAATCTATTTACCTAAGTATGCTAGTTTAGTAGGAAGAAGGAGGTTATGATCATTTAAATATCTTGCACATATAAATTAGGCACAAGAGAAGCAAACTGTTTTTACAGCAAAGAATGTTCTAGAACAATGGTTTCTGTACCTTTTCCTGGATGACCCCCCAGCTGCTTAGATTTTTCAGGATATCCACAATAAATATGCATTAGATAGATTTGCATACACTGCCTCTAGAACAGTGGTCTCAAACATGCAGCCCGGGGGCCACATGCGGCCCGCCAGGTATTATTTTTAGGCCCCCGGTATGTTTATCATAATCAGAAAAGTAAAATAAAACAGTTTTTTGATCATATGTCTCTTCAGCTATAAATGACAATATTATTATTAAGACTTGGCCAAAAGGAAAGATTTATCAACTATAAAGAGTTTTACCTCATACAAAATTGTCATTTCTTTAATAAGACATTAACTATTTTTTCTGCGGCCCTCCAAGTACCTACAAATCCAAAATGTGGCCCTGAAAAGGGTTTGAGTTTGAGACCACTGCTCTAGAACATGAGATCATAGTGTGAGGTTTTTAAGAGAGGTTGGCTCGGGAGTAACATTAGAAAATATTTCTTCTCAGAAGGGTGACTGATGCGTGGAATGGATTCCATGGAGAAGGATATGGAGACAGAAATAGTAATCTAATTGAAACAAATGGGGAAAGTATGCAGAGCATGGTTGATGTTCTTTCCAACCCTTGTATGTGTGCAAATTTCTTGACTCTCTACGTTCTGGTCTGGATGGGAGAGGGGTTCAATAGTTTAGTGTAAATGGAGTAGTATCTGAACATTCATGTCTAGTAGTGCTGTGGAACTGCGTAATAAAATGAAAACAAATGCGATAATATCACTAACTTATTAGATGTTGCTGTCAACAGACTTCAAAGGATGAATTTTACAGTTTAGCCACAGTAAGTATAAGGGCTCCTTTTACGAAGGTGCGCTAGCGTTTTTAGCGCACACACCGGATTAGCGCACACTAGCCGAAAAACAACCGCCTGCTCAAGAGGAGGCAGTAGCAGCTAGCGCGCGTTAAGGCCCTAATGCGCCTTCGTAAAAGGAGCCCTAAGTATTGCTGTGGTTCTCCACTAGCAAATATTAAGAAGGCTGTACACGTCTCCCTCCGTATCCGCGGTTTCCGTATCTGCGGATTCGCTTATTTGCGATTTTTCGGAAGCTGACTCCGCCCTCCAAAATTACATCATCATTAAAGTTATTTTTCCTTTTACTGTACCGATTTAAAAAAAAGTGTATCGCTTACCATTCACTCTGAAAATCGCTGCTTCCATGCTTTCTCCCACAAATTCGCTGCTTCCATGCTTCCCAGTGTGCACTGAGAAAAACGGTGACGGGACTAAATCGCGCGAGACAACGGGGCGCCGACAACTGAGCGCAAGGTTGACGGCGCGCCGAAGAAAAGCACTATTTTAAAGGGCTCCGAAGGGGGATGTGGGGGGAACCCCCCCACTTTACTTAACAGACATTGTGCTGGCGTTGTGGGGGGTTTGGGGGGTTGTAAACCCCCACATTATACTTAAAACTGAACTTTTCCCCTAAAAAACAGGCAAAAAGTTCGGTTTCAAGTATAATGAGGGGGGTTACAACCCCCCAAACCCCCCACAACGCCAGCGCGATGTCTGTTAAGTAAAATAGGGGGGTTCCCCACCAACACCCCCCGTCGGAACCCTTTAAAATAGTGCTTTTCTTCGACGCGCCGTCAACCTTGCGCTCAGTTGTCTGCGCCCTGTTGTCTCGCGCGATTTTGTCTATGAACCGAGAAAAACGCTGCTTCCCCAACATGCCTGCCCAGAAATCACTGCTTGGTTGCCTGCCCAGAAATTGCTGTAGAAAAATTATTCGCGGTTCCAATAATAAAAACGGAAGGCTTTTTCTAAAAATCGCGAATAACATTAAAAAAGTTATTCACGGTTTTTCTGTATTTGCGCCTATGGTCCGCCCGCATCCCCTGTGAATATGGAGGGAGAAGTGTACAGGGAAGAGTAATGTAAGTGACATCATTCTGGGAGATGGTGGTCTGATTCTTTGAGTTCCCCAAAGTCAGTTGAATCGAGCATTACATCAGTAGCCATCTGGACCTAATTAATATCGCTATGCTGCGCGACGAGCTCATTGAGAAGAGTATTTGATTCTGGCAGTGGCTTTGTGATGAAAAGTGTGGATCTCAAAGATTTTGCCTACGCAGCTGGCAATGGAGGGCAGAGAGTAGCAAGGCGAATGCAGAAGCAACGAGGGAGCGGACCGCCTGCCAGTTATGAGAGTTGAGTTTAAAGAGCGATTTGGTGATCTCAAGAAACACCCAGAAGAGGTGTAAAGATCCAAAGGGCCATGCAACTTGGCTCAGGAACGCCACAGCGCGCATAGTGGCGTGCGCGTCTCGGTTTGAGCACATTACACTGATTTTATTTTAAAGGAGCTGCACGGGTTGTCTCATCAGTGCTCGTATCAAGTTTAAGACGCTCTATTTGATATTTAAATTATTGGATGTCGATGGGCCTGAGCTGGTGCGGTCTTTGGTGCGCATTTACTGAGCTCTGGAACAACCTTACCTCCCCTCTTCGGGACTTGAGCTCTCTCCAAGTTTTCCGCAAACATCTGAAAACCTGGCTTTTCTCAAAAAATGTAAGTCTCCCTCCAACTTAGGAATCAAGGAAACTCTTATATCTTGTCATCCCAAGTCCTCTAAATTTTCTTCACACTTCTACCTCTAACCCTCTGTTGTAGTTCCTTCCTATTTCTCCTACTGTAAACCGCGTCGAGCTCTATGAACGTGGAGATGATGCGGTATACAAACCTAAGGATTAGATTAGATTAGATTAGATTTATCAGCTGTCACGGAGTTTACACTCTTAAGGATAAGTCATGTCTTGATGTGCCCTCTTTATTTTTTTTTTTTTAATTCTTTATTCATTTTCAAAATTACATTAAGTGTTAAATATATTCATTCACATTAACAATAAATACATCACTTACAAACAATCATTGATACATTTCATAAATTCTTATCCCTTCCCCTTTTCCATCCCTCCCACCCATATATTCCATATAAAACATATAATAATAAAATTACCCCCTCCCTACACCTTAAGTTGATAAATATAAGGGAAACAATTTCAAATTAATCTTTACAATACTTTGTTAATGGTTTCCACACATCCTGAAACTTCTTAAAATATCCCCGTTGTAATGCAATAAACCTTTCCATTTTATAGATATGGCATAAAGAATTCCACCAGAAGTTGTAATTTAATCTCCTCCAATCCTTCCAATTATATGTAATTTGCTGAATGGCAACACCAGTCATTATTATCTATATATATAAAATCGGAGGTATGTGTGTATGTATGTGTGTGTGTATGTGCCGCGATCACGCAAAAGCGGCTTGACCGATTTGAACGAAACTTGGTATGCAGATCCCTCACTACCTGGGGTGATATGTTCTGGGGGTCTCGCGGACCACCTGCACAGGTGGGCGGAGCTACAAACAGAAAATCAGATTTCACCCATTCATGTCAATGGAAAAAATGTAAAAAGCTGCCAACGCAAAAACGGCTTGCCCGATTTGAACGAAACTTGGTATGCAGATCCCTCACTACCTGGGGTTATATGTTCTGGGGGTCTCGCGGCTCACCTGCACACATGGGTGGAGCTACAAACAGAAAATCTGATTTCACCCATTCATGTCAATGGAAAAAATGTAAAAAGCTGCCATTCTCACAGTAATTCCAACTATAAAACACTTTTTATGACACTATAACCACTAGGGACATCGTTACTATTCTACCACGGACACCATACATATAGAGTTTGTATGTTCTAACTGTGTTTGTAATTGTTTCCTTCATGCACCCCAGTTCATAATGTTATTACATTACATGAGTACTCACATATGCTGAACTAGGAACACAGGTTCCATTCTGAACTGGGAAAAACCTGCATGGAGTTTCTTTTCAACCTGAGTTTCCACATATTTAGTTGTTTAAATCAATACTGAAACTTTTGTTCGGGACAGGGACAAGGTGAAACCGTATTTATCCCGCGGATACCACTTATTCCAACACATCTTCCTTTTCAGTTTAAGAGATTGCAAATTCCAGTGAGACTTGCATTCTCTATCACAATCAACAAATCACAGGGACAGACTATTACATACTGTGGAGTGGATATAAGATCCCCCTGTTTTTCCCATGGACAACTCTATGTTGCTTGCTCAAGGGTGGGTTCACCCAAGAATTTATATGTTCTTGCTCCTGGAGGTGAAACTAAAAATGTTGTTTATAATCAAGTTTTGTGTTAGTTGTATTGTATTCATTTTGTCAAATATTTCACATTATAATTTGAATATTGTACTTTTTATAAAGCTGTAAAAAAATAATTTCATTCACCACTATAAAGTATCTTTATTTGAATCCATTTACAGTGTTATTGCTATAATTAAATACCCGTGCAACGCCGGGCCATCAGCTAGTAAGTAATAATTTATTATTATTCGCAGAAATCTGACTTTTTGCTCTCATTTCCATACCAAATATCACAGTATCATAGGATAATGCCACTGGGTTATCTAATAAATTATTAATTTGGTCCCAAATTGACTTCCAAAAGTTCATAATACATGGGCAATGAAACAATAAATGATCTAAAGTTCCTACTTCCAGATGACAATGCCAATATCTATTAGACAAAGAACTATCTAATTTTTGTAACCTAACAGGGGTCCCTCTTTGGCCGTGGTTAAACATTCGCGTCTGCGCAAGGTGATGTTTTCTGTGCGAGGCCCCACAGGTTGGAATGAGCTTGCTTTGGAGCTCAGGTAAGCCTCCATGGTGTTACAGTTTAGAAAAAAGCTTAAAACTTTTGTTTTGGCGCACCTTTCCAAATTGAAGCAGTGAGTGATGTGGAAATTATCCCTGCTCAGATAAGAGAAGAAAAGAACCTTGAGAAATTTAAATCAAAACTAAAAAGTTTCCTATATAGAGACACCTTTAACTGGTTAGTGAGTCCCGTAAACTAAGCTGGCATTCCCAATCGAAGTTGGCAAGCACTGGTCTAATATATTATAACCCCCTATTGTTCTATCCTTATTTGTCCTCTTTCCTATATCAAATTGTAGTTCTTCCCCTATTTCCCTTTGAAGTGTATGTTCGTCTGTCCCTACATAGTATGTTCCCCTATTATTTATTGTACATCGCTTTGTAATCCTTGGAAAAAAAGCGATTTTATCAAATATGAAATAAACTTGAAACTAACAGTTTTTTCTCAGTCTAGCAAGAGGAGGGCTAGAGAGGTTTTAGGTGTTTTGTTTGTTTCTTTGTTTTGGGGATTTTTCTTCTTTTTCCTTTATTGCTTTATGTAACATGTTAATGTTGTAATTTGTTATTTGTATCTTTTACTCTGTGAATGTTTTATGGTACTCCGCATAGAATTGCAGGATATGAGGAATATAAATGTTTAAATCAATAAATAAAATAATGGAAATAGTAGCTTGGGATCCAACGGGATGTTTTGGAACTAGGCTGCCGAGTGGAAGACGTAGGGGCCCCTTTTTATGAAGCCGCGTTAGGCTTTTTTATCGCCGGCCAGGGCGGTGTTAGTTCTGACGCTCATAGGAATTCTATGATCGTCTGAGCTTTTACCCGCTCTGGCCAGCGATGAAAAAGCCTAACGTAGTTTCATGAAAGGGGAGGCGATAGATAATAAACTGGATGGACGAAATGAGAATGTGGCTAGTCTTTGGTACAGGGTTAAGGAAACAGACGATGAACCCAATGCTGTATGATAAGATAAAGGATATGGAGAATCAGTTGCACAGAGGAACAGTTTGCACATTAAAAGGCTATTTGGAATCTCACTGTATGCAGGTCTTTTTGCCACTGTGGGAAAGATTTGCAGGGCTGTGCTAGCAGCTGGAGAAAATCCCCAGGGAGACTAGAGATCAAGTCTGGCAGGGCTCACACAGCTCTGGTAGCGCCTAAGAACAATCTGCCTTTGGACATAGTTGTTTGCATGAGAAAATTGCTTTCAAATTGCCAAGATGGGCATATGTGAATGGGATGGCCATCCTGTTGCACTCTATGTGGCTCTCTTGCAGATCGCCCTCTAGACTAGAAGACATGGGATTTGAGACCAGTAACAAAAAGCCAAAAGATGCATGCATGCCTATTAGATATAAATGGCTATTTCTGTTCAGGTTAACTTTCCCAAGCATTGGAGCAGTGAACACGTATGTGGACCATCGAGGAGGCTGCTAAGGTAATAAAGGAAGAAGGCATATCCCTGTCAAGGGGAAAGAGACCGAGAAGATACTGGGATCTGCAGGTGAAGTGGGAACAGTTACAGAAAGGACAATGCAAGTTACAGTGACAGAATTAGAAGAGCAGGTTGATGGGCTCCGAGGACTTCTGTAAATAATTGCAAGTAGCAAATTAAGTACGTTGGCGTTTGGAGCAGTGCTCACCCCATTCCTCAGGGCACAGCTAGTCAGATTTCCAGGACACCCACAATGAATATGCATGAGACAAATTTGAATACAATGGAGACAGTGCAGCACTATCATGCATATTCGTTGTGGATATTCTGAAACCCCAACTAGTTGGGTGTTCCCCAAGGACTGGATTTGAGAGGCATTGCTTTGCCTGTGGGTTATCAGTACTTGAGGGAAGATTGGAGTTGAAACTATTGTGGAGTTTGGGGTGGGTGGTGGAACGGGGATTGAAGGATTGAATTTATGATGTGGGCTTGAAATAAGTATCATCTGGGGGGAGGGATGACTCTTCTAGGATGAAGGGCTCTGTGACTGGTTTAACAGCAGGGTTCATAGACAAAATCGTGGGAGACAACGGCGCGCAGACAACTGAGCGCAAGGTTGATGGCGCGCCGAAGAAAAGTATTTTAAAGGGTTCCGATGGGGGGTGTTGGTGGGGAACCCCCCTATTTTACTTAACAGACATCGCGCTGGCGTTGTGGGGGGTTGTAATCCCCCTCATTATACTTGAAACCAAACTTTTTGCCTGTTTTTTAGGGAAAAAGTTCAGTTTTAAGTATAATGTGGGGGGTTACAACCCCCCACAACGCCAGCGCAATGTCTGTTAAGTAAATTGGGGGGGGTTCCCCCCCACACACCGCGTCGGAGCCCTTTAAAATAGTGCTTTTCTTTGGCGCGCCGTCAATCTTGCGCTCAGTTGTCTGTGCTCAGTTGTCTGTGCGCTGTTGTCTTGCGCGATTTAGCCCCATCACCTAACAGGGTTCATAGACAAAACGCGCCATCAATCTTGCGCTCAGTTGTCTGCGCGCCGTTGTCTCGTGCGATTTAGTCCCGTCACCTAACAGTGTACATATGTAGGTTCGCCGATGCAGGTTTATACTAGTATTCCATAAGAGTCTAGGTGCCCCGATATATTTATTTATTTTAAAGATTTATACACCACCTATAACTAGGTAGCTTACAAATAACCATACATATCGAAGGACTCACACATCACATACACACTCACACTCTCTCTCTCACTCACTCCCAAAACAAAAGTGCGGTTGGAAAAAGACGGGTCTTCAAAAGCTTTTTAAAATTCTGTTAGCACACTTCTGCAGATTTATTGATCAGTAGGAAGGGTCTATACATGGGTTACAAGGGGAAATACTGGCTAAGAGAAGCTATAAGATGTGCTCCTTATTCAAGAATCACATATAGGAATATTTAAAGAATAGTGGGAATTATCCTCATGGTTTTGTGCACAAACTTAATAGAACTGGAAAAAAAAAGATAGGTTGGGGATTTTGATCACTAAACAGCATGCAATTGAGAGAAAAAGGTGTTCTCAAGGGCACAAGTTTTTAAAATGCTGAGAATGATACAGGATGGGTATCATTTATCCGGATCTGTATGTACGCCCCAAACACAGATTAAGGATCCTTTTTTTGGTGAGCTGGAATGGGTAATAGACTTTGATACAGAACCTCTCGTAGCAGAACAGATATCAACTTAACAGTTAATCCATCCTTGGACAACTCTGGTGGGGCTGCTGCACAATTAAATTTGATTGATATTTGGAGATGAAGGAATGGGAAGAGACGGGATTACACATTCTACTCACGCCCACATATATCATTCTTCAAAATAGAAGTGATCCTGGTAGACATGTTAGCACAGAGGATGGAGAATGTGGAGATTTAATCGATCACGTGGACTGATCGTGCACTAGTGTGGCTACAGCTAAACTTAGAGTGAAGGGAGATTGTACTATTTTGAAGATGAAAATGTTATAAGGCCCTGGTATTGCTCTATTGTACAGACGCACTGTGTACCATTCTGGTCACCACATCTCAAAAAGATGTAACGGAATTAGAAAAGGTACAGAGAAGGGCGACAAAAATGATAAAAGGGATGGGACGACTTCCCTATGAGGAAAGGCTGAAGCAGCTAGGGCTTTTCAGCTTGGAGAAGAGATGGCTCAGGGTGATATGATATAAACGTCTATAAAATGCTGAGTGGGGTGGAAAGGGTAGATGTGAATCGCTTGTTCACTCTTTCCAATAATACTAGGACTAGGGGACATGCGATGAAGCTACTAAGCAGTAGATTTGAAACAAACCAGAGAAAATATTCCTTCACACCACGTGTAATTAAACTCGAGTTTGTTGCCAGAGAATGTGATGAAATCAGTTAGCTTAGCGGAGTTTAAAAGAGGTTTGGATAATTTCCGAAAAGAGAAGTCCATAGGCCATTATTGAGATGGCATAGGGAAATCCACTGCTTGTTCCTAGAATAAGCAGCATAAAATCTGTTTTACTACTTGGGATCTAGCTAGGTACTTGGGACCTGGATTGGCTACTGTTGGAAATAGGATACTGGGCTTTATGGACCTTCAGTCTATCCCAGTGTAGCAATTCTTATGTTCTTAATGATAGCATTTTAGAGGACCTACAAGTTTGTCAGAAGGAGAATTAACTCGGAATTTATGGGGATAGTATGAAGCTTGTGTTAAGAGGCCAAATTATTTGTATTCCATCTTATCAAAAGATGGTGAATGAAATGAAAGGGAATTCTGTCAGAGAAACAGGAGGGTGACAAGGTGGTATGGCCTGCCAGATACCAGGCATGTTTTGGGTCATGTGACCTGATGTTCATGGAGGTGGAATAGGAATATCTAGGCAGGAGTGGGACAAGGTGGTAACATCTGCTGGACACCAGATTACTGCAGTTGCAACCACAAATGGAGCACTCAAGTAAGCCGAGAGATTGCTTTCTACTAATGTGTTTTAAACAGTTGGAAACAGCAAGAGGTGAACTGTGTGGATTAAGAGCAGCAACAGTGGTATTACATTTACTGAAAGTGAAGCAGATATTTTGAATGTGGGGACACAGCTAGAAAAACTTTAGCAATTCAACTGAGGAGTGTGTGGCGCAGTGGTTGGATCTACAGCCTCAGCACCCTGGGGTTGTGGGTTCAAACCCCGCGCTGCTCCTTGTGACCCTGGGCAAGTCACTTAATCCTCCATAGCCCCAGGTACGTTAGATAGATTGTGAGCCCACCGGGACAGAGAGGGAAAATGCTTGAGTACCTGATTGTAAAAACCGCTTAGATAACCTTGATAGGCGGTATATAAAATCCTAATAAACTTGAAAGCCCAAAAGTAGAGTTGTCAACTTTTTTTTTTTTTTGCTTATTCACTTAGGGACAAACATCCATTCACTATAAATCTAAAATAAAACTCCATATAATAAAAGAAAAGTAAAAGTTTACAAGTTTGAATCCCAATGCTTCTGGGCCACCAGATCAACTGTCCCTGACAGAACCTACCACTAACTCAGGAAAAGCTTCACAAAATAAGTGGGTTTTAAGCTGTCGCTTAAACATTGACAAAGTCTGTATAGACTGCAACCCCTCGGGCAATTGGTTCTAGAGTGTGGGACCCACCACTGACCACAATGTATCCCAAAATGTGGCAGTAGGAACCCAATGAGCTGATAGTACCTGTAAGAAAACTGCTGCAGTGAGTGCAGAGCTCTTGATGGCTTATATGCCTGGCCAAAACCCAAGGTGTAGCAATATTCCATGCTACTGATCCAGGGCAAGCGGTGACTTCCCCCATGTCTTTCTCAATAACAGACTATGGACTTTTCCTCCAGGAACTTGTCCAAACCTTTCTTAAAACCAGCTATGCTATCCACTCTTACCATATCCTCTGGCAACGCGTTCCAGAGCTTCACTATTCTCTGAGTGGAAATGGTGGAAAGGTACCTAAATGAGCCTGAAATACCAGTATCAATATCTTATACTCGATCCCTTATCACCCCCCCCCCTGAAATACCAAATTACAATCATTCAGATTAGTTATCATTAGGGCATAGATAAGAATACACAGCGCACCTGTGGTCATCAGTTGACGTAATTGGGAAAAAACATTTCTTTACAGCAGCTGCAACATATTGATGAAATGATAAGAGTTGAGTCAAAAATGACTCCCAAAATACGAAGTACAGTGCAGATAGGAAAGTGCGCATTGCAGAAAGTTAGTGTCGGCAATGAAAAATGCTGTGAATTCCAAGAAAAAAGTAGAACTTTGGATTTTGCTAAATTCAATTTCAGATGATTTTTCCCCAACCAATCTTAGCAAGCTGCAAATCTAAATACTGGACCACATCTAATGAGGGATCTATCAATAATGATGAGAATCTGAATATCATCTGCATGTTCTAAAGGTAAAAGTTCTTTAAAAAAAAAAAAATTTCTTAACAACATACGTACAATACAATAACACACACTTCCAGGGCAATGCAGTGTTTTCCTCTGCTGCCCCTGGGTGTTTACCGTCTTGCTGGCTCCCTCCTCTGTCTTGCTGCAGCGTTTGCGCAGCCCCAGAAACATTTTTTTTGGCCAATGCGGCCCAGGGAAGCCAAAAGGTTGGACACCCCTGTTCTAAAGCATTATGTCATACTGTACTGGAAAGAAAAATACTCTCATTTTCTTCTGGGCTGCATTTTGATACTATATCACCGGCACGCCACGCGCTTTGTAGGCGGAACCTGCACGTCTGTTATAGCCCAACAAAACTACAGCTAAAAGCGACTCCTGGGGACCAAATTGGTTGTCCGTTATATCCAAAAGTCCGTTATATGCGAGTCCGCTATATGCGATGATTTTCTGTATGTTTATAAAGGTGCACGGCCAGGACCAGTGAACCTCATCCGCTATAGGCGAGGTTCTGTTATAAGCGAGTCCATTATAACGAGATTATACTGTACTTTGATACTGTGGTGTATTTATTGTGAACTGCTTCAGGCATTCCAGGTGGTTTGGAGTGCCTGAAGCAGTATAAAAGTCTTTCAATTTTTTAAAATAAATAAAATAAGCCAGTAGAGGCTCTCTGAGTGAGCTGGAAGCCCAAAAGGAGAAGGAGGAGGAAACTTAAGAGGCCAGAAGAAAAAAACATGACATACAAATGTCTGTGCTGGGAGGATGCAAGCTGCTATTAATAGGTGTCTGAAGAGGCAGAGCAAAAGTAAGACTGAGAGTGTGTGTGGAATTGGGTTGCTGGTGGAGGAGGGTGAGAGAATACAGAAATTATGTAGTCCAACAAAAAAAAAATAAAATGGAGGAGGGGAAAAAGATAAGGGTTACAAAGGAAAGCAGCAGCTGTAGTACACCAGAATTGATCTACAATGAAATCTGTTCTACCCTTCCAACCATATGGCTCTAGATAGAATAAAATATATATAAACAACTAGGAATAAAGCCCTAACGAGGTTATAAGAATAATGGCTTCTTTATATTCTTTAAGGCATGAGAAATGAGGATGCAATTATCCAGTAAATACCGGGATCAGATGCTAAGAATCACACTTGACCCAGTGCAGGAAGTCCCTGAGTGCTGAAATGCAGATAATGCAGTTGTATCTCAGCGCTGGAATTTCCTGGGAGCTAGGTGGGATTCGATTTAAATCATGATTTGAGATCACAAGGAAGGAGCGTGACACTTGGATGCGTTGCTTTAAACATTAGAGTACTGTAAAGTTACAACTGTTGGGTCAGTTTTCAAAGTGTTTTTGCAGCCGTTATAGGTTTTCATCAGCACTGTTAGAAGTGCCATACCGTACCGACTCTTGTATCCCGCAAATGTCAGCTAGGAATCATTGCGGCTTCACAATATTACAATTGCTACAGAGACATAGATATTATAAAGAAATTGCATGGACGATATCATGCAGGGACTGCATGGGAAAGGGTCAATGCACTGAGGAAAAAGTAGTTTCATGACAACATGTTTCTCTAAAAGTCCTGGTAGTATATGGATAGTACCACACACAAATTATAGAGGATAATATTAGCTAATATTTCAAAATTATGGGCTCCTTTTACTAAGGGCGCTAGCGTTTTTAGCGTGCGCTGCATTGCTGCACACGCTAACCCCACGCTATGCCCCAAGAACTAATGCCAGCTCAATGCTGGCATTAGCATAAGAACATAAGCAATGCCTCTGCTGGGTCAGACCTAAGGTCCATCGTGCCCAGCAGTCCGCTCACGTGGCGGCCCAACAGGTCCAGGACCTGTGAAGTAATCCTCTAACTATACCCCTCTATCCCTTTTTCCAGCAGGAAATTGTCCAATCCTTTCTTGAACCCCAGTACTGTGCTCTGCCCTATTACGCCCTCTGGAAGCGCATTCCAGTGTCCACCACCCGCTGGGTAAAGAAAAACTTCCTAGTATTTGTTTTGAATCTATCCCCTTTCAACTTTTCCGAATGCCCTCTTGTTCTTTTATGTTCTGAAAGTTTGAAGAATCTGTCCCTCTCTACTCTCTCTCTATGCCCTTCATGATCTTGTAGGTCTCTATCATGTCTCCTCTGAATCTCCGCTTTTCCAGGGAGAAGAGCCACAGTCTCCAATCTTTCAGTGTACGAAAGTTTTTCCATGCCCTTAATCATTCTTGTTGCCCTCCTCTGGACCCTCTCAAGTATTGCCATATCCTTCTTAAGGTACGGCGACCAATACTGGACACAGTACTCCAGGTACGGGCGCACCATTGCCCGATACAACGGCAGTATGACTCCTTTCGTTCTGGTTGTAATACACTTCTTAATAATACCCAACATTCTATTTGCCTTCTTCGAGGCTGCTTGTGCCGTTGGTTTCATTGTTGTGTCCACCAGCACACCCAAATCTCTTTCAAGGTTACTTCCCTCTAATACTAAACCCCCCATTTGGTAGATGCACATCGGGTTCTTTTTCCCTATATGCATGACTTTGCATTTCCCTACATTGAAGTTCATCTGCCATTTATTCGCCCACTCCTCCAGTTTGTTTAGGTCCCTTTGTAGGTCCTCACACTCTTCCACAGTTCTAACTCTGCTACAGAGTTTAGTGTCATCCGCAAATTTTATAACTTCACACTTCGTCCCCGTTTCCAGGTCATTAATAAATACATTGATCAGCAGCGGTCCGAGTACCGACCCCTGTGGAACGCCGCTCGTGACCCTCCTCCAGCCCGAGTAGTGACCCTTCAATCCAACCTTCTGCCTTCTGTCTGCCAACCAGTTTTTGACCCATCTGTGTACGTCCCCTTCCACCCCGTGGTTCCACAGCTTCCTAAGTAGCCGCTCATGGGGTACCTTGTCAAAGGCCTTTTGGAAGTCGAGGTAAATGATGTCTACGTGTTCCCCTTGATCCAACTGGCTGTTTACGCCCTTAAAGAAGTGCAGTAAGTTTGTTTGGCACGATCTTCCCTTGCAGAAGCCATGTTGGCTCGCTTTCATCAGCCCATTTTTTTCGATGTGCTCACAGATGCTGTCCTTTATCAGTGCTTCTACCATCTTGCCCGGAACCATCTAGGGCAGCTTATTAAAAAGAGCCCTATATCTTGAAAATTATGTTGCGTCAATGGCGGGGTGTATCATTAGAGACCTCAAGAGACCCAACAACTAACCGGAAACAGCATGGAACGTGAGCTGGAAGATGATGTCAGAGAAAGAGAGCAGAGATGCTTGCAGGGAGAAAAAGCTAAGCAGTAATGTTACAGCTCGAGACTGGAGACTGAGGAAGAAAGCAGAGACAGCGCTACACAGGGAAATGGAGGGAGGAAAGAGACAGAAAGAAAAATACAGACATAAATTCTAGCACCCGTTAATGTAACGGGCTTAACGACTACTTATGAAAGAAAAGCGAAAGCATTCAGCTACTCCTTGCTGCCACTTTTAAGAGTGTGGAAAAGGCACAAGGCTCCTTTAACAAAGGTGTGCTAAGCGCGTTAGTGCCCGCTAAATGCTAACACGTGCATAGCGCACCTTAGTGAAACAGGGGGTCAAAGTTGACGGATTGCAAAACTCTTGAAGCAGCCTAAGAGGAAGGCGAAACTAGAATCTGTTGGGAAATGAGCGCAGGACAAGTATGACAAATTATTGAAGAAAGCGGAGGCGAGAGTGTACCTCGGAAGACTCAATTTGAATCCTAGTGTCATCAGATAAGTCACTTTGTTGCATATGTGGTGGGGTTGTTGTTTTTTTTTTTCATTTGGAGACATTTTCAAGAGAATTAAATTGTGGATTTTTTTTAATTTTTTTTTTTTTTAATGCTATCCAATGAGTTTTGAGGCTTTTTCTCCACCTTGTTAGTTGTGTCTCTTGAGGTGACCTAGACGCTAACGCCAACATTGAGCTGGCGTTTGTTCTAACCGTGTAGCGCGGCAATTCTGCACGCGCTAAAAACGCTATTGCAGCTTAGTAAAAGCCCTTAATTTTCCCCACCACCAAATTTCCCTGTCCCGCCCCACCCGGCTACTTTTTCATGCCACCTGGCTGGAAAAAATTTCTGGGGAGAACACTGAGGTCTCTAATGATAACACCCCTCCATTGACACAACATAACAATTTTTGAAGTGTATGGATAGTGCCATGGTACAGTTAGGAAAGCTAGAGCAGAGGACAGAGTGGTGATGGTCAGCCGTCACTTGTATGGTTAAGAGGTTTAATTCGGCTTGCGAAAAAGCAGGTGTAGCTTAAACTAGACATACCGGTATATGTAGTTGCAAGTGGTGAGTGCTTGTTATGTAGTTACAGTGTTAGCGATCTGTTTAGCCACACTAAATATACATTTTTTTTTAATGCCACAGCCAACTTTTAAAATAAACCACTCTTTCCCCCTCTTCCCGGATATATTTTTGATCAAAAAAATGAGTTATGAAAGTTCAAGTGTTGACTTCAAAACCAGGCAGCCTTCGGAACATCAGTTCTCAAAACAAAGCTTGCGTTTCTTCATTGCTTTGTTTGCACGCACGCAGCCTGTCTTACCCGTCAGCATAGAAAATTCATGACAGTATTCCCAAATTCAGCCTATCTTATGTCCTGCTGCTATGATAGGTTGCCCTGCTACAGTTCTTCAGATCTCAAAAATCAGTGCATTTAGAATCAGAAGCTTATTCCTCGGGATTGCAGGAGGAATGTGTTCTGGCATTTACTTTTGTCTTAATTTGCCTCCTTGCTCAGATTTACTCCATCCTTTAAAATCCTCTATTTGCTGACCACCTTTGTCCTTGCACTTTTAGAGAGCGACGTTAGTGCTGGACTCCGTATACTAATAAACTGCCTGCAAGATTTTATTGAGGTCTGCTGTGTTTTATTTCCTTATTCTACTGTTAGCATTGGGAGTTATGATTACTATTCGTGATGATATAATTGAGAGAAGTCATTTGTTTTTAAAAAAAAAAGAGCATTCATATTAAGGGGGACATTATAAAGATGTGGTAAAAGGCCAGTTTTTCTGCATCCTAATTTACTGAGGGAGTTCCCACCCAGTGGTAACTCAGTATGGCAGGTTACTGAGTCCTTTGGTATATCAATAACGGCACTTGTAAGCAACCTCAGAAACAGCATTATTCTTCTGTCCAAGGAGCTTTGGGCCACAAAGCCATGGCTAGATGCTCCTAGGCAGTGCTTAAATGGGCCACCCAAAATCATAGCTGCCCCCATCCCACCAGAAGCCCCTCCGACTGCAAAGCCTCCTCTAAGACCTACCTTGCCATTTACCTGGGGTCTGGTGGGTTCAGGCAAGCACAATCCCTTGTTGCTCCTGCCTTTGCCAGTGCCGGGTTCAAAATGGTGCCAGCAACACCTAGCTGTAGTCAGTTTGACAACTTGACCCTTGCCATTGGTAATGCAAGACTGCTGCTAGGGGGTCACCAGCTCCATTCTGAAACTGCTGACAGCAAGGGCAGGAACGACTGGGGATTGCTCTTGCCCATCCCCACTAGACCCCAGGTAAAAATGTTCTCAGTGATGACCCCAACACGGTGGAACTCCCTTCCAAAGGAATTAAAACTAGAAAAGGATAAAGACTGTTCTTTTTGCAGAATACTTTAACGATGCAACAGACAGGGGGAGTTGCAACAAAGGAAATAGCTGGCGATTCCCACTAGGATTTAATATGAGCATAGTACACGATACTAGTATTATGAGTGTATATACATAGGTTGCATATAGTATTCCCTAGTGTGTATGTAGGGAAAGATAGAGTGTATAAACAGTATACTAGACCATCAGTGAGTACCATCTATGGTGTTACCATGTATTGTAACACCATTACAAAAGCTCATGTATTGTAACACCATTACAAAAGCTCATGTAAACCGCTCTGAATTGACTCCCCACTCATTAGTAGCAGTATAGAAGCTTTCAATAAAGAATATTCAGCCCACAGTTTTAAAGCCACTGAGAGCTTGGGATATTTATGTTTGTAGATCTTTAGTGTGATGTTTTAGCTTTCTGTTTTTTTGTTTATTATGTATACAGTATGTTTATTGCACACCATCAAAAGTGTTAGATTGTGTGGTATACAATTTTTTTTAAATAAATACTGTATATACTCAAATATAAACTTAGATTTTTGGGCCCAAAAATAGATGTCTTGGTTTATATTTGAGTCTTACTACTTAGCATTTCTATAGTGCTCCTAGATGTATGCAACAGTGCAATCAGACAAACAGGAAAAATAGGGGCTAGGGAATTTCTCACAGAGGGAATGATAAAACAAGACATGGACCAATCTCAGGCCTCTCCCCAGGCCTACCTTAAGCTCTGCTGGTCCAGTATTGAGCCAGGGCAGGAGTGATCCTCTTAGGCTCCTGCCCTGTGCAGTCTCATTACTCAAAATGACTGACACAAGTTCCCACAGTAACCTTGTGAGACTGCCACAATTTTGGTTTATATTCGAGTCAACCTTTTTTTTGGGGGGAGGGGTATAGATAAAGGATTACTGCACTGGGTCTCTTTTCCCTGAAGAAGAGGAGACTTAGAGAGGATATGATAAGAGACTTACAAGATCATGAAGGGCATAGAGAGAGTAGAGAGGGACAGATTCTTCAACTTTCGAATAATAAAAGAACAAGAGGGCATTCAGAAAAGTTGAAAGGGGACAGATTCAAAACGAATGCTAGGAAGTTCTTCTTTACCCAACGTGTGGTGGACACCTGGAATGCGCTCCCAGAGGGCGTAATAGGACAGAGTACGGTACTGGGGGGTTCAAGAAAGGACTGGACAATTTCCTGCTGGAAAATGGATAGAGGGGTATAGATAGAGGATTACTGCACAGGTCCTGGACCTGTTGGGCCGCCGCGTGAGCGGACTGCTGGGCACGATGGACCTCAGGTTTGACCCAGCAGAGGCATTGCTTATGTTCTTATGTTCTTATATACTAATAGCTGTCAGCTCTAGCCTCCTGCTTCAATTCCTCACCCCTGTTTCCCCCCCCCCACCTTCAAAGCTTTTGAGATTCCAATTAGCAGGAGTTTTAGCATTGCTGGTAGGCTCTGCTGTGTGGAAAAAGGAATCCAAACATCCACTATGTGGTCTGAGTTTTTATGAGCTGGTCTCCTAAAGAAAGATGTGCAACTGCTAATAAAACCATTGATTCCCATGCGGTATACCTCACTGGAGTCTGGCAAAAGGCCATCTGCAGCCTCGCAGCACCAGTCTATGGAGAAATTGAGGCATAACTGCATTACCTGTGCTTTATTGCGACACTTACCTTAAAGGGACAGTGACAGCTCGGTGGAGGCCTATCCATGCATATAGAAAAGCATTTAGGGCTACTTACTGAGTACATAAATGTCTGTGAATAACCATTTACTTGTATAAACTGTCTGAAAGGTGAGCTTTCTTAATAGGGCTGAAAGTAAGCATGCTTTTAGCAGCATGTAGGGGAGAGTTCCTGGGACCACCAGATTCTGGGCAGAATGTAGCATGGCCTATGGAAATGTTCATACGGGTGAATTTTCAAAGAGAGATAATTGGCCAGTTAAGGACTTTGCTGGTTAGATCAAAGCCTTTGAAAATCTGTCCCCAGTTAGTGTCTAAATTTAGCCACATAGTTTTTGCTCAGTGGCTAAATTTAGCTGCTCAAATTCTGGGCATTCCTGGGGGCAGGGTTAGGTTGAGGGAAGGCATATTGCTGGCTGGCACTAATTTTTAGAGGTTCCTGCCTGTGCACTCTCAGTTGCAGTCTTAGCCAGGTGTCATGGCTAAGACTGCAACATGACCTATAGACATACTCCAGGCTGCTATCTTTATCCCTGTGCCAGAAGTCATGGCTAGGTCTTCAGTCCTTTCTCTTTCTTTCCATACTTAAGGTTTGGTTACATATTTTCTTCTTGCCTTTTCCTTTCCCAGGTGTGTTGACCAAAGGAAATCAACAACAGGGAGCTGGGAATCCCTCCACTATCATCACCAAAAGTATCAGCCAATCAAATGCACCCTGACAATAAACTGACCAATCATGGAAAGACAGCGAACAGTAGCGCTCAATCCCAGCATCAGAATGTGAGCCAAGGACCCACCTGCAACCTGGGGTCGAAGGGTGTGGGGGTGGGGAATCATGGAGGAAAAACGAACCAGATTGCTCCTGGCAACTCTGGACTGAAAAACAGCCAGAACACTGTCCCAAGCTTTGGCCCTCTGAAGGGAAAAGTAAAACGTGAGCGCAGCATATCTGTGGATTCGGGAGAACAGAGGGAAGCGAGCACACCTTCACTGGACACAGAATCCAAAGGTAAGCTCTCAGCTAATTTGCAGTTGAATCTTTTCAGGTTGCCTGGCAGTGCTCATGTACCACTTTCTACAGCTCCCCGCAACAGCCAGCTTCTTCTACCACCACCTCCTCCTCCTCCTTTCCCCTCCCCACTTGCAACAGCCAGCACTTTTCTACCATTCCCTAGAGCTCCCTCAGAGTAGCCTTCCTCCATCATTACCTACAGATTCTCTCCCCCCCCCCCATACCCAGCACTTCACAGATACAATGCTCCTCCACCATTCCATTTAATTCTGCTACTTCTCCACCATTCCCTCCTCCCAAATCCATATAATTCACCCTACATCCAGCACATCCCTATAGCTATTTGCCTGATCAGCACTCTTTTCATGATGCCCTGCAGCGCTATATAACTCTCCCTACATCCAGCACATCTCTTTCAGTCTCCATGGCTGTCTGCATGATCCATGCTCTTCCATGGGGTCCCGCAACTCCCTCACAGCTAGTGCTCCAATTTTATTTGCTGCTCCCGCTCAGTATTCTGATTGGGCCTATCTTGTCCCAGGCGAGGTGGTACCACGCACAAAGAGGCGGTGTGTGCTGGAGAAAAAGCAGCCGTACAGTGGTGACGAATGGTGTTCAGGCCCTGAGAGTGAGGAAGAGGAGAAGCCCATCAGCAGTGCACACAGTGAGTTTCATTGCAGCATGAAAACAGCATTCAGGTATCGGGTCTGCAACCTTTGGCAAGTCACATAATTTTCATGTGGTTGGCTAGGCCTGGAACCAGAGCAATAGATCTCTTTCTCCCGTTGGGAAGCAAATGTGCCTTGAAAACAAACGTAGATGCTGCACAAAGAGAGAAGCCAGGTGCTGCAGAAAAATCTGGAATAAAATTAGAGTATGACCATTCTCCCACAAAAGGTTTTGTTAAAGGAGCCATCAAGAACCTTCATACACATGTCAGCATGTGCTGTTTAGTTCTGCGCCCTAAGTGTGTTGGGTTCTTTGGCTGATGTGAGAACAGCTTTTCAGTAAGGTAAACTTTAATACAAAAGCATATACAGTACAGGGAAATCCTTTCCTGCTCATGCACAAAGCTTTAGACCTCATGATGCAGGAGGTCTACTGCAACTTGACATTTTATTCCAGACTTGCTCTAGGATTTTACCGTTGAGGGAGGCATATGTCGAAACATGGCCATGCAGGATCTTTATGGGTCTTCTAATAAAACCTTTTTGTTGGTGCATGATGGGAATCTTTTATTTTCTTTAGGCAGCAAAGATGACTATCTAGTCAGAAAATGGCTATTCTTATGTTTGAGATGTTCTTACATAAAGAACTTGGCATTGCTACATGCTGCGGCTGACATAATATAGGCAGATTAGGTGGTGGCCTAGGGTGGCAGCGGTGGCAAAGAGCACCTCTGTCAAAGCAAAACAGTACGACCTAACAATTGCAATAACTCAAAACTCATTTTTGTCCTCGGGGAGATGGGCAGTTTTAAAATGGTCTTTTTAATCGGGTAAATAGCTTTTGGGGGAACTTTGTAAAAGGACATCTATAAAAATTCTCAAAAAGACACCCGTTTTATGTATTTAAAAAAAAACAACATAGGCATCTGTGCTTCACTATAAATTAGAAACCTACCGGGGAAGAAGTGACTTCACGGACCCGAATAACCACTTGAGGTAGTAATTTTGGCATTAAGAAGAATAAATCCCATTCCATTGGCAGCGAAAGTACAGTAAAAACTCCCTTCTCAGGTGCTGGACAGGTGTAAAGTGTGATAAGCATAAAAAGATGAGAGTTTGCAGAAAATAGAGGGCTGTTTAAAGGGTTTTCTTCCACGGCAGCTGGATCCACCCCAAAAGATCACGTGACCAGGGTGGGCTTAACACAGTAGCAGCCCCAATGTTGCAGAGGCAGTGGGTAACCTTAAAAAACAAACCAACGTGGAGGGGTTATTAAAATCTGTGGCGACACAAAACGTAAAATTTTCGCAAGAGGTGATTGAAAAGTTTGCAAATGTTGATTCTAATTTAAAAATTATTGAAAAATCAATTGGAACAACTGAGTCTCAAGTGGTTACATTACAAGCAGTTTCTTCAACAGCAGTTAAGGATTTTCATATCACTCATATGAAATTTGAGAAAATGGAGAACTTACATGGAGCAAAAAATCTACGTCTAGTTAATTTCCCCAAAACTCATTTATTATCTCCAGAAATATTGGTTAAGAAATATTTCAAAGAAGTTTTGGGGATGACTGACGTAGAAAATTTGCCTTTAACAAATTTGTATTATATTCCTCAGAGGAAAAAAGTTCCCACAGAATCAGGTGTAGATCAGTTGGAACAAATTGATTTTGATTTAAATGGTTTCCTAGAAGATTCTCAGGATATAATCCAAACTAGATCTACACTTCTTATAACTTGTACAAGAGAGATAGATAAATCCTTAATAATGAAAGCTTATTTTCAAAATAAGCAGACTAAATTCTGTGGAGATAATGTACTGATTTTTCCAGATGTGGCCCAAGCAACACAATTAAGAAGAAAATCCTTTCTGGCTTTGAAATCTAGGGTGTTGGCTTTAGGAGCCACATTTTACTTGAAATTTCCCTGTAAATGCTTGATTAAATTTAAGGAGAATGATTATGTTTATTGGGACTCAACTCAGCTAGAACAATTTTTGCAACATCAAAAATCTACTAGTAGTAGTTCTTCTGTAACCACATAATTAATTATTTGGAGTTTTCAAAATTTCTAACACTATTATGATTGATCTATATGATCATGTTTATTTTGAGACTTTTTGTTATGGTATTTAGTATTTGTTCTCCCACAGTTATGAGGAATAGAGGAATTTTGTGATAAACCTTTTTTGGTTGTAATACCATTTCTATAATTTTGTATATGTATTATTCTTCTTTTATTACTATGTGTAAGTAATAATGTTCAAAAATTTGAATAAATTAAAAAAACAAAAAAACAAAAACAGAATAGGGGACTAGGAGGTGCTGCCAAGGTGTGCAAAGAGATGAAAAACTGGTTTGCAGAACTAAAATAATGCACCGATGGCTCAGGAGCTGCGTATCATTTGCTTTAACTGCTGCAGCTCCTCTTTGCTGCATTCCAGAAACTGCTGCCTTGGGCAACAGCCTGGTCTATCTGAACGGTTTAGAAAATTGAACAAATAAATAACTAAAATAACGGTTAAGCTGGCCCTGAGTGTTATAAAACAATGGTTCTCAACCTTTTTCTGTTGTGACACACTGAACGCTAAGGGCTCCTTTGACGAAGGTGCGTTTGCGTTTTTAGCGCCTGCGCCGGATTAGCGCGCGCTAGCCGAAAAACTGCCTCCTGCTCAAGAGGAGGCGGTAGGGGCTAGCGCGCGTGGCATTTTAGCGCGTTAAGGCCCTAGCGCGCCTTCATAAAAGGAGCCCGAAAATTTGCAGCTGAATATTTAAAAAAAAACTTCCTAAATATTTCATTGTTGATGGCAAATTTAGTGTGAATGTGCCTGGATGCGCCAGGGCCTATCTACCCAGTAGTGGCTGGCCTCGGCCTGACTGGCAAACAGAAAACCAGCCACTTTTGCCGGTTTTTAGCAGTCCACCAGATAGGCAGCATTTATCTCTCGATTTGTCCATCTTGCGCTGCTGCCGCGGCGGCTTGAATCTGGCCTCCCCGAGGCAGCACAGGACCTCCTAGCTGCAGCATGCTGACGGCTCTGCAGCATCCTGTCCTCACAGGAAGTCGGTGTCTTAGTGGGGGGGGCGTGGACTTCCTATGAGGGCAGGTCACTGCAGAGCCGTCAACACATTGCGGCTGGGAGGTCCCGCACTGCCTTGGGGAGGCCAGATTCACGCTGCTGTATGATGGACCGGTATTTTATTTACTTTGGGGGGGAGGGGGAGATGAGATTACATTTTTTTGACCCACCCAGTTTGATATTTGGCCTGCCCTAGATCTGCTATCTGTCTATGCCCCTTCTACCATTCAATCCCATATTTAAAAAATTGTATGTAACACATCAGTCCCAGATTTATCTCTTGTCATATAAAACAAATATATATTACTGATGTTACCTTAGTAAAAGTAACATAAAATCCATCTACTGTGAGCAATACAAAACCCTATGTGGCAAAAAGAACCTGTGGACAGCAGACCAGCAACATTTTCAGTTCTTATTGAGGGTCATCAAGAAGCAGAAATAAAGGACAATGAATGCAGTGGCATAGTGAGGTGAGAGGTGCCCGTGGACCCCCCCCCCTTTTTTTTATTTATTTTTTTTTTTACTACGCTTCTGTTTGTATGGAGAATTCAAGAACCTGACTCTCAGGATCTCTATTCTCCCCAGCTTACAGACACAGATGGTTATTTTTTAAAAAAAGATAAAGCACTGGCTTGCTGTCTATACTAAAATTTTTGTGATATACCTCCTACCTCTTGGAGACACACTTATGTGTTCCAACACACTACCTAATAGGGAGTCACTGTAATTAAAAAAAAAAAAAAAGACATTGCAATGGTGAGAGGTGATTTGTAATCCCTGCTGGGGGAGCTTAGAGCAGAAGTCAACAAGCCAAGCCATAGGGTTAAGGAGGCCAAAATGAAAATAAATGAGCAAGGGGAAGCGATGACCAGGCTATTACAGCAGAAAGGAGACCTGGAGAAAAACTAACAGTGATCTATGGGATAAGATTTGGGATTTAAAAACGGGCCTCATCGCTGTAATCTAAGGCCCTGAGGCCTTCCGGAAAACATGAGAAGATGCAGATGCAGGAGACTCCTTGAGGCAGGTGGTATATAAGGCAGATTTAGAAGCAGCAGGTTAAGCAGAGGAATCGCTTGAACATTAAAACAGAGAGAGAAATAATTGAGCATAAGGAAACAACCAGAAATAATAAACCAAAGATGAAGTGGCCTGTTTCACCGGAATATGACCAAGGAAAGATGATGGTAGAAGTGGGAACCTTGGGCATCATTAAGTGGGCAGATGGACTTATCACCCATAACATTAAGAAGTAAGTTCCACGTATTACCAGGAAGCTAAAAAGTGAGAACATTTAGATACAAGTTGTTGGGCTCTCATTTCATAATAGTAGAGTCCCCACATTGAGTGCACACCATGGCAGAAGTAGAATAGGCCTGTCCAGGGCCCCCGAAGTAGTGGGCACGCAGATGGTAGCTCAGAGAGACTTCCAAGTGGCATTGAGTGACCAAAGAGGAGAAAAAGAGAACAGCCAGGAAAGACAGTTCATAGACAAAATCGGGCGAGACAACGGCGCGCCGACAACTGAGCGCAAGGTTGACAGTGCGCCGAAGAAAAGCACTATTTTAAAGGGTTCCGACGGGGGGTGTTGGTGGGGAACCCCCCTATTTTACTTAACAGACATCGCGCTGGCGTTGTGGGGGGTTTGGGGGTTGTAACCCCCCTCATTATACTTGAAACCAAACTTTTTGCCTGTTTTTTAGGGAAAAAGTTCAGTTTTAAGTATAATGTGGGGGGTTACAACCCCCCAAATCCCCCACAACGGCAGCACAATGTCTGTTAAGTAAAGTGGGGGGGTTCCCCCCCCACACCCCCTGTTGGAGCCCTTTAAAATAGTGCTTTTCTTCAGCGCGCCGTCAACCTTGCGCTCAGTTGTCTGCGCGCCGTTGTCTCGCGCGATTTAGTCCCGTCACCGGAAAGACTAAGGGAAGAACATAGGAGGAGGGCTGACTGCAGAAAGGATGGGATGAAAATATTAAGAACTAACTGTATGGAAGGGGGGGAAGAGAGAGAGTGGGGGTGGGGTTGAAGGTTTAACAGGAGATATGGGATGTGAAAGGGAGAAGGCTCTTCTTCTAAAAAGCTAAGTAATTTTGAAGTTCAATCTAAAGATACAACACTGATTTATTAAATCCAGCATTTAATTCTATATGCATTTTAAGATAAAATATTTATTAACATAAAAGAAAAAAAGGACAAAAGAATAAAATAATATATTTATACAATGTCACCATTCATTGGTAAAGAGAACTTAGACGGGACCGATGATAGCTTACGACATAAGTCACTGGTAATGAGATGAATCTCAAACCCTTGACTGTGAGCACTTGAGACCCCTAGTCTTCTCTGCACTACCATTGAAGGTGTGAACATGCTTGTTTGACAGCGTATGCACATTAGTTTAAAGGGAGAAGGCTGACTAGGGCATGGGTGTTGATGCTTCATTTTATGCTCTGTGGATAGGAGCGACCACAGGAAGAATACGGGGAGGGGGAAGGGAATACGGTGACTGGAATAATGAATGAATATAGTGTGCATGAGATGGAGTGTAAATAAAATGATGTATAAACCAGAGTGCTGAGGCTGGATCTGCAGATTTTAGAGAAATATTTGGTAGGGGCCTAATATGTGCAATAAGAAGAGTAATGTTAAATGTGGAAGCATCAATTTGGTTAACGAGGCTGGTGCAAGGCAACCTAGCTAAATTTTCAGCTTTGTATTCCCCCACCCCAAAACACACGCCCAATTAACTCTTAATGCCCTAGACTTCCCGCTGAAATTTTATTAATTAAACATAACAATCATAATCACCCAAAGCACACAGAATAGTCCTGAAAAAAATGGGACATCATAAGACCAATTTCCAAAAGACATTTACCCACCCTCTCTGCAGATAAACATATTCATTGATGGCTGGTCAAGACCTATGAATTGCCTTAACTGCAGCTGTTCTGCGCTAGGGTTACCATATGGCTCCAGAAAACGGAGGACAGGTTGAGACATCTGGGTTTTACGCCCCCCTCCCCCCACGGCAGCGCCAACACTTCTAAGTAAAGTGGGGAGGTTCCCTCCCCTCCCCCGAAGCACTTTAAACTTAACTTTTAATCCAGTGCGCTGTCGTCCTGTGCACGTTTGCCTGGCGTGCTTTAGTCCTGTCACTAGGGACATATGACTATAAAATCGCAATAATTGTACACAACTGTTTACTATTTCAAACCCAACGCACTCTTTGGCCATGGTGATGGGAGAGCAAATATAGATATTAAAGGTGAGTTTTTAAGGCAGTGACGTAGCGAGGGTGAGAGGTGCCTGGGGTGGTGGCACCCCCCACCTTCATCCACTCCATCCCCACTACCTCCTGCCGTGTGCCCCCTTCCCTTCCCCCCAACTGCAACCTGTTGCTCGCGCCAGCGTCGGCTCTTCCTCTGACGTCAGTTCCTAGGCACGGGCCCAGCAGGTTAGGATGGCTGTTCGCACCGCGAATGTTAACAAGGTACAGGGGAAGGGAAGTAACGTGCATTCGCTGTAGTGGGTGGGGGTGGAAGGAGCAGAAGGAAAACAGTGCCCGGGCCCACCCCCCCCCCCTTACTACGCCACTGGTTTAGGGAAGGAGCTAACCCAGAAGCTTCAGCAACAATATCTCTTTAGGTGGGCGAGGGGCCACATTAGATACTTAGGAGCTCAATTGACTAAATTTTGCCCCCTTGATGGAAAATGTAATTAGATGTCATTAATGGTTGAGCCAAATAGTGGTTATAAAGATGATGATGCTCCCTAAATTGTTGAATCTCTTTCAGACATTGCGTTTTGGGGTTTTTAATAAGATGTTCCATGTCTTGAATAGGCAAATGTTTACTTTAATTTTTTAAAAATCACCCATGACCAGCTCAACCTATGAAACAGGTGAGGCACTGGCCCAGGGCGCCGGTGATAAGGACATCAAACTGCTAGAGGCATAGAGGTTGGACTGGGATTTTGGTGCCCTTTATCACCTGCGCCCTGAGCCAGTCTCCTCTGGTCCAGTTAGGAGGAAGGGATTTGAGAGAGGGAGGGAGATACTGGATCATAGGTAGAGGGGTATGCGTTGAGTGTGGATGGAGAGATGCTAGACCTTGAACCAACCCTGACATCACCAATCTAGGGTAAGCAGAAAAGAAGATGAGGAAAGTGCTGGGCCAAGAAAACAAAATAATAAGGATACTAGCTCGAGAAAAGTTAGTAGCTTCAGATCTGATTTATTTGAGTTACTGCATCACAGAGCATGTACTATATGAATAATTTAAAAAAAAAAAAAAGTTTAGACCTTCTCTGTGGGTGTTTGCCACCAGCTAATATGTTGTGCTGTGTTTGGCTTTTGACCAGCTTAAATAGATTCCTACACATCCCCATGTCACCCTACCCTTGGGCCTGCTGTTTTGTGACCTTTAATGAGATGGAGAATAGCCATAGGTAAGCAGCTATAGGCCTTAGGAACATAAAAGCCATGCTGAGTCAGACTAAGGTCCATTGAGCTCAGCATTCAGTCTCCAATAGCGGTTAGTGTGGGTCGCAAGTCCCCAGCTGATTCCCAAAAGTAGGTCTGTTTCTCATAGCTCATTGCCAGGCATAAACAATACACTCTTCAGCCCGCCGGTCAATTAGTTTCATGAAGCGCCCTATTGTTTTAATTTTATTGTTGTTGTGTGGCGAAGTTAAACAGCCGTTGCTTCTTTAGCTGTTCCACTCCACTCGTAATTTTATAAACTACTTAAACCCTCTCAGTTGCTTGTTCTCCAAACTGAAGAACGCTAACCTCTTCAGCCTTTTCTCCCCGTTCGTTCATTAAAAGTAATTGAGCCCCCATTCTTTATTAGGAGTGAATGCCACACGAGGAATCCCCCTCTTTTTATTTATTGCATGACGCTCTTGATGGCTTGAAGAGCAATCGAGCAATTCAGTAACCTAAACTAAACTTCTTATCAGAGAGCGCATTTTGTGAACAGAACACAGAGACCTTTCCATCTGACTTTCTGCATCAGGACAGGCAGATACTTGTCGGTTGTTTCTGGTTTTCTTCTCTTTGATGAGCAGGTTTTTAATCCTGTTCTTAAAATGTGGCAGGTGCCAAGTCATGACTGAAGTGACGGTAATGAATTTTTAGCTAGGTAGCAGACACTATAATGAATTAGATTTGGATTGGAATTAATTAATGTCTTTCTCAGGGGTTCAAGGCAATTTACACTTCCAATCAGTAGCATAGTAAAGGGGGGGGGCGGGGGGTGGTCCACCCCAGGCGCCGTGTTGATGAGGGCACAGGCACCCGTCCTCGTCTCCCTCCCCCCCCCCCGCACTGCCGCACATGTACACCGCTTCCCTTCACTGTACCTTTATAACATTCCTTGCACGAGCAGCAACCCCCAAGCTGCTGTCGCGCCAGCATCGGCTCTTCCTCTGACATCACTTCCTGGACCTGCGCCTAGGAAGTGATGTCAGAGGAAGAGTCGACGCTGGTGTGATGGCAGCTTGGGGGATGCTGCTCGTGCAAGGAACATTACAGAGGTACAGGGTAAGGGAAGCGGCCCGCACGCGGCAGGAGGGGGACAGGGAAGGAATGGGGGAAGGGGTGCCACCGCCCGGGCACCTCTCACCCTCGCTATGCCACTGCTTACAGTAGGTATCTTTCTGTCCCTGGAGGGCTCCCAATCTAGCTTTGCACCCGAGACAGTGGAGGGTTGAGTCGCTTGACCAAGATCGCAAGGAGTAGCAGTGGGATTTAAACTTGGATTCTCTGCTCTGGCCATCAGACGATTCCTTTACTTGTGCTAGTCGTGAGATTTGCTATTTTTATTCTGTTTGGCAACATGGATTTTTTTTATCGCTTCTCCTAGGCCATGCTTCACCCTCTAACCCATGGTCTCAAACTCGCAGCCCGGGGGCCACATGCGGACCACTAGGTACTATTTTGAGGCCCTCAGTATGTTTATCATAATTACAAAAGTAAAATAAAACACTTTTTTGATCATATATCTCTCTAGCTATAAATGACAATATTATTATTAAGACTTAGCCAAAAGGAAAGATTTATAAGCTATAAAGAGTTTTACCTCATGCAAAATCGTCATTTCTTTAATGATATTAACTGTTTTTTTCCTATGGCCCTCGAAGTACCTACAAATCCAAAATGTGGCCCTGCAAAGGATTTGAGTTTGAGACCACTACTCTACCCATATTTCGCTAAAGAAGCATTCTAAAGGAAAAGACAGAGAGATTCATTTAAGAACTCTGATATCGTGCACCGATATTTGTTTCTTGAAGGAATGTTCTTAACTGTCAGATCTGCACTGCAATAATTAGGTTGTAACCTTTCTTTTCAGTAGTAAAGGGAGCAGATCTGAGCTCTGAAGTCATGGCACAATCTCATGCAGGTTATGATCTCATCTTTGCAAAACAACTTTTCTTTGTCAGAGGCCTCCTATTACGCACGTAGACTAACATTGCGTCAATTAGAAACCAATTAAAACATTTGTTAAAAAGTAGGCGTGTCCAAAAATAGTGCCATCAACGAGACGCCTTGCAGCGCATGAGGTCACAGCAGGCGTAGTTAATGCTGGAGGTGACCTTGGATGTCTCTGTAGATGCGATTCACAGGTAAGATAGGCAGCGGTAATATAAGCCTTTAATACCCTGGCCTACATTTCCGGCACCTATCTTACATATAAGTCGTGTTCCTGTAAATGATGCCATTGTGTGATTGACACACAATCGGCGCCACTTTGGGGGGGCAGCTTCCGATCACAGCGCTATTTGCAGAATCTGTCACTTTGTGTTTAGTATTCTTTTCTTCATGCACTTTATGATTTGCAAGCTTTCATAGTAACATAGTAACATAGTAGATGACGGCAGATAAAGACCCGAATGGTCCATCCAGTCTGCCCAACCTGATTCAATTTAAATTTTTTTTTTTTTTTTTTTTCTTAGCTATTTCTGGGCAAGAATCCAAAGCTTTACCCGGTACTATGCTTGGGTTCCAACTGCCGAAATCTCTGTTAAGACTTACTCCAGCCCATCTACACCCTCCCAGCCATTGAAGCCCTCCCCTGCCCATCCTCCACCAAACGGCCATACACAGACACAGACCGTGCAAGTCTGCCCAGTAACTGGCCTTAGTTCAATATTTAATATTATTTTCTGATTCTAAATCTTCTGTGTTCATCCCACGCTTCTTTGAACTCAGTCACAGTTTTACTCTCCACCACCTCTCTCGGGAGCGCATTCCAGGCATCCACCACCCTCTCCGTAAAATAGAATTTCCTAACATTGCCCCTGAATCTACCACCCCTCAACCTCAAATTATGTCCTCTGGTTTTACCATTTTCCTTTCTCTGGAAAATATTTTGTTCTATGTTAATACCCTTTAAGTATTTGAACGTCTGAATCATATCTCCCCTGTCTCTCCTTTCCTCTAGGGTATACATATTCAGGGCTTCCAGTCTCTCCTCATACGTCTTCTGGCGCAAGGCTCCTATCATTTTTGTCACCCTCCTCTGGACCGCCTCAAGTCTTCTTACGTCTTTCGCCAGATACGGTCTCCAAAACTGAACACAATACTCCAAGTGGGGCCTCACCAATGACCTGTACTGGGGCATCAACACCTTCTTCCTTCTACTGACTACGCCTCTCTTTATACAGCCCAAAATCCTTCTGGCAGCAGCCACTGCTTTGTCACACTGTTTTTTCGCCTTTAGATCTTCGGACACTATCACCCCAAGGTCCCTCTCCCCGTCCGTGCATATCAGCTTCTCTCCTCCCAACATATACGGTTCCTTCCTATTATTAATCCCCAAATGCATTACTCTGCATTTCTTTGCATTGAATTTTAGTTGCCAGGCATTAGACCATTCCTCTAACTTTTTCAGATCCTTTTTCATATTCTCCACTCCCTCTTCGGTGTCTACTCTGTTACAAATCTTGGTATCATCTGCAAAAAGGCACACTTTTCCTTCTAACCAGCAATGTCACTTACATACATATTGAACAGGATTGGCCCCAGCATCGAACCCTGAGGGACTCCACTAGTCACCTTTCCTTCCTTCGAGCGACTTCCATTAATCACCACCCTCTGGCGTCTGTCCGACAGCCAGTTTCTGACCCAGTTCACCACTTTGGGTCCTAACTTCAGCCCTTCAAGTTTGTTCAACAGCCTCCTATGAGGAACTGTATCAAAGGCTTTGCTGAAATCCAAGTAAATTACATCTAGCATATGTCCTCGATCCAGCTCTCTGGTTACCCAATCAAAAAATTCAATCAGGTTCGTTTGGCACGATTTACCTTTTGTAAAGCCATGTTGCCTCGGATCCTGTAACCCATTAGATTCAAGGAAATACACTATCCTTTCTTTCAGCAACACTTCCATTATTTTTCCAACAACTGAAGTGAGGCTCACCGGCCTGTAGTTTCCTGCTTCATCCCTGTGACCACTTTTATGAATAGGGACCACATCCGCTCTCCTCCAATCCCCAGGAATCACTCCCGTCTCCAGAGATTTGTTGAACAAGTCTTTAATAGGACTCGCCAGAACCTCTCTGAGCTCCCTTAGTATCCTGGGATGGATCCCGTCTGGTCCCATCGCTTTGTCCACCTTCAGTTTTTCAAGTTGCTCATAAACACCCTCCTCCGTGAACGGCGCAGAATCTACTCCATTTTCTCGTGTAACTTTGCCAGACAATCTCGGTCCTTCTCCAGGATTTTCTTCTGTGAACACAGAACAGAAGTATTTGTTTAGCACATTTGCTTTCTCCTCATCACTCTCCACATATTTGTTCCCAGCATCTTTTAGCCTAGCAATTCCATTTTTTATCTTCCTCCTTTCACTAATATATCTGAAAAATTTTTATCTCCCTTTTTTACATTTTTAGCCATTTGTTCTTCCGCCTGTGCCTTCGCCAAACGTATCTCTCTCTTGGCTTCTTTCAGTTTCACCCTGTAGTCCTTTCTGCTCTCCTCTTCTTGGGTTTTTTTATATTTCATGAACACCAACTCTTTCGCCTTTATTTTCTCAGCCACTAGGTTGGAGAACCATATCGGCTTCCTTTTTCTCTTGTTTTTCTCTTGTTTCATTCTCCATTGAGAAAATATGATTCTGGTATCCCATTCACGCTCTCTCTCTTTTTCTTGGGGGGAGTGTCACAGATGAGAAGGAAGCTCTCGGCAGCATATTGCATCAACCTAAGTTGCAAAATTTGGTGGTTTATGCTGCCACCTGCTGAAGGCAGGAGTGAAATATCTGCAGCTGCCTTTTTGGGCATGAATCTCTTAGCATGAACTGTGATAGGGCAAAATGCTGCAGTCCCCAGTATTCCAAAGTATGATCCAGGGTGAGAGAGAGAGAGATCTATATTCTCAGGATGTCAGCGCTTGTGCTAAGCAGATTTTATATATACGTATCTGTACAGTTCCCTAAGGATTTATAGCTGGATTTTTTTTTTTTTTCATTAGATTGGCTAACAGAATTCTTTGCTATGTTCAATGTTGGAATAGTCCAGCTGTTGATAACATGTTCAGTTATGTGCTCTGGCCATGAGGCAAATCTGCAACACAGGGAAAGCTGAGGTGCAGAAGGGAATGGACCAGAAATCAACACCAGTAGCCAAAGAACAAGAATGTGCTATTGAGCCCCTGGCCTTGAAAATGGGCTACAGGCAGGGAAAATCTACTGCAGTATAAAGAAATGGAAACATCTTATAGTGAAATTCAGTACAGAGCTCAAAAACTGAGGAAAATCATGAGTCTGTAACTGCCATATTGGATTAGACTACAGTGACACGGTGACATAATTCATCACCGTTCCAGTCCCACGCGGATAACCGCAGGTAATCATCCCCATGCCATGCTTTTAAGGAGAGAGAGAAGAATCAGAGTATAAATGGGCCCAGCCACTGACCCTCAAGCCTTGCGTTGAAGAATGCTGGTGTAGAAGGACTGAGATAGACACTGCAAAATGACACAGGATGGTTAGAACATAAGACCATAAGCGTTGAAATACTGGGACAGACTGAAGGTCCATCAAGCCCAGTATCCTGTTTCCAACAGTGGCCAATTCAGGTCATAAGTACCTGGCAAAAACCTAGATAGTAGCAACATTCCAGAGCTGAGATTGTGATGTCATAAAACCTCCTCATTCCACCAATGCCGATGAGCCAACCTCATCAGTGATGTCACAATTGCTTCATTATCCTATACTTGGCTCACATAAGAATCAGAGTACAAATGGGCACAGTCACTGACCCTCAAGCCTTGCCTTGAAGAATGTTGGTGTAGAAGGACTGAGGTTGAGATAGATACTAAAGGATGACACGGGATGGTTTCCCACGGTTATCTGCAGGGACGGGAACAGTGATGAATTTTGTCACCGTGGCATTCTCTAGCTGAGCAGGATCCCAAAGCGGAGACAGATTCCATGTTGCTCACCCTCAGAGATGAGAAGTGGCTTTTCTCATATCTTTCTGGCTAATAATGGTTTATGGATTTTTCGTCTAGATGTTTCTCGAAACACTTTTAAACACCTATTATGCTAATTATTTAACCATATCCACTGGCGACAAATTCTGACGCTTAATTATGCATTGAGAGAAAAAATATGTTTTCTCTAATTTATTTTAAATATGCTACTTAGCAACTTCATGCAGTGTCCCCTAGCCTTTTTTTGAAAGTGTAAATAACCAATTTTCATTTAGCTGTTAACATAACATAACAAATCATTTATATACCGCATCTTCCTTGCAGCTCTATGCGGTTCACAATTCCAAGATACTGCACATTTGCAGTGAAATACAATTAAGCCTATTTAGGTACTTTTCCAAATAAGTAGATCTTTAATGATTCCTTAAGCTTAAATATGAGTCAGATATTAGAATCAATGTGCCAAAATTGCGATCCCAAAAGGCCGCCTGATAAGCCAGTATTCGATTCGAAAATCTTTTGTATTGGCCACCCTATACTGATGGAAATTCAAATAATCTAGGACCTCGTACAGAACACAAGGTACCTGCAAACTTAAAATGATAAGAGTCGATAAAATTACATCTTCCCTCATCTTTCTCTTCCCAAAGCTGAAGAGCTCTAACCTTTTTAGTTATTCCATATACAGTACTCCCCTGCAAATTTGCGGACTCAGTCATTCGCGGTATTTTCTGACCGCCTCTTCCGGCGGTCAGAAAATACCGTGAATGACTTACATAGGCACCCGCCGCCACCCCTAATTCACAAGCTCCAAGGATCAGTGACAAACAAAAGTTCCCCACATCCAGGTGAGTCTACAAGGGGCTGCCCTTACACTATCCTAGCGAGCTCTTTCTTAACTCTGCTGTTTCTCGATATCAGATCGATTAATTCCTTGCCCGCTCTTGTGATGGTTTCATTTCCCACGAAACAAACTGTTTTTAAGTTCTCTTTGACTTACATAGGCACCCGCTGCCTCCGATCTGCTCCTAAACCGCATCCAATATTTGCGGTTTTTCAAAATTCACAGGGTGCTCCTGGAACGGAACCCCTGTGAATTTCGGGGGAGTACTGTTCCTTCCCTTTTCTCATTTTGATCATCTTTTCTGGTTCTGTTATAGCTTCATTTTTTTAGATGCGGTGATCAGAATATGATCGAGACTTTCAAAATACTGAAAGGAATCGAAAAAATAGAGCAGTAAAAAAATATTATTTACAATGTCCAATGTGACATGGACAAGAGGACATGGACTGAAGCTAAGGGGGGACAAGTCCAGGACAAATATCAGGAAGTTCTGCTTCACGCAACGAGTGGTGGACACCTGGAATGCTCTCCCAGAGGAGATTATTGCGGAATCCACCGTTCTAGGATTTAAAAGCAAACTAGACGCACATCTCCTCACGAGAGCCATAGAGGGATATGGGTGACTAAAATTACACCAGGTGTACACCTGGCTGGGCCTCCGCGTGTGCGGATCGCCGGATTTGATGGACCGAAGGTCTGATCCGGAGATGGCAGTTCTTATGTTCATACAATACTTAAGATATGGTTAGATGTGTTATGATATTCTTTATTCGTTTCCTAATAGTAATTCCTAAAATTCTGATTTGCTTTTGTGTCCACCCCCACACACTGAGCTACTGAGTGAAGGATGTATTAATGATGATGCCTACATCCTTTTCCTGGATGGTGACTCATAATGTGGAACCTAGCGTCGTAAGAACATAAGCAATGCCTCCGCTGGGTCAGACCTGAGGTCCATCGTGCCTAGCAGTTCGCTCACGCGGTGGCCCAACAGGTCCAGGACCTGTGCAGTAATCCTCTATCTATATCCCTCTATCCCTTTATCCAGCAGGAAATTGTCCAATCCTTTCTTAAACCCCAGTACTGTACTCTGCCCTATTACGTCCTCTGGAAGCACATTCCAGGTGTCCATCACACGTTGGGTAAAGAACTTCCTAGCGTTTATTCTGAATCTGTCCCCTTTCAACTTTTCCGAATGCCCTCTTGTTCTCCTATTTTTTGAAAGTTTGAAGAATCTGTCCCTCTCTACTCTCTCTATGCCCTTCATGATCTTGTATGTCTCAATCATATCCCCTCTAAGTCTCCTCTGCTCCAGGGAAAAGAGACCCAGTTTCTCCAATTTTTCTCTCTCTCTCTCTCTCTCTCCCTTTCTGTCCCTCTCTACTCTCTCTATGCCCTTCATGATCTTGTAAGCCTCTATCATATCCCCTCTTAAGTCTCCTCTTCTCCAGGGAAAAGAGTCCCAGTTTCTCCAATCTCTCAGTGTATGAAAGGTTTTCCATCCCTTTTATCAGACGTGTTGCTCTCCTCTGAACCCTCTCGAGTAATGCCATATCCTTCCTAAGGTACAGCGACCTATAATTTGGCTTATTCTTCCATACATTCTTCATTGTGCATTTGGCCACATAAAATGTATTCTGCTATTTGTAAGCCCAGTCTTGCAGCATTCTTCTGCAGTTTCTTACAATCTACTTGTCATTTAACAACTTTAAATAAATTAGCATTTTCTGCAAATCTAATGACTTCTCTTGTTCCCTTTTCCAAATAATTTATAAATATGCTATAAGTACAGTACAGATTGCTGGGGAATGTCACGATTTACCTTTTCTCTGTTGAGAAAACTGACCATTTAGCTTCACCTCTCTCTCTCTTTTTTTTTTTTTTGCATCTTTTAACCAGTTCACATTCCAGAATAGAACATTGTCTCTTATCCCATGACTTTTTCATTTTCTCAGAAGTCTCTCATAGTCATTACATTACATTACATTACATTAGTGATTTCTATTCCGCTTGTGCCTTGCGGTTCTAAGCGGATTACAAGTTAGAAGACTGGACATTTCCAGTAGCATTGCAGTACATATAATCAAGAATGCGTTAAGTTACAATTGTTGTTCTGGACTTTTCCAGGATAAATTGGTAGTAGATAGTAGATAGTGATAGGTTGTTTAGGCGAATAGAGATAATATTGTCCGGATTCTGTTGTTTAGACGAGTAGAGATAATACTGTCCGGATTCGGGTGTTGCTGGTGGTGGTGTTTGGGTAGTCATGAGAGTATTTTCTAATACTTTTGTGAGGTTATGATGATGGAAAGTGTTTTTTGAAGAGATGAGTTTTGATTTCTTTTCGGAATGCTTTAATGTCTATTGATTTGGTCAGTAGATTGGTGATGGTAGTATCGATCTTTGCTGCCTGTGTCGCTAAAAGGCTGTCATATAGTTTCTTTCGTCGTGTTCCTTTGAGAGGGGGGTGAGTGAATAGGCTCTGGGTTCTCCTTAATCTGTGTGAGAGGTTACGGTGTAGTCTGTTGTTTAGGTAGCTGGGTGCTGTTCCATGTATTACTTTGTATAGTAGACAGTAGAATTTGAACTGGGATCTTGCTTTTATTGGTAGCCAGTGTGAGTCTAAGTATGCTTTGGTGATGTGGTCATATTTGCCTAGTGAGTAGATGATTCTGAGGGCTGTGTTCTGAACTGTCTGTAGTTGTTTTATCATGTAATTTGGGCATGATAGGTATAGGCTGTTACAGTAATCTACAATACTCAGTACTAGGGATTGTACTAATATCTTGTATTGATCTTTGTTGAAGAATTTTCTTATTTTTCTTAGGTTACGTATTGTGAAGAATGCTCTTTGGATGATTTTGTGGATTTGAGACTGCATTGTGCAATTTCTGTCTAGTAGGATTCCCAGGATTTTGAGTGTGCTTTGCATTGGGTACTTGATTGTATTTACTTCTAGTTCTGTGAGAGATGTTTTTTTTTCCCTTTCCAGTAGTAGGAATTTAGTTTTTTCCGAGTTCAGTTTTAGTTTATGACTTGACATCCATTTTTCTACCGTTTCCATTATCGTTTTCAGGTGGTTTGTGGATAAGGGGTCTTGAATATTAAAGGGGAGGAGGATAGTTATATCATCTGCGTAGCTGAATGATACTGTGTTTAGGGCGTCTAGGGTTATGCCTAGGGATGCTATGAAGAGGTTAAATAATATGGGTGATAATGGTGATCCTTGTGGTACTCCACATGGGTTTGACCATGGGTCGGATATGTGCTCTTTTGATTTGACTTTGTATGTTCGTGTTTTGAGGAAGCTTTGGAACCATTTGTGAACATTACCTGAGATTCCTATTGCGTCTAATATCTGGAGTAGTGTGTGATGGTCAACTAGGTCGAATGCCGCAGAAAGATCGAGTTGAATGAGAAGCAGCTTGTTTCCTTTGCTGAGGTGTTGTCGGGCAATGTCTAATAGTGATACCAGTAGAGTTTCCGTGCTATGGTTGGATCTGAATCCAGATTGTGATGGATGTAGTATGTGATGGTCTTCAAGGTAGTTGGAGAGGTGTTGTGCGACAAGGCCTTCTGTTATTTTAATGTATAGAGGGATTGAAGCGATTGGTCTATAGTTTGCAGGATTATCTATAGGACCTTTGGGATCTTTTAGGATAGGTGTAATTATGATTTCTCCTAATTCCGGTGGGAAATGACCTTCACTTAGTGTTGTTTGAAGCCATAGTGTGAGGCTAGCTTTAAATTTGGTGGAAGCTGTTGCTAGTAAGTATGAGGGACAGTTGTTCAAGTCACATGAGGATTTGCTGTATTTTTTGTAAAGCCTGTTCAAGTCTGACCATTGTATCTTTGGGAAGTTTGTCCATATCCTGTCTGCTGGGATTGCTTCATCTGATTTGGGATTGATTCGTATTTCTTCTATGTTGATTCTTGAATTGTTGAATGTGGATCTGGTTGTGATGATTTTGTGTTTGAAGTGATCCGCTAATTGGGTGGCTGTGGGAGTTTGGTTTCCTTGGGTGGCGAGAAATGGTTTGGTATCGGTGAGATTTCTTAAGATGTCAAAAAGTATTCTTGTGTCTGGTTTTTCGGTGCTGATGAGTTTGGAGTAGTACTTTTTTCGTTTTTCCTTCAGTTTGGTATTGTATTGTTTGATTAGGATTTTCCATTCATCTTTGATGTGGTTGTGTTTTTGTTTTTTCCATGATCTTTCTAATTGTCTGCATTTTCTTTTTAGTTGTAGAAGTTCGTCGTCGAACCATTTGTTAGATGGTCTGTCTATTTTGTTTTTGTTTTTTATTGTCAAATGCCTTCTGAAGATTGAGAGATGCTGTATCAGCAGATTCACCTGTGGAAAAAAAAATGTAGCAGATTAGTGAAACAGGGCTTCCTTGGCTAACACTATGTCTTTTCTCTCCTATTCTCTCCATGGCTGTCTTTATGTTCTCTAATGTGGTTCTTTAGAATAATTTCTATCATTTTATGTGATCTTGACAATACTGACATCAGGCTTACATTCAGTTACTCAAGTATTTCTCCCTATATATCCCAGTCAGCTCACAATCTGACTAACGTACCTGGGGCAATGTTAAATGACTTTCCCTAGGTCATAAAGAGCAGCACTGGGTTTGAACCTGCAACCTCAGGGTGCTGAGCCCTTCTTAAATATTTATATTATGTGGCCACCCTTCAATCTTTGAACACCACAAATGTTTTTGATGATACAAATTACTGTCTGCCATTTCATTTTTGAATTTTTATAGAATTCTGGGGTGAATACCATCCAGTGCAAGGGATTTGCTACTCTTTACTTTTGTCAGTTTAAATCTAGGTTCACTATGGTTTGTTTCAGTTCTTCCAAATCAACACTATAAACCTGTGCCTTGGCATTTGTATATTATTGGAGCTGGGTTTTGGTGCCTAGTTTATAAAGGCAGATAGGCATCCGTTACCTGCATAAAATGGTCTTGTTTTTAGATTGCCTAGTGAAAAAGGGCAGCCTAGTGAAAAAGCAAAAAAATAATGTAGCCGCTGTGTGTCCCATGTGTATTTCTTCTACAGGATGGTTTGACATTATGAGTTTATAATAAAAGAAGGATAATTATCATTAGGATAATGTGTTCTACTGTGTTATTTCATGTTGTATGTTGTGAATCTGTTCAAAGTAGTAGACTGGGTAGCTAGCTTTTACCTTCAATTTGTACCAACAGGAGTGAAGACCTTTTTAATAATTTTGTAAAGTATCTTTCAGCCCTAGGCAGTCAACTGCAATTAAAATTAATATCAGTGTCAAGATTCTGACCAGTGCTGAATATCTGGCTTCAGCGCACACTGGCAGTGGTATCTGGTTAGCGGCCAGATTTGAATCACTATCAATAGCCAGCCAGATAAATGCTAGATTTTACTAAACCGCAGAAGAGCTGCTTATCGCAGGCCAGCGATATAAATGCCCCAATGCTCATAGAAATTGAATGAGCATCGGAGCATTTACTTCGCCGGCCTACTGTAAGAAGCTCTTCCGTGGTTTAGTAAAAGGAACCCAAAGTTAGGACAGGCTTTTTGCTGTCATAACTTTAACCAATTGGGCTATCCAGTTAGCAGTCTGAATATGGCTGCTAACTGGATAACTTCCAGCTCTGTCCACAGACCACCCCAGCACTGTCAGGTCAGAGAACCTTTTCAGTGGCACTGTCTGGTTCATGCTGCTGAATATCCCTCTCTGCGGCATTTCTCTGGTTAGCAGCATCTGCTAACCAGATAAGTGCCTTTGAATACCAGCCCCAACGTATATTGATGGTATCGGAGATTCATTCTAAGAGTAGAAAAAAATAAGCTTTTAAAGAGGCTCCTCCCCCGAGGAACCTGGTTCATTTAATTGGTATGAGAAAACGGATCTCAGTCTGATCAATTATGACCTATTTCTCCCTCTTCTTCCCTTCCAGACTGTAATGCAGCAGATTCTGCAATGTCCACAGCCTCTCAGCTAGGTCCAGGGTCCAACCCACTCCCAAACCTTAATGAGACCAGCTCTTCCAATACAGTGCTTGGCACGGCTGCTGCACTCCGACCGGATGCCAGTGCCGCTGGAGCAGCAGGAAAAACGCCTTCCCAGTTTGTTTATGTCTTCACTACACATCTTGCAAACACGTACGTGGCAATGTATCTTTTCAAATCAGTCTCAAGTAAAGTCAACCAAGAGACTGCTGGTCCCTGTTTATGGATTTATTTAGCATTGAATTAAGTCCATGGTTCATTCTTAAAACACGTTCGCTGATTGTAATACTAGAATAAGGCAAACAACTTATTTTGTGAGCAACTAAAAATCAGGCTTTCTTAGGTCTAAGCTAGTGGTTCCCAAACCTGGAGAGGTAAAAGTGGGAATGGAAACCTGAATAAGGGGGGGGTAAGACATAAGAAGGGGACTGGAGATGGAGAGGAGATAAGTCAGTTGATGCAGCCTGGGAGGCGAATCAGGTAATGAATGCAGAGGCTGGAAATGAGGGACTAGAAAGTGAGTGAAATTCAGGGAATGGAAGGCTGGAGACAGGGGTTGGGGATAGGAGGAGAAGCGAGGAAAGTGTAGGAAGAGGAAAGCTGATAAATTGGTGAAAGAGGAGACTGAGGATTGTGGGGAGAAGGAGGGATGAGATTTAGTACAAGATCAAAGTCAGGCATTAGGAAGAAGACAGCGCAGAAAGCGGAAATGCAATCCTGGAAAGGGACTTGGAGAAAAGCACCAAAAGGAAGTAGTAAAGAGAAGAGGACCAACCTAGTTAGAATAATAAAATGGTCAGGAAACGAGGATACAAGTATATATATTGTTTTATACTTGGAGAAAGATAATGTCAGCTTAGAAAATGTGCATGTCTTGTGTTTTGTTTGGTATTGAAGAAAATATCTCTCTTTCTCTGGGATTTCAAATCTGGTTTCTTTTGTTTTAATTTTTTTTATCTACATTATGTTTCTAATTTGTAATATTTTGGGGTTGGTTTTGTTTGTTTTTTTTGCTTAGTGATGGCCTGTGTTTTCCTTGTGTACCAGGGATGAAGGATTCAACTGAAATGTAGGTTCAGTATAGGAATCTGTAGTGGTCTGTCTTTTCCAGCTGGAAAAGAGCTCTTCACCCCCTATCCTTAATAAAAGACTCGCACTCCCAATCCGTGGAGTTGTACTGGTGTTCTGGAACACCAGCCAGTCAGGTTTTCAGGATAGCCTTAATGCATATGCATGAGAGAGATTTACATGTAATGGAGTGACAGGTATGCAAATCTGTTTCATGCATATGCATTAAGGCTATCCCGAAAACCTGACTGGTTGGTGGTGCTCCAGGACAGGGTGGGAACCACTGTTCTAGAACATTTGCAATGCTAACTTTTCTTAGTTAGAGCTGGTGCAATTTGAGTTCTTAACCCCCAAAGGTGGACTCTAGCATCTGGTAACTGTGATTTGGGTTATTTTTCCCAATGTGCATCACGTTGCATTTGTTCACATTAAATTTCATCTGCCACTTGGATGGCCAGTCTTCCAATTTCCTAAGGTCTGCCTGCAATTTTTCACACTATGCATGCATTTTAACAACTTTGAACAGTTTAGTGTCATCTGCAAATTTAATCACCTCTCTCATCATTCTAGTACAGATCCCTGTGGCACTCCACTGTTTACTCTCCTCCACTGAGAAAAATAATCCTACCCTCTGTTTTTAATCCGATGGCAAAGTCATCTATCCCATAACTCTTTAATTTTCTCAGGAGCTTCTCATGAGGAACTTTGTCAAAAGCTTTCTGAAAATCTAGATACAATATATCAATCGGCTCACCTTTATCCACACGTTTATTCACACCTTCAAAGAAGTTAAGCAAATTGGTGAGGCAAGATCTCCCTCGGTTGAACCCATGCTAACTCCGTCTCATTAAATCATGTTTGTCTACGTGTTCCACAATTTTATTTTTTATAATTGTTTCCAACATTTTGCCTGGCATTGAAGAACATAAGAAGCGCCATCTCCAGAACAAACCCTAGGTCCATCAAGTCCAGCGATCTGCACACGCGGAGGCCCCGCCAGGTGTACCCTGGCATAGTTTTGGTCCCCATATCGCTCCAAGCTTCTCGTAAAGAGAAGTGCATCTAGAAGTGCATCTAGACAGGCTTAACGGTCTGTAATTTCCTGGATCTCCCCTGGAACCCTTTTTAAAAATCGGCGTAACATTGGCCACTCTCCATTCTTCAGGTATGAGGTACTACAGACAATTTTAGCGACAGGTTAAAGATCACTAATAGCAGGTCAGCAATTTCATGTTTTGAGTTCTTTTAGTACTCTGGGATGTATATCATCCGGTCCAGGTGATTTATGGAGGATCAAGTGACTTATCTAGTGCTGGAATTCAATCCCACAACCTCAGGGTGCTGAGACAGCAGCTCTACCACTAAGCTGCTACTCTCCTCTAATTTCCAGTATGTCCTGCCCGTGCATCTTCCCTGTGAACTCCTTCTCTTGCATTTACACACTGAACGGCGCATCGTTTATAGAACAGCGCTGAGCCCTCGCCTAGCACCTGCGTGTACAAGTTTGCACACATTCACGTAAGTGCTAGTGTTGTTTAAATTTAATTGCACAAAGAGCACTTAAATTTAGACATGGAGTTATAGAATGAGGGGATTTGTGCTTAAACATAGTAACATAGTAGATGACGGCAGATAAAGACCCGAATGGTCCATCCAGTCTGCCCAACCTGATTCAATTTAAATTTTTTTTTTAATTTTTCTTCTTAGCTATTTCTGGGCAAGAATCCAAAGCTTTACCCGGTACTGTGCTTGGGTTCCAACTGCCGAAATCTCTGTTAAGACTTACTCCAGCCCACCTACACCCTTCCAGCCATTGAAGCCCTCCCCTGCCCATCCTCCACCAAATGGCCATACACAGACACAGACCGTGCAAGTCTGCCCA
Source organism: Geotrypetes seraphini (assembly GCF_902459505.1). NCBI lineage: Eukaryota > Metazoa > Chordata > Amphibia > Gymnophiona > Dermophiidae > Geotrypetes > Geotrypetes seraphini. Next base: position 23,633,536 of record NC_047096.1, read on the forward strand.
GTACTGGCCTTAGTTCAATATTTAATATTATTTTCTGCTTCTAAATCCTCTGTGTTCATCCCACGCTTCTTTGAACTCAGTCACAGTTTTACTCTCCACCACCTCTCTCTGGAACGCATTCCAGGCATCCACTACCCTCTCCGTAAAGTAGAATTTCCTAACATTGCCCCTGAATCTACCACCCCTCAACCTCAAATTATGTCCTCTGGTTTTACCATTTTCCTTTCTCTGGAAAAGATTTTGTTCTACGTTAATACCCTTCAAGTATTTGAACGTCTGAATCATATCTCCCCTGTCTCTCCTTTCCTCTAGGGTATACATATTCAGGGCTTCCAGTCTCTCCTCGTACGTCTTCTGGCGCAAGCCTCCTATCATTTTCGTCGCCAGATACGTCTCCAAAACTGAACACAATACTCCAAGTGGGGCCTCACCAATGACCTGTACAGGGGCATCAACACCTTCTTCCTTCTACTGACTACGCCTCTCTTTATACAGCCCAGCATCCTTCTGGCAGCAGCCACTGCCTTGTCACACTGTTTTTTCGCCTTTAGATCTTCGGACACTATAACCCCAAGGTCCCTCTCCCCGTCCGTGCATATCAGCTTCTCTCCTCCCAGCATATACGGTTCCTTCCTATTATTAATCCCCAAATGCATTACTCTGCATTTCTTTGCATTGAATTTTAGTTGCCAGAAGTGTTTGTTGTTAAACTTTGTTGTTACACGAAGTGTTTGTTGTTAAACTTTGCAGAAACCTTGGTTCGGTACCTCATTCTCTCTTTACTCTGGCTTTATTTCACAGTGCTGCAGAAGCGGTGTTGCAAGGACGAGCAGAATCTATTCTTTCCTACCATCAGCAGAATGTTCCTCGTGCAAAACTAGATCAGGTATATAGACTTGACCATGCCAGTTCTCTTCTGTGATAAGCTTCAATAGCCTGGTATTCAGCCACAGCACTCGACGTTTGTTTTAAACACCAGCCACTGCACTCCATTTATGCCTGGGTATTCTTTTGGGTATTCACCAGTGCTGAATACCTGGGTATAACAGACAGGGTTCATAGACTACGGCGCGAAAGACAAAGGCGCGCCCAGACAATTGAGCGCAGTGCGGAGGCGCACACCACTCAAAATTACTGTTTTTAGGGGCTCCGACGGGGGGTTTTGTTGGGGAACCCCCCCACTTTACTTAATAGACATCGCGCCGGCGTTATGGGGGGCTTGGGGGGTTGTAACCCTCCACATTTTACTGTAAACTTAACTTTTTCCCTAAAAACAGGGAAAAAGTGATGTTTTCAGTAAAATGTGGGGGGTTACAACCCCACAACGCCCCCACAAAGCGGCGCGATGTCTATTAAGTAAAGTGGGGGGGTTCCCCCCCCCCGTCGGAGCCCTAAAAACAGTAATTTTGAGCAGCGCGCGCCTCCGCGCTGCGCTCAATTGTCTGGGCGCGCCTTTGTCCTGGCGCGCTTTTGACCTGACACCAACAGACAGTGCCAGGAGTTATCCAGATAATGGATTTTTGCTGTCCTGAACTATTCAAATTCCGGTCAGTATTCAAAACCATTTAAGCGGGACAGAGAGGCTCCTGCCTGCTTAAATCGTGCTTTCTGGGGTCAGCTTCTGATATTTAGCAGCATTTATCGAAACAGTGCTGTTGACGATTGGCTTTGACCAGCCATTTTGAAGTGAGCTGGAGACGGGCGTTCGAGAGCGAAGTTAGGGAAGAACTTGCAACTCTGCAGACTTGATCACTTAGCTATGCAGAGGTCAGCACTAAATATTGGCTGGGACCTGCAGAGTTATCAGTTGTGGCCCAAAGCTCATCGCTCCTCTGTTGCCCCTCGGAGCACTTGCAATACCTGCTTTCTGGTCCTGGAGCAGGAGCAAACCCCACATACTCCTGCCCCTCATGGTTCCTAATCAAAAATGGCCACCATGACCTTTAGCAGTAGTCTTGCTGACCACCTCCTGATGAGTATTGATTGGACAGTTTCCTAGATAGCATTAAATATTATTGGTCTCCACCATCTCTAGACTGCACATCTGCTATCTGGATAGTTCCAGGACAGTCTAGATATTTTCAGTAGCATTATCCAAATAATGGTGCTGAAAATCTGGGTGTGGCCCTGCTGCCCTGGTCAGAAGCTTTCAGTATTGAGTTGTAAATGTATACTTTCCCAGGCCTACAAGCTGAATGTGAACTTAACATTACAGTTCCCTCCCATCAAAGAATCAGTTTTAGAGAAGCACATCTTATCTCCCAAGCTTTGAGGGCAGCAGAACTATCCTGTTGACTTGATTGTTTTAAAATATATATAATATGAAGATTTTAAGAAATATATTATTGGTCCATTTCAGGGGTCTCAAAGTCCCTATTTGAGGGCCGCAATCCAGTCGGGTTTTCAGGATTTCCCCAATGAATATGCATGAGATCTGTGTGCATGCACTGCTTTCAATGCATATTCATTGGGGAAATCCTGACAACCCGACTGGATTGCGGCCCTCAAGGAGGGACTTTGAGATCCCTGGTCCATTTTGAATTATCTGTCCTCATTCTAGATCTCGGAGTCATCTGACAGCCATGAAACAACTGGCTTGAGTTCATAGCAGGAAAGAACAGTGTTCAAGTGTCATTTTCAGTTCTTATGGAACAGATGCAAGTTTGTTGTAAATAGTATAAAACGAATCGGTTAGACCAGGGGTGGGCAACTCTGATCCTCGAGGGATGGAATCCAGTCGGGTTTTCAGGATTTCCCCAATGAATATGCATGAGCTCTATTTGCATGCACTGCTTTCAATGCATATTCATTGGGGAAATCCTGAAAACCCGACTGGATTCCGGCCCTCGAGGAGGGACTTTGACACCCCTGGTTTAGGAGGATTTTCAGCCATAACTTAGTAGAAATCTAGCTAAAACTTCACCAGCTAACTTAGAAGACCGTCTGGGATCAGGTGGAAATTTACCCTATGGTGAACCTTTAGCATCAAAGTAGAAATTTTAAAGCGCTGGAACTCTCTAAAATGTGCTTCTTAGGGTCGTCTTTTAGTAACGGTGTGCATTAGAAGTGGATTGGGGGAGGATGCTTAATATTTTGATTAAGTATTCTTGTTTGTGTCATTCTAATAATTTGATGACTTGATTGGAACAGGCTCCACATCAAGCTCCGAAAGTGTCGGCGGTTGCAGAACAGCTTCCAGTCAGTACGCCTTCAGCAAACACTCCACAGGCCCAGCCTCCAACACAGCAAAATACCCAGCAGCCACAACAACAGCAGCAGCAATCCAGCAACAGCCAGACAGGTCTTCCGGCCTCAAGTGCAATGTCCCAGGAAGGGACTGCAGAAGAGGTTCACGGGGACCTCACGCCCAATTCCATGGGGAACAGCAGTGCCAGCAATCACCCCAATACGCCAAATGCAGCAACAAATCCAGGGCCAGCAGGACAGACGGAACCCTCTGGTGCTCCTGGTCCAAACTTAATTGGAGATGGGAATGGCTGTGGCACACCAGGAAATGGCCAGGTCAGTCTGGGTCATCGAAATGCCCTAAACTCAGAGGGACTCTCGAAAGAGCAACTAGAACACCGAGAACGTTCTTTGCAAACCTTGAGAGACATTGAACGCTTGTTATTACGGAGTGGGGAAGGAGAACAATTCATGAAACCTAACCAAAGCACAGGTGAGGGTGGACAGCCACCACCCCCATCACAACAGCAGCCACCATCAAGTCTCAAAAAATATGAAGAACCTTTGCAGTCAATGATAACACAGACACAAAGCTTAGGGGGGTCCAGTATGGAACATGAGGTCCCGCACCACCCCACCTCTGACATGGGGCAGCAAATGAACATCATGATGCAACGACTGAACCAAGACAGCTTGACACCTGAGCAAGTAGCTTGGAGGAAGTTGCAAGAAGAATACTATGAAGAGAAGAGGAGAAAAGAAGAACAGATCACTGTTCATACTAGGCCAATACAAGATATGATGATGCCACAGTCCATGGGTGGGATGATGATTCGAGGGCCGCCACCACCATATCACAGCAAACCAGGTGACCAGTGGCCTCCTGGCATGGGGAATCGGCTGGGAGGACCCATTGACATACAGGATCCCATTCAACTGAGGGGTGGGCCTCCTTTCCCAGGGCCAAGATTTCCTAATAATCAAATGCAGCGAGTGTCTGGCTTTGGGGGAATGCAGAATATGCCTATGGATGCACTAGGTCCTATGAATGCTATGCAACGGCCAGTGAGGCCTAGCATAGGATGGACAGATGATATGCCTCCTATTGGAGGCCCTGGGAACTTTCCACAAGGGAATATGCCATATCCTGCAGGACAAGGAGATACAGAAAGGTTCATAAACCCTCGGGCAAGGGAAGACATCTTAAGGCATCAACTGATGGAGAAACGCTCAGTGGCAATGCAGAGGCCTATAGCTATGTCAGGTGGCACCATGAACCAAGGTATGGAGATGGAGAGAATGTTGCAGGCCCATAGACAAATGGATTCCTCAATGTTCCCTGGTCAAATTCCTGGGGAGAACATGGGTGGCACCAGCATGGGCATGGACTTTGGGGGAGGACGGGGGATGTTGAGCCCACCTATGAGCCAGTCTAACTTAAGGGAAATGGATGCCCCAATGGGCCCTGGAAATCTGAATATGAACATGAATGTCAACATGAATATGAACATGAACCTGAATGTACAGATGACACCTCAGCAGCAAATGATGATGTCTCAGAAAATGAGAGGTCCAGACATGATGGGCCACCAAGGCATCAGCCCAGAAGAATTAGCTAGAGTGAGAGCCCAGAATGGTAGTGGTGGTGGAATGATGGGAGGACCTCAGAAAATGATGATGCCCTCTCAGTTTCCCAGTCAAGGACAGTCGGGCTTCTCTGGTGGACAGGGTCCCTATCCTAGCATGCCTCAGGACATGGGAAATGCCCCTGAAATGTTCAGCCCTGAACAGGGCTCCATTCCTGTTGGAAACATTGGTGGCACCACAAGGCTCAGCCATATCTCACTACCACCTGCATCAAATGCACCTTCAAATCAAGGTAATATAGGAACTATGCATCCTTCCTCAGTAAGAGGGTTGGGACGAAGACCTTCTGACCTTACTTTAAATATCAACCAGATGAACTCACCTGGCATGGGGCACCTCAAGTCTCCAACACTTAGTCAAGTTCATTCTCCATTGGTGACATCTCCCTCAACTAATCTGAAGTCTCCTCAGACCCCTTCACAGTTGGTGAACTTGCCTCCTTCCAACCAGTCTGGGCCACTGAAGTCCCCCCAGGTCGTAAGCTCATCCCTAAATGTAAGATCTCCCACTAGCTCTCCTAGCCGTCTCAAGTCTCCTTCCATGGCAGTCTCTTCCCCAGGATGGGTGCCTTCTCCAAAGACTACGTTGTCAAGCCCAGGTGTTACCCAGAACAAACAGCCTATCAGCATGAGTTCCTCGGCTTCTATGGGAGGGATGGACCAGGGTAAGTAATGCATTTCTGAGTGTGTGTGCAAACACAAATGGCTTTTTTTTTTCCAGATAAAGCTCAGTTATTGAATAGTGAGTACAAGTGAATGTTTGTATTCATTTCAGTGAACTGACTTAATTCTGTGATTGCAGATAGTTCTTTCATGTATCTGCTAGTAGTGCTTACTTTTAACAATTTGTAATCAATGAAATAATTTTAAAATGTATTTCCATGAGTAAACCAGTATGTTATATCCAGAAATAGCCTGTTGTAATACTACCTGGGGTATATGCATGTAAATTTATGTGCACTCAGCTTGTATGTGCATAAATTTAACTGTTGCGAGTTGAGGTGTTCCAAGGTGTGAGATTAGAGAAGAGTTATCTTATACATTTAGAACATGTTTATGTAAAACCTACTGGAAACGTTGTACATATTAAAAAGCTATAAATTTTTGGGGGGAGGTTTCAGTGGTGTATACAATAAACCCCCCGCAAATTCACGGTTCGCAAATCGTGAACTCTGTAATTTGCGGTATTTTCCAACCGCCTCTTCTTAGTACTAAAGTCATGGTTACACCAATCAGGAGCTACTTTGACACACTATCTGGCGTATCAAAGCAGCTCCTGATCGTGTAACCATGACTTTAGTACCAGGAAGAGGCAGTCGGAAAATGTGCCCGGCTTCTTAAGTACAATTTAAGCACCTGCCGGCGCCCCAGCTGCCCTCTCCTGCCTTCGATCAGCTGAAAAACCATATTTGCGGTTTTTTGAAATTCGCAGGTGTTCCTGGAACAGAACCCCCGTGAATTTCGAGGGAGTACAGTGTTTTCACGGTTCGTGGTTCGCGGTCCCGGTCATTCACGGTATTTTCCGACTGCGAACCGCCGACAAGGAGAGGGCAATGGGAGAGGCAGGAGATAGCAGCCGGAGCGCCGTAAGTGCAGGAAATCACTCGCCGTACGCTCCGACCGCCTCTTCCTGCACTAAGTCGGGCCTTATCCAATCAGGAGCTGCTTTGACATGCAGCTCCTGATTGGATAAGGCCCGACTTAGTGCAGGAAGAGGCGGTCGGAGCATACCGCAAGTGATTTCCTACACTCGCGGCGCTCCGGCTGCTCTCCTGCTTCCCTCTTCAGGCTCCCCCATGAAAAACCGTATTTGCGGTTTTTCAAGATTCGAGGGGGTTCCTGGAACGGAACCCCCATAAATTTGGGGGGAGTACTGTATACATACTTTCCCTTAGAACATTATAATGCCGCACAGTTAGGAGGCCTTTTAGAAAGTTTCCCATTCAGTGCCCATTATTGCTGTGATACCGGTTTGTACTTAATGAAAGAATTTTCAAAGCCCAGTGATATTTTGGATTCCTGGGTGCATAGTTTTATGGTGCAGACAGTGGCGTAGCGAGGGAAAGAGGCTCCCGGATCGTGGTGTCCCTCCTCTGCTCTCTTCTCTGCCCTCCTGCCCCATACCTCTAACTTCTCCGGCGCGAGCAGCATCACCAACTTGCAGCCCGTGTCAGGTCAGCTCTCCCTCAGACATCACTTCCTAGGTGCGGGACCCAAAGCTGGCGCGAACAGCAGGTTGGCATTACTGCTCGCTCTGGCAAAAATATAGAGATAGGGTGGGGGAGGGGAAGTTAAAGCGCACGTGAGGGAGGGTGGTGGAGAGGAGGAGGGGTGCTGGCGGTCCTGACCAAGACGGCGCCTTGAGTGGATCGCCCTCCCCCATTACTATGCCACAGTTTTCATCAGGCACTATCTTCGATATGAAGGCTGGCCTCTCTAGTGCTCCTCCTCTTTTCTATATGTTCAGGTTTCTTTTGTGTTTTTTGTTCATGTTACTAGTTCTTTAAAATTTGGCCATCGCCCTCGATTCTCTCTGCTTGTCTAGTCCCATTAACATCCAGAGCCTCGGACAAAAAGGACATGCAATTCTGTTTTCTTTTTGTCCTGGTTTTCTACCAAGGATCTACTGTTATTGTTTCATTTAAGATCGTGTCCTTCTAACGAGCCCTCATAATTATTCTGTAATAACTGCATTTCAAAGGCATGTATTTTCTGTATCCCATCACTAAGAAAGTGTATACACTCAGAATTTCTTTGATTTTAAAATCTGCATTTTTTTTCAAGAAACTCTTTATATTCCCCAAAGTCTCTTTTTTTTTTTTCCCCCCAAAGTTATCTTTTCACTAATGTTAGAAATTTTTTCTGTGATCAAACTGTCTAGATACTTGTATTTCTTAACTTTTTCCCATTTTTGTTTCATGTGTGTTCGCATTTTTATCTGCTTGCTGTTGAAGTTCATTCCAGAGACCTACAGGTTATGAAAAAATTTATTTATTATCTTTGTAGGTCTTTTATAGATGCCAATTGTACCATACAATTAGCATATGACTGATATTTCTTTTGTTAAATAAGCTTGCATAAATCTCTAGAAGTACAGGTCACTAACTAAGCTGACGCTATTACCTTACAATTTGTGACTAGCTATCAAGGACTGTGCCCCACCCCCACCCCACCTCTGTCAGGGCAGTGCAGGAATAAGTTGAAAGTGATATATGTTCATTGAACTAATGCTGGGTTTTACTAAACTGCAGAAGAGCTGCTTACCGTGAGCCAGCAAGATAAATGCTCCGACGCTCATAAGAATTGAATGAGTGTCAGAGCCTTTATCTCACCAACCCATGGTAAGAAGCTCTTCCATGGTTTAGTAAAAGGAGTCCTCAATTCATACATTTTGGAACCCAGTTTTGCACAGCTTGTCGAAGAAGGAAAAGTGATGTCCCAAGTTGAGATGTTCAAAATGTGCAAGGTATTTTAGACAAGGCTCGCTAAATGCAGCAGCAGGTAGCCTGGGAATGGTCTCTCCCCCCCCCCCCCCCACACACACACATGCAATATTCAGTGCTATTTAACCAGTCAGAAATTACCTCTGACCAATTAAATAGCATTCTGGTGGCTAACTGAAAGTATTTAGTAGGAGATAACCAGTTCTCTCCCACTGAATATTCATGGTTACGTATCTTATCCAGTTAGGCACAAATATTTCAGCACTTAACCAGAAAGTTTAGCATTTAAGTCTGACTATATAAAAAGCAGTTCTTTCTTTAAACACTGCCCCCCACCCCTCTGGTATCTCTTCAAGTTATCTTTTTTTCAGCAGCAACAAGCAGGGACTCCTGCTATTTTGACATCGCTTCCAGGTCCCACAAGCAGGAAGTGATGTCAGAGGGAGAGCTGGGGCCGGCATGGACAGCGGGGAAGAGTTCCTGCTCATTGCTAGTGAATATTAGAAGAGGTACCGGGAGGGGGTAGTACATTTAAGAGACCCCCCATTGTTGGAGGGGGGAGGAGAGATGCCAGTGCCCCCACAAGATGGCACCCAGGAGCTCTGCCCCCTGCCCCCCCCCATTTACTTACAACACAGAGTAGAGCACATTAAGGGAAAAAAAACACATTTTTGAATTTTTGAGGGGGTTTAAAACATCTGAGAGGTAAGCACGATTGCCTCCTCAAACATTTTTCCAAAACCTAGGTCCAAATAAATAGCTGGATGATATTTGTATGTGATTCGGAGCAGATGCCAATGGGCAGATTTTTTTTTTTTTTTAAGAATAAATGTATTACCATTGCAAAATAGGAAATGCACGTGTACTTTTAAGGCCTGCTCAAATCATGCCCCTTTAAAAAACTACCATCTGCAGGTATACATTTATAAGTAATATCTTTTTTAAAATTGCAGCAGACAGTGATGGAAAGGTAGTGTGAAATGCTTTGTTACATAAAAAAAATTTCAAGGTTACTTATGCACAGTTATTGCTCAGTGTGAGTCTAACATTCCAAGAGACAGGATATCGGGAGGGTCCTTGTGCGAATCAAGAAAGAAACTGCTAGATTTGGAGCACCCTTCAGTGATAAAAATTTCTCACAAAAGAAAGGGAAACACCAAAAGAGATCCATAAACATATGACTGCAGTTTATTTTGAGTTTGCCCCGTCATCCTACAAAGTAAAATTTTGGAGCAAGCAGTTTAAGTGGGGTAGAGAGTCCATTAAAGATGACCCTCATACTGGACGGCCTGCGGAATCAATTTCCATAGAAATGTGCAAGAAAGTCAAGGATTTAATTATGTCAAACAGACAAATTAAGGTTTCCTGAATAGCTGTAGAAATGGGCATCTAGACAGGTACAGTTTGGAAAATAACTCATGATAAGTTGGGCATGTCCAAAGTTAGTGCAAGATGGGTTTCAAGAACGCCAACACCATATCAGAAAGCCTCAAGGCTCCAGCACTGTCAGGAGAACTTGAAGATGCTCCATGAAAACCAAGTGGATTTTTTTTCATCATTTGCTGACTGGAGATGAGACTTGGGTCTGTCACAGAGATCCTGAGTCCAAAATGAAGGCAATGCAGTGGAAGCACAAGTCACTTCCAACCCCCAAAATGTTCAAGACAGAAAACTCTGCAGGCACAGTCATGGCAACTGTCTTCTGGGTTGATGAAGGACTTTTGCTTCTAGAATTCATGCCACACAAGACAACCATAACCAGGGAGAGTTACACCAACACAATGATCGCTTTGTGGGAGTCAATCAAGAAGAAAGGATAAGGAAAACTCACTGCAGGTGTGCTGATGCTTGATGACAATGTGTCATTATCACGACAATCATAGGCTGTCATCCAAGAATGTGGGTTTCAGTAGCTAAACCATCCATCCTACAGTCCTGACCTGGCTCCTTCAGATGATTTCCTGTTATGAGTTTTGAAGAAATCTCTCTGTGGATAGCGGTTTTCAAGTGATAGAATATGTCAAGGAAGCTTTGACGTCCTGGTTTGAAGGTCAAACAGAAGAATTATTTTCAAAGGGGTTAAAGTCATTGTAGGAAAAGTGGATGAAGTATATGGAGCTATCAGGGGACTATATTAAACAAAATGTTTTGAAAACTCTTCTTTCCTACTGAGGTAAATTAAATTATTGAACATCTCTCATATTAATATAATTTTATGTGTTTTTTTTCTCCAAATTCAAGATTGGAATTATGCTTTTTATTGTTTTGTATTTTTTTATTATTTATTATTTATGACTTGGTTGACAGTTATTACCCCTGACACATCCTTGCATAGGCAAAACATGGCTACAACCGGCACAGTATTTGTTTTCGTGCAATAAACATTTTGCGCTACCATTCTGTCATTGTGTGGTGGTCTGCTGCTCTTTCTGCTGGTCGTGCGTAGCTTCTTGGGTCCCTGCCTCCATTCTGTTCCCATTTTCTAAAATTGCTATGTACATTCATAGGGACATCTGTGTGTAAACCTGCTGCTTATACATGCAAATGCCACACAAGCCTAAAATCACCTACTTGGCAGGTAATTTTAAGAAGGCTTTCCACATAAAAAAACTAAGTTTTATAGAATACATTTTGGTGGTGTTTCATCTTCTCTCCTACATGGCCTCACTCCCTATATACAGTGGTGATCTGTCCTGGCATACACATTCCTCCAGGCACTGATCTGCTTTCTCTTCCCTGCAGGTTCTCTCCCATCAGGACCCCGGAACACTTCATCTGCTCCTCACGGTAACACCTCTAACATCATAAATCCCAACATGCCTTTCACTTCCTCTCCAGATGCTGCCCCTTCCCAGAATCCTCTGTCTTTGATGATGTCTCAGATGTCCAAGTATGCCATGCCCAGCTCCACACCATTGTACCACAACGCAATCAAAACCATTGCTACATCTGATGATGAACTTTTACCAGACAGACCAATGCTTCCCTCAGGGAGCTTACAAGGTACGCTATGTATGGATCGTAGAGCTGCTCTGGAGCTATGATGAGGGATACATTCCTAGGAAAGAATCCTTTAGCACCATTCGTTGTATTTAGTATTTTCTCACCACCTCTGGATAGGGAAGGGAGTACTAAGCTGAACAAGAAGTATTCTTTTATACACTGAGGCCAGGATTCTCATAAACCCGCGTTAAAAAGCGACGGTCTGCTGTCATCGCTGCCATTTTGATACCGAATCTAAAAACCCGAGATATTCTTTAAAAGAATCACGCATGCAAATAAGATCGGCAGACAGCAGCGAAGATTTCCTACATTTACATGTCGGGGCGGCGGCTGGCTTGGCTCGGAAGTTGAGAGGACCTGCGCATGCTTCTTTAGGATGGCAGCCGGCTTGAATCGGGAGGCACTGCGCAAGGTTTGATTGTATTATATTTACAGGAAAACAGACGAAGAAACTTAAACATCCCACCTATTACTAAGCCGCAGTAGAGGTTTCTACTGTAGCCCAGAGCAGAATATTTAGCACTGCAGTAGAAACCTCTACCATGGCTTAGTAAAAGAGGGCCTAAAAGATGTCATGTAAAACTGGACAGATAGGGTGTGTCATAAAAAATGGAGGAAAAAGCCTCAGACTGAAGCCCTCCCACCTCCACAATGGTGGCTTAAAGGTGGTTGGGTGGTAACCTCACTGGCAAAAAAATCTCCATTGCACTCCCGAAGTCTTTTTGACACAGGACATGCGTTTCGGCATCCCGGTTAAAGTTTGATCGGATTCGTTATACCCTGAGGCAGCAGACTCGTGAAACGCTGGCCACCGTCGTTGTACCGATCAACAGAAGATAAGTTGAAGGCTTTTTTCTTCTATCATTCAGTACAGACAGCCCTGCTTAAGGTTTTTATACTTCGGGAGTGCAATGGAGGTTTTTTTGCCAGTGAGGTTACCACCCAACCACCTTTAAGCCACCATTGTGGAGGTGGGAGGGCTTTAGTCTGAGGCTTTTTCCTCCATTTTTTTATGACACACCCTATCTGAACCTAAGTAGCGCTGTCCATGTTTTATATGACACCTTTTAGATCTTTCTTGTGAAAGTGTATTTTGAATATAGTAGTGCTTTTCACAAATCCGAGTTTTTCAAGCTATATATTTAGTAAAAGAAGGCCTACATCTCATTGAATTAGAGGAGAGTCATAGAAAACATAGGAATTTTACTGTAAAATTTGTTTTTGATTGTTCATTTTTTCCTGTTTGTTATATTTACTAAAAAAGCTCCAGCATCTCAACATCTCTCTCTCTCTCTCAGGTGGTCCAGATTTCTGACATCTGGATTTTTGGACTTGTACTATGTTTACACATGGCTACCCACAATTCCTAGCAATTTCAAGAGGGTGTGGTTTGGGTGCAAAAGACTAATCTCTGCATGTGTATTCCTCATTCTATAAAGGGGGAATACGTGTGCATGGAGGGGTGGGGGAGGGTGTTCTCTTATCAGGATATCAGAATTACACCTCTGAAAGGTTCATAGGGTTTGGAAAAGGTGCTTGTTTCTGCCAGGGCTGTACCTGGCAGATGAAGGGAGTCCTTTTCATTAACCCTGTATAGTTTATTTCCATCTCCAAACTGAAACTGCATAATTAATAATAGTAGTAGCACTTAACATATGCAGATGTATAAAATGAAAAACTTGGGTTTAGCACAAGGGATTTAAAAATCAAATATACAAATGTCCCAGCATGATAGAAAACTTTCTAACTCCACTTAGATCAACAAAATAGGAATTGTGGACCATCGGAAAGTTACTTGAAACTTCAGCAGCAGTGTCAATCACCACACAGCATCATTTTACTATCTCCAGACATTTTATTAATCTATAGCTTTCTTTCTATGTTTAAAAAATTAATAGTCAACTTATTGAAACATTTATATGGATAACAATAAAAATATTCATAATTCAATATATAAACAATGGAATCAATTTTAAAACAAAACCAAATTCACAGAAGTACAAACTACAGCCTGTACTTTGTATCATCCATCATTTATTTTTTAAAAATGTTTCCTTCTACATCCGAAGTAAAAAATGGAAAAATAGTTTGTTCAACTACTCGTGCAACATGTAAATACTTGTGAACAAACTGATTGTAGATTGTATTTGTACCAAGACATCAGAGGGAGAGCTGAAGCTAGTGTGGACTGGAGATGCCGCTCACACTAGGGAAGTTAAAGAGGGATGGGGGGGGGGAAAGGAAGGCGTACATGCAGCGGGTGAGAGGTGGGGGAGAAGGAGAGGTCTCAGCATCCCCACCAAGCCCTACTATAATTTTCCTAAAAAATGTAATGCAGTCTCAAATTTCCATCTTCAAAACTTGTGCCAACTTTAGAATCATTTAAAATAAATAACAGTCCTGCAGAATACTTAGCTTAACTAAAGGGACTAGCCTCTGACACGATCCATGTTTTGCCCGCTAAGTGTTCCACCTTAATTCATATGAAAGTGTTCCCTTTCATATGAATTAAGATGAATGGTGAGTGCTTAACTTAATGCTCTCATGCAAAATGTATTAAATCTGGTGGTCCCTTAAAATGTCTTTAAAAAGTGCATTGAAAATGTGCAAAAAAAAAAAAATAATAATAACATAGAAGGCTGCATGAGCACTGATACGATTTTTTATTATTTTGTATGCCGGGAGTATTTGGATACGTGTTGTATAACACGCTTGCACATGTTGTCTTTATAAAACTGCTATCTGCCAATGTATCTATGTGCCTTCACCCTCTGTAAGGCTAATCACAGGGAAAGGGAGAGAGAAAGCACATATCCTTACTAGGTTTTTTTTTTCAGACACTGAAATTTGTCTTTTTGGCTTAACTCCACAGGTATGGGAGGAAACCAGTCTAATCAATTGCACTTAAACTCATTGGGACCTGGGTCCTCGCAGAGTCCCATGGGAATGAGCATGCCTGGCCAGCAGCCTCTTTCCCATGAACCTCCAGGGTCTATGATGTCATCCCCAAATCCTATGGGCTCCAACATTCCGATGCACCCCGCTGGGCAGGGCTCAGGAGTGCCACCACAGAACTCGATGATAATGCCTCCAGGACCCCAGGACCATTTAAATCAGCCCTGTTGCCCTGCGGCAAGCAGTAGCTCTCAGATAATCCCTTCCAGTCAGTTAGGCTTTCCCCGCATGCAGCAGGCTCACAATACCATGCCGTCGCCAGCAACCAACATGCCAGTAGCCCCTGGAGGAGGTGGACCTGGGCTGCCACAGCACTACCCACCTGGGATACCTCTGCCACTTGACGATGTCCCACCACAGCCACCTGGCCAGCTGCCACCTCAGCAGCACATGATGGGTAAGGGTCTCCCTCCACGCATGGCGGAACCCTATCCTCCAGTTCTTCCAGGGGTGGCGTCTGTTCTCAGTGACCCTGAGCTCAGCGAGGTGATCCGACCAACACCTACTGGGATCCCTGAGTTTGATCTCTCCAGGATTATACCATCAGAGAAACCGAGCAGCACATTGCAGTATTTCCCCAAGAGTAGTGGCCAAGCTCCTAAATCACAGCCTTCCAACCTCCACCTGATGAACCTCCAGAACATGATGGCTGATCAGCCGCTCCCTGTCAGGTCAGGTATGAACGTCCCAAATCTTCCAGGACAGCAGGGGGTGCAGCGTGCACTCAACATGCCCATGTGCCATCCAGGACAAGTGTCCATGCTGAGCAGGACAGGCATACCACCCCAACAAGGCCTGATGGGAAACAACCTCCATCAAGGAATGATGTCTCCTCAGCAGAGTCTGATTGCACAGCAGAATTTTATGCTTATGCAGGCGAAGCAGAGGAGCATGTCCGTCTCGGGGGAAATGTACGGCCAGACAGGGCACATGATGTCTCCTCAAGGCTCCCTCATGGGGCCCCCACCTCAGCAGAACATGATGGTGACACATCAAATGAGGCAGAGGAGTGTATCTCTGGACACTTACATCCCTGGACCTGGAAACATGGCAAACCTGCCTTTTTAAACGGTTCTCACTCACTCTTCCACTTGGCAAAATGTGGG
The DNA here is from genome assembly GCF_902459505.1 of Geotrypetes seraphini. Lineage (NCBI taxonomy): Eukaryota > Metazoa > Chordata > Amphibia > Gymnophiona > Dermophiidae > Geotrypetes > Geotrypetes seraphini. The sequence goes on from NC_047096.1 coordinate 23,648,875, forward strand.
GTTTGTTTTGTTTCTTTAAAACTTTTTCTTTCTGAGGGATGGGGGGTGGGGAGGGTAGTGGGAATGTTTTTAATCCCAATCTATAAGGAAAAAAAAAATCACGTGCAGTAAAATCTCAATGTGAAATACATTTTTTTAAAGAAAATTCAGTAAATGAGGACCTCCAAATTACTTCTTTTTTTTTTTTTTTTTTAATTTGTGTGGGTTTTCTTTTCTTTTTTTTTTTTTTTTAAAGCAACCAAAATATGCGAGCAGATTTTTGACTAGCTGTAAATAGAACACTGCATTTGTGATTGTTTTTAATTGTTCTGTATTTCTGTGTTAAGACGCCTCAAAAGAAAAAAAAAAATCATCTAAAAAATCAAAAGAGAAAAGAGATTTAATTTCAGAGTTCCATTAGCACGTCAAGGCATTGTAAGTTGGCAATATTCCGTGTTTATCTAAAATATGAATCTCCTGTTCTGGGGTATAGAAGAAAACCCTAAGAGTGTCCAGTATCCTTGCCCATAACTGTGAAACATTTTTCTAACCGAAGCTCTGATAATCAGCCTTCAATGATGTCACTGGGAAACTGGGGTGGGAGGGTGTTATAGATTGTCAAATTTCTGAAAGAGAGGGACCCACAGGCAAAGTGAAAGGGAAAGATAATGGGGCTGAATCAGCAAGACCCCTCGCCTGTTCCCAGGAAGATATCACAGAGAGATTTGAGTTACTTGGACAGTGGCTCCAAAAATTGTTTTTCGGCATCACGGAGACATCACATAGATTTGAATCCAACACTACTACACTTGAGTTTCTCCTTGTACTTGAGTGATTTACCAAATTTTTTCTACCATGTAAGCAGGAGAGGGCAGTGTGGCATGCACTTAGGTGTAAGGAGCATTTCTTAGGCTTAGGGGCCTTTTTACTAAAGTGTGGTAAGTTTTGTACTTCATGCATGTTTAATGCAAAGATTAGCATGCGGTAAGTGCAAAGTCTGTATAATAAATCCAGGGGGCGTGACCTGCATCTGCCAGGGCATCTACTTAGCACAATGCAGTGCCAGATAGAGTGGGAGCACTGTGCTATTGCGTACTGCATGAAAAATGAGCAGGTCCACTCAAATGAAAAAATACCAAAGTACTGTGGCAGTGAACCAACCCAACCCTCTACCAGCAGATCCAGCACCCAGCCTTCCAATTCAGTGCACAGCTCCTTGATCCAGTCCCCTTAAAGAAGTCCTGCTCACTGCCAGCAAAAGCTCAACCCACTAGAGCACTAGAAACCCCCCCCCCACACACACACACACATACCCCTATTCCCAAGGACTTACTTGGAGATTTTCATTGATGGGACAGTTGTCCCAGGCGGCAGCAGTCCCCTACTGCTGCCACCTGGATGAGTACCTGAATCCAAAATGGTAATGATGACCCCTAGCGCCAGTCTTGTGGTACTACCAGTTTGGGACATTTGAAGACTACCATTTTTTTTTTTTTTTTGGGGGGGGGGTCATCGTACCATTTTGGATTCAGTATCAACCCAAGTGGCAGAAGAGGAGGCTCCCTGCCATGTGGGACCAGTTCTCCACTAATGAAAGTCCTTGGGTAAGTCCTAGAAGGGGAGGGAGAAGGGTCAGACTCTGTGGCAGTGGGGTTTTTGAAGAGATGAGGTTGTTGGATCAGGCATTTTGGAAGCTGGATTGGGAAGTTTGGGTTGCTAGTTTAGAAGGGGGGGTTGGATCAGAGGGGGTTCAGGGTAGAGCCACCAGCAGTAGTACCAACCCATGAGCTAGCTCTCACAGCTGTCACATTTCCATCTCTCAGTGTCATGCCCATCTCCTCCCCTGCAGCTAATGCAAGTTTTTATTGCCACAATGGATGCTTTTTTAGCGTGGGAGACAGTAGTGTAGACCCACACTACCTTCTGCCACATGGTAAAATCTGAATTAGCATCTTAACATGGCTTAGTAAAATGCTCTTTATGGCAGTAAATTCAACACTGCAGTTTTGAAATACAGTCAAACCTTGGCTTCCAGACGTGTGCTTGTAATCCAAAGCACTCGTATATCAAAGCAAATTTCCCCATAGGAAATAATGAAAACTCAGACGATTCGTTCCACAACCCCAAAACTTTAATGCAAAATACTCTACGCACTTGTATTGCAAGACCTCGCTCATTTAGAACAGTCACTACACTCCCGCAGTGTCAGAGAGAGAAGAACCATCGGCTTAGCTGTGATGTGTGTATACTGTAAGTACAGTTAAACCTCGGTTTAAGAGTGCCGCGGTTTGCGAGTGTTTTGCAAGATGAGCAAAACATTCTCGCAAATCGTGACTCATTTGCGAGTCCCCCCGCCCGCGAACCAGCATCGCCCCCCCCCCCCCCGCCCGCAAACGGAGAAAATGAGAGCCAGAAGGCCTTGAGCATGCGCAGATGCTCAAGGCACAGTCGGGGGAGAGGCACGATCTTCGGGCACCGGCACCTCCTGTGGGTTGGTGCTGACTGCCGGTGCCATATTGGGGGGTAAGCATTCAGTTTGGGCAGGCGGAGGATGCCGGTTCGCACTGGGGGGGGGGCGAGCATTTGCAAGGGGGGAAGTGATGCCAGTTTGCGGGGAGGGGATGTGGAAGCCCACCAGTGGCCTCGGGGGTGGGGTGGTTTTTTAGGGATGTGGTGGGGTGGAGCAGCGCCGGTGGCTGGGGGACGGGAGGGGAGGTGGAACCAATCAATCTAGTGTCCCTTACTTCCTATGAGGAAACTCGCTTTGATATACAAGTATTTTGGTTTACGAGCATGCTTCTGGAACGAATTATGCTCGTAAACCAAGGTTCCACTGTACTTGTATTGCAAGACATTGCTTGTATATCAAGTTAAAATTTAATCAAATGTTTTGCTTGTCTTGCAAAACACTTGCAAACCAAGTTACTTGCAATCCAAGGTTTTTAAACTATATAGAAAATAGACAGAAGTGCTTAAAAATTCCTTTAACAAAGTAGCTGGACCCATTTTTAGGACTTCTGTTATAGTTGCCTTAAAATGCAGCTGAAACTGTTGAAGAGGGTCAGTTTCAACCAGTCCTAGATGGAGCAGTGCATGGAGAACTTCAGTTTAATCTTGTGCTCTTTTTCCAGTGGAATGGGGCTTTTCTCATCTGTAATCCTTGGGGACAAGTTTTATGCTCCCTAGAGGATTGCAGCTGGTGAACACAATGTACAAACTGGAAAATATATAAAGAGATCAGAAAATGAAATTTCTCTACCTTGGCCCGTTCTTGCCCTTTTTCTAGCTGGGTGAAAATTGTGTGTAAATTTGTTAATCCATGTAAAACCTTTGAGGCTGATACAGTGGCATAGCCTGGCAGACAATTTTGAATGGGCCTGAGCCCAAAGTGGGGGGAGGGGGAGGCCTCTTGCTTTCCCTCTTTTGCCACCCTCCAGCCCCATGCAGTCTTTCTCTTTCCCTCCCTTCCCACCCCAGCCTGTGCAGTCTCTTTCTTCCTATTCAGGCCACCGGCAGTGGGTCCTATGTGCTGCCAGTAACTGACCCAGAAGCCTTACCTCGGACACAAAGCACAAGCGCATCAAAGGGCTTCCGGATCAGTCGCCACCAGTGGAAGAGGAAGAGAGAGGCTGCACGGGGTAGGTGGGAAGGGAGGGAAAGAGAGAGGCTGAGGAGGTTGGCCTGTGGCTGCTGGATGGATGGGCCTAAGCTGAAACTGGGCAGGCCAGGCTCATCTATGCCCACCCATGGCTACCTCACTGGGTTGATATTCAAAGTAATTTGACAAGGCAGGAGAGCATTGCTTGTGCCTGCCTATGTGGTAATATTCGGTGACATTTAAGCAGACAGTGCACTAAATATTAGCACTAACTATCCCTATACTGTCCAGTTAATACAGGGGCCGAGCTTGAGTAGAGCCAATACTTAACCAGCTAGCGCATAAAGTTAGGATGGCTAAAAGGGTGTCCCTTATCTACTAGTCTGACTATCAGACATGGTCCCAGCATTGAATATTAGGCTCAGTTCAGCCTGTGTCTCAGTGGCTTGAAAATCACTCCCTGCCCAGGGCTGGATATTTCCTCCTTTTTGCTTCCCTTGTTTTTGTGTTGTGTTTCAATCCTGCAGTGACAGTACTGTATATGTAATGCCACAATGAAGGTCCTTATTGTGGGAAGTAGCTGTGTGAGAAAAGGCATTGCATTTTCAGAAGTGCGTAAACAGCTATGCAGGACAAGCCACTGTGTTGTGCACAGTGACCCTGCTGTGACAAGCCAGCATGAAAACGCACGGCATTGTGGGAAGCCTGTAAGCAGCTGTGTGATGTGTCGTCACGGAGGTGGCACTGCATTGGGGGACCTACACGAGCAACAGTTTTGCACAGGGTTCATTTGCTAGAGATCACACTTTACCCATGAGGTCTTTTTTCCCCAAATGTGAAACATTACCTTCCTCTTCATGCAGGGATTTTCATTCTGTCCTTTTATTACTTTAAGGATGTTGGAGTCTCCTAGTGATGCTGTGCTTTAAAAAGCAGCTGTGGATGTTGCTATTTCATAGGACAGTGATAACAATAAATTGTGTCTGGGGGTCCTGAGTTTGGCTCTTTCAATTTTTACATTCCTCATTCTTGTGCAATGTCTGGCATCTGTGAGCCACTTTTAGCTGTGGCTGTTCCCTGGGATGTAGAGAAATTATACTTACTAATAACTTCAAATGAAGATTTTCCAATGGTGCAAGGTGAATATGTATTGTTAGACGCACATTTCAAATCTAGTGCAATGTATGATGGGAAAATAATCCATTTGATGAGCATTAATCACCAAAACTGTTATGTAAGAAGAGTCTCTCTACTTCAATTATTTATACAGTGTATTTAATATGCTTTATTAATCACTTTTAAGAAGAGATTCACTCAGGACAGCTGACATAAAACTTACAATTTTGTTAACAGTATAACAATAAGGACCAAATCAGAGCTTAAATACAATCATTGAGATAAACCTGGAAATGACAAATGGAATCCTAGTACCAAGACTAACATAGGGCTCCTTTTACGAAGGTGCGCGAGCGTTTTTAGCGCACGCACTGGATTAGCGTGCGCTAGCTGAAAAACTACCGCCTGCTCAAGAGGAGGCGGTAGCGGCTAGCGCGCGGGGCGTTTTAGCGTGCGCTATTCCGCGCGTTAAGGCCCCAACGCGCCTTCGTAAAAGGAGCCCATAATATAGCATCGGAAGCGTGCACATTTAATAGTGCTTTGGTTCTAATGATGTCAATTTGGGCTCAGGTTATTTTGATTTTGGAAGAGGGAAATTTTGTTTAACCTGGACACCTTCAGATTCTGTCATTGAACTGGTTGATGGAAAGTCAGATTACTGGACACGGTAGAGTCCGTATGTCCATATGCTGTAGTTCTTTGAAGTGAGACTATTGTAATAGTGAGATATGCTTCTCTGCTAAAAAAAAAAAAAAAATCATTTATCTTATAGGTCCTTATACTAAGGTGCGCTAACTGATTAGCGCGCGCAAACTGATTTACCCCGTGCTAAACGCTAACGCGTCCCTAGAATATAGAGGGCGTGTTAGCGTTTAGCATGCGCTAATCGGTTAGAATGTGTTACATCAGAGAATTTTGCTGTTTTTTTGCTGTATTTCATCTTGACGGATTTTTCCTCTTTGCTTCATCCAGCCTTCCTTAGTTTAAATGTCTTTATGGAATTTCATAAAATACAATAATTCAATACAACAATTAATCTAATGACATTTAAGCCCTTCCCTCTCCCCCCAACAAAATTGTAAAAGTAGACGAATCGGAAGTGCAAACCAGAAAGACAAGTCAATTAGTATCTATTCTACAATAGGCATCTAAAAAAAGCCCAAAACCTCTTAAGATTTTGAACTGAACATCACCTAACAGCTGCTACTTCTTCATATTTAAATGTAAGAGAGACTTCCGCCCACCATGCAGGAAAAGAAAGAACTGTACTAGTTTTCCATTCTGATAAAACATGCTGAATTGCTAGACCCATAAGTACATCAAATAATTTGGCCTTATATAAGAACATAAGAATTTGCCACTGCTGGGTCAGACCAGTGGTCCATCGTGCCCAGCGCCCTAACTGAGACTAGCCCTACCTGCGTACGTTCCGGTTCAGCAGGAACTTGTCTAACTTTTTGTCTTGAATCCCTGGAGGGTGTTTTCCCCTATGACAGACTCCGGAAGAGAGTTCCAGTTTTCCACCACTCTCTGGGTGAAGAAGAACTTCCTTACGTTCGTACGGAATCTATCCCCTTAACTAAATGCGATAAGAGCAGAACACAAAATGACGATTTCATAAGTCGGCTCTACACGGAATCTAAAGATTTCTTGCACTTTGTTGCCAGACTTCATCCCAAAACATTTTAATAGCATGGCGTCCAAACAACATATGTTAAAATGTGCCTACATCGGTTTTATAAGTCCAGCATAAATTAGATCCATGCGTTGACAGCCTGGAGACTATAAGGGGTCCAATATGCTCAGTGAGCAACATAGAATAAAGATTGTGTTAATGATACTGACGGAATAGGTTGACATATCTTTCTCCAGAAAACTGTCCATATAACATCATCGATGTCCATTCGGAAATCATGTTCCCACAACTGCTGCAGAGTAATACATGCATTTAATCTCTTAAATTAACTTTTTTGATAGACTAAAGAGGCTCTTTTTGATTGCCTAATGAGACCTACACAAAAATTCTGTAATTTATCAGATCTTTGTAACCTGACTTTGCCAAACAATGTTTTAACTGCAACCATTAAAAAAATTGTGTAGCGGGTAAATGATAGCACACAGATCCTCAAACATTTTAAAATTATTGCCCTGATATAATTGACAAACCAAATCCCCCGCGTTGCCATTCAGCCCAATTAATAGTCCTTGAATTTTGATTTCTGTATTGTACCAAATGGAAACGTATTCGGAGGTAGGCCACAACAGTCTTAAATCATTAGCCATAGATCGTAACACAGGAGGTATGGCTTGTAAAACCAAGGATTGTGGTATTGCTGGCTGAAGCTGCATAGTCAGCAGCCCATATATAGGGAATGGGGCACCAGCTCTCTTTCCAATAAGAGCCACTTAGGTACATCAGGATCAAGCGCTTGAGTAAACCAATACACAGCGAAAGCTACTAGAAAAGCAGAATGATATAGTTTAAAATCTGGAAAATTAATTCCACCAAAGTCTCTTTGCATTTTGAGGGTTTGTTGTTGTTTTTTTTAGAGCAATGCGCGGGGGTTTCCCTTTCCATAGAAAGTGAATGATTTTGCTCTCCATAGATTTATAAAAAGCACCAGGATACAGGATAGGCACCATACTTAATATATAATTCACCTTAGGAGTTAGTACCATCTTAATTGCCTCCAGCCTTCCCCACCAGGACAGGTATTAAGGGTACCATTGTATGGAAAGCTCATCCACCAGGGTAAGTATTAGGTGCTTGTTTAATTCGAAAGAAGTTTCAACACAGGATTCAAACCAGGTATTTCAATTTGGGTAACCCTTTTTAATTGTAAATCGCCCAGAAGATGCTTTTGGGCATTACAAAGTTAAAGGCATAACCACTGACTTGTCCCAGTTTACTTTATATCCTGAGATCTGGGAAAATTCACCAATCGGCGTAAACAATACTGGCAAAGACTTCATGTGCGCAGGCAGACAACTTACAGGTCACCTCTCCAAATTATAGCCCCGATATCTTTTCATTCAGTTAAATTGCAATTGCTAGAGGCTCCAGAGACTAAACAATAAGGGAGAGAGTGGACACCCTTGTTTAGTCCCCCTGAACAAAGGAAAAGTTTTAGACAATACCCCATTTATTAATATGTGGGCAAATGGAGATCTAGTCCAAACCATTCAAGAACTCGGAACATATCTGCCCATTCTATTCTATCAAAAGCTTTTTCTGCATCTAAAGATAAAACTATTAGCTGATCAGGTATACCAGTTACGACTAAGAATATTCCAAAAAGTCCATGAGTTATCAGTTGTGTATCTACCTTGAATAAAACCACTTTGATCTACATGACTTAGAGATGACAAATATTTGGACAACCGCATAGCTAAAACCTTTGCATGAATTTCACAATCTAAATTAATCAGAAAGATGGGCCTATAGTTTTTCTACCGTTAAATGATCACATCCTGGCTTGGGAACTACCACTAAGCGTGATTTCCTAAAGGATGCTAGTCCCAAGGTGTTATGTAGCAAAACCTGATAGAACTGTACCAAAACATGTTGAAATGCTAAATAATATTCCACAGTTATCCCATCTGGACCAGGTGCCTTCCCATTTGGAGAGCTTCCTACACCTCAACCTCACTAATTGGGGCATTAAGTCTTTCACATTGCTGTTCACTTAAAAATAGGTTGAGGTAAGAAACTGCATCAAAAATGCTTCTATGGGCTCCTTTTACAAAGGTGCGTTAGGGCATTTTCGGTGCTAATTCGGTACATGCGCTAAAAATGCTAGCACACTTTTGTAAAAGGAGCCCTATGTCTCCGAGGTATACAACTTTTTATAAATATTGTAAAACTCTGAAGCAATATCCTCATCACAAAAATGCCTTTTCCCCATTGCATCCAACACCAGGGTCATAGGACCTTTTTTTTTTAACCTCTTAAATACTGAGCTAACTGGCGACATGATTTAATGTTTTCAGAACGATGCATGAAAATTGAGCGTTCCACTTGCTTACTTAGTAAAGTATTAAAGTTGTATTTTAGTTTCTGGAGCTTAACATACACATCAGATTGAAAGGTATGCACTAGAGAATGACATGGGGACAAATTTGGGATCTTTTCCAGATAAGCCCCGCCAAAAAGTTAACCCCGCCACCCAAAAAAGATAATAAAAAAGAGGCGCGATCTGTATGAAGTAAAATGGGGGGTTCCCCCCCCCCCGTCGGAGCCCTTAAAAAAATGGTCGACAGTTTATCCTATTTTTGATAATGTTAAGTTTCATATCCTCTTTTTTATAATCTTTTTTGGGTGCTCCGACGGGGGGGCGTGGGGGGAACCCTCCCCACTTTACTTTATACACATCGCACCGCGTTGTGGGGGCGTTGTGCTGAGAACTTCACTGGTTAAGGTTGCGTGCGCTGGCAAAAGGTGGCGGGGCTTAACTTTCGGCGTGTCCACTTTTTCCATTAGTGGCGGGGCTTCTCTGGAAAAGATCCCAAATTTGTCCCTGTCCCACAGGAACTCAATTTCCCCGTCCCGTCTCCGTGAGTTTTGTCATTGTCCCTGTTCCTACCCCATTCCTGTAAGCTCTGCCTTAACCGCACAAGTCTCAAACACTTACAATTTTAAAGTGTTTGAGGCTTGTGCAGATGAGGACGGAGCTTAGGCATTGGTGGAAAGAGGCTTTATGACATCACAATATGAGCTACTTATGATTTTAAAGTGTTTGAGGCTTGTGCAGACGAGGATGGAGCTTGCAGGAATGGGGCAGGGACAGGAAAAGAACTTGCGGGGATGGGATGGGAAAATGAGCTCCCGCGGGGACTGGGAAAAATTTGTCCCCGTGTCATTCTCTAGTATGCACAAAGGCCTGCTCAAGCTCACATATTTCTGCTTCCATAGCTTTCAGGTCTGCTTTTTCCACATCTCCAATAGCATATGTTATAATTACACCTCTGAATGTTGCTTTATATGCTTCCCACCAAATATGTGGTGCAGTCAGTCATCAAGTTGTGCTCAAAATAAGACCTTGATTCCAACATAACCCACTATGAAAGTTGAGTGTTGGAGTAGAGCAGCGTTAAAACACCACGAAGGGTGTCGAGCCGGTGAAAAAGACCCCTCTAAACATAATGATCAGAGATAACAATGCCATGTATGTCTGATCGAGTTTAAAAAAGGCATAAGGGACTTTGATATTAAAAAGAAGTCAATTTGTGAATAAGAGTGGTGAGCGGGAGAGAAAAAAAGTAAATCCCCTTTCCATTGGATGTAGTGCACATGCACACCAAGGATCCACTAAGTTCAGATAGAGAGCCAATAACAGCACTAGATCTTATGTGCAAAGCTTGATGATTGTCTATCTAAAATACAATCTTTAATCTGATTGAAATATCCCCCTAATACAGTGTAATCTGGTTTTTCCTTCACCATGTTTAAAGCTAATTGTTTACAGAAATCTGGAGAGTCAATGTTGGAGGCATAAACTTTAGTTAACACGCAAAATTTCTCTTGAATTTGGCACTGTACAGAGACTCGTCTTCCCTCCCTATCGCTTCCTCGTTGGTATCAAAACACCATTACGCTTTGCGACTGCTGGACAAAATGCAATTACTTCATAAATATTATTGCCAAATGCCTTAGAGTCGGTGTAAGAAAAGTGAGTTTCTTGCAGGTATGAAAGATTAGGATGTAAAATAAGAATGCAGTAATCTTCCAAATTCATTTTACATATTCCTATAATAGGTAATATCCCTCCTCCCACACACAAACAATACACTACTCCCTCCGTATCAGCGGTTTCCATATCTGTGGATTCGCTTATTCATGATTTTTCGGCTGCTGACTCCGCCCCCCAAATTACATCATGATTAAAGTTCCTACCCAGAAACAGAGCATCGTCTCCGCCAGCCGCTCTCGCCTCTCACAGCACAGAACTGAAGACCGCGCAGAAAACGCAAGGGCCGAGTGCTTTGAAAATGGACGCGTCCTTTACGCAGACCCCTGCCCCCCCTCTCGTTGCGACACGGAGCAAAAGCAGAGCCTGCACGAAGCCCAGCCAGCGCGACCAGCAGGATTGAGAGAGCTGCTCACATACTCGGTATCCGACACACTCCCCGGTACTTTCAGCTCTAGTTATTCGCGGTTTCAATTACAAAAACGCTGGCTGTTAAAAAAAAACCAAAAAAACAGCGAATAACATATAAAAAGTTATTTGCGGGTTTTTCATATTCGTGGCTATGGTCCGCCCGCATCCCCCGCAAATACAGAGGGAGAAGTGTAAAACACTCCACTGCACTCCCACCTGGGCAAACATAGCACAACCTACAGTTCATTAGTGATCTCCCAAACAAGAAGCAATAAACAATGGCCTAGATTCACTAAACTCACCGATCCGTGGCCAGGTGACCAATTCACTACGAGTCCTTATGCAATCAACGCGATCGGAGGCATGCCTCACACCGATCCCATGGATCGCTGTAGAGTGATCCTGACATTTTGCCTGCAGATGCGTTCCGCGCATGCGCTTGCTCTCTGTCTAAAGGGGGGGGGGCTTTAATGGAACAGAACACGCTTTAGCCAGAGCTATATGGAACAGAACACGCTTTTAACCCATGGGTTAAAACCACTGGCTCACGCTGCAGGGAAGGGCGGCAAAGAGCAAGAGGGTCGGCAGAGAGCAGGAGAGTCGGCAGAGCTTGCCTCCTTGTGCTTTTTGCACAAGGAAGATGAATGTTTTGTTTTGATACTGGGATTTCAGGGCGGCAGAAAGCGGGACAGTCGGCAAGGACGTGAGCAACTGGTCCTCAGCAGTCACTTCTTTTTGGACCGGCCCCAGCCGTCTGTTTAGTGAATCGCTGCCTTCCTACTTTGCATGCCATTTCCCCTCATTTGCATGCGTGGATCAGATCGGGTGGGAAGTTGATCAGCCAGGAGGTTAGTGAATCGGGTCGGGGTGGAAGAAGGCTCGCAAAGCGTAGTGAATTTAGCCCAATGTCCCTGTAACGATAGCCAGTTTAAAATAAATGCATCCCTAAAGAACGTACATATATCAGCATTCCAGTTGAATATTTAAACAGTCAAATCAGTCCAGTGCCAAGATTCCAAACCGTTTACAAGTAAAGTCAGTTATAGCTCCTTAGAACAGTGGTTCCCAACCCTGTCCTGGAGGAACACCAGGCCAAGTGGGTTTTCAGGCTAGCCCTAATGAATATGCATGAAGCAAATTTGCATGCCTATCACTTCCATCATATGCAAATCTCTCTCATGCATATTCATTAGGGCTAGCCTGAAAACCCGATTGGCCTGGTGTTCCTCCAGGACAGGGTTGGGAATCACTGCCTTAGAAGAATGGAGGGATCTTTTCCAGATAAGCCCCGCCAAAAAGTTAACCCCCCGCCACCCAAAAAAGATTATAAAAAAGAGGCGCGATCTGTAGAAAGTAAAGTGGGAGCCCTTAAAAAAATGGTGAGATTGTGATGTCACAATGCCTCATTCCACCAATAAGAGCCAACCTCATCAGTGATGTCACAATGGCTTGATTGTCCTGTACTCCCCTTTGCCCTCCAACCCAGCCAGCTGATTAACTGTTCCCCTTAACTGTATCCATGACATCCTGTTTGTCTGTCTTGCCTGTTTAGATTGTAAGCTCTTTCGAGCAGGGACTGTTTTCTTACTCTTTCTTACTCTTTGTACAGTGCTGCGTGCGTCTGGTAGTGCTATAGAAATAATTAATAGTAGTAGATCTGAGATCCCCCTCCCAGGTCTTATCCTGGCAGAGGTCAGATCTGAGATCCCCAAGTGAATGAAAGTAAAAAGCCTGAGGAGCCACATCATGCACAGCCTTGTGCTGTGTCTTATTTTCTGAGTAACTGCAACTCCATTCTGTAAACTGGAACTGTATCAGTGGTGATCCTCAAAGCTCTTCTCCCTCGTGCTTGGACCAATACTTGAAGGTTCGCAGTAGAAATGATCACAAAATAATTGCTCTGGCATGCTCAAGCTAATTAGCATTCAAATTACTGCCATGTTAAAATTACGGTAGTAATCTGCAACTCGGAGCTCAATGTTAGCTTTCCTGTCTGTGCTTGAGTAGTGATTGGCTCAGGCGCCTTGCAGAAAAAAATTAACGTAAAAACATGCCATGGTAATTAGTGCCCTGAAAAACATCCCCAACCGAACAGCTCTTCCTGTGGCCTTCCTCCAAAATATATCCATGGTATCTAGTGACACCCATCCTGCTCCCCTCCTGTCCCAACTCCCCTTCCTGTAGTACAAAATAATACCACATTAATCTAATGGTCTCCCCTTCTGACACAACCGCCTTTCCCCAATAGAAAAATACTGTAGTGGTCTAATGGGCCTCCCAGGTTGCAAAAACAATCTTTGGTAGTCTAGTATGAGCCCACCCACCTCTCCATACCTCTCATGAGGCAGGAGCAAAACCCACTTGCTCCTGCTTTTGGGTGCCATCATCTACAAAATGGTGGTGCCCCAGCCCTACAAAATGCATCATGGGATGTGCTGGACAGGGCTTGTCTGACATATAATGTAATTTCTCCTTTATATGATAGACAGTCCCAGCCTGGTGCATGCCATGACTGAGTGGCCATTGCTCCTGCCTCAGGTAAGATATGGGGGGTTGGCAAGGTCCCCACTATACTACCAGGGGAGAAGTTGAGGGACATACTAGACCATCAGGATATTTTTTTTTTTTATATTAGGAGATAGAGGTCATGAGATGGGGCCATTAAGATATTAGGAATTTTTCCCCCCCTTTATATTAGAAGGGAGGTTTGATTGGGGAGAAGGAGAGGAAGGGAGGCTGGATCCAGTGCATGAAGCACTATTGCTCAGGTTGGAGGGGGAAAATAGGATGCTGCTAGACACCCAGTCTTCTCAACCTACCCTTCTACACTGCCCTGGACCTGGCAAAGTTTCCCTTGCTAAATGCGCATGAGAAACATTTATTTTTGCATGGTTGTGCATGTGTGGGTGTGTTTTGACTGTATTATGTGCATTTAAATGCATGTTAATACTGTCTGTGGACACTCAAGTAATTTCATCTCCCCCTTCTAAACAGTCAAGTTGCAGACCTGCATTCCAATATGGACTTTGTAACACCTTCAAATTAAGAGGTCCTTTTACGAAGGCGCGCTAGCTGCGTGCTAACGTGTCCATGGACTATAATGGATGCATTAGCATTTAGCATGCGCTAAAACGGCTAGCGCGCCGTAGTAAAAGGACCCTTAAATGAATTGGCCAGGGCCAGTACTGCTGCTTGTGGAAAAAGAGTACCTGGCTCGATTATACTCTTGTACTGCCATCTAGTGGCCAAAGAGATGCAGCACTGCTATTGCCTGGAGAATTCCAATATAGCTCCTATCTATGAAATATTCTACACCTCTCTTCTCCACTCCTTCCTGCCCTCCATAGGCCTCCCTACCCTCTTCTAACCCCTTCCTCTGTAATGTCGCCTAGAGCTTGTATGGGTATGTGCGATGCACAAATGGAAGAAATAAAATAAATATCTGTAGAAGTAATTGGCAAGAGAATGCAAGCAGTCTGGTGCTCTGGCAGTCCGACCATCACTTTAAAATTGCTGATGAGTGCCACATGAAAAAAAAATGGTTGTAAATGCAAAATCAGATAATTGCTTAATTTGGAATTTCATCTGACTTGTCCCTCTTGTGACACTGTGCCACAATCGCCAGCTGTAAATTAGAACAGTTTCACAGCCTTCTGAGTATTTCTCTAAATGAAAAATTCTGAAATGAATTGAAAATTCAGTATTTGCCTGAGGGTGCTGCTATTTGCTAAAGGTGATGACTCAATAGTTTCCAAAGTTGTCTGTGTTCTTCCTGCAACGCCATTGAGCAAATATTGGGAGTCGGGTGAAATATAGTTGGAGATTCTCAAGTTCTTTCCACACTGCAGTGATTGAAAGTATAAAGTGCTTTTGAACCAGTCGGCCAGCTGCTGTCCCAGAGTCTCCTTCACAAACTTCTCTAGCCTGAGATAGTGAAGATTGAGACCTTCCCTCAGATTGACTTGTGGAACCTGTTCTTCAGTTCAGTCTTACTATTTACCCTACTTCCTTACAGCAACTGCTGCAAGCTATCAAAACATGTTTTTCCGTGTGCTTTGGTCCCCCTCAAAGGAAGTTCTGCAAGCTGTCTGAGCCAGTGTGCTAAACAGAAGGTTCTCAGGACAGGCACCTCTTCTGACACTTCAAGATGCTTTTCTCTACAGTTAACAGCTAAAATTAGCCTGTTGAAGATATCCTGAAATCTCTGTTTGTATACAGAAAAGACTGGGATTTCAATGTGGGCAGAAGTTTACTTGAATGGAACATTATCCAGGCACAGCCATTGCCTTTCTCCTGTGCCATGATTATATGAAATTCAGCTGTGTTATTTCTAGATTTAGCTTTATTGATAATGCAGATTTTTTTTTTACACATATACAAGTTATCTGGTGACTTCCAGTCTCTCTTATCCTTCCTAGTTCCTGATACTGTGGGTCCCTTAGTTAATGAAAGATTCAGACAATGGGATCTTGAACAGGAGGCAGTATCTATTAGTGCTGCCCGATTCAAATTGATTCACTTTCTAAAAAATATCAGGCTCACTGATTCAGTGAATCCTGACATACCTCCGGGAGTCCTAAAGTAGCAGCAGTGACCGGCTTAGCAGAAGCAGCATGTGAACAGGCTTCTCCTGGTCTGCCCTGTCAGGGCTTTCCCTCTGCTGCGTCACTGATGATATCACTGATGATGTGGCTGAAGGAAACCCTGGTGGGCAGGCCATGAGAAGCCTGTTCATCGCACTACTTCTGCCAAGCTGATCACTGCCACCGCTGCTGCTACTTTAGGAGGCCCAAAGGGGGCTGGGGGTGGGTGGGTCAGGACAATAGGAGGGATGGAAAGCTGATGCACAGGGGGATGGGAGGGATGGAAAGCTGATGCACATAGGGGGGGGGGGGAGAGGATAGGAGAGAGAAAGAATTGGTGGAGATGGGATGGAGGAGAGGAAGGGAGAGATGCTACAGAGGTAGAAAGGGGTGAAAGGGAGATATCCTGCATATGGTGAAGGAGAGGGAGACATGCATGGAGAAGTGAGAGGGAGAAATGTTGGACATAGGGTAGAGGGTAGGGAGAGATGGTGCAAGAGGAGAAAGGATGGTGCACATGATAATAGAGGGGTGGAAGGGAGAGATGCTGCATAGAAGGGAATAGAAAGGCTTGATCCAGGGCACAAGGTAGGGAGAGAGAGAGAGAGATGGTAGAGAGTGGGAAAGAAACAGAAATGTTGGATATGGCAGTGGAAGTAATGATGATGGATAGAAGATGGATGGTGAGCACGGAAAAAGACGAAAACATCATAGTAACATAGTAGATGATGGCAGATAAAGACCCGAATGGTCCATCCAGTCTGCCCAACCTGATTCAATTTAAATTTTTAAATTTTTTCTTATTAGCTATTTCTGGGCAAGAATCCACAGCTTTACCCGGTACTGTGCTTGGGTTCCAACTGCCGAAATCTCCGTTAAAACCTACTCCATCCCATCTACACCCTCCCAGCCATTGAAGCCCTCTTCAGCCCTTCCTCCCCTAAACGGCCATATACAGACACAGACTGTGTAAGTCTGCCCAGTACTGGCCTTAGTTCAATATTTAATATTATTTTCTGATTCTAGATCCTCTGTGTTCATCCAATGCTTCTTTCAACTCAGTCACCGTTTTCCTCTCCACCACCTCTCTCGGGAGTGCATTCCAGGCATCCACCACCCTCTCCGTAAAGTAGAATTTCCTAACATTGCTCTTGAATCTACCACCCCTCAACCTCAAATTATGTCCTCTGGTTTTACCATTTTTCTTTCTCTGGAAAAGATTTTGTTCTACGTTAATACCCTTCAAGTATTTGAACGTCTGAATCATATCTCCCCTGTCCCTCCTTTCCTCTAGGGTATACATATTCAGGGCTTCCAGTCTCTCCTCATACTCATGGCTCAAGCCTCCTATTGTTTTCGTCGCCCTCCTCTGGACCGCTTCAAGTTTTCTTACGTCCTTCGCCAGATATGGTCTCCAAAACTGAACACAGTACTCCAAGTGGGGCCTTACCAATGACCTGTACAGGGACATCAACACCTTCTTCCTTCTACTGGCTATGCCTCTCTTTATACAGCCCAGCATCCTTCTGGCAGCAGCCACTACCTTGTCACACTGTTTTTTTGCCTTTAGATCTTCGGACACTATCACCTCAAGGTCCCTCTCCCCGTCCGTGCATATCAGCTTCTCTCCTCCCAGCATATACAGTTCCTTCCGATTATTAATCCCCAAATGCATCAAATGGCCAAGAGACCCTGACGAGCGAGTTAACAGAAGACAAACAGAAACCAGGGCCTGGGACCAACATGATTTGAATAATGAAATTATTAGACAACAAAAGATAGAAAAAATACATTTATTTTTTGTGATTGCAATATGTCAGATTTGAAATGTGTATCCTGCCGGAGCTGGTGTTGACAGCGAACGTGAGCTAGGACCTAAAGCCTTTTTATGTTGTTTACAGTGCTGGCATGGGGCTGGAGAGGGCAAAGGGGGCTGGGGGGAGGGGTGATGAGTCTACAAAATAAACCTGCCAGGACGTTGGAATAAAACATCCTACTGGGTGGGAAAAGTGAATCGAATTGAAAAATCAATTCAAGAGGCCAAATTAAATTGAAACAATTTTACCTGAATCGGGCAGCACTAGTATCTGTTCACTGCCTTTTCTTCTGACCATGCACCACAAGTACTGAACGTGTTCCCCACATGCATGAAATGGAAGAAAGCCCTTGGCACATCTGGCTCAGCGGTCTAGGCTGGCCGAAGTTAGAGCTCAGTGGCTATTGGCCCCTTTGTTGCTGGCTGGCTTCTCTTGCAGGACCAGAGGGATACAAAATGGTAGGAGGAGAAATGGGCAAAAAGTATAGACGAGCAAAGGAAGAGAGAGAGAGACATACAGTACAGCATAATCTCATTATAACGGACTCACTTATAACAGAACCTCGCCTATAGCGGATGAGGTCTGCTGGTTCGGCCTTGTGCCATTATAAACATACAGAAAATCATCGCATATAGCGGACTCGCATATAACGGACTTTTGGATATAACGGACAAGCAATTTGGTCCCCAGAGCCACTTTTAGCTGTAGTTTTCTTCGGCTATAATGGACATGCAGGCTCCGCCTACAAGACGTGTGGCGTGCCAATGATATAGTATCAAAATGCAGCCCAGAAGAAAATGACAGAGTATTTTTCTTTCCAGTACAGTATGACATAATGCTTTAGAACAGGGGTGTCCAACCTTTTGGCTTCCTTGGGCCGCATTGGCCAAAAAAAATGTTTCTGGGGCTACGCAAACGCTGCAGCAAGACAGAGGAGGGAGCCAGCAAGACGGTAAACACCCAGGGGCAGCAGAGGAAAACACTGCATTGCCCTCGACTGGGGCCACACAAAATACTTCACGGGGCCGCATGCGTCCCTCAGGCCACAGGTTGGACACCCCTGCTTTAGAACATCTTTTAGTGTTCTGGATTTGCAATCATTTCGTGCCATACCAATGTTTTGCTGAGTTTTGTTCTTGATGTTGCTGATATGCTTGTGCAGTGACTGTTGTTCATTGATTGTATGTTATTTTAAGTTGACCTAAATAAAGTTTTTTAAAAAATGCAACACTGGATATAACGGACTCTGGATATAACGGACCGTTTTTCCAGGTTCCTTGAAGTCCGTTATAACGAGATTATACTGTATATGGCACAATAACTGCAGTTTTGAAATAGTCAATCTTTTGACCATGGTTTACATTTGCTGCAGCCGGTGGAAGTGAAAACATCCCACAAAAAGTTTCTATAAAAAAAGGTTTGAGCAAAAAGCACTGGGATTTTCTTCGAGGGCTAAATTTAAAGACTGGATGAAAGCCCAGTAGTGCTTTTTGCAAGCAGGGAATTAATAGTGTTTGATTTCTGTAAGGTAAAACAAGAAACATTCTAACTAGGACTGCAAGATAATCACAGTTAACTCTGTAATTAATTATTATGCACGATTAATTTTTTTTTTTTTTTTTTCAATCGTGACTTTTTTTAAAGCATATTTCAGTCTCCTGTCTCCTCCAAATATCTCTTCTCCTTCCATTCCGAACCCCTGTCCTTGGCTTGATCCGGCATCTTCCCCCTCCCCCACCTTAATAAAGTACTTCACGGACAACCCCTGAGGAAACTAGAAATCATGGGAGAGGAGGCAGTGTGTTATTGTGGATTAATAACTTATTTATCTATTTCCCAAACTAACCTTTATCTCAGCGCATACCTTTTATACCATGTACCCTCATCCCTCATGTTCTATCCCTCCCCTCTATCGCATATCTTCTTATATTATGTAACTTTTCCCTTCCTTCCTATTCCTCCTCACGGTCAGGTTTGTCAGTATATGTTTTATATGTTTTCTCTAACTTCTCCAACACACTATCAACTAGTTCTTTCTATTCTATTATAAATTTTATTGTTAACCGGTCAGATATTTGTTTTATGATCGGGATATTAAAAACTAATAAACTTGAAACTTGAATTAAAAGAGAGAAAACAGAGTAGGATTAAATAGCATTCTCAGTGGAGAAGGGTAGATAGTGAGATTCCCCCACGGGTCTTTTCTGGTACCACTTCTTTTTAACATATTTATAAATGATCTAGAGATGGGAATAACTTGTGAGGTAATTCAGATTTGCTGATGACAGTTAAATCACAAGACGATTTTGCCAAATTGCAAGAGGACCTTATTAGACTAAGAAGTCTAGGCATCTAAATGGCAGATGACATTAACGGCCTCTTTTACAAAGCCGCGCTAGCAGCCTCAAAGCCCATTTAAGAGATTTAAAGGGCTTCGGGGCTGTTGCCGCACAGCTTTGTAAAAGAGGCCGTTAATGTGAGCAAGTGCAAAATGATGCATGTAGGAAAGAGGAACCCAAACTATAGCTACATGATGCAAGGTTTAATAATAATTGTATTCTTTTATACTGCCATTACCAGACGTTGTAGGCGGTTTACACTAAGAAAAACTGGACAGTCAGCGAAGTACAGTCATGCCGTTAAAATAAAATCATACAACAAAAAGTTAAAAATATGGTTACAATCTTAAGAATACCAAGTTAAGTAATAAATTTGTCAAACAGAGAAGACTTGACTAATTTTCGAAAAGAACAGTGAGTTATGGCTTGATGAATACATTCACGAAGCCAAAATTGCAGTTTATCTGCTTGAAACGCTAAGGTCCTATCAAAGAAGGTCTTATAACGAACACCATTTGGCTTAGGAAAGGCAAATAAGTGGAAACTTCTTGTGCTCCTTAATGGTCTATATAAATCAAAGAGGGGAAAGATAAACTGGAGCCAATCCCAATCTCAATTTAAAACAGATACAAGACCATTTGAATAGCACTCTTGCTTCTAACGCTAGCCAATGCAATAAACAATAATTTGGGCTGACGTGGTCATTCTTCAGACCAAAAATCAGTCGGACTGCGGTATTCTGAATTATTCTCAATCTTCTTAAATTTTTTTTTGAGGATCCCAAATAAATAATATTGCAATAATCCAGAATGGGTAAGATCAATGATTGTACCAATAGTCTAAAACAGTGGTCCTCAACCCTGTCCTGGAGGACCACCAGGCCAATCGGGTTTTCAGGCTAGCCCTAATGAATATGCATGAGAGAGATTTGCATAGAATGGAAATGTCAGGCATGCAAATCTGCTGCATGCATATTCATTAGGGCTATCATGAAAACTCGATTGGTCTGGTGGTCCTCCAGGACAGGTATTGGGGACCACTGGTCTAAAAGACACTGGATCAAAATATTTTTTTATGGTCCATAATTTCCATGATATTAAAAAAAAAACATTTTTGTACCACAAAATTAGTGGGATTGATCCAAGTCAGATGACGGTCAAGCGTGATTCCCAGAATTTTAATGGAATTGGTTATTGGATAGACATATCCATTGAGATGGAGCCACTGTGCAGGAAAAAGACTTAGGTGTCGTCATTGATATGTTGAAATCCTCTGTTCAGTGTGCAATGACTGTTAAGAAAGCAACTAATATGTTAAGAATTATTAGGAATGGAAAACAAAGCCAATATTATAATGCCTTTGCATCACTCCATACTCTGACTGCACCTCAAATTTTGTGTGCAATTCTGGTCACTGCATCTCAAAAAAATATAGCAGAATTAGAAAAGGTACAGAGAAGGGCAATGAAAACGATAAAGCAGTTGGAAAGTCTTTCCTATGAGGAAAAAGCATCTTATATCCCCAACCTTATGTTTTTCCCCGACTACTCTTTCTATAATAATTTGTAGTTCAAATCCCCTTCACCCTTTTTTTCTTGTTTGTTAAGTTTGTATATAGTCTAGTTTATTTTTATGTTTATGTTAAATATTGTATTACTTTTTAATACTGTAATTTTAAATTTTTTTTATGTATGTTCATCGCTTTGAAGTATGATTAAGCGATTAATCAAAAATACTAATAAACTTGAAAGGCTAACGAGGCTAGGACTCTTCAGCTTGGAGAAGAGATGGCTGAGGGGAGATATGATAGGGCTATAAAATACTGAGTGGAGTGGGACAGGCGGACACGAATCACTTATTTACCCTTTCCAAAAATACTATGACTAGAGGGCATGCAATGAAGCTACTAAGTAGTAGATTTAAAACAAATCGGGAAAAAAACATTTCTTCACTGAAGCTGTAATTAAACTCTGGAATTCTATGACAGAGAGAATGGTAGAAGCAGTTAGCTTAGCAGGGTTTTAAAAAAATTTTAACAATTTCCTAAAAGTCCATAAGCCTTTAATAAAATGGACTTGGGAAAATCCATTGCTTATTTCTAGGATAAGCCGCATAAAATTTGTAGCAGTTTTGCGGGTCTTGCCGCATCTGTGTAGAAGGAATCGATGTTTCAGCCATCATGCTGTGGCTTTCTTCAGTGTATGCTGTGAGGTCTGCAGTGTATTTTTATATATAGTGGGTTCACGGAACTGATTGAGAACAGGGCAGTCAGTGGATCATGAAATTTTAATTTTGGTGGGAAAGTTTGTTGGAAATCTAAGTTTGAATTTGAATTTTGGCAAGAAAGTTTGTGGTTCCCACCAAAAATCAAATCCAGAACAGGGTGATGCTGGGGTGAAATACGACTGGGGGTGGAACAGGACATGTGTCTGGGGTTTGTGGCCCAAAATATGGTAACCCTAGATATGGGGGAAGAGGAGAGGGAAGGAAGGATCTGGATGAGGGAGGGAATTCAGTCCTGTAGGGAAAGCAAGGGGGATGGGATTTGATATATCACATTTCTGTGGTTCCAATCAAAGTGGTTTACATATTATATGTAGGTGCTTTTTTTTTTTTTTTTAATCTGGGACAATGGAGGGTTAAGTGATTTGCTCAGAGTCACAAGAAGCTGCAGTGCGAAAGGAATACCTTTAATTGTCTGATCCCAATGTAAAATTTTGAATCAAAATGCAGCCCTAATTCTAATACACAGTGGTGCACCTGGCTTAGCAGCTACCTGGGGCAAAGCACCCCTCTTCCAGGCACGGAGTGGTCAAGGACTCACGGTTCACATGCCTGCAGCTGTAGACTCTACCAGTACCCTGCCCTGGAACAGGAAGCTGATGTCAGAGGGAGTTGGGCCAGCAGAGTCAATAGCTGCATACATGCAGACTGTGGCCGTACGACTTCTCCATGCACGTTGCTTGCACCTGGGGCGGACTGCCCATCCCCCTGCTCTTGCTATGCAAGAGCTAACATATTAATCCACATTAGTATTTTTTTTCATAGTTATTAACATGCAAAATAAATTCAGTAAAATTGTTTAAATATTAATATGCAAAATGACAAATGCCCTTAAATCAGAGGAGTCACAAACAAGAAGCAATCTGTGGGAGATATAGAGAGATGTGAGGCCAGGTGTAAAGACTCATTGTGGGGCCTCATTTGCATACATCAGAGCTGAAAAACAGGATATCCCCTTAGGGGGATTGCCCTATGATACAAACAAACAGTATGTCCCATTTAAAGGTACAGGAATTTGCAGGCCAATGGTATACTCTTATCCGCCAGCTCATGAGCTCTTCTGCCTTTAAGAGAGATGACTTGGAGTGCTCATACCTCTGCTGGAATTCGTTTATATCGGTACAGCTAGGTGCTAGCAGCCAGAGCCCGGACCAGCCTTTGACATCCCGGGTGAGGAATGATTGAGGAGCAGGATACAGATGTCTTGATGAATTTTTGGTCATAATCTGCCCCTGGGAGCCATGTGCAAACCTCCCACTCCCCCAGTTGCTCAGTGGTAGTGATGGATCCTGGCCACTAAATGGATGCAGTGATTCCAGGTTCTAATACAATGCTTTTCAAGCGATGTGTCAGAGTAGCAAGAACTTAGTGTGTTATCCTTCCCCACCTCTCTCCAGCTCTTCATGTCTTGTCTGCCTCCTCTTCCTCTCTTTTTGTTAAGACCCAGGACCTAAATGGAGTAAAAGCACCCTGACAGGGGAGGCAGCAGTTGCCCAAGTGGAGGGTGAGTTGGAGATAGGAAGATTACATGTAAGAGGATCGCAGTCTTGGGAAGAGATCAAAGGGGGCAGCGTGTGGGTACAAGGATTGTATCATAGGTGGGTGGGGTGTGGAGGAAAAGACCCCCCTCCCAAGCTGTCATGCTGCACTGCAGCTCAAATAAAAAAAAAAATATAATAATGGGTAGGGTTACCATATGGCTTCAGAAAAAGGAGGCTGGATTGAGACATCCCAGTTTTACTTCTACTGAAACAAATGGAAGTAAAACCTGGATGTCTCAATCTGTCTTCCTTTTTCTGGAAGTACACAAAAAGTATACCACACTACTCACCCGGAGAAGTGTAATACATTACACAGGCCTCAGAATCGGAGCCTACGTACAGCTGCCCAATCACAACTGAAAAGTCAGCGTAGTTATGCTCCTACATGCTCCAGTCATCGGCCAAGAACTAAAATTTTAGATTCAACTCCCTTATTTTAACTTTATTATTTTAACTTTTTTATTGTTATAACTTAATTGTTCTATTTTGTTTTTCTTCTTACTTTAATTTAACCCCTTTAAAAACATAAATATATTACTAATACGCATTTGCACTTATCCGGTATATTGAAAACGGTGGCAAAAAAGGAGGTCACTTATCTCATGTTTAGCTGAGAAATCTCTATATTTATCTTTCAACATGCCGTGCTGCTTTCTATAAATGCCGACGCGGCCAGCGTTTCGCGGACTCCTTTCCCATCCGCTGCTTCAGGGCCAGCAACCAGGCATCAGAACTAAATTTCCTCCGTCAGCGATTTCAAACAGCCATATGGTAACCCTAAGAATGGGACAGTGCCAGAGAACTTGTTACAATAGCCCATCTTGTGTAGAGGGTAATTTTGAAATTGGCTGTGAAGCTTAGGTATTGCAAGTTTATTTTTCAAGGGCGAACCCTTACAAAATGCACTTTGGAAAAACTGACCTGTGTGAAACAAGATAGGCCAAAAAAACAAAAAACCTACCCGCTTGCTTTCTACCTTTTTTTATTATTTCTAACCTCATGACCGTTGGGGGGAAAAATTACACATAAGGGATCAAGAATGTCGGGACAAAACATGAAAATTTAGCAGAACTAGCCCAAGTTTGGCAAGGGAAAGCAGCCAATGAAAAAGACAGATCAAGTTTGAAAATGGGCCAAGATCGGACGGGAGGGTCCAGAGAAACGAGCTTTCCTAAAATGTGGCCCGATGCATTTCTCTGAGGGAAGCAGTTCAGTTTCTGTAGCATAAAATACAGTACTGCTTCGCCTGCTGGAGAGGGCCCTGTTTTTGGCCTGGGCCGCATCGTGGAGAGAGCTGCAGTTAACGGTGTCCCAGCTGTTGGGACCAGCTGACCGCTGGGCCCTGTGGACATTTTGGTGCCGAGGATTGCCCCCTGTAGTTGGAGATCTCGATGTTGCTGGCTCACCTCATCTGTCTTGCTTGTTACTTCTTATCCCCTTACTCCTCCTTTTTATTTTTATTTACATATTGTAATTAAAACTTCCCTATCCCCTAACACCTTTCATTTCTAATAAGTCTTAATCTGTCTTAGTCCTAGTTTTACCCCCCTCCTATTTTATTTTAACTAAATCTTAAATTTTATTAGATTTTTCTAATTTTTAATATTGTAAACCGTCCAGAAACATGTGATGATCGGTATATCAAGCCATAAATAAACTTGAAACTTGAGGGGTTTTTGTTTTCCTTTGATTTTATTATAATTTTTTATAATTAATATTTTTTATTATTGAATTTTATTATATCTTTACTATTTAATAATTGTTTACTCAGGTACTTTAGCTAGATTGTGAGCCTTCGGGACAGATAGGGAAATTCTAAGTACCTAATTTTATTTTACTGTAACCCATTCTGGGCTATAAAAATGAACAAATAAATAAATACTGTGAAAGATAGCCATTAGGGAATTTTATCTTTCCAAATTGTGCATCCTCTTCAATCTCCCAGTCACAGACATAAGCAGAGCCAAAACACACACCCAGTAGAGACACATGCAGACCCAATGCACACAGATGCACATACTGTAACTACACAATTGCACAAACACACACAAAGGAAGTGGAAATGCATGAGGATGCTCTGCCATGCTTTCCCTGTCCCAAGCTGCCTTACTGCAGCTATCCCTGAATGGCTGCCTGTATTTCATTGTTTCCATGGGCAAGAAGGGGGAGCTAAGCCCAGATGACTAGATGAAGTCATTCTGCGGCTCATGAATCACAAAGATGAGGAGAATCGCTTCTACAGCTTCCTGAGCAAGCACTGGGGTACCCATGTACCTGCTCTCTAGTCCTTCCAATATCTGAAACGTTTGCTCCTCTGCAAATCTCACCCCAAAAAAGGAAGGAAATGGATGACATGAACTGTGGGTCTTACTGGCAATAACCACCCCGTTTGAGGGGAAGAATGCTGTGCAGCAAAATTCATGATCAGTAGAGCAAAAAAATACGGTGACACAGTCCTCGGGTCAGCTCTAAGATGAAACTCCACTGTTGCTTTTATGTTTTCACTCACTGTGCTCCCCGGGAACTTCCCTCTTTTTGTTTACCAGACCGAGTCGGGCATTGAAGCAGTGGTGAGGCATTACCAGCCCCGTACACTACACAGTCTTGGTTCTGGAGGAAATAAAACATGCACCTACCCACACACAGACACATGCACCTTAAAAAGAAAGTATCTAATTCCCTGGTGCCAGAGAAAGCTTCACAGAGATTACTGGAGGAACGGTCTGTAAATGTACTGCTTCTAAAGCGCCTCAGGCTCTCTTAAAAGATAGTACCTCTGTCTAACCCAAGTGGTCTCAAACTCAAACCCTTTGCAGGGCCACATTTCGGATTTGTAGGTACTTGGGGGGAGGGGCCTCAAAAAAAAAAAGTTAATGTCTTATTAAAGAAATGACAATTTTGCATGAGGTAAAAACTCTTTATAGTTTATAAATCTTTCCTTTTGGCTAAGTCTTAATAATAATATTGTCATTTATAGCTAAAGAAACATATGATCAAAAAACTGTTTTATTTTACTTTTGTGATTATGATAAACATGCCGAGGGCCTCAAAATAGCACCTGGTAGGCCGCTTGTTTGAGACCACTGAGTTAAGGGGAACGGTTAATCTGCTGGCTGGGTTGGAGGGCAGAGGGGAGAACAGGACAATCAAGCCATTGTGACATCACTGATGAGGTTGGCTCTTATTGGTGGAGTGAGGCATTATGACATCACAATCTCAGCTCTGCTTCCCAAAGGCAAACAGGATGTCATGGATACAGTTAAGGCAGTGGTCTCCAACTCAAACCCTTTGCAGGGCCACATTTTGGATTTGTAGGTACTTGGAGGGCCTCAGAAAAAAAATAGT
Organism: Geotrypetes seraphini; assembly: GCF_902459505.1. Taxonomy (NCBI): domain Eukaryota; kingdom Metazoa; phylum Chordata; class Amphibia; order Gymnophiona; family Dermophiidae; genus Geotrypetes; species Geotrypetes seraphini. The sequence continues at coordinate 23,675,573 of NC_047096.1, forward strand.
TAATGTCTTATTAAAGAAACTGCAATTTTGCATGAGGTAAAACTATAGTTTATAAATCTTTCCTTTTGGCTAAGTCTTAATAATAATACTAATACTGTAATTTATAGCTAAAGAAACATATGATCAAGAAACTGTTTTATTTTACTTTTGTGATTATGATAAACATACCGAGGGCCTCAAAATAGTACCTCACAGGCCTTATGTGGCCCCTGGGCTGCAAGTTTGAGACCACTGGTCTAACCCCTCTATGCCTATTCTTCAGAGGGAAATTACTTTATGTTGCTGGAAGTTAATTACCTCAGTCAATGAGGAAATTCCTGCTGCAGGACATTCTTCTCTATTTGAGGCTCACATATTGGAATCTATAGTGTCATCATCTCAGGAGAATATTACGTCTACTACTACTCATCATTTCTATAGCAGTACTACCCTGTGTCCTCGAAAATAAGATCCATCCCAAAAATAAATCCCAGTATGGTTTTTAAAGATGTTCCTAGTATAAGCCCTATCCCAAAAATAAGCCCTAGGGGGAAGGCCGCGAATCAGCCAATTCAGAGTGCTACTGCCGCTGCTGTTTTTGGAGGCCTCGGAGTGGAGGTATGTCAGTCTCACAGTGGAAGGGTTGTTGGGGTTCTGCTGCACAGGGGGATGGAAGGAGGGAGGGATAGAAAGATGCTTCACCATCAGATGGGTGAGAGGGGAGGAAAGATGCGGCACATGGGGGGGGCAGGAGAAAAGAAAGGGGAAGAATTGGGGTGGAGGAGAGGAAAAAAAAAAAAAAAGGCCCTAATGCATTTTATGGACCCAAAATTAATATATGACACTGTCTTATTTTCGGGGAAACACGGTAGATGTATGCAGCGTTGTATATTAAGAATGTAATATCACAGCAAATATGCAATTGCTCATCAATTTCAATTATTTTATATAATAAATCTGTTTGTTCTTTCTTTTTTCTTGGATCTTCAGAATTGAGCGCAGCAATCTATCAGTGTTTTATGAGAGCTGCTGAAATCGTCATCGATCCCCTATATTTTTTCTTTTTTAATTTATAACATTTTATTGAAGGAAATAATATACTATAATAGAAAAGATTTCATTTCAAATAGATTCACAGTTATAATATTTACATATATATTTCTATCATTCCTTCAAAATATATTTCCATATGACCCAAATCTACCCCCCACTACCCCCCACCCTCCTTCCCCCTCCTATTCACATTGTATTGAAGTAATTAATAAAACTATAATATAAAATGAAATTTATCATTCCTTCAATATACATTTCAATATGACTTATTTCATCCTACCCCCACACCCCCCAATTTCCCCCCTCTTTTGAATGGAAGATGACACATATTACCAGGTATTACAAAAAAAAAAAAAATCATTTCTCAATATATACTTTTTAAATCTTTAAATACCATTTAAGTTATACAAAAATCAGTTTTAAAATGCACTCACCATTTCTGCTACTGCTTTTCTAATCCATAGAGGTTCTTCAGATCTTTGCAGTCAAACGTCAATTTTATTTATTTCATTTTCTATCCCATCCTCCCCCAAAGAGCCCAGGACAGTTTACAGGTCAACATACACCATATACAATTAATAATCTGACGCTGTTGTATTTCATGGTACTTCAAACCACCGCAACAGGGAATGCGCTTCATGCTGCATTTTTTTCTATATTGAAATTTCAAACTCGATTCATACACCACTGTTCCCATTAATTCCCTAGCACTATGTCAAGAGGTGGTCAAAATATAGTGTTGTGCATTCCTTGGAGACAATACTACAAGCAATCTACCTCCTGGAGAGCTCTGTCAGTAGACAAGATAAGTCAGAAATTAGACCTGCATGAAAGGTCCATGGCAGACTCCGTTCTTATTGGCATTTTCTGTCAAGACACATCAGCTGTTGATCTGTTCACTCACAACACAATCAAAAGTGTATGTTCTGTTCCATGAGACCAGGCCATCAGAGAATGACACACATGGAAACTAGGCCTCTTCTATATGTTCCCCTATTCCTCTCATCTCCAGTCATTTAAAAAAAAAAAAAAAAGAATCCTACTGAGTGGTATAGAATGGGTACAAGACAAGTGGATCGATTTTTTTTTTTTTTTTAACTGCATCAAAATTTACAAAGACTAGGGGACACTCGATGAAATTATATACAAATACTTTTAAAACCAATAGGAGGAAATATTTTGTAACTCAGAGAATAGTTAAGCTCTGGAATGCGTTGTCAGAGGATGTGACAACGCAGAGGAGTGGTTAATGTAGCTGGTTTTTAAAAAAGTTTGGACAAGTTCCTGGAGGAAAAGTCCATAGTCTGCTTACCTTGGATCGGTGGCATGGAATGCTGCTACCATTTGGGGGTTTGCCAGGTACTTGAGACTTGGATTGACCTCCGTGAAGACGGGAAACTTGGCTAGCTGGACCATTGGTCTGACCCAGTAAGGCTATTCGTATGTTCTTAGGGATCAGGCCCTTGTTATTCGCCCAGCTCCTTTTTAACATTACTACTACTACTACTATTTATAATTTCTATAATGCTGCCAGCCATTAACACACAGGAGACGGTCCCTGTTTGAGACCATCTAATTGGGACAGCCAAACGGGACATTGACAACTTTGATTTCCATGGCTTTTAGCTTTTGTACAGAAACATCCAATCTGTCTTAAAAGTTCACTTAAAACCTGTCTATGGAGATTGATCAAAAATTTGGAAGTTGCTCAGAGACGTGAAACTCTTCAGGGAAAGTATATACCTCCCCAGTATGGGTACAAAGTTTACCTTCTAGTCATTGCAGCTTTTTCAATAATGATCACGCTCCAAGCCAGGGAAATTTAAAGAATATATCACAGTCTTTTAAAACTACTTCAAAAATGATGGCATTCTTTGTTTGTATGTTTCATGAAAGCAAACATCACTTGAAATAGGTGACTTATAATGCTATTACTTAGCTTTATGAAAAGTTTGGGGTCCCAACGTGGCCCCATTTCGTTTTTCTTCTTCAGGAGACCCAATCGTAAAAGTACTGCGAGTCCTTTAAAGCTTTAAATAACTATTTTGAATTGGTGATGTAAACACACCACTGCTGGAAACAGCTACCAATATGGGAGGTTTCAACTGCCGTTGGGACCCCAAACTTTTCATAAAGCTAAGTAATAGCATTATAAGTCACCTATTTCAAGTGATGTTTGCTTTCATGAAACATACAAACAAAGAATGCCATCATTTTTGAAGTAGTTTTAAAAGACTGTGATATATTCTTTAAATTTCCCTGGCTTGGAGCGTGATCATTATTGAAAAAGCTGCAATGACTGGAAGGTAAACTCTGTACCCATACTGGGGAGGTATATACCTTCCCTGAAGAGTTTCACGTCTCTGAGCAACTTCCAAATTTTTGATCAATCTCCATAGACAGGTTTTAAGTGAGGTCAGTTTACTTTCTGATACAAGCACTTTCTGACTTCCTTCTGTTTTCAATCGGAAGTTTCCCTGCAATTTCTTAAGGAAATTTATTTTGTGTCTTAAAAGTTCAGCTGGAACTGCTAACACAAAATAATGGCCACCTCATCCCGCCCCCAAATCCCTGCCTTTGACAACATGGATTGAAATGCAAATGATGTATAATCTATTTGTATTGCGACGTTCTTTCAATATCCCAAAGACAGTCCACCCAAAATCCTATCATTTAAAATGTAACATTTCACCAGTTGGTGTGCTGCAAAATCTCTAAATCTTTTGAACTAGGGTTACCATATGGCTCCAGAAAAAGGAGGACGGATTGAGACATCTGGGTTTTACATCCATTGCTTTCAATGGAAATAAAACCCAGTTGTCTGTCTATCCTCCTTACTTCCATTGCTTTCAGTGGAAGTAAAACCCGGATGCCTCAATCCATCCTCCTTTTTCTGGAGCCTACTTTGAACTGTCTGATTTCAGAAATACTGAACTACCTCTTGTATCTACTACGACTCTCTAGACTTCCTACTCACGTTGGCATTTATCAGCTCTTGCTGCTTATCACCGCCATATTGAAGGAAGTCCACTCAGTATATCCTCTAGACTTGCGTTTCCTATGAGGATTACTTCAAACTGCCTGTGTGAATATAACTTTCAATATAGGACTCTGTGCTCACATGTCTCATCAAAGCCTCATTTGAAATCCTAGGACAGGCATCCCTGAAATATCTAACATGGAGATCAGTAGTGTAGGTGTGGTAGTGTGGAAAGAGTATAAGTAAGATCAGAAGTGCTTTGAGAAGAAATCAAAGGTGGGGATCATACAGCCCCTCTTGTTTCTCTCTCCTTTCTTATCACCATTCTCTTCTGCTCCAATTCCCCTTCTCTTTGTCTCCGACACCTCATTCCACCTTCCATCCCATATTCTTCCATCTCTCCTGTCAGATTCCTTCTTACAGATTCATTTGTATTCTCCTCCCCAACACCAATCACTATGATCCGATTTTCACCAAAATAGGACCAAATAAATGAATCAGACATGCAAGAAATGACATAAAATTATTATTATTTTTTTTTAAGTAAAATTTTTAAACATTTACAAATTTTAATATTCAGATAAATGGAAATATGCCACGTAATTGTCAGAAGACATAGGGGACTTTAGTCATGGTCATGCAATGATGACTCCGCCAGCTGGATTCCGGGTCTTAAGATTGCAGGGCCCCTGGCTGAGGACTGCTGCTATGGCAACTGGATTAGAGTAAATTGAGAGGAGATATAACACAGGGGAAGAACTCCCAGGGTCATTGCAAAAGAAAGCTCATGGTGCTAGTTAAGTAAATTAAGAAAATACCTGTATATATGTCAACCATTTTGGTTTCACAGACCCTTTACTATTTAAGTTAGAAGTTCCAAGGAGTGGAACAGTGAAAAACAGTAGGTAAAACCTGCAGAGGCTGGGCTTTGGGAATACTTTCTAATATTTATAGATGAGGTGAATATGGGTGATTTATGGTGGAGGTGTGTTAGGGGTGTGTGTACTGATAGGGATGAGGAGTTGGGGGATGATACATGTAGACCGTGGAGGTGGGTAGGTGTGCAGTGGGTATGTCGATGTAGGAGTTTTGGTTTGTGTGGCGTGTGTATGTGGAGATGTACAAAATGTCTGTAGATGTGTGGGTGTGTGGGTTGTAGGTATGTTTATGAGTGTATTTGGTAGGTATGGAAGTGTAGGAAGTGTCACGTCAGGTAAAGGGAGTCTAGTTTTTGGTGTATGAGGGATGTGGCTGGGTGAAGACATATCTGTAGGAATGTAGGAGTGGATAGGTTATAGTTTCAGATAGGGTAAGAGGGTGCATATGATGCAAGAGGTGGGTGGGTGGTAGCAGATAGTGTATGTTGGTGTATGTGTTTGGTGCCTGGGCAACTGCATGAAGGAATGGGTAGAAGGGATGGGGAGTGGCAAGTGGGAAATTAGGGTGGGTCTAAGTGGGGAGTGCCTGCCTGCCGTCATATGGATATAGGAATATGTGTATATGTGTATATAATTGGTTAGTGTATATGTGTATATGCGTATACATGTGTATATACATGTGTATATATGTATATAATTGGCTAGTGTATATGTGAATACATGTGCATATACATGTATATATTACATTACATTACATTAGGGATTTCTATTCCACCATTACCTTGCAGTTCAAGGCGGATTACAAAAGAATTATCCAAGATGTATTACAACAAGAACTTACAAAAAATAAAATAAAATTGGTCATTTTCAAAGAGAGTAAGAAATGGGTAAGGTTATTTGTTTGGGGTAGTTGGCTTTAGTGAGAGGTGGAGTTTGAGGCTTGCGGTATTATTTCTTTTTTCAGAGTTTTCTTGAAGAGTATGGTCTTTATTTCTTTTCTAAAAGTCCTGTAGTCGAGGGATGCCATCAGTAGATTGGCGATTTGGTTGTCTAGTTTGTCTGCTTGAGTGGCCAGGAGGCCATCATATAGTTTTTTCCGTTTGACCTCCTTAATTGGGGGGTATGAGAATGGGGTATACATATGTGTATACATGTGCATATACATGTGTATATGTGTATATAATTGGCTAGTGTATATGTGTATATAATTGGCACAAATTCTTCAATGGTAGACTTAAATAAGGGCAGTATCCAAAACACCACTTAGAAATGCTTGATGTAATCAGCATTCATTGTGCTCCTTATTACTGTATCCCAGATCATCAGCGGGGCCATCACATACTCAAATAATTCTCATAGTAAGTGGCTTTATGCTCCAAATCGTCACTGGATCAATGTTATATTACTTTTTAATGTATGTATATATACACACATGTGAATATGTGTGTGTGTGCATGTGTGGGAGTAGTGGCTTGGAAAGCTTCTATCGATGTAATCCTTCATCAGCTGCTTCAGTTATATTTTCTCTATCTACTATGCACAAAACAGCTGTAAAAAAAGAAGGGGATGCTTTTGAACTAGGAGTGCTAATCAACAACCTAACAATTTCCCATATAAAATAAGAGATTTTTAGTTTTTGGGAGGGTTGGTTTTCTGAATTCTGATCCAAATGTTTTTGATTATCACATTGTTCAATGTGGTATATTTTGCTTCTGCATTGAAAATATTATGAATTTCAATCCCTTTTTGGAGAGTTAGTATGCCTATGAACAGACAGACGGACGTTTATCACTTCTGTATCCAACACTCCATAAATTGAGAAGCATAAAAAGGTGCCGGAGAAAGAGTAGTGAAAGGGAACAGAAGGAAGACTAAATGTTATTTACATCAGATAGACAAGAAGTCACAATAAGGATTCAGATTTTAATCAAAAGATTAATTTCACGATGGATATAGATTTCTTGAAATAAGTTACCTAAGGAAATAAAATGAGAAATGTAGTATAGTAAAACCTTGGTTTACGAGCATAATTCTTTCTGAAACCATGCTTATAATCCAAAACACTTGTATATCAAAGCGAATTTCCCCATAAGAAATAATGGAAACTCAGACGATTCGTTCCACGACCCAAAAACATTAATACAAAATACTATACGTACTTGTATTGCAAGACCTCGCTCATTTAGAACACTCACTGCACTCTTGCAGCGTCAGAGAGAGAACCATTGGCTCAGTTGTGATAATGTGACACGAGTATACTGTATGTACTCGTATTGCAAGACTTTGCTCGTTTAGAACAGTCACTACACTCTTGTAGCGTCAGAGAGAGAAGACACATCAGCTCAGTTGTGATGTGTGCATACTATATGTACTTGTATTGCAAGACATTGCTTGTATATCAAGTTAAAATGTAATCAAATGTTTTGCTTGTCTTGCAAAACACTTGCAAACCAAGTTACTTGCAATCCAAGGTTTTACTGTATATTTGTAATGATTGTGAAATAAAAAGTTTTACACCTAAGAGAAAAAAAACCCTAGTAGTACTTCGTACTTTTTATGCGAACTAAAAGCTTTCTAGTTTAAACCCAGAAGACAAAATAGATTGATTAATGTACATTCATGAATCTCAGAAAAAAGAAGCACATTTTAAGTCACACTAGGGATACCCACAAAGTGAATACACTATAAGCAAAACAAAAATTCTACAAATCTAAAACACATTCACACTGCAGGACTCATATCCCATATGGACAGATATACTGAGAAGCTTTGGGCAGGAGGAAGACAATTCAGAGACTTGTGTTAGAAGGAAAGCTCTAGATCTCTGATCCAAAAACAACTGAATTCTGTCTTTCAGCCTGACCTGTGGAGATACCACCTCTTGTCTCTCTAAAATATTCCATGTGAGGGGCAATGCTAATCCTCCCTGGCAGAATCAGTTCTTACCGCCTTAACCAAGAACTCACAAGTTATCCTTAGGAAGAGTCACCGACCTAGTTGTTCTGAGCCCCCTTTCATCCAGTCCGCAAAAAGACATTTTAGAAGACAGAAACAGATGTCGCAGTCTCACACTCGGTACCACTTCCCCGCCTGTCTAGGTGGACGGTCCGCTGGAGGGTGTTCTGGCTCAGACAACCCAGCTTATGCAAGATTCGGAGAAGATCATTACGGAATTTTACCCCAATGAAGGCATAAAGGATGGGGTTGAGGCAGCAATGCAGGAAGCCAATGAATTCTGTCACCAGGATAGCAATGGACAAAGGCTGGTGGACGCTGCAAAGTGAAATAACTTCCAGTTCCATCAAGGTGTGCATGAAGATGACAATGTTGTTAGGAATCCAGCAAATAAAGAAAACCCCGGTGATCACAATGGCAACTCGCACTGCTTTCTGCTTCTCAAAACGATGAGACTGCCACAAAGTTCTGATAATGGCTGAATAGCAGAAGCACATAACGATCAAGGGTATCAAGAAACCAACAAAGTGATGCATAAAATGACTAGCTTGCCACCAGCCATTGCTCTGGAAGTTCAGCTCGGAGAACGTGCAACTGCTGACATTTCTGTGGTCTGTCTTTACCTCAACAATGAACAAATATGGCAAGGCAAGCAACAGGCAGAAAAGCCAAATGACAAGGCAGGTTATGTGGATGGAAAGAGCCTTCCGCTTCCTGTAGGTATGGACGGCATGTACAATGGCCAAGTAACGATCCACACTGATGCAGCCCAGCAGCAGACTGCTGCAATAGAAATTTACCTTGTGAATGGTGCTGATGGTTCGGCAGAGAAAAAGCCCAAAGATCCAGCCTGTTATGGTTTCAACCACCACGAAGGGTAGGGAGAAGAGCAACAGGAGGTCAGCTACAGCCAAATGGAGGAGATAATTCTCCGTAGTTGTGCGAGTGCTCTTATACTGTTTTAGGACAAGCAACACTAATCCATTCCCGACAGTCCCCAGGATGAACGCTAGGATGTAGACCAAAGGGATGAAGATTTTTTGGAAAGAGTAGATATTATTTGTGTCCAAGGAGGAGACAGTGACTCCTAGACAGACGTAGTCATCAGAATTGTTGCTGAGCTCATAGTTATAGCTTGAACTGAAACTGCCCTGCAAAAGAAGACCCAAAATTAGTCAGGTGCCTTGTTTGTTGGAACTGTTCATCATGTGATCCTTATCCTATACTGTATCTCTCCACCAGAAATTAGACTTGAGAAAACATTGAGGCTATCCTGTCCAAAATACTATTGCACATAGGAAGATTTCTGTGGTGCACATTAGAGAATGACACGGGGAGCGATCCCCGCAGCGAACCGCTGCGTGGCTGCGGTTTGGCTGCGGGTTATGGTGACCTCATTAGCAAATCGCCGCAGACGCGGGGACAAATCCTTTCACCGCCCGCAAAAACGGTGAATAGATTTGTCCCCGCAGGCCAATGTCCCCCCTTCTAGGAACCGCTATTTACCTGTGTTTCACCTGCACGTTGCCGCATTGACTCCGCCCCCCAATATACTGGCTCCTCATTTGTCAGATCAACCCTTCCTGCCAATAGAACCCGCCCCCCCCCCGACGATCGCCGGCAGGAAGGTGCTCAGCCCTTCATGCCGACAGAACCAGCCCTCCCCAACGATCGCGGCAGGAGGGTACCCATCCCCTCCTGCCTACCCCAACACCCCCCCAACGGCCCTCCCGACGATCGCAGCAGGAGGATATCCAACCCCTCCTGCCAGCTCCCCAACAGCCCCCCCTATGATCACTGGTAGGAGGGTGCCCAACCCCTCCTGCCGGCCCCCCCAACGGCCCCCTATATCACCAATAGGAGGGTGCCCAACCCCTCCTGCCGGACCCTCCCCCAACAAACCCCGCCATCCCGAAACACCACCCTTAGTCTTACTTTCCAAGTTGGACCGGACAGCTCCTCGCTCGTCTGGCCAGCAGGCCTGCCTCCGTCCAAATGAGGCGGGCCCGCCCCTCCCCTCCCCTGCCTAACCCACAGGATCCTAGGGCCTGATTGGCCCAAGCACCTAAGGCCCCTCCTATAGCGGGAGTGGCTTTAGGTGCCTAGACCAATCAGGCCCTAGGATCCTGTGGGTTGGGCAGGGTAGGGGCGGGCCCGCCTCATTTGGACGGAGGCAAGCCTGCTGGCCATACGTGTGAGGAGCCGTCCAGTCCAACTTGGAAAGTAAGACTAAGGGGGTTCCGGGGTGGGAGGGTTCGTTGGGGGGGGGGTCCAGCAGGAGGGGTTGGGTACCCTCCTGCCGGCGATCTTAGGGGAGGCCATTGGGAGGACCGGCAGGAGGGGTTGGGTACCCTTCTGCTGCGATTGTCGGGAGGGCCGTTGGGGGGGGTCTACAGGAGGGGTTGGGTGCCCTCCTGCCGTGATCGCTGGGGGGAGGGGAGACTTGCAGCCGTAGCCGCGGTCACTATGCTAATCACGATTAGCATAGTGACCGCGATTAGGTACACGATTTGGTACACGATTAGGTACACGATTTGCCGCGATTAGGTACAGCGGCCGCGTCTACTTACCATGTAGGCTAACATTGTAAGCATTAAAAGTACATGTCGTGTTTGTTTTTGTATAGTTATTAACTAATATTTAACTAAGTTTTAAAGTTTTAAAGAATGTTTCCTTTATACGTAAATAAAGAAAAGTATTTAAAATCGTACCCGTTTGAGGCTTTTATATATGCAGCGGTGACGGTGACGGGGCGGTGAATGGGGTTGCAGTGGCGGTGACGGGGCGGTGAATGGGGTGGCAGTGGCGGTGACGGGGCGGTGAAGGGAATGGCGGTGACGGGGCGGTGCAGAGGATGGTGAGACGGGGACGGGGCGGTGACGGGGACCAATTTTTTCACCGTGTCATTCTCTAGTGCACATGTTCTTGTCTCTGCCAAGAAAATTTGACCCCGTACAAGCCTTTTACATAAAACCTATGGTGTGTCTCTGTAAAAGAAAAACAACCCCAGAATGTAATAAAATGAGCATTAGAAATCCCAGGCTGACTCCTATGTAGCTGTTCTGAGTTCAAGAATGCACTAACATGGGACTCTTAACAATAAGAGTGATGTAGACCAGAAATCAGGTGGCAGTGGTTTCTCACTTCACGCGGAACCAAATGGGTGCTTCTTTTTTCTGTTTACAGTATTAGCAAAATGCTTGAAGTACCTGTATGTAAACTGCTTTGAGTGTGGTTGTAAAACTACAAAAAGGTGGTATATAATTTCAATTTCTTTTTTTTTAATCTTTATTAATTTTTATTACTAAAAAAAGTGCAACACAATGTTCACATCAGTAATAATAATATATAAGCACTTAAATACAATCAGTATTAGTACAACAATATAAGCCCTCCATCCAACAATTATCTTAAAGAATCACCCTAAAGATACATCCCTCCCCCCCCCCGATGTGTCTGAATTATACCAATAAAAGAAAGCTAACAGAACTATAACAATTGTACAAATGATGTTAATGGACCCCAAACTAAGTTAAATATCTTAGCATGCTCTAGAACAGGGGTGTCCAATGTCGGTCCTCGAGGGCCGCAATCCAGTCGGGTTTTCAGGATTTTCCCAATGAATATGCTTGAGATCTATTAGCATACAATGAAAGCAGTGCATGCAAATAGACCTCATGTATATTCATTGGGGAAATCCTGAAAATCCGACTGGACTGCGGCCCTCGAGGACCGACATTGGACACCCCTGCTCTAGAATGTCTGCATTCATCTTCTCATACCTGTAACTTAAACATAAGTTCACCCACCAAAAGGAAAACTTAAGACGATCACAGTTTTCCCAATTTCGAGTTATCATCTGTAAGACTACCCCAGTCATAATCAGAAAAACCCAGCATTTATACCGATTCATGGGGGGGCTTAACATACAGTAGTGTTCCACATATAATTACCTCATAACTCAATGGGATTGTCGATTCCAATATGAGGTTAATCTGTCCCTATACTGACTTCCAGAAGCTGAGTATCAAAGGACAATAGAACAACAGATGATCCAATGTCCCAATGTTAAGATGACAGTGCCAGCATCTATTAGATTTAGAACTGTTCCACTTCTGTAACCTAACAGGGGTCCAAAAAGATCTATGTAACAAGAAAAACCAGGTTTGTCTCATAGATGCTGACGCCGTACATCTCATCCTCCAAGTCCAAATTCGTGGCCATCGAGACGCAGAAATATACTGCTTTATCTCGATGCTTGAAATTTCTCTAAGACTAGATTTTGGTTTTTTTAATCAGGAATTCAGATGTCCTAAAAAATCAGTGCTATAATTTCAATTTATTATTTTGAGTCAGTTTTAATCCAAGGCAAATTACAATAAATTCCTACATAAGAAAACAATAGTAATACAAACAGACACCCATAAAAAATCTGCTGTCAGAACCAACATCACTAAGCACCATATTTCATATTACAAAAAAGATGTGTTTTTTTGTTTTTTTTTAACAGTCGCTTAAATTCTTTCATTTTCAAACTAACTGAGCTCTGGAATGAGTTACCGCTTTCACTTAGAAGTCTAGGTCCCTTTGTTTTATTTCGGAAAGCTCCGAAAACTTTCTTGTTCACTAAACACTTTGGAAACTAAGCCATTCAAGATTACATTCTTCTTCCATACTTATGTACTATACTTATATTATTGTAAACCAAGTCGAGCACCTTTTGGTTGAAGACCCGGTCTATACAATTAAGTTTCAGTTTAGTTTGTAAGACACCTTAAGTACACAGGTAGCTTATTCCACTCTGATGGTCCTGCTCATGAGAAGTCCCAGTCCTTTTCCCCCTTTTCCAATATGGGCATTTAGAACCCCAAAGCTTCAAAGAGAGATCTGTTTTGTTTTGTTTTTCTTTATAAAGACAAAGAGGGTCCCCTCTTTATCAAAAATAGATTAGGCCCAGCCAGATCAGGAAAAACCAGACTGGGGTTTTCTTTACAGAAACACAGAACACATGTGACGCTTCAGAAGACGATTGGAAGGGACAGATGGGAAGGGCGATAAGAATATTGTGGGGGAGGGGGAACTTGCAGACAGGCAAATACTTTGTACTCACAGAATTTCCATTTATTTATTTATTTGGTTTTATATCCCGTCCTCCCAGGTGAGCTCTGATGGGTTACAAGTTTATACACATATTAAAGCAGTGGTGTCCAACCTGCGGCCTGAGGGCCGCACGTGGCCCCGTGAAGTATTTTGTGTGGCCCCGATCGAGGGCAATGCTGTATTTTCCTCTGCTGCCCCTGGGTGTTTACCGCCTTGTCAGCTCCCTCCTCTGTCTTGCTGCAGCGTTTGCGCATTTGTGCGGCCCCAGAAACATTTTTTTTCGGCCAATGCGGCCCAGGGAAGCCAAAAAGTTGGACACCCCTGTATTAAAGTGTTTTTTTTTATACAAGGTGTTGGCAAACATGGCATGGCAGGACATTGTCTGACAGGGATGGCAAAACAGTCAACAAAGCATGGCAAAACACAACATGGTATGATGAGACATAGCATGACAAACATTGTATTATAAGTGTGGTTAACATAACTTAATATTATATATACAAGTATAGCATGGCATATATAGTATAGCAAACCTTATATAGAAAACATACAATTGTGGCTAACCTAGTATGACATGACAGTATGGTATGTTACAAGGTAGAACCCAGCATGGTAGACATGAGACGGCAAACATCGTGTAGTGGGCATAGCATGAGAATGTAGCGCAGTAGAATTAGAGTGGCAATTATAGTATGAAAGATACAATATGTATATTATTATTATTTATTATTTATCAATTTTCTATACCATTCTCCCAGGAGAACTCAGAACGGTTTACATGAGTTTATTCAGGTAAGCATTTTTCCCTGTCTGTCCCGGTGGACTCACAATCTGTCTAATGTACCTGTATATATAGTATAGTAGAATGAGAGAAAGGGGACAGTATGACAAAATGTGGCAAGCATTGTCTGAGAAAGCATGGTGTGGTCAGACATAGTATAGCAGTGGGATCTTGCACAGTGTAGGCTCCATATTATACCACAAGAGGTGACTTGGTAGGGTAGATGGGTAATATAAAGTGCACCCAAAAAAACTCTAAAAAAAAACCCAAACCTGCCAAAATTATAATATAACAAAACAGAAAAAAAATTGGCAACGCCCTGTATTGAGCTCTTAAAGAACATCCACTGGCTATAAATGAATGAAAATTAGTCAAGTAGAGACACTTCAGTACGGGCCAAAGTTAAAGGCATTAATACCACCGTATAACTTTTTATGGCCCCGGACAAAAGACTCTCAGGTGACCAGCACCAGGTTTAGAAGACCTTAATAAGTCCTGCCCTGTACATCATTCAGTCTCTATAGCAATAAATAACTATTGTGAGTAAATGCTCAGTGAGAGGCTTTAAGAGCAAAATAAAGGGCCGAAAAAACCGGCTCAAAAAAGCCCCGCCCCTTAAATGAATAATTTCAAAAAATATCAAAAAGTGCTGCGTGCTAAAGTGCAAAAAAAAAAAAAAATTGAAAAAGATATAAGGGAAATCATTTCATTCATGCTGTTGGCCTTGAGCTTCCAGTACAGGTGATCAAGGCCAACAGCGTGCCAGATTGTAAGAATAAATGGGATGTCTATGTGGGATCCCTACGAGGGTCGAGTTAAGGAATTGGGTCATTAGGTGTGGGATCTCTAGGAGAGTAGACTTAGGGGGGGCGGGTCAGTAGAGTGGGCAGACTTGATGGGCTATGGCCCTTTTCTGCCGTCATCTTTCTATGTTTCTAGATCCCAGCACACAATAATCACAAATCACAGTCCATTCACTAGACTTATCTGAGTCCCAATAAATGAAGCTTTTTATCCACACTATGAATGTACAGTACCTGCCTTGAGACAGGTGCAGAGTCAGTGATAAAAGTACATTAGGGATTTATATTCCGCCATTACCTTGCGGTTCAAGGCGGATTACAAAAGAGTTATTGAAGATGGTCATTTTCAAGGAAAGTAAAGAGGTAGGGCTGGTTGTTTTGGGGTTGGGGATTTAGTGAGAGGAAGGAATTAAACTTGCGGTGTTAAGTTTTTTTTCAGGGATTTCTTGAAGAGAATGGTCTTTATTTCTTTTCTAAATGTTTTGTAGTCTGGGAATATATTCATATATTCACAGCTATAATGCAATTAGAAATTATTCCATTTATAATTGTGCAAAATAGATTATTTAAATTATTTGTGAAGTGCTCAGACCAAGAAACCCATATAATAGTGATGTCACTACAATGAGGTTTTCAAGGGGACCATCATCGCCTCCACAAGTCCCCGGCCCTCCCTATGTATATATTAAAGCGTATCTAAAACCTATCTGGTAAGTGTATCCAGCTTATTGTACTTATCTTAATTAGGGAGCATTGTTGATATTAACTCTCATTGGTGACTTGTGAAAATAAAAATGTAAGTGCTTCAGTAAAATCCTGAATGTTTTTTTCTTATCTGATTATTTTATTTTTCTTTCCAGCTTATGATTTATCTTGTTTTGCCTTTTGTCTTTGTTTTGTTCTATTTCTATCATTTAAATTTCTCCAGAATTCTACTGTTCAACGGCTCCCCCTTCTGCTTCTATTCCTTTCTCTCCTCTCTTCTACCTTCCAAAGTATTTAGATCAATGCTGTCTTGTTAAAATGTTTATTTTATTTTTATTTTCCCTCTCACTCTACTTTTCACTTCTCTATTACCCTCCAGGTACTTTAGTTAGATTGTGAGCCTTCGGGACAGTAAGGGAATTTTTCAAGTACCTTTCTTATTTCTAAGCTTAATGTATATTTTCTGTAAACCGCTTAGAACCTAACGGATGTAGCGGTATATAAGAAATAAATTACATTACATTACATTACATTAAGCCCGTCCACTTTGACTGTTCCTGTATTCAGTGAGCCCTCACCAGTATCCCTCCCTGACGAAGAGACGAAATCCGGGTCGGAGGGACGGGAACTTAATCAGATAAGAAAAAAAACATTCAGGATTTTACTGAAGCACTTACATTTTTATTTTCACAAGTCACCAATGAGAGTTAATATCAACAATGCTCCCTAATTAAGATAAGTACAATAAGCTGGATACACTTACCAGATAGGTTTTAGATACGCTTTAATATATACATAGGGAGGGCCGGGGACTTGTGGAGGCGATGATGGTCCCCTTGAAAACCTCATTGTAGTGACATCACTATTATATGGGTTTCTTGGTCTGAGCACTTCACAAATAATTTAAATAATCTATTTTGCACAATTATAAATGGAATAATTTCTAATTGCATTATAGCTGTGAATATATGAATATATCGCTAATATCATCACAGATTACAAAGAAAGTTATCTCTCTATTTTGTAGTCAATCATTGTAGTCTGGGGATGCCATCAGTAGATTGGAGACTTGGTTGTCTAGTTTGGCTGCTTGAGTCGCTAAGTACTTACAATGATTTGAAAAGGCAATCTCTGCGCAATGTTTTTACTCGTTTGACCTAACTACCCCACACTTTTAACTGCAGTAAGGGGGGGATGGGGGGGGGCAATATTTCTTAGGATAAATATTCAAAGGGAGAGGAAACCTCAAACAGGCTGGGAGGAAATATTCAGCGGCACTTAACTGGACCATACACTGAATATTTCTTCTGACTGCCATGGCACTGTCTGGTTAGTGCGTGGACAATTTCATGGTAGAGTCAGCGAGGACCCGGAATGTATACAAGATGCAGCACTTTTTCACATTCACAAAATCAAGGAGGATTCAAAAAGCCAAGATGGCATCTTTTCTCTTACGGAAAACCAAAAAACACTGGAATGACGACGTTCCTCAAATGGACTTTTATTAAAAATATAAAAGTTCTCTTACTGTATGAATGTGGTTTTGTTTAAAAAAAAAAAAAGAAAGAAAGAAAAAAAAAGGGTACCTGCTTGTTTTTGTGAATGTGAGAGAGTGATTTGCCTCAAAAGAAGAGGGGAGTGATTTCTTTTTCCTCCTTCTCGCAATTTCCCCCTGACGCAGCCTGAGGGCGAAACGTGGCCACTTCGGGTTGGGCTAATTTAATAAATTGCAGTTTCCTTGACATAATTGGTCTGCTCTATGGTTTTGCCTGTGAGAATATTTGCAGATAAATGCCTCTTTGTGTTGTCTTGAGTAGCGCTACTTGGACACATAAGCAGCAACTGCATTTTGTAGAATTACACAGCCATGGATTAAAAGATCCTTTTAGTAAGCTGCATTAGGCACTAACACACACCTAGTGCACCTTAAAATGGTGTCTTTAGCAACTACAATAAAACACAAAGGGTCGAAGAACTGGAGGAATTGTAACAGTCAACCCACAAAATAAACCAGTTTTGTTAAACAAGTGTATACAACATAAAAGTCATGAAACCATTGGTATACATGACCAGTTATTCCAATTGAATCAGGTTGAAAGCACTACTAAGATCAAACTGTAATAGTAGTGTCCCTCGGCCTTTTCTGAAAAGGCTATATAAATCATCCAGTAATGATGCCGGAACAGTCTCTGAGCAGAGGTCTAAAACCCGATTGAGAAGAATGTGATAAATCAAATGATCTATGTCTAACACGGAATTGTTGTTTCCACTTTAGAGTAAAAGTTCACAAATAATGATCAGACCATACACTTGGCCTTCAAGACACAGGCTGGATAAGTTGGGACTCTTCTCCCTGGAAAAGAGGAGGCTTAGGGGAGATATGATAGAAACTTTCAAGATCATGAGGTGTATGGAGAAAGTAGACAAGGATAGATTCTTCAAACTACGGGGAACCACAGGCACAAGAGGGCACTCGGAGAAACTGGAAGAGGACAAGTTTAGAACCAATGCCAGGAGGTTCTTCTTCACACAGAGGGTTGTGGACACATGGAACGCGCTCCCGGAGGAAGTGGTCGGGCAGAGT
This sequence comes from Geotrypetes seraphini, assembly GCF_902459505.1. Taxonomy (NCBI): domain Eukaryota; kingdom Metazoa; phylum Chordata; class Amphibia; order Gymnophiona; family Dermophiidae; genus Geotrypetes; species Geotrypetes seraphini. The sequence goes on from NC_047096.1 coordinate 23,693,391, forward strand.
ACGCTACGGGGATTCAAAGAGGGATTGGATGGATTCCTGAAGGATAGGGGGATTGAGGGATACAGATAAGGGTAGATAAGAGTATGGAAAGAGTAAAGATAAAAACAAGGGGGCTATAGGGCTAAATCAAGTAAATATGACAGGTCATGGACCTGATGGGCCACCGCGGGTGCGGACTGCTGGGCGCGATGGACCTCTGGTCTGACCCAGTGGAGGCAAATTCTTATGTTCTTATGCAGCCAAACAACCTCGCTACTTGCAAAAGTAACCAGATCTAAATGGTGGCCCAACTGGTGCATTTGAGAAAAGACAAGAATGGTGAAACCCACTGAAATTAAATGACTTAAAAATTCTCTAACTGCAGAAGATGATTGATCTTCCACATGTAAATTTATATCACCAAGCAATATGCAATATGGAGACTTTAATGAATTATTGGTCGGAAACTCGAAGTAGTCATCACGAGCTCTGTGCCAACCACCGTGGGTACTATAGCAAAATATACATGTCAGTGGATTCAGCAACAATAAATCTGACAACTGGCATGCCATAATTTCAAAGTCTTATGTGAAAGCACTGTTTTGTAGTCATCCAATCTGCTGATCAACAAAGGGAAAGAAAACCCCCAAGGGGATGCAATCTCACTATGTCAAAAATGGCACACCAGTTTAATCAAATGAACACTTTCACAAGAAATGTAAATGAAACGTCTAAAGCAGTGGTTCCCAACCCTGTCCTGGAGGAACACCAGGCCAATCGGGTTTTCAGGCTAGCCCTAATGAATATGCATGAAGCAAATTTGCATGCCTATCACTTCCATCATATGCAAATCTCTCTCATGCATATTCATTAGGGCTAGCCTGAAAACCCGATGGGCCTGGTGTTCCTCCAGGACAGGGTTGGGAATCACTGGTCTAAAGCAGGGCTGCCCAGATCCGGTCCTCGAGATCTACTGGCAGGCCAGGTTTTCAGGATATCCACAATGAACATGCATGAGAAAGATTTGCATACCAGGAAGGCAGTGCAGGCAAATCTCTCTCATGAATATTCATTGTGGATATCCTGAAAACCTGGCCTGCCTGTAGATCTCGAGGACCGGACTTGGACAGCCCTGGTCTAAAGGATGTCCATAGCTCCGTGCCAGCTTAATCATAAAGTGCCATGGAAAAAGCCTCAGACTGAGGCCATCCCACCACCACAATGGTGTACCGATCAACAACAGATAAGTGGAAAAGATTTTTCCTCTATCTTTAAGTGCATATTATCTAAATAAATTTAAATGGCACTGAGCAATATTGCTTTTATCTATTTGCAACATTACAGAGGTTTTTTTTGCCAGTGAGATTATCGCCTAACCACCTTAAACCACCATTGTGGTGGTGGGAGGCCTCAGTCTGAGGCTTTTTCCTCTGCTTTTTGTATTGCACTTTATGATTAAGCTGGCATGGAGCTATGGACATCCTTTAGATGTTTCATTTACATTTCTTGTGAAAGTGTTCATTTGACATATTTGATTATCACAATACTTGGGTCTTTTTGCTATAACACCAGTTTAATCAACCATACAGTAGAAAATGGTTTCTTTAGAAGACTGGTGAGATAAAAGCAAAGACAATCGATTATGCATCCGTATATCTAAGACTTGAATTTTATCCCTGATAGTAATAGAGCTTTCTTCGATGCAGAAATCTGTAGAGAAGGTTGGAATCTGGAGAAAATCATGGCTTCTGTTTGGCTAGAATTTAATGTCAATCAGTTTGCTATAGACAGGCAGTAAGACTTTGTGCCTGGTAAGCAAAAGCTGGATAGCATTGCATCAATAAATGGAATAAAATAAACAGAGGTATAGTAAGGGTGAGCAGTGCCCCTCCCCTGCAGCGTACGTGCCCCCTTCCCTTTCCATGTACCTATTAAACGTCTCTGGCGTGAGCAACATGCTGCCCACGTCGGTGTCGCTCACCCTTTGACATCACTTCCTAGGGCGGGTCCCAGAAGTGATGTCAGAGACAGCGGCTAAAAGATACAGGGGAAGGCAAGGGATGCATGCGGCAAGGAGAGGAGCGGGGGAAGGGGCAGTGAGGAAGAGGGGTGCCGCTGCCACACCCTTAGGAAGACTGCGCCTGGGGCGGACCGTACCCCCTCCTTTACTACGCCACTGGAAACGAGGATTGTAGCAGGGTTTTCAATGAAAACAAAAATATATTTAAAAGAATATGTCCAAGAATGGAGGCCTGAGGCATCTCACGAGGGAGGAACATGAGGCAGATCTCATTAAATCCCCTAGGAATCTGGTTTCCAGAACAATAAACAATATGAATGAGTTCTTTGTCCTATTATCTATGCAGAAGAAGGGCATAATCTATTAAATCAATGGCAGAACTGAGGTTTAGTGTTAGTAGGAGTATAACAATATGACATAAGAATAGCCTTACTGGGTCAGACCAATGGTCCATCAAGCCCAGTAGCCCATCTTCAAGGTGGCCAATCCCAAAGAGTAGCAACATTCCATGCTACCGATCCAGGGACCAGCAGTGGCTTTCACCATGTCTTTCTCGATAACGGATTATGGACTTCTCCTCCAGGAAATTGTTCAAACCTTTCTTAAAACCAGCTACGTTATCTGCTCTTACCACAACCTCTGGCAACGTGTTCCAGAGCTTAACTATTCTTTGAGTGAAAAAAAAAAATTCTCCTATTGGTTTTAAAAGTATTTCCCTGTAACTTTGAGTATCCCTTAGTCTTCACTCAGGATTTTGTAGACTTTAATCATATCTCCCCTCAGCCGTCTTCTTTTCCAAGCTGAAGAGCCCTAACCTTTTTAGTCTTTCCTCATACTAAAGGAGTTCCATCCCCTTTATCATCTTGGTTGCTCTCCTTTGAACCTTTTCTAGTGTCGTTATACCTTTTTTGAGATAAGGAGACCAAAATTGACTTGCCCAGTATCATGGGAAGTCAGCTGGGATTGAACTCACAACCTCAGGGTGCTGAGGCAGTAGCTTGAACCACTGGGCCACCCCTCTACCGCTCCTCATTAGCACACCATTCTAGTACTCCTATATGATTCTTAACTGTGAATAACCATGATCCCCCTAATAGTCAGTATTTCTGTATCATCCCATCCCCTAATGACACCTGATGGGAAACAAGGGGATATGAGCTTTCTTATTGTCATTGGCCATTGTATTTGCAGTGACACTAACTGGGAATTGTTAGAACTGTACAGACTTTTGAGTCACCCCTGTTTTATTTATTTATTCGATTTTTAGTCCGTCCTCCCAAAAGAGCCCAGAACAGGTTACAAAGTACATCCATAATAATCCAGACAGAGCAGAGATGACATTTTACATAAATTACAATATAGACATGACAATAAAACATATGTACTAAGTAGCATCTGGTGAAATTAAGTGACATAGGTGAGTTGACTGGGTGGCATTTCAGAGTGAATGACTTGAAGGCGCTGGGTTAGTAAAGAAGAAGGTTTTCACGGCCTTCCTGGAGCTCCAAAGTCCATCTAGTGATCTGACAGATAGAGGGATCGTGTGCCAAAGTTTGGGTATGAAATGTGAGTAGGAGCATTTGCGGGCAGTTTCAGTTTTGAGGGAGCGGCCAGAAGGTATGGTCAGTCGTTTTTCTCCTTGGGACTTCAGTGGTCATTTTGGGAAGTAGATTTGTAGTTTAGTTTTCTTGTAGTACGGAATCGTTTCATGGAAGGTTTTGAAAGCGAGGAGCAGGACCTTGAAGGTGCAGCGTGTTTAGAAGCCATCTATTGTAGTGAGTGCTTTATAATCATTTGTAATCTTGAAATGGATCTTGGGTAAGTTTCACTATGGTACTGTTCAGCTTACTGTAACAGAGAATGAGGCCAAGACAGTGCAGCTTGAATGCACAGTGTGGGTGGGGAAAACACCCAGTACTCAAATAGAAACTGTTTACCATTTCAGCTGCAGCAGATGTGGTCGGATAAGGGGAAAAAGCTTACCTCTTCAAATCTCTAGCATTTGCAATCATCGGATCCTCCAGTAAAACCAGAAGAAAAAGTCGCCACCAGAATTCCCGGAGTGGGATTCAGATAGTACTTTGAGAGTATGTAAAAGGCCACATTTTTCCAAATTAAAAACCCATAGATGGGCATAATAGTGATGATATAGAGGGGTACTTTCGATATGATATCCAAAACTAAGTTTGGATATTTTGCAGAACACGCACAAAAATCCAGTAGTGAACATGACCATTTTCAAAACGGACATCTTTTGTTTTCAAAAATGGCCATTTATGCATATGTTTATTGATGGAACTTATAGATCGCCCTTCGCAATAACAGCAGAGCAGTTTACACATTTAAAAACAAACCGAAAGAAAGGGGCTCCGTTGTCAAAAGGAAAGATAAATTAAATATAACAATATAAAAATAAAATATAAAAAAGCTGCAGTCTGGAATCCCTCCCCAGGTTCTAATCCAAGAAAATCTAGTTACAGCAAGAAACTCATATTCTTCTAAGAATATGCTAAATTGAAATGATAAGTTTTCAAGAGACTTCTATATTTAGGGGTCCTTTTACTAAGGTGCGCTAGCCGTTTTAGCGTGCACTAAACACTAACGCGTCCATTATAGTCTGTGGACGTGTTAGCGTTTAGCACGCTAAAGCGGCTAGCGCACCTTAGTAAAAGGACCCCTTAGTAAGAGAGTTCAGTTCATAATTCAATAGGAAGGGAATTCCATAAATAAGGTGCAGAAGCAAAAAAGCAGAATTACGTGTCGAAGTCAATCTTGCCAGGTGAACCGAGGGCAGGGACAACTGGCGAGTGTTAGATGTGCATCTGTCTTTTTGAACCATTAAAAAAAAAAAAACACCCAAAAATAAAATGCACAAAACAAGCCATTAGGATGTAGTAGGCAGCATTTGTAGTACACTGGCCACACAGACATCCCAGCAGAGCAGTGGGGCACCCCCGCAGGCACTACAGTGAACTGCACCTAAAAAGGTGCCCTGTACACATCTCACCAAAACCCCTTTATACTGTATGGTGAGCCCTCTAAAATCTACCCAAAACCTACTGGACCTAACTGTACACCACACTAATAACCCTTATGTCTGCAGGTGTCATCTATATATAGGTACAGTGGGATTTGGGACAGTTTTGGAAGGCTAACATAATCCACCATAAGTTGACCAGACTACTACTACTACTACTATCCATTCAGTCATGTCTGACCCTTGGATACTCTGTAGGCCAGTCCTTGCCATGCTTCCCTGTTTTCCACAGCTTCTTGCAATTGCTTAATGTTCATTCCCGTGTCATTCATGATGATATCCAGTCAATGGGCCTTTGGTCTCCCCTGCTTTCTTTTACCACTGACCATTTTGAGTAGTACTTCCTTTTCTAGTGAATTCGCCCTCTTCACATGTCCAAAATAAGTCAGCTTCTGTCTGGTAATCTTGCCTTCCAGGGACAACTCTGGGTTTATATGATCAAGAACATCTTTGTTGGCGATTCTAGATGTCTGTGGGATTCTAGAAGCCTTCTCTAGCACCACAGCTCGAAGATGTCTATTTTTTCTTCAATCTGCTTTCATGAGTGTCCAAGCCTCTCAGCCATATGTCGTGATTGGGAACATAGTGGCAGTGATCAGTCTTTATCTGATGGTGACTGAGACATCCTTGCACTTCTATATTTAGTCCCATTGTATTTGGTCCACACTACTACTACAAACTGAATAATTATCTAAATAAAATTAGGACTAAATATTTCTGCTAACCAGCTACCTCCCAGCTCTGTCTACATTCCACCCTTGCACCCTGGCATTGCAATGTGAGCATGAAGACAGGCTGCCTTTAGTCAGTTCCTGTGTCTTCCCTTTGTCACATCCTACCTCCTCTGAAGCAATTTCCTGTGGGCAAGACATGGTAGAAGGAAGGCCCAGGGGCACCATAAGCAACTTATCTTCCTGCTGCTGTAAAGCTTACAGAACTCTGGAGAGGAAAAGGAGAGGAAGTGATGCAAGATCAAGGAGGGAAAAGCAGTGAAAGGTGGAGGGAGAGAGCGGACTGCAGAAGGAAGAAAGGGGGAAAGTGTCTCTGAGAGAGAGAGATGGAGAGACACTATACCAGGGGTGGGCCTCGAGGGCCAGAATCCAGTCGGGTTTTCAGGATTTCCCCAATGAATATGCATTGAAAGCAGTGCATGCAAATAGATCTCATGCATATTCATTGGGGAAATCTTGAAAACCCGACTGGATTCCGGCCCTGCACTAGACCCAGATGAGGGAAAAGGCTTGGTCCAGGTAAGTCACTGATGATGTCCAGAGGCTGGGGATTTTGGTGTCCTTATTGCCAGCACCCTGAGACAGAGTTTGATGGTTAAACTGGTCCTAAATTACTAAATGGCCCAATACATCTCCCCTTTATTCTATAACTGGTTGCCTATATGTAGGTGCCATTTTCATACCTCCATTTATAGAATGCTGTCATTTGTGCAGATCAGTGGATGCTTACACATATGAATGGCAGCTGCACGCAGCTCAATTGTCTCGCGTGCTATTATCTTTGCGCTGATTTGTCTTTACGTTTTTGTCCGCACGCTGGTGTCTTGCGCGCATTTGACCTATCACCCAGCACTATTCTATAATGTAAGTGTGCGGGTGGCTTAGGATGTAAATGCAAGAGGCGTTCACAGGGGGAGGAGCATGGGCGGGCCAGAGATGTGTCTAATAGTTGAGCACAGCCCCCCGGATTCTATATATAGGCACACAAAATTGTGTGTGCAAATTTGAGCGTGCACACAATTTAATTAAGTAATGAACTAATTAGTACAATAATGGGCTGCTAATAATCAATTATCGGTCCAAATTGACATGCATCCTGCTATGCACTATTCTGTAAAGATGCTGATACCTAATGGGGGCATGGTCATGGAAGGACATGGGTGGGGCATAGGTGTTCAATGCCCAGGATTTACAACAGGTTTCAGTGGGTGTAAATCCTCATGCCTGAAAGTTAGGCGCAGATCCAGGTGCTAGGTTTTAGTCTATAAACAAGGCCCAACTCGGAACGCTGTTCATAGAATCGCGCTTAGTGCGCTTTTTTTTTCAGCACCATACATAGAATTTTGTCCTATACAGAATACTGAAAGTGCATAACTGCCACATTTAAGTGTGCCCATTTACTCCTGCCATTGACCCGGTGTAAGTGACCACACCTAAATTTAGTTTAGCGTTCTGTGACAGCATCTTGGCTCACAGGTGCTATTATAGGGTGCTCAGTTATAGAATTGTCCCCTTTGAGTAAAACTGGACCTGCTTAGACTGACCCCAAAAGTATCTGGATACGGTTGGTAGTAAGCCAGATCCAGATGCTTTGAATTTAGGTCTACGAGATCGGAGAGTACTGCACAGTCACCGCAGTATCCATAAATTCGCCTCGGTGACCTGTATGGTTAATGGCAAGGAATATACCGATTATGTTAAGTGCCGGTATTTAACATGAGCTGATGATCATACTGGCTAAATATCGGCTAGAAAAAATAGACTGGAATTCTTAGGATTCTTTGCCAGAGAAATGATCCCAAATAAGGGCTGTTTGTCTGTCTTGCTTGTTTAGATTGTAAGCTCATTTGAGCAGGGAGTGTTTTCTTACTCTTTGTGACTCTGTGCAGCGCTGCGTGCGTCTGGTAGCGCTATAGAAATAATTAGTAGTAGTGGTAGTATTATGAAAGCATTATAGACTCATTAATGTAGATATACTCATATTATTTTGACAGAATAAAAGACTGAGTCACTGATGCATAGATTTCAAGTTGAGAACCCCATCAACCTCACTAACAAGCAAATACGAAGCAACACCACACATGCAGCCAGAGCCAGCGTTAGGGGTGCAAACAGGGCAATTGCTTTGGGCTCTAAACCCACATAAAGCTGAAGGAGATGTAGCCTGTTGGTGGGCTTTGGGACCCTCTCCAAGTTTCTGCCTGGGCCCCAACATATTTAATACTGGTCCTGCATGTTATGCAACAGAATTTATGCTCACAATAGGGAATAAAATACAGCAAGCCATCCTAAAATGAGTTTAGGTTTATGGTCAGAAACCTTGTACTGTTAATACATCCAAACAAGCAGCAATCTTTGTTAGTACAACAATTCATAATGATATATAATAATAAAAGAAATTAAATCCCTTCATGGGAAGAGGGGGCAGCGGGGACTCGCACATCATTTTAGAAATGCCAACAACTTGCCCATGGCCAGGACATCAGAACATTGCAAACCATAATCTAGCCCCCAACTCACTCCCCTGAAATTATGCTCTGGAATCTGGAACCTGGAACAGTGGTTTCACTTTGTTGAATGGCACATTAAAGTTTCTGTTTCTTTTTCATGAATAACTGGATTCAGGATGATTGTTCTAAACACGATCCAACCACAAAATACTTACATCATCAAACTCCAGCGGCACCTCCATCACATTCATATTATCTGCATCAATTCTACGTGCAGGGTTTGAGAAAAGCATAAACTTCTCTTTCAGAGATGGGGAATGGAACAGTCGCCCAACAGAGTCTGTTTCAAAGCATTTATCAACTCTACTTCCAAGTAAAAATTGCAGAGACTTGAGAGAGCTAATTTGCTTGAGAAGCACCTCCTCCCCTTCACCTTCCTTGCCCATTAATGTTCTGCATAATTGTTTGAAATGGTTCATAAATTTGACTCTTTAGTGAGCTTTTATAAACAGGAAAGATGTGACATGAAGTTCTGAATCATACATAGCATTGTAAAGGCTACATCATACATGTACATTTTCAGGTAACAGCATAGGCTTAGGATACACTAATTTTATAGTGGGAGATCAGTGGTCTCCACCTGGCAGTTCTAGAAGTCTGTATCCATTTTATGGAGTCTATTTTGCTGGAAGGGAGAGTGCAAGAACAGTGTGAGGGAACCGGAAAACCTTTTAGGATTATTCAAGTACAATGGGATCACTGATAGGCAGAAAAACAGACTTGCACAAAGTACTAGATTGCTCAGGCTTAGATTCTCTAATATCGTTGGTAAAATTTGTCGGGTCACTGTAGTTCCGGCAAATTGTCCAATTTCAAAATGGCAATCGATATTGAAACAATTTTGCATGCAAATGAGTTTTACAGAGATCCGCTATAATCCCATCTGATCAGTTATTGGAAAAGCAACTGACACATGCGCAGAGCCGGCAGGGACAGCCTAAACAGCTGAGCGGCAGGGGAAGCCCCAAAGCAGCTTGGTATCATACCTTTTTAATTTTCCCAGCATGAGCAGTATCACACGCAGGAAGACTTTCTTTTTAATGGGCACAGATGTTGTGAATGTGTTATACACACACAATATTTGTTCCCATTAAAAACATAAAAATGTCATGCCAGCCCCCTCCCAACGACAGCCTTCAAACCAAAAAAATTTGGCAGGTGGCCACCTGGATCCCCTCACACCTCTAACCCCCACCTGTGAAGATTGGCAGGAGGGAGGCCCACTCTCTCCTGCCTTGGCGGCCACCCGGACTCTCCCCTCCACACCCTCAAACCCCCCCATGAAGATCAGCAGGAGGGATGCCTACTCCCTCCTGCCTTGGCCACCCAGAGCCCCTCATGCCCTCACCCCACATATCTTATTCAGAAGACACCTGGAGGGATGCCCACTCCCTTCTACTGGCAGTCCCACCTCTTCAAAATGGCAGACCTTCCCCTTCCTGGTGCATCCTGGGATGTACTGGGAGGGGCCTAAAACTCTGATTGGTTCAGATACCTAAGGCCCCTCCCAAAGGACAATAATGAAGCCTCTATATTTGTTCAATTTGATGTAAATTCCAGGAAGCCATACTATCTAGTGGCATCTCTGTTGTGCCGCCTCAGTTGTGTATATCACTGTGCTGCCTTCCATATCCTTTTAGACAAGATGCTACTATTGCTACCACTAATCATTTCTATAGTGCTACTAGACATACGCAGCGCTGTACATCAAAACACAGAAAAGACAGTCCCTGCTCAAATGAGCTTACAATCTAGTCAAGACAGACAAACTGGACAAAAAGATGCATCATTACACTATGCTCAGGTTGGGGAATTACAAAGGGAATGATAAGACAGATGTTGGTGCTTAGAAGGTTAGTTGGAGTTTAGAATTGAAAGCATCTTCAAAGAAGTGGGTTTTGAGTCAGGATTTGAATACCATTTTATTTGATATAGTGTTTTCATACAAATGTTCTAAAACATGTTAACATTCCCTATAGTGAGCAATGAGGTGAATAGATGGGGAGGGGTGGCTCCACGAGGGAACAAGGAGACACCCCTGTTCTGGGATTCCTGGGATCGGGTGTACTCTCTGCACAATTGTCCAATTGTATAATTATGTATGTTGACCTGTAACCCGTTCTGGGCTGTTTTGGGAAGACGACCTAAACAACCAAATAAAATAATAAATAATAAAAGGAAGTAGTGAATGATAAGGTGGAAGCTGGAGCTAGAAAAGTTGGGACTTGGGAAAGTTTTCCAACAGTTCTCACAAATACTAGTGTTCTATAAGAGGTCCTTGTCACGCTAGCATAAGAACATAACATAAGCAGTGCCTCTGCTGGGTCGGACCAGAGGTCCATCATGCCCAGAAGTCCGCTCACGCGGCGGCCCATCAGGTCCAGGACCTGTATAGTATTCTTCTATCTATACCCTTCTATCCCTTTTTTCCTTCAGGAAATCATCTAATCCTCTCTTGAACCCCGATACCATACTCTGTCCTATCACACCCTCTGGAAGCGCATTCCAGGTGTCCACCACCCTTTGGGTGAAGAAGAACTTCCTAGCATTGATTCTAAATCTGTCCCCTCTTAATTTTTCCGAATGTCCTCTCGTTCTTGTAGTTTTTGAAAGTTTGAAGAACCTGTCCCTCTCCGCTTTCTCTATGCCCTTCATGATCTTGTAAGTCTCTATCATGTCCCCTCTAAGCCTCCGCTTGCTAAGCTATGGTAGAGGTTTCTACCGTGGCTCGGAGCGCTAAATGTTCCAATGCTCTTCTGACACCCATAGAATTCTTATGAGCGTTGGAATATTTAGCACTCTCGGCCGTGGTAGAAACCTCTACTATAGCTTAATAAAAGAGGGGGTTAATGCATGCTAATGATTAGCATGCATAAAGACTATGAAGTCCATAGGAATATAATGGGTTGCATGGCATTTAGCACACACTTTAGTAAAAGGACCCCCAAGTCTCTTCTATTACTATAATGCTGTCTGTTTCTCTCTTTCCTACCATATACTTAAGCATCAGATAACTTTATTGGCATGACAATTTTACATTTTTCCAAAGTAGTGATTGAAGGGAACTGTTTAGCAAGCTGTGTTAACTGTTTCAAGTGTACTAATCAAGTAGATTTTAAGTTGCTAGCTCTGTTTTTTAAGTCTCTTGTTGGCTTTTTACTTCAGTATGTTCAGTGGGTATGTGAGCTTTATCAAACCCCTACCCAGATGTTGTACTCTAAGGGAAAACAGCTACTTCACTTGCCAGCTATGTTATGCAATTACAAGAAATGCTGCCTTTTCTATTTGAGCTGGCGAGACATTATATGTGTGTGCTCGCTGCAAAGAGCTCCTGGCTCTCAGAGAACGAGTCTGTTCCCTTGAGGCTAGAGTTGCAGATTTGGAGGAGCTGAGGGAGACAGAGAGATACATAGAGGAGACCTACAGGGACGTTGTAGAGAAGTCCCATCTCCAGTCTGGCAGCCCCTGTGCTGCTTCAGAGGAGGGAGGTCTCCTAAAAGGAGAACATCACCCTAGTGATGCAGGAAATGATCCTGTAGCCAAGACCTGCCCACCAGGAGATGCAATATTCTCTTGCACCGAGGATCTATCTCCAGGGCCTTCTGTCCAGAAGGGAGGAATTAGGACGGCTGTTGTAGTGGGAGATTCAATCATTAGGCATGTAAATAGCTGGGTGGCTGGTGGGCGTGAGGATCACCTGGTCACTTGCCTGCCTGGTGCAAAGGTGGTGGAACTCACACGTCACATAGATAAGATACTAGAAAGTGTTGGGGAGGAGACGGCTATCTTGGTACATGTAGGCACTAATGACATAGGAAAATATGGGAGGAAGGTTCTAGAAGCCAAGTTTAGGCTCTTAGGTAGAGAGCTGAAATCTAGATTCTCCAGAGTAGCATTTTCAGAAATGCTCCCTATTCCACTCGCAGTTATCCAAGAGGCAGGCAGAGCTCAGAAGCCTCAATGCATGGACACACAAAAAAGGCAGAAAGCCTTCCTGGCCCTTCAGGTTCATGTTCAGGCTATATCTGCTAATTTTGTGTTGAGATTTCCTTATAACTGTTATATAGTTCTGGAGGGTAAACAGTATCAATTAATTCTGTTCTGCATCCATTATTAGGGGTGGGTCTGTTTGCAAAACTGGAGATTTAATCTAATCTAATCCACTTGTGCTCTTCTTTGGGTCTAGGCAGGGCCGCTATCAGAAATTTCTGGGTCCCTTACTGAGCAATCCTATTGGGCCCCCCACGCACCCCTTCCCCCCCCGACACCCCTCCCCCCTTCTTTCATGGGCCGAATACACACATACTTTTCTGCTAATGCTCCACCTAAGCCAGTCCCGTAAAATCTTCTCACGTCCATTGGGTGATTTGGCATAGAGGAGATATTCATAAAAAGAACGTCCGTCAAGATCTTTACTCATAGACTGTGCCATTTGCTTTAAATCATCTTCCATCATTAATCCAAATTGCACAATTCTTTCTGTCTTTGTCCTGAATGGTATCTGGCCACATTGCTGGATCCTTCCAGTCAACAAATTTATGAGCAGGCGCGGAGAACGCATTTTTAAACAAATGTAGTTTATCCTTGTACTCCTTATGTAATTTTAATCATCTATGGATATGTTTGTATGTTTATTGTTCAAATGGTTTTATTTATTTCCCCAAATTTATTTTTGTTATACGCATTGAAAATATTTGATATTGCGTTTAAATCAAAATCTCAATAAACTTGAACCTTGAAACGAGTGCCCGTGAGATTGTGGGAGGGTTAAATACTCAAAACTTAGAAGAATAACAATTTACTTAAAGTTTTTGCTACGCCAGCTTTCTGGTATCTTTACATACAGTGGCGTACGTAGCATATGTAACACCCGGGGCCCATCATTTTTTGGCACCCCCCCCCCCCCATCTGTAAGAAAAACATGATTTTTAGTAACAAACCACACGTCACACTTGAGTACCTAGGAAAAGGCAGCATCTTACATATTGCAGTGAGCAGTACATCAATACACCCATTGTAAAACTAAACAAGCCAGACCAGCACAGATCAATCCTACACCGTCAATCCTAACAGAAAACCATGTCTTTCGAACACACAGAACACAGAAAACACCTTCGCCTAGTATGGAATATGTCATCACAAACTAACCCTTCACTCTTTTACAAAACTGTAGTGTGGATTTTAGCCACAGTGGTAACAGCCCTGAAGCTCATAGAATTCTGAGCATCAGAGCTGCTACCACCACGGCTGGCGCTAAAAAACGCTCCACAGTTTTGTAAAAGGGGGGATAAAATAGAAATACACAGTTTCAACGCTCTAGCTCAGAGGTGCCCAAACTTTTTGAGCTTGTGAGCTACTTTAAAATGACCCAAGTCAAAATGATCTACCAACAATAAAATTAAAAAACACAAAGCACACTATACGCTGAGAAAATGTTAATTATCATTCCTATTCTGGGTTTTCTTCAAAGAGGTCAAGGCAGATGATTCTATGCATTGTCACCTCAGTAACAACTATACAAAAATAGACAAATATACCCTCCATCCTTTTTATTAAACCACAATAGCAGTTTTTAACGCAGGGAGCTGCGCTGAATGCCCAGCGCTGCTCTTGACGCTCATAGGCTCCCTGCGCTAAAAACCACTATTGCGGTTTAGTAAAAGCAGACCATATTGTAAAATATAGACAGCAGATATAAATTCAGAACTGTGCATAGTAAGTGAAGGGAAGTTTTCATCTCTGGGAATTTACCCAGTTAACTATTAAGTTATTTGGGCAAATTCCTTTGAAAACTGTGGTAATACTGCCTCCACTTTGCTAAATTTAAAATAAAATCATTTTTCCTACCTTGTCTGGTGATTTCATGAGTCTCTAGTTGCACTTTCTTCTTCTGACTGTGCATCCAATCTTTCTTCCCTTCTATCAGCCTGTATGCTTTCTCTCCTCCACACCTCATTCCCTCCCCCAACTTTTTCTTCCTCTCTCCCTGACCTTTCTTTCTTTTTTTCTGTTTCTCTTCTTTCCTTCTGTTTCCCTGCCTGCCCCCTTTCTTTCTTTATCCCTGCCGTTCCCTAAGCCACTGCCACTGCCGCTGCCATCGGGGAACAGGACCCATCAATGGATAACAGGCCCCAAAGCCGACGCCGACGCCAACGCATGCTCTCCCTGCTTCGGGCCGATCAGTCTTCCTCTCCCCGACGTCAATTCTGCCGTCGGAGAGGAAGTTCCGCCCAGCCAGGCAGCGATTGGCTGGCCCGAACTTCCTCTCCGACAGCAGAATTGACGTCGGGGAGAGGAAGACTGATCAGCCCGATAGATTAAATCGCCAAGACAAAGTGAGTCCTGGGTGATCGACTCACTTTGCCTTGGCGAGCTACTGGCGACCCTGCCTTAGAACACTGCCTAGGACCCTGGGGGAGCCCGGGCCCCCTGTCAGCTCCGGGCCCCTGAATGCAGGACTGATAGTACTGCCCTGATGGCGGCCCTGGGTCTAGGTGTAAGATGCATGCCAGTTCAGCTCCTGGATAGTAACATCAAAACTTTTTTGGAGTAAACTGAAATAGCTGAATCTCATGAAACTGCTAAACAATGGAGGTCATTAACTATTTCCTGAAGGCTGCTTTTATCTATATACGTATATAAAATCGGATGTATCTTTGTCTGTGTGTATGTATGTATGTATGTTCCAGCATAACTCCGAAACGCATGGACAGATTTCAAGCAAACTTGGTATACATATGAATTATTTTCAGGGGAAAAATGCTGCGGGGGTGGGAAGGGGGTGACATGTTAAAATAATCAAAAACAACAGATATTAGTGTATAATCCATAATTTTTGGGCTCCCTGAGATTAATACTGACATTCCCAATGCCGTTTAAGTCCAAGTTCAGCCCCATAGACAGGGCCATTCTTGCTGCTAAAAATGAAGATGTCCCGAAATAAACAATCAAATACTGTACTTCCTGTTTTATCAGGCGTAATCACTGAATACAAGTCTATTGATACCAGAAGATTGGGATAAATAAATATCCAGGCAACGCTGGGTAATCAGCTAGTGACTGAATAAAGGAAAATTTATGAGATTGGCAGTGAACTCAAGAGTAAATGCTGTTGGATTGTATTGTTTTAATATTTTATGTGGGTGCTTCTTTGTAAACTGCTTAGTTGTAGGCGGGTTATAAATGAATAAAATAAATTTAAAAAAAACTAACATGATCACTTCTATTCCACTTAAGCCAAGTATGTCTCAGGGCAGATTACAAAAGAGTAAAAAGAAAATGGTCCCATTAACCCAAATTAGAACATCGTAATTGTAAATAGCAATTGATATATTAATGCTGTTAATTTTTTTTATCTGTTAGCATAATAAAGATCAAAAAGGTAAGCTTTGATACACCTCTTAATTGTATGAGGGAATGCTGAAAAAGAAGAGAAGAGAATGATGTCAGTGTCAAAAGAGAGAATTTCATTTCTGCAAATTGACACTTAATGAAATAAGATAACACTCTTTTCATCTACAGTGGCAAAATAAGGCTCAGAATTTAGGACGCTGGTAGGTTGGGCAGAGACCATTTTCAGCACCCCCTCATATAATTGTCGAGTCTCTTTCATTTGAAAGGAAACTCTGCAATGAGAGGGCATAGGAAGAAGTTAAGAGGTGATAGGCTCCAGGGTTCATAGACAACGGCGCGAAAGACAAAAGCGCGCGCTGACAATTGAGCGCAGCGCGCGCCGCCGCGCCGCTCTAAATTACAGTTTTTAGGGGCTCTGACGGGGGGTTTTGTTGGGGAACCCCCCCCAGTTTACTTAATAGACATCGCGCTGGCGTTATGGGGGTTTTGGGGGGTTGTAACCCTCCACATTTTACTGTAAACTGAACTTTTTCCCTAAAAACAGGGAAAAAGTGAAGTTTTCAGTAAAATGTGGGGGGGTTACAACCCCCCACACCCCCCACAACGCGGCACGATGTCTATTAAGTAAAGTGGGAGTGTTCCCCCCCACCCACCCCCGTTGGAGCACTAAAAACAGTAAATTAGAGTGGTGCGGCGGCGTGCGCTGCGCTCAATTGTCTGGGCGCGCCTTTGTCCCGGCGCGCTTTTGACCTGACACCGGCTCCAGAGTAATCTGAGGAAATACTTTTTTACAGAACGGGCGGTAGATGCGTGGAACAGTCTCCCGGATGAGGTGGTGGAGACAAAGACTGTGTCTGAATTCAAGAGGGCCTGGGATAGGCATGTGGAATCTCTGAGAGAGAGGAAGAGATAATGGTTTCTGTGGATGGGCAGCTTGATGACCTCACAATGCAGGTGCACAGAGCCTTAGCCTATAGGAAGAGGAGATGCAAATGTTAAGAGCCTTAGCCAATAGGGAGAGGGGAGATATGATAAGATATGTTCAAATACCTATGTAATGTAAATGCACATGAGTCGAGTCGCTTTCATTTGAAAGGAAACTCTGCAATGAGAAGGCATAGGACGAAGTTAAGAGGTGATAGGCTCCGGAGTAATCTATGGAAATACTTTTTACAGAAAGGGTGGTAGATGCGTGGAACAGTCTCCCAGAAGAGGTGGTGGAGACACTGTCTGAATTCAAGAGGGCCTGGGATAGGCACGTGGAATCTCTGAGAGAGAGGAAGAGATAATGGTTACTGTGGATGGGCAGACTAGATGGGCCATTTGGCCTTTATCTGCTGTCAGGTTTCTATGTTTTTTAAAATTCTTTATTCATTTTCAAATGTAAACAGGAGTACATTACAAAATATCTTAAAGACAACACTTACAACTTTCAATAAATACCATAAAAATTATTTTCACCCCTTGTAAATGTTTGATTAAGATACAAGATACTGAATTTGTCTTTTGGGATGCCATTCAATTGCAACAATTTTTGTTAGCTCGTGAACAGAAGTGAGATTTCTCTTTCTTTTTCTTTTGCCTTTTCGTTCTCATTCATTCTTTATTGAGAAAATAGGGTAGGTATGTCCATGTCCTAAATTTAGTAGGGAATGATTTGGGTTCTTTGGAATTCAACCCATTTCTTTGTTTTTCCTTTAAATTTAGTTGATAAATGAGCAACATGTTTTCCCCTTTTAGTGGGCTTGTAAAGGATTGTTTGTTGTATGATTTGTTATTGAAAAATTTGTATGGAAACCCTTTTTTTCTTGATATCTTTATGATATTGTAAATGTATTAAATTCAAATTAAAAAAAAAAAAATTTTTCACCCTCCTCCCCCCCCTTATTTCAATATAATCAAGTAATCAAACAATATTACATCAATCTTTTATAACAATCCCAATATACTTTCATCCACCCTTCCACCACCCACCCCTCCCTGGATGTGTAAGGAATGAACAAAAGTATAGGGAAGTATCATTCAATTATTATGTTAGGTAACACAGATCAAGGCCATTGCCTACACTAAATCTTTTCCTAGTTGTGGATTTTCAGCATACTGAGAAATAGGATTTTTATTGGGATTCTTTCCCCTTCTGTATATTTTAAGGTTAATGATAGGCCCCAGACCTCACTCTCATATAAGTGGATTACTGACACACTTCCACCCATTGTATTAGGCTTGAATTTTCCTGGTCTTCTTGTCTTCTTTCACAGCATAACTCCAGCCATACCCTGCACTAGAATGAAAACAAAAGTTTCTGTTTCTTCTTGTACCATATAATGTAATGAAATGTGATTCCAAGAAAGTCTATGATTGACATCTAGCAAGGAAGGCTCATTTATCTTCCAGAGCAAACCAACATTTTGACCCAAAATTCTTTGTGCTAATGTAGCTGGCCTTTCTTGTGGTGTCTCGGCATTGTCTTCTCTGCTAATGGTACAGACACAGCTGAAAGGAACATACCCTCCAGCATAGGTCAGCTTTAGTGACTGTGTCTAATCCCCCGAGACCCTCTGTAAGAACGAGAACTGAAACTTCTCTTAGATGTCAACATGCAAAACTAAATCTTTTCTATCTGAAAACCTCTACATGAAAAAAACCCAAAAACCCTACACCAGAAATGTCTAACAAGCAGGAAGATGCGAAGGCAGCAGGGCTGTAATATTATTAGTACCAATATATTCATACAACTGCAGTGCAAGTGCAGCGATAGAGGATTTAATCTTACAACCAAATGACATCTTCCCTTAGCTGTGCATGAAAGTAGAGACCCTCGCTTTTCAAATTCAGACTGCAAAACCTCCAGTGTCCCAAGGACTTACTAAATTTGTTTAGCTACTACACATACTTCACCTGTGTCACAAAGAATTCCTTCGCTTTCACTGGTACTACACAGAGCTCTAGCATCACAGGGAGTCACCCAACTTGTACTGCACAGAATTCCAGTATCCCAGAGAGCCAACCTATTCTATTACCGCATATAAGTCTGGTTTCACAACCTATGCTATTACAACCCTGGTGGCACACACTGCAGTCTTCCAGCTCATAGGTTACTATCTAAAGCTCTACTATCCCATGGGATTAGAGCAATGGTCTCAAACTCGCGGCCCGCCAGGTGCTATTTTGAGGTCCTAGGTCTGTATGCGATTGTCCACTCCCCAAGTGTCCAGCGGTCGCTGTAACCTCTTGCAAGCGCTTTCCTGCGTCTGTACGCGATTGTGAGGGAGAGTCCAATTGCGTGCAGACGCAGGAAAGCACTTGCGTGAGGTTACAGCAGTGAGGTGGGCAACTTTCCAGAACGTAAGGTAACCATTGGAGCAATGGTTGGAGGCAATGCAGCTTGTGCATGTGTCAGGTGCTGGAGTTGGTGAGAGCTGAAGGTGGTTGCGGACGCATGTTATAACTATTATAATCTTTTGTTAATTCAAGGGAAAAGGAAAGATATTAAACTTTAACTGTGAGGGCCGCAGAAAAAAATAGTTAATATCTTATTAAAGAAATGACAATTTTGCATGAGGTACAACTCTTTATAGTTTATAAATCTTTCCACTGCCTGCAAATTTCTCATTTCTCTCATGCATATTCAGTGCAGATATCCAGAAAACATGACTAGCTGCAGTTCCTGCAGCACAGGTTTGGGAATCACCAGTGTGTGGTAATCTCAGCACTGGACAGCAGGAGGTGCTTTAGGGCAAGAGTGATATGCACTGGCAGAGGTACAGGTGATCTCATTACTGAAACACCAAAAGGTGCTGCAGGTCCAGTAAGTGAGAGCTCTTGGCTGGGTCTAATCATGGCCTTGGATTCAGGAGGGTGATAAAGGCAGCAGGGCTGGAGGCAGAATTAAGACCAGGATGCACCGTGGGGGGAGGGGGGGGAAAAGGTCCACCATTTTGAAGAGGTAGGCCTGCTGGCTGGAGGGAGTAGGCATCCCTCTGGCTAGTCATCTGAAAATAAGGTAAGGGGGGAGGGTCGTTGGAGGCAAGATCCCTCTGGCTAGTCATCTGAAAATAAGGTAAGGGGGGAGGGTCGTTGGAGGCAAGGGGAGTGGGTTGCATGGTGGCGGGAGAGCGTGGGCAACTTTTCCGCTGCCAAGGGGAGTTGGGGGGATGTCGGTTGGGTGGGAGAGATTGGGCATCTCTCCCGCTGCCAAGGGGAGTTGGGGGTGTTGGTTGGCAGCGGGAGAAATTGGGCATCTCTCCCGCTGTTGTGATATTTTTTTTAATTGTTTATTCTGTTCATGTGCCCATCATTATAACCAGCAATGGGCACATGCAAATTTAGCGAGTCTTCGATACTCTCCGCCAACCTCATTTGCATGAGCGTTTTTTTGGAGAATGGCTCACTTTTTTACAATTGCTACTATAATGGCTGCGATAGCAGCCCATTGTTTTTTTTTTAAATCTACTGCTGAGGCCCTCCAGACACGGCCAGGAAGTCGGGGCTTTCCAAAACTGGGACATATTACCAGGTTTTGAAAAGTCTGTCCGGGCACCCAGACAAGGAGCTGCAGGGAATTGAATTCACAAGCTCGAGGTGCAGAGACAGCTGCTGTAACCACTAGGCCATGCCTCCACTCCAGGTAGATCTGGGGAAAAAAACATTGCTCATCCCTGGGGGTACATATTATTAAATCTTGCTACCAGAGGAAGATCAAAGATGTCGTTGGAAGCAGACGCCTGAAAGGAGGCTCTGCTACTGAGCCGTGACAACTCTGCTAATAGTCTTCCCTTACCTGAGGACATGGGGAAGAGAAAGGGAGCGACCCGCATTGTCCCTTTGGCGGTGCCGGCAACCCAGCAGCGGTTGGTGCAAGCGACGATTACGGAGGCATTCTCCCATGTGGGCGAGTCTGTACTTCCTACTTCGGGGGAAAGCCTGGCTTCTTCGGGCAACCCCTTGCATACAGAAAGGGCGTTATTGAGCCCTGAGTAGCGGATGATACTGCTCCGACCCGAAAGTACACTGGTGGAGGGAGAGCTGGAAGCATCGCTCCTTAGATTGGAATCCTCACTGTCTGACTTAGGAGGGAGCCCAGATCGAGCCCTGTTGGAAGTGGGTGAGCCAGGAGAGGATCAACAGCTCCACACTGGGTCTGAGGTGAGAGGTATTTCGGGAGGGACCAGCATACAGCTTGGAGTGTTGGAGAAACCCGCAAAAATTGATATGGAGGCACTATGGCAAGCTATATCTGTTATGGATGCTAATCTTAAACTATCTTTTTCTACTTTAACTACAAACTATGGGACAGCTTTTTCCATAGTTGAGCAACAGGGTCTAGTTATTGCTCAAATGAAAGAAAAACTAGAGAAACAGGAAACAAAACTCTCCGAAATGAAATAAGTAGAGTTTGGACTGTTAAAAGAAAGAACTTATATGGCCAGAAAAATGGAGAGTTTTGAAAATCAGCTGAGGAAGAATAATTTGAGACTTTTAAATTTTCCTAAATCTCCGGTGATTTCTCCTATTGAGATGGTTAGAAAATATCTTAAGGAAATATTGTGTATCCCACCTGATAATTTACCTCCTATAGTTAGAGTTAATTATCTACAGTTAAAAAATTTTGGGGAGGCTTCTACCCCTAATGAGATTCAAGGAGATAAAGGAGGGGATTTGGATTTGACAACCTTCTTAGAGAGTTCACTAGAGGTGGTAACTGAAAGGAGAACCCTATTAGTTACATTAGCTTTGGAAAGTGACCGTGACTGTATTCCGCGTTTGTATTTTCGCCATTTAAATGATCAGTTTTTTTGGGTCAAAATTCGTATATTTCCTGATATGGCTCAATAGTCCTAGAAATGGAGAAAGGAGTTTTTGGCATTAAGGCCAAGAATCCTTGCCCTGGGTGGAACTTTTTTGTTAAAATTTCCGGTAAAATGTTTTATTACCTATCAAACTAAGAATTTCTTATTTTTTGAACCCAAACAGCGGTTAGAGTTTATTAAATCAAGAGAAGGAGGAGCATCCGTAGCAACTAATGTATAACTTGCTATAACGGCTGTAGGCAATTCAGAATAATGTCGCTTCCCTTTTGTTCTATTTCTTATGACCTGTTGATCTTCTCAAAATAGGGTGGACTAAATATCTAAAAATTGTTTTTCCTGTCTTTAGTTGTTTCTATTATGTTTTATTGATCTATTCAAGTTGTAATCGTTCTGCTTGATTGTAATAAGAAAGTTGTTATAAATAAAAAATTGAAAAAAATAAATCTTGCTACCTTTTAAGATCCTGGAACGCCCTGAGCTAGATAGACCTTTGGTTTGACCCAGTATGGCAGTTCTTATATTCTTATAATGGCAGTTCAAGATCCATTGACCCATCAGTCTGCACAGATTAAGACACTTCCTAATTTTCTACTACTTAGAGGTAAAGAAGAGTAGAGTCCAAAAGATGACTTCATACCCAGGTAAAGTATTCAACTATGCATAGTTATTATATCATCTTGTATAAGTCCTTAACGCAACATAGTAATATGTTTTGGTGAAAATACACCTTCTTCAGGGATTAATATTAAAAATCCAATTCTGTCTGAAATCATACAAATGAGCCAGGTAAGACTATGGGCTCCTTTTATCAAGCCACGCTAGCGGTTTAATGTGCGTAATAGCGCATGTTAAACTGCTGGCCGTGCTAGCTGCTACCGCCTCCTCTTGAGCAGGCGGCAGTTTTTGGCCAGCGCGTGATGAAAAATTGTGTGGTTTGATAAAAGGAGCCCTATGTGAAAATAAGTTGGGATAACTTAAATGATAGTTTCTGGTGGGAATCCCTATGCCAGATTTATAAGTTTGAAAATATTAATTCTTTACAGTTGGAACATCATAGTAAATTTAAGGAAATTTGGGGCCCATTAACAAAATATTGCAAGATATGATTATGAACTATTATCATTATTATTACTGCTATTATTTCCCTTTGTTTCATGAATGAACATCATACATATCCAGGTGGGAGGGGGATAAAACAGTTTTATATTTTATTATTGGAATAGAGTGCAATATGGTATGTTACTTGAATGTTCATGTGTTTGCACTTTGTATTTGATATCAAAAATGAATAAAGAATTTTTTTTTTAAAAAAAGAAAGAAAATAATCATCCCAAAAGCAACAGCTGGTGTTCTCAGTATAATCCCACCCTTGGATACTAACAATTTTTAGTGCTAATTGGCAAGTTTGGATTTGTGCACACATCTTGCTAAGCACTAGTCCATAAAGATGTGCATACAAATCTTTTAGAGTATAACTGAAAAAAAGGCATAGCCATGAAAAGGGCATTCACTAAAGATTCACACCGTATTATAGAATTTGAGAGATCTGCACTTAGGGCTCCTTTTACGTTTTAGCGCACGCACCGGATTAGCGCACATTAGCCAAATATCTATCGCCTGCTCAAAAGGAGGCAGTAGCGGCTAGCGTGTGCGGCAATTTAGCGCGTTAAATCCCTAACGCTCCTTCGTAAAAGGAGCCCTTAATTTAGACCAGATTTCAGTTGGGGTAAATCCTCATGCACAAAGTTGGGCACAGATCCCAGCACCAGTGCTAGAGAATGACACGGTGACAAAATTCATCACCGTTTCCGTCCCCGCGGATAACCGCGGGAAATAATCCCATGTCATTTTCTAGTGTCTATTTCAGCCTCAGTCCTTCTACACCAGCATTATTCAAAGCAAAGCTTGTGGGCCGGTGGCTGTGGCCATTCATACTCTGATTCTTATGTGAGCCAAGGATAATGAAGCCATTGTGACATCACTGATGTGATTGGCTCTTAGGCACTGGTGGAATGAGGCATTATGACATCACAATATCTGCTCTGGATACCAGAAAATGTCATTCTGTAGTGTCTGTTTCAACCTCAGTCCTTCTACACCAGCATTCTTCAAAGCAAAGCTTGTGGGTCAGTGATTGTGGCCATTCATACTCTGATTCTTCCCTCTCTCTTTAAAGAATTACATGAAGATGGTTTCCCACGGTTATCCGCGGGGACGGGAACGGTGATGAATTTTGTCACCGTGTCATTCTCTACCAGTGGCGTAGCGAGGGGAGGGTGGTGCCCTCTTCACCCTCGTCTCCGCCCCCTGTTCTTACCCTGATACCCCCAAAGTGCGCACTCCCCTTCCCTCCCCCGTACCTGTTTATCTTCAATGGCGTACCAATGTTGGCTCTCCTTTCGATGTCACTTCCTAGTCGTGGGACCCGGCAGTAACATCAGAGGGGAGCACCAAGAGCTAGAGGTACAGTGGTGGGGAATTGAAGGCACACGCAGTGGGGAAGGTGCAGGAGAAGGAAAGGCGCCAGCATCCCCTCCAAGACAGCACCTGGGGCAGACCGCCCCTCCCTGCCCATGTACTAAGCCACTGCCCAGCACTGCATGCTGTTCCATAAATGGCACCTAACTTACAGATTCATTTGTAGAATAGCTCCCAACGTTCATTTTTTCAGTGCCCAAATCTGAGCGCCATTTACTGAATCTACCCCCTCTCCTTTTACAAAACCGTAGCGCGGTAACAGCTCCAACGCTCATAGAATTCCTATGAGCGTTGGAACAGTTACCTCTGCATCCAGCACTAAAAACTGTACTATGGTTTTCTAAAAGGGAGGGGGGGGGGCGGCTTGTCTTATAGGTGTTTAGTATAAGCTGAAGACTTTAAACGAGGCTTCAAATTATTATTTTTTGCAAAAGATTTACAGGTCAGGTGCTGGCCAAGCAGTACAAAAAAAATCTTATGCATCACATTTCCATAATACTGTATACCTTTCACTGACTGACAAGTACTTTTAGATTTCCTCTTTTTGTTAGCACTAGAATGAACCGACCTCTTCAAAGACAAGTGTTCTACTGCCTCCCACTAGACTCTTCCTGTTTGCACTGTCAGTTCAGGGTTTGCTCAGGTGCAGAATGAAGCTTATCAGATCCTGTGCACCTCTGCTGCTTGCTTGCTTGCTCTTTCTGGTGCTTGACACAGATTTCGTTCATGACATATATAAGATTTTTTTTTGTTGTTGTTGCCCTCTTAGCAATACAGTTCTGTTGGTTTGTTGTTTTTTTTTTTTTTTTTTGCTGGAAACATTACCTTTGTGGTAAAGCAGCAATCTCAGTTTCAGGCTTTCGTTATTTTTCACCTCAGACTTTCTGTTGAGAGCCACATGAACCGCAGGATGCCTGTAAATGGACCTTTCCATTTCAGGAGTATATGCAAACAGCTATAGGTGTCGGAACTGGGGAGGCCAGAGGGGCCATAGCCTCCCCCCCCCAAAAAAAAAATTCTCAGTCACTGTTTTTAGTCCTCCCACCCACCTTTCTCCTGGTGTTATGCTTAAATCTTTGTGCAGCCGCCATGCAGCGTCAAACAGCAGGCCTGCCCCAGAACCCTTCATACTACTTCCGGGGGCAGGCCTGCTCGTGGACACTGCGCAGCGGCTGCTGAAGATTTAAAACTAAAGCACCGGGAGATGATGGGTGGGGGACTCAGGAGTTATTGAGTGGTTGTGCACCATGGTGGAGCTCCTGGGCCATGCCCCCAAAGTAGCATTCCGCTGCCTATGCAAACAGCTCTCAATGCTGACAATACAGCCCCTGTGCTAGAAGTGCGATTGACCAGAAACCTGATGAAGGCAAAAGCTGCTTTTCAAAGCATTCCCCTTTACAGACTCCTCTAGCCAAAGGTAATGGTTATAGTAGAAGAGTAAAAAGGGAGCAGAGTCCAAAATAAAAAAAAGATCAGCTGTATATAACTGATTCCCATACACTTGATGACAAAACTGGAGTTTTGCTTTGATATTTTTGTTTCATTCTTCTGTTTGTCATCGCACTACTGTCTTTTTACACTTTTATGTTCCACAATACAAATAAACTTGTTAGTATTAATGGGATATAGTCAATTAATAGGATCTGCCCCCTTTGAAAAATGAAGGTGGTGCCTCAGTCATATGTAGGGTTAGCACATGGCTCCAGAAAAAGGACGGATTGAGACATCCAGGTTTTACGTCCATTGCTTTCAGTGGAGCTACAACCCAGGTGTCTGTCTGTCCTCCTTACTTCCATTGCTTTCAATGAAAGTAAAATCCGAATGTCTCAATTTGTCCACCTTTTTCTGGAGATATACAGTACTATACAAAAAAAGATCACCCAATGCATTAATTTCAATGGTCCAAACAAACTACTAAGAAGTGCAGCAGTGACACCCAGGGCCCATCATATTTTTATACCCCTCCCCTCTCATCTATATGAAAAACATGATTTTTAGTAACAATCCACACATTGCACAACACGAATGTACCTAGGAAAAGGCAGCATCTTATATACTCACCCACTGTAAAACTAAACAAGCCAGACCAGTACAGATTGATCCTGCACAGTCAGTGTAACAGAGAACCATGTGTTTCGTACACACAGAAGACAGAAAACACCTTCGCCCAGTATGGAATATGTAATCACAAACTAACCCCCCCCCCCCCTTTACAAAACCATATTGTGGTTTTTAGCACTGGCCACGTTAGTAACAGCTCCGACACTCATAGAATTCCTATGAGTCCATAGAATTCCACCGAGTCCAGCACTAAAATCCACTCTATGGTTTTGTAAAAAGTGTGTGTGTGTTTTAAAATAGAAATATGCAGCCAAAAGTTAAACTGAAT
Organism: Geotrypetes seraphini; assembly: GCF_902459505.1. Classification (NCBI taxonomy): domain Eukaryota; kingdom Metazoa; phylum Chordata; class Amphibia; order Gymnophiona; family Dermophiidae; genus Geotrypetes; species Geotrypetes seraphini. Next base: position 23,719,698 of record NC_047096.1, read on the forward strand.
CACCAAGGAGCTGGATTCTGCAACACCACAGAAACAATAATAATAATAGTTTTATTTTTCTATACCACCAACACCCAAAATGTTCTAGGCAGTTCACAGAAGAAAGAGGACTGAACATTCCATTGATGATACAAAGCATACAAAAAGGCAGTACAATATTTCAAAAATGAAAAATACAGTATGAAACTATGAGATAGTCATCAGTCAAGTAATACATTTTTTTTGAACAAATAGGTCTTAACCAGTTTTCTAAAGGTACAATAAGATGCAGATTGTTGAATCAGACCGTCTAACAATACTTCAACTTTACCTGCTTGATAAGCCAAAGATTGATCAAAATACTTTTTATAATGGCAATTTTTGGGATTAGGAAAAGTAAATAAACCAGTACGCCGAGTAGACCTATGGCCTCTTTTAGAAAGCCGCGACAGCAGCTGCACTGTGCTAATGGCCCCGAAGCCCATAGAGATTTAAAGGGCTTCGGGGCCATTGCCGCACGGCAGTCACTAGCATGGCTTTGTAAAAGAGGCCGCTAGTCAAACAGTACAATTCAAAATGAGAAAAGAGATATACTGGAGCTAATCCAAATAACATCTTATAGCAAATACAAGTACATTTTAAAAGTACTCTTGCTTTCATTGGCAACCAGTGTAGCCAACGGTAGTAAGGGCTGACATGTTCCTGTTTTTTTAAACGGACCGCTGTATTTTGGATTAGCCTTAATCTTCCTAAAATGGTTTTATAAGCTCCCAAATAGATTATATTGCAACAGTCAAAAATAGATAAAATTAATGCTTGAACTAATAATCTAAAAGAAGTAGGGTCAAAGTATTTTTTAATGGAACACAATTTCCATAACGCAAAGAAACATTTCTTAACAAGCATATCAGTATGTTCCCCCAGGGTTAAATGGCAGTCAAATATAACTCCTAAAATTTTAAGAGAAGAGACTATTGGATATTCTTGTCCTCTAATATTGTGCAAAATATAAAAATAGCAGATGTAAATTTGAAAAAACAGAGAAATAGCAATCATCATTTTACAAATTAACAAATAATCCCACCCCCTTTTATGAAGTTGCGTTAGTTTTTATTGCAGGCTGTGGCAGTAAAAGCTACAACGCTCATATGAATTCTATGAGCATGCTTTTATCGCCACTGCCGGTGATTAAAACCCTAATGTGGCTTCATAACTCCCCCCTTTTTATGAAGTTGCGTTATGTTTTTTTATCGCCGGTCTTGGCAGTAAAAGCTCCGGTGCTCATAGAATTCCTATGAGCATCAGAGCTAATATTGTCGTGGCTCCTCCTCTTGATTCAATAAACTCTAACTGCTGTTTGGGTTCAAAAAATAAGAAATTCTTAGTTTGATAGGTAATAAAACATTTTACCGGAAATTTTAACATAAAAATTTCACCCAGAGCATTAATCCAGCCTTGGACCTTTTATCCATTAAGTTCAGCATTCTCTCTGGTAGTTGCCAATCCTGGTCACCTACAAATACCCAGCAGATGTTAACATAGGAGAAGGAACATAGGAGAAGGAAAAGCCTTCTCCTATGTTCATTTCCAAAAATAAGGGTGGGGGAGGGGTTCCTATGTCTTATTAAATAAATAATCATTTTTCATGGGGTCCTAGAAGTCACAGCTCCTCTGGAGTTACCAAATAAAACTGAAAAGAAGGCAGAGCTCAGTAGGTTACAGGTACAATGCCTGATGATGTATTTTGGTATTACAATATCAGAGTGAAAGGGGAAAGGGTAGCAGAGCCCTGGAAGTTAAAGGGGAACTAATTGAAAGCTGGCCGATCGGCAGGGTTCTCCTTAGAATCCTTCCTCGTGTATCATACTGAGCTCTATTCTGCATGAAGGGCTGCTCCTATAGAATTCCTCATCCTTGGATTTGCTGCAGGAAACTAAGGGACAAAGTGCTAGCAATGGTGGCCCATGTCACTGTCTTCCCAGTTAAGATTTTGATGTAGAGACTGAGCTGCACAGGACTCCCATGGGATTCTTATGGATGACGTTACCATGGGATTCCTGCAGGAGTGTAGTCAAAAGCGCTGGTGATACCAGAATGAGGCTTGGAATATACTGAGAGGCAATTGGAGTGCCAGAATGAGGCTTGAAATACCCAGAACTGAGGCATGGAATACTCATTCAAATGTGGGAGGCTATAGGGGGTCAGGAGAAAACGCAGGGCTGCGAGCAAGTAATAGTGTTGACTTCTGCAAATACGAGTGGTGATGGAATGGATCTTAGTAGGCACAGGCAGAGTGGATGAAATTTCTGTCCTATTTTGATGGCAGTGCTATACTTTAAGCAGCATCTCTCCCCTCCACTTTCAGAACCAAAATGTGACAGTCAAAACCTGGGAGCAGACAGGAAAGATGTTGCTTAAAGCTTATGGGCGACGATCTGCTGCAGAGAAGCATAAACGAGACAGTGAGTGAGAGATTATGGGGGCAAGCGAGAATAAGGAAGGGGGTGTGATAATTAGGGGATGAGGGCTAGTGATTGGATGGGAGCAAGAAAGTGAGAAAATTTGAGATTTTTTTTTTTTTGGGGGGGGGGGGGGGGCGATAAGAGGACTGAAGGAGCTATGGCAAGGTATGAGGAGATGGAAGGGGCGTGGGGGCATTGAAGGTTGAGTGGAGTGTGAGAAGGGATCAGAGTAGGGAAGAATGTAAATATTCTCCCTCTCTAAACTGATCCTGGATCCCTTCTTTCTTTTTTCACCCTTCTTTTCCTTTTTCCTGATTCTTCCCCTCTCTTATATACCTTTATCCCCTATCTCTGTTGCATGAACTCCCTTTTCTATAATTACCTTCTTCTGACATCCCCTTTCCCAGTCTGCTGCGACTTCCCTTTTTCCTTCCCCTTTCCATTACTATCACAAAGTCTCTTTCTCTCTAAAAATGGATGACCAAAAGTAAATGGGCTATGAAAAAGACTTAAAAAAACCAACAATGCAAGTTTTTGAAAATTGCTGTGTAATTTTCAAAGTCTTGGAAAATCTGCAGCCATTTCAGAAATCAGGGGTTGTGGGCCAAATCTAAAGATTAGGAACGATTCCCTCCACTCCCGCCACGCCTTAAGTTAGCGCCCCGAAGCTGCTAAGTATTTCACGCGAGAACCCGCACAAGTTTCATCAAGTAAAGCTTGATATTTAGGCGCGCAGCGTCCACTTAGGGTCTAGCGCGGCTCGGCCGCGGTGATGTCTATTGTCTTGGCCGCAGGGAAGAAACTGCAGAAGCAAAGTATCTTCCAGATGTGATGAACTTTATATTTAGAAAAGTGTCCGAAGCAAGCAAGGCCGAGGTAAAAGACGGGCTCCTCGGCGATTTCAAGGCTAAAAACGCTAGTTGTCTGGTGGTTAATTAGTCCGCGGCGGAGGCGGCGCTAACCGCGTCACCGGCGGTAGAATCAGCTGACGCGGCGGGGGAGGGTTTAAAGGAGGAAGGAAGCCATCTTGTAGCTTCGAGTCAAAATAAAGAAGAAAAGAGAACTTACTTAAAAAAAAAAAAAAAAAGAGAGAGCGCGGAAAAGACAACAAATGAAAAAATATATATATCTAAAACAAGCAAGCAACTAACCAGCTGGAGGCCGGAACTGCTCCTCACTACCTGACACGGGAAAAATTCGCGGAGCGAGCTGGTCCAAACCTCGGTAAATGTGCGAGAGGGTGGCGATGGGGCTTGGGCCTGGCGCGTTCCGGTCTAGGGTGTCCGACCCCCCCCCCCTCCACTCCCTTGCGTGCTTGGCTTTGTCCGGACCCGTTCGGTTCGCGGGCGGGGGGGAAGTATGTGTTCGGAGGATCCGATGGCCTTGCGGTCGCTCTCTGCTTGTGGTGTTTAATTGGGAGCTAGGCCCGCTCTCGGAGTGCCCGCCCTGTCCTGGGGTGGGAGCTCCTTTGTACGAGAGCTCTTGAGAACACACGGGCCCCCTTCTCCTTTGGAGAGGGGACTTGTATCGTTTCCTAAGTTGATTTACTTCTCTCTTGGTGGGTTTTTTTATTTTTTTTTTTCGTTGCCTATTTATAAGGTGGTTTCAGTTTCTGATTTTGTAAAAACCATGATATTAAAAGATAGTGGCGTATAACTTACACGTATAAGCTGGGGCATCATTGTCTTTTTTTTTTTTTTTCTAGGAAGTTGAAAACATCATTTAGGTTTAAGATCGGTCGAATTGCCGCTACGTGGGCATCTCCTAAGCTCTAGTGAAAACAGTGTAGATATGCCCTTTAATGCATAGTACAGTTAAAAAAAAAAAATCAACTTATTTCGGTTCCATTAGACTTAAGAAGCCTTATGTAGCGTATTGTGAATGATATAACGCTTCCAGAATTTCCAAAATCTCTTTAGTTTTAGTTCGAGAAAGTGGCGTTTGCTTACTATTTTCCAGATATTGGTTTACCTTTTTTTTTCTTCTCAGGGGAAGCTTAGTCATTATGTAGTATATAATTACTACTACTATTTGTCATTTCTAAAGTGCTGAAAGGAAAGGTGTACATAGCACTGTACGTGTGCATTTAACATGTAATTGATGGTCTCTGCTTAGAAGAGCTTACAATCTTAATTTAGGCAAACAGGACTTATAAGGGGTTGAGGAGTTTCTCGCAGAGAATGGTAAGATGGCATAGGTATCTTGTGGGGGGAGTTGGGCGTTAAAAGCAGCCCTGAAAAAGCGAGCTTTTTAGTTTGGCCTTCAATACTGCTGGGGATGGAGCTTGATGTAATGACACAGGCCAACAGCACATCAAGATAGAAGGGATGGAGTCTGGAGTTAGCATTGGGGGAGAAGGGAACGGATAGGAGGGACTTACCCGATGAATGGAATTTGTGGGAGGCAGCATGGGGAGGGGGAGATATTGAGGGGCTTCTGAGTGAATGAACTCTATATTGTCTAATCTTTGTAATGTTACTATTATGAATCCTTATTAATCTTATGTAAGCCACAATGGTTCCTAGCAGACAATTGTGGGGTATAAGAAACCATATGGTATGGTTTAGCATGTTTAATTTATGAGGGTCACTTAGGCCTGAAAATTGCTTGTCTCTGTGACTTGTTCTGTTCTAGAAATTAAAGGTAAACCTGGTTTTACACTTTGCACATGATTACCCTCAAAGGAGCTTGGCTGTTTTTCTTCTATAGTCTTAAGTAATTCTGTGATGGTGGCACTTAATTAATTTAAAATAAAGTCCTCACTTCAGGTACTGACAACATTTAATGATAACTGCTGTGTCGTGACTTGTCTTAAAAGTAAATTCTTTGTTGGTATTAATGCTGGATCATAATTGCATTATATAATTAATCATAAAGGTAAACTATCATGAAGGTAAACTTTTTTAAATTACATGTTAATTTTTGTTTAAGTAAAAACATGAGCCATGAGTAGTAGTGTTATCTGAAACAATATGTAGGGCATTTTAATTAAATAAAAAACGTAACAAAAAAAATGAACATTCACAGTTGATCACAATCAGTTATTCTAAATATTTGCGAAACAGATATGTTTTCAGACTTTTCCTGAAAGCTTGGTAAGAAATGGAAGTTGATATAAAGTTACCAATTTGTTTATCCCACATGCCAACCTGATACCATAGAATCTTACCAAAAATCATTTATAGACACATCCTTTAACAGATGGAAAATAAAAAAATCGTAGACCACACAAATGTTTCCAAACTCGAAAATCATTCTTGCCTCTATGGACAACCAATTCAGCTTATGATAATACTGTGAAACATGATCGTTGGTTTTTTTGTTTTGTTTTTTTCCAATCCAAAGATCAGGCGGATAGCAGTGTTTGGAATAAGCTGCAACCTTTTAGTGTATGGAAGTGTGTACAATTGTATCAAGAAAACAATTTGCAATTAGAACATATTTTACTACTGCTATTGAGAAAGATGTGCTACTAGTGTCAGATTATTTCATGGTGTAAAGAAAACATTTTCATTTTATCTAGGCTAGGGTACTATATTTGTTATTTAAAGGAGTATTGAGGAACTCAACACTTTTTTCTGAATGTTCCCCTGTTTTGTCGTTTTCTTCTTTGCAAAGATGTTTTTGGCATGTATGCTTTTTTTAACTGTTTAAAACTTTATCCTTTCCATAATCTCAGAATGGTAAAAAGCATACTCTCCATGATCTGAACACGTGGCTTATTTTCAAAGAGCAGTATGGTCAACAGAATTAATAATAAAGTCTGATGTTAGTGAGAGAGAACAGTTGAAAACCTGAATTATGTGATTATGGGACAGATGCTTTCTTGGCAGTCTTTATTACGTGAAAAGCTGATGCTGTACATAGACTTCTACTGGTCAGCATGCATTTTTATTGTTTGAGTATGGAAAATAATCTGAAGTGTGACTGAGGCTAGCCCACCCTGTAATTATGATATAGGTTAGCTATAAAGGCATGTTGTATGTTAACTTTACATAACATTGTAAGATTAAGTTCCTCATTCCTGATTTTCCCTATTATTAAATGTCACAAATATCTTAACAAAATTGTCGAACTGTATTTTACAAAGGGAACCTGAGTAAATGCAACAGTTCTTAGCTTTGTTACTTAAATGAAATAATATATTTATCTACACCTGTGGCGGGCCATAATAATAAAAAAAAAGCTTCTAAGTTTGATTTGGGTGTAGGGCGCTAGTTGCCCAAAGTCGGCAGTGGCAAAATGTCCATTCTCAAAGTATGTCTTAAAACATTTTTTTCCCCAAAATCAAATCTATACGTCCAGACGTTTGATCATCCAGATCACCACTATGTCATCTTTATACCACATTCTCGACCAAAAATTTGTCTTAAGTCCCAAATGCCCAGAGCAAGACCTTTTGGACATGGCTTCTGTGGAGGCTCGAATTAAATTAAAATTTGGTTGCCTTTGTTATAAAGTCATCAGCATGTCGCCCATCTACTTATCTGAATTATTTTCCTTTACTCAATCCAAGCATTCATGCAGTTCATACAGCCTTTTTACTTTTCCATCTGTCAAAGGCTGTCGTTAACACAAAATACCACCAATCTTTGCTTCTTATTAGGTGGCTTTCTGGGACAAGGAACTGAAACCTTTGTTACTGAGTTCCATGTCTTACAATCATTTTAGAAAGACACGTTTGTTCACAAATTAATCAATTCTCTCTAGTTTGTATTTGTTAAATTTTGTAAACAACATCGAACTTACCGGTTATGTGGTATAGAAATGACCTACTCTGTTCTGTTCCAGCATTGTGATGGACTGGCCTCCCAGACATGGTAACAGAGCAGAGGGGCACCTTATAGGGCACTCCTGTGAACTTCACATAAACATCTCACCAAAACTCCCTTATAGGTTATGGTGAGCACCCCAAAACCCACTTTACCTACCTGTTTACAAGTACAACCCCAATTGCTGCAGTGGCACCTATATAGTTTCGGAGTTTTTTGGTGGGCTCGCATTTTCCACCATTAATGTAGTGGTTAGAGTGGCTTATGGGCCTGGGTCCTCCTCTTTTTGGTTCAGTAGCCCCCTCCCCCGGACTACTTAAGCCACCTCTGTTCAGCTCTACTAGGCTTTCCTTTAGCAGGTGCTGATGTTCCAGAGGCAGGGATGTACATTTTTATTCTGGTGTAGAGACTGCGATTGGGATGAAGCAGAGATCCTTGACTCTGTGTAAGCAGAGAAGGAAAAACTGGTAGAAGATATGGCTCCCTGCTGGTGAGTTGGGAGTACCATGGTTGTACCATGGGAGTACCATGGAGCAATTAGAATCATGGTGGCATGATCGTTCTTCAGTTTTACTAGAGTCTTGAGAATGAGAGGGAATGGAGGAAATGTGTAAAGGGACAGATTCGTCCATTCCAGAAGAAACGCATCTGCCTCGAGGCGGTGAGGAGAGAATATCTGGGAGCAGAATCGAGGCAGTTTGAAGTTGTGGGGAGCTGCAAAGAAGTCTATCTGAGGTGTTCCCCACTATGAGAAAATGTGATGAAGAGACGAGGAATGGAGAGTCCATTCGTGAGGTTGCAGTATACGGCTCAAGTTGTCCGCCAACAATTCTGAGCCCCTTGAATGTAGACAGCTTTGAGGAAGATGTTGTGACGAATTGCCCAGTCCCAAACCTCCAGAGCTTCTTGACAGAGGGAGGAAGATCCCGTTCCTCCCTGTTTGTTGACATAATACATGGCGACTTGGTTGTCCGTGCGGATGAGGACTACTGTGTCGTGAAGGAGATATTGAAAAGCATGGAGAGCTTTGAGGATCGCTCTGAGTTCCAATTGATTGATATGATACTGACGATCCGTACTGGTCCAGAGGCCTCGAGTACGGAGACCATCGAGATGAGCGCCCCAAGCTTAGGTGGAAGAGTCTGTTTAAGGACTTTCTGATGAGGGGGCGTTTGAAAAAGCAAGCCTCTGGAAAGATTGGAAGAGAACATCCACCAACGGAGAGACTTCTTCAAGGAAGGAGTGACTGTAATGTGTCGAGAAAGAGGATTGCAAGCCTGCGTCCACTGAGAGGCCAGGCTCCATTGAGGAATTCTGAGATGAAGTCTGGAAAAAGGAGTCACATGTACTGTGGAGGCCATATGACCCAGAAGCACCATCATAATGATATGTAAAACTAAAATCACAGAGGCTACCAGTGCCTCACATCAAAAAAACTATAATCAAAATCCCATATTTTATCTTTCAGAAGAGGTGTTTATTCATCATTTTCTTAAAACTACTCAAACTTGTTTGCTGTTGTAAATATCCCAGAAGCTTATTCCACTCCTGAGGACCCACACACGAAAATATGCTAGCTGTAGACACAGCTAGCCGCAGCTGTAGACACAGCTAGCCGCAGCTGTTTCACTGTTGGAATATGTAGGTCATCGTGAGTCACCGAGCGCAATACTGTGGTTCATATGGCAGAATCCATCAATTGTTTTGATGCCTTATTGTGTATGCAAAGATGCACCATGACCAATAATTTATAAAGGATTTGATGTTCTACACTTCTCCCTCCGTATCCATGGGGGTTAGGGGCAGAGCCAGCCCGCGAATATTCAAAAAACCGTCAATATTCGGGCTGGCTCTGACCCACTTCCCGCTTCCCCCCCCCCGGCATCCCTTAAGCCTTACCTGGTGGTCTAACGGGTTTTCGGGGCAGGAGTGATCTTCCTGGGCTCCTGCCCCATGCAGATTACTCATAGGAAATGGCTGCTGTGAGCTCCCGTTATAGTCTCGAGAGGTAGCCATTTCCTATGAGTGATCTGCACAGGGCAGGAGCGTAAGAAGATCGCTCCTGCCCCGAAAACCCGCTAGACCACCAGGTAAGGCTTAAGGGGGGGTCTAAGAGGGCTTAAAAATAGCCTGAAAAATGAAAACAGATCTAAAAAAAAAAAAATTGCGAATAACGATTCGGAGGGAGAAGTGTAATTTTAACCAATACAAAGATATATAGCAAGTCACAGCAGCCAATTCAACAGTGGAGATAGCATGGGCAGCCCCTACAACCCACAAGACTACCAGGCCTAGGAAGAGGGGGGAGGAGGAGATTGAGCTCCTTCAGTTAATGGTGGGGTGGGGGGGGGGGTGCAGGAAGGAGTGGGGGCTGTTCCCATTTGGTGGCCAGGCCAGTTTCAGCTAAAACTAAAGCAGTGAATTTTGGCTGCCCTCTATTATTCCAGTTTTGTGGATCTTATGTTTCATATTGTTTTGTTTCAAACTTGATTATATACTGTATTTGGTTAGTTTGCAATTTCAATAAAATATCTTCCATAAATTAAATATATATACACTGCCACAGAACTCAGCTGATTCTTATGAAATTTATTGTGTAGTATCCTGAATGAAGCTGATGTAAAATGTTGTAAATATTTCCCACCATACCACAACACTACCTTGTGAAAATTAATTGTTGCTGCAAACAATACACTTCTCCCTCTGTATTCATGGTTTTAGCAATCGTGGTTTTGATTATTCACGGTTTTTAGCTTGCTGACTCCTCCCTCCAAATTACGTCAGCTTGCATAGAGAAATTGCTGATTCCAAGCGTTTACAGAGAAAATCTCAGATTACCATCACTTTCTTCAGGAACAGGACAGGGTTCATAGACAAAATCGCGTGAGACAACGGTGCGCCGACAACTGAGCGCAAGGTTGACGGCGCGCTGAAGAAAAGCACTATTTTAAAGGGTTCCGACGGGGGCTGTTGGTGGGGAACCCCCCCTATTTTACTTAACAGACATCGCGCTGGCGTTGTGGGGGGTATGGGGGGTTGTAACCCCCCTCATTATACTTGAAACTGAACTTTTTGCCTGTTTTTTAGGGAAAAAATTCAGTTTTAAGTATAATGTGGGGGGTTACAACCCCCACAACCCCAGCGCAATGTCTGTTAAGTAAAGTGGGGGGGTTCCCCCCACGCCCCCCGTCGGAGCCCTTTAAAATAGTGCTTTTCTTTGGCGCGCCGTCAACCTTGCGCTCAGTTGTCGGCGTGCCGTTGTCTCGCGCGATTTAGTCCCGTCACCACAGGACAGGTCTCCCACCATGTTCGCAGTTTCACCATATTCACGATGGTTTTTAATAGAAAACAGCGAATAACACATGAAAAAGTTATTTGCGGTTTTTCTGTATTTGTGGTTCTCTTAATCCCCTATCACAGCGAATACGGAGGGAGAAGTGTATAAAGTAATAGTTTGATGTAGTTGGGCTATTAAGCTTGGCTTTTATGAATATTCAAGGACCTTAAACTTTTATATTTATTTTGTAGGAAAAATGTCTTGGAACTCTATTCTGGCACATAGTCTGTCTTTACCAGTAAACTTGTTGTTAGGAAAGTGCAAGATTATATGTAAACTAAATGGGGATTGGTACAATACTACTGGAAAAATAAGATACTTTGGAGTACAGTGAAGGAAGCCTCCCCTTCCACCCCAGATAATCACACTGGATGAATATGTTTATAAAAGCAGTTAATAAATCCTGAAAATGATATCCTGCTATGATGGAAATATAACTGTTTTCTGTCCTGTTATATTTGAACTATAAAAGTTCTGAAGCTTATTAATATGCCCTGGTGAAAAGCACTCGGATATCTTTTATACTAATGCACTCTTTGTTAGAAAGCAGATGTTATGCTTGTCATTTCAGAAAGACTGTGTTGGGAATAGTGTGCTTGTTTTGAGTTCTCACCAAATTTTCCTTGTAAATTTCTACCACACTGGTGATTAAAAATAGTTTTTAATAATTCAGATGGTCTTGATGGGCCTCTTCAGCATTGGGAACTGTATAACTTGGTACTTAAAATACTTGCTATGACTTCTGGATACATGGGTTGATGTTTCTTTGGACAGCCTGCCCAGGTCAAGACCCCATTCACAGTCATGACCTACAGTTTGGGAAGTCCTGTTAAAACCATTTGGTTTAAACTTGCTGCTTTTGCCACTCTTATCTATAATTACGCCTCATGTGTTTTTTGTCTGAATTCAAGAAGGCATGTGATAGGCACGTTGGATCTCTTAAAGAGAGGAAGAGATAATGGTTTCTGCAGATGGGCAGACTAGATGGGCCATGTGGCCTTTTTATCTGCCATCATGGTTCTGTTAGTTTTCCTTTACAGTCTTGTTGGAATGTGATGGTAATCATCTGCATTTATAATAGCCCTTTACACCCAAATGTATTTTTCTTGAGTTAAACTATACAGAAATTCCCTTTCAGATTTGGTACCTTGATTTGCTTCACTTTTGAGAGGTGTATTGTAATCAAACTGAGGTGCAAAGAAGTTACCGTAAATGACTGTCCAATGTTACATAATGAATCTTTATGCAAGACTTTGCCTTATCTATTCATAAATTGATCTGATTTATAGAATTTGTTATGCTGCCTTTCTTTATATATTAGTTTAAGTCTGGGAAATGTAACAATTTTAGCTCTTCAGATTAATAGTCATTTTTTTCTGTTTCAGGTTGACCTGAATACGTTCAGAAATAATTCACTTTTGTTTAGAAGGTTTTTTTCCTTTTTTTAAAGAAAGTGGTTTTGGTGCATCCAGAGCAGGTGACTTGACTGTTCAAAGACTCGCAAGTACGCTTTGCCTGTGCTGCAATAAAAAAGGACTCATACATTGAGCAAGACTTATCTCTTCATTTTGAAGAGCCTAATAAACTGTTATTACAGTTTCTTTACTGACTTTCAACGTTTTGAAGTTTAAAATATATGAAAGATTAAAAGGATACATAAGAGAATGAGCACCACAAGAACCGAAAACCCTGTTATAATGGGTCTGACTAGTCAGAATGGGCAACTGCGAGGCCCTGTGAAACCCAGTGGGGGTCCAGGAAGTGGAATACAGACTCAGCAACAGATGAATCAGCTGAAAAATGCCAGCACAATCAATAATGGCACTCAGCAGCAAGCACAGAGTATGCCCACCACGATAAAGTAAGTGAATACTGTACACTCGGCAGTGTTCTCTGTTTTGTATACAGAGGTGATATATGTTGCCCATTCAGTGGCTTTAATGCTGCTCAAGTTTTAGCTGATAAAATGAAAGTATTTTAGTAATTAGTAACTTGAAAGAATACTCTGAAAAAGTTGTAGAGATCAAATATAATTTGCGCTATAAGAATTTCAAGAATTGGTTCCTGGTCAGTTTTCAGCTTCCATACAACATGATCATTAAAGAAGCTGTTACAAAACAGGTTTACTTCTTGGTTGAAGAAAATAGGTTGCTTTTGATTGGGATGCTATGTTACCAGAAACATCCATAAGCCACAGGAATGTGGAGTAAAACAGCCAATAGATGACAGAGGAAAGCAAATATCAGGTAGAATGCATTAATTTTTTTTTTTTTGTCTTTAGCATTAGAAATTAAGATGTCCCTCGATTATACAAGTATCTTGAGTGGGAGCATCAGTAGTTCAGATATTTCAGCTTTTATTTAAACCAATATAAATGTGAAATGAATACTGCTTGACGTGTAGCTTTCTGGACACACATACTTAAATCTGAAATGCCGTTTGTAGTGGTGTATAGAGGATAGATGCGAAAGGCTGGTCTGTATACTAAAGATTTCCCAGTTGGTAAAGCTGCATAAAAAATAATTTGACTGTCACAGTAACAGTCCATTCTAGAAACAAAAGTGCAAAGACTACACCAAAAGTAATAGTTCATAAGTGGATAAATGGCCATTCCAATGCAACAGGAGCAGTGATCCAGAACTAAAGGGTAGTCACCTTGAAACTGCACCTTGTCTTGCGGAAGCTGCCAGTCCTCTTCTTGCACGGCTCCATCTTTCCTTGCAGAGGGCTGTGCTGTAGCCCCTCAACTTCTCAATCCATTAGCAAAAGTGAAAACGATCTTCTGATCTGCTCTGATTTATTATTTTGTTTTTTGGGGACTTTCTTCCCAAATTGAGGCTTTTGTGTTGCAGAGGTTCCCAGTGTTCCTGGGACAGCAGTGACTGTAAGAAGACATAGAATCTTGGTGAAGGAAGTCTGTTGCTAGCAGGCATCTCTGAGTACCTACCTAGTCTGCTTTACCAGTTTAGAAGGCTCGGGGGCTGTTCCCCTGGGAGCATAGCTTGCTCCAGTCTGTCTGGATCTTGAGTGCAGGCAAGCTCTGTGGATCTTGGATCGGTCCAGAGGACTGAAGTGGAGCAGGCTGTTTTTCTCCCTCCCCCTAGTTAAGCAAGTGGATCAGTGGGGTTTGGAATCTCAGCCTACCTTTTTAAGGTCTGATTGGCAGCTAGAGTCCTTGCATGCCTGAGGCAGAAAGTCTTCTCTTCATAGCTACACTGGCAGCTAAGCAGAAAAAGCAATTCCTAGCACAGCAGGCACATGCGAGTATTGGCTATTTCAGCCTATGGAGAAATTTGAAGGGGAGAGGGGTCGGAGCATTGCAGTGTTTAGGTTTCCTGGGGTCAGATTTGAGGGTCTCCTACTGATTTCTGTGATTTTTTGGTGGAGTTTCTTTTTGGCTTCCACAGGCTGTGATTTTTTTTTTGTGTGTGCGCGCGCCAAAATCACTAATGCAGTGGCTATCCTGGATATCCAGATTTTTATTTTAACTTCTGTCTGCCTTAATATCCCTCACATTTTCAATAATTCAGCACAGATGGACTCTTGGGCTTGGATACACTGGATTCATGCCAGATGTGTGCTGTATGGCCAGCTGAGAAGCATCAAAGTGCCCATGCATGTGAGGGAGAGGTGAGAGCCTCAGGCTCTGCCTCCTCTGATCCCTTGAGTGTCCTAAGACTACAGGTTGGGCAGCGTGGATGGACCATTCGGGTCTTTATCTGCCTTCATCTAATATGTTACTATGTTACAGATGGGTCATTCTGGAGGGTCCAGGTTGTTTCTAGAAGCGACAGAGGCTAAATCTGCATCTGCAACGAAATGGCGCTACACATAAGAACATAATAGCCTTACTGGGTCAGACCAATGGTCTATCAAGCCCAGTAGCCTGTTCTCATGGTGGCCAATCCAGGTCACTAGTACCTGGCCAAAACCCAAAGAGTAGCAATGTTCTATGCTACCAATCCAGGGCAAGCAATGGCTTGCTCCATGCCTTTCTCAATAACAGACTATAGACTTTTCCACCAGGAAATTGTCCAAACCCTTCTTAAAACCAGCTACGCTATCCGTTCGTAACATAACCTCTGGCAAATGCGTTCCAGAGCTTAACTATTCTCTGAGTGAAAAAATATTTCCTCCTATTGGTTTTAAAAGTAATTCCCTGTAACTTTATGTATCCCCTAATCTTTGTAATTTTTGATGGAGTGAAAATCGATCCATTTGTACCCATTCTACTCCACTCAGGATTTTGTAGACTTCAATCATATCTCCCTTCAGCTGTCTCTTTTCCAAGCTGAAGAGCCCTAACCTTTTTAGTCTTTTCTTTATCATCTTGGTCGCTCTTCTTTGAACCTTTTCTAGTGCCACTATATATTTCTTGAGATAAGGAGACCAGAATCAAACACAGTTCTCCAGGTGAGGTTGCACCATGGAGTGATAGAGGCATTATAATATTCTTAGTCTTGTTAACATTCTTTTTTAATAATTGTTTGCTTTTTGGTTGCTGCTACACATTGGACGGAAAATTTCATCATATTTTTTACGATGATACCCAGATCCTTTTCTTGGGCACTAACTCCCAAGGTGAACACTAGTAACTGTGATTTGGGTTATTCTTCCCAATGTGCATTGTCCACATTAAATTTCATTTGCCACTTGGATGCCCAGTCTCCCAATTGCCAAGATCTGCCTACAATTTTTCACAGTCTTCAAAGACTCTGAATTATTCAAAATTTGGCAGTACGTCTGATTTTCGGTTTAAAAAAAATGGGCACATATAAGTCCCTATTATCGAAAACTTCATTGGCTGCCTCTGGAAGCAAGAGTTTTGTTTAAACTTTCTTGTCTCTGTTTCAAATCAATCTTTGGTTTGGCCCCTGTGTACCTGGTTTCCCACTTTAATTTGGGTTGTGCTATTATGCCCACACGTAGAATCCACATATTTACCCACCCAACAATAAAGACCTGCCGATACAAAAGATTCCTGGACAGAACTCTAGTTTTCCAGGCAGGTAAACTGAACGATTGGCTGGGTAACATTATCATGCACTCCTCATCCTATTTTAGTTTTAGAAAATTAGTAAAAATGAAACTGTTTAACCGATTTGTTACCTAAGAATTTTTTGTTCATTATCTCTCCTATTCTGTATACTTGTATTCGTTGATTCTACATTGTAACTATGTCGCTGATTGTCCAGCTCTTCTTATTGTAAACCATCTCAAACTACCATGGCTTTGGTGGTATATAAGAAAAAAATTATTATTATTTAACCCTACCCTCTGTTTTCTATCCGATAACCAATTCCTAATCCACAACTGAACTTTGCTACCTATCCCATGACTCTTTAATTTTCTCAGGAGCCTCTCATGAAGAATTTTATCAAAAGCTTTCTGAAAATCTAAATACACTACATCAACCAGCTCACCTTTATCCACATGTTTATTCACACCTTCAAAGAAGTCAAGCAAATTGGTGAGGCAAGATCTCCCTTGGCTGAACCTATGCTGGCTCTGTTTCATTAAAAAATCCCACAATTTTATTTTTTATAATTCCACCATTTTTTCCTGGCACTGAAGTCAGGCTTACTGGTCTGTAATTTTTTTAAATCAGTGTAACATTAGCCACCCATCAATCTTCAGGTACTACAGACAATTTTAGCGACAGATTACAGATCACTAACAAAAGGTCAGCAATTTCATGTTTGAGTTTTTAGTATCCTGGGATGTATACCATCTAGTCCAAGTGATTATCACCTCCACAGAAGAGGCAGAAACTTCAAAAATCTTGTTGTCTGTCCCACAGAAATCAGCAGTCTTTTTGACATGCTTTTAGAGAGCATGGCCTTTACTACCAACCAAGCCTCTTCCCTAACCTATCAGAGGTTGATTACAGTATTATCGATGTTAGGCTCTTATCCAAATGGATGTTTGGGTCCAAAAAGTCATTGCAGAGGGTTACTCTATTTCAAAATGATACCTCCGAATCACCTTCCAAGAGTGTTCTCTTTCACATCTCAACAGACATCCCTTCTTCAGGAAATCGAAGCTTTGCTTAAACTAAATGCCATTGAGCTGGTTCCTCGTTCTCAGAAAAATCAGGGGTTCTACAGGTATTTTCTAATTACAAAGAAGACGGGAGGTCTTAGCCCAATTCTCGACCTCTATAAATTGAACAGATGTCTAGTAAAAACAATTTTGCATGCTATCCCTGGGGACTCTATACCCTCTTCTAGAATGAAATGAAAGCTATGCTCTCTAGACCTCAAAGAGGCTTACACACATCCATACACCCGGCTTACAGGAAGTTCCTGTGGTTCTGTATAGCTCAACACTTTCAGTACAAAGTTCTGCTGTTCGGCCTGGCTTCTTCTCCAAGAGTATTCACCAAGTGCAGCAACTCTATGTACTTACGGAGTTCAAGTATTCCCATATCTGGGCGACTGGCTAATAAAAAGCCACCTCCCCTCAAGAAGTACTTTCAGCAACACATTTGACTCTAAAGTTTCTTCAACAGCTAGGACTCGGTCAGTTTTCCAAAGTCTCAACTTCAACCCTTTCAAACTCTGGAATTCATAGAAGCCTTTTTCGATACTATACAGCAGGTTTCTTGTCTAAAGACCATTTTAGCCGGGCAGACTCTTGGGGGTGCATAGCATCCACAGTCCATGTTACCCCTCTAACAAGACTTCACCTCAAACCAGTTCAATGGACTCTATCCTCTCAATGGTCCCAGTCTGTCAATCCCTTCTCTCAAAAAGATTAGTCGCCTCATCTCCTCATCAGTTTCTTCAGTGGTGGCTGAATCCAACCAATTTTTCCAGAGGTCTACTATTTCACATCCCTCCGTATCAGAAAGTGCTCACCACAAACGCATCCATGTATGATTGGGGAGCTCACCTGGACGGTCTTCGCACACAAGGTCATTGGTCTGTTCAAGAGAGAACATTCCACATCAATCTGTTGGAACTCGGAGCAATTCGGTATGCTTTTAAAATCTTTCAGAGCAGCCTATCCAACCAAGTCTTCCTGGTTTGCACAGCCAGTCAAGCAGCAATGTATTACATCAACAAGCAGGAGGGAACGGGCTCTCTCCCTCTGTCAAGAAGCCGAGTACATTTGGAACTGGACGATTGCTCAAAACACTTCTCAAAGACAGCTCTAAGAAGTGTGTTTTGAGCAATCGCCCAGTTCCAAATGTACATGCAAGGATCTCAAACACACTAGGCAACAAACTCGACAGATTTCTTTGACCACACGAGTGGATTCTCAACTCCAAAGTTTTTGCACCACGTTTTTTCATTATGGGGAACTCCTCAGATCTGTTTGCCTCTTCCCACAATCATAAGTTGCCACGATACTGTTCCAGGCCGTATTCTCCTCAACCTCTGGAAGCAGATGCTTTTCTTCTGGATTGGACAAGCAAGTTCCTATATAAATTTCCTCCAATCCCTCTCATTCTCAAGACGTTAGTCAAACTCGACAAGAGTCGGCCACCATAATCCTCATAGCTCCTTGAGTGGAAGAGGTGGATGGAGAGGCAGTGGATGGAGAGCAAGTGACTCTAGGTTTCTTTTGGAAATACAGCGATTTTCTCTGCATTACTGGGAATCAGCGATTTTCTCTGTACTGAATAATTGTTGGTAATCAGTCTCTGCAATTTGGAATCGGCGATTTTCTTTGTAAAAGTTGTGAATCGCAGATTTCAGTGATGTAATTGGAGGGGAGGAGCCAGCATACTTAAAACCACGAATAATCAAAACCGCGATTGACGAAACTGTGAATATGGAGGGAGAAGTGTACTTGGTCCTCAATTCACACATTCACATCTCACTACTGCCTAGAATCCTATTCAAGATGAGGTGGTCATTTTGGCCAAGCAGTATTGCAGAACTTATTTTCTTCTTAATGGCCAACTTTCCCTCCATCCTATTATGTTTAGCTAGGGAGTCCCACATGTGAAAATATGCTGCCTGCTTGTCCTAGGATAAAGCACAATTACTTACCATAACAGGTGTTATCTGGGAACAGCAGGCAGATATTCTCACATCCCTTCCACCTCCCCAGGTTGGCTTCTTAGCTTGCTTACTGAACTAAGGTACTGCGAGCCTATGTTGGGTGGGAAGGCACTCACAAATGCGCAGTGCGGGCAGTCGTGGAGTTTCTTAAAACTTAGTGACAGTTCACTTTTCATACTGTCTGTACCGGTCTCTGTGGATGACGTCACCCATATGTGAGAATATCTGCCTGCTGTCCCCAGATAACACCTGTTACGGTAAGTAACTATGCTGTATGTCCCTTTAGTTCATAGAAACATAGAACATGACGGCAGAAAAGGGCTACGGCCCATCTAGTCTGCCCACACTAATGGTCCACCCCCCTAACTACCTCCATGAAGAGATCCCACATGCCAATCCCATCTTTTCTTAAAATCTGGCACACTGCTGGCCTCAATTACTTGTTGTGGAAGATTATTCCAGCGATCAACCTTCACCCTTTCGGTGAAGAAATATTTTCTGGTGTCGCCATGAAATTTCCCACCCCTGATTTTCAACGGATGCCCTCTTGTTGCCATGGGTACTTTAAAGTAAAAGAGATACTCTTCCACCTCGATACGGCCTGTGACATATTTGAACGTCTCGATCATGTCTCCTCTCTCTCTGCGTTCCTCAAGTGAGTACAGCTGCAACTTACCCAGTCATTCCTCATACGGGAGATCCTTGAGACCATCCTGGTGGCCATTCGCTGAACCGACTCAACTCTCCGCACATCTTTTTGATAATGCGGCCTCCAGAATTGTACACAGTATTCTAGATGGGGGTCTCACCATGGATCTGTACAACAGCATTATGACCTCGGGCTTACGGCTGATGAAAATTCTACGGATACAGCCCATGATTTGTCTAGCCCTGGATGAAGCTTTCTCCACTTGATTGGCAGTCTTCATGTCTTCGCTAATGATCACCCCCAAGTCACGTTCTGCTACAGTCCTTGTTAGAATCTCACCATTTAGGGTGTAAGTCCTGCATGGATTTTTGCCGCCAAGGTGCATGACCTTGCATTTTTTAGCATTGAAACTTAGTTGCCAAGTCTTTGACCAATGCTCCAGCAGGAGTAGGTCCTGCGTCATACTGTCGGGCACTGAGCTTTTGTCGGGCACTGTGCTTTTATCTGTTGTGCGGTTGCCTACTATGTTGCATAGTTTGGCGTCATCGGCGAATAATGTAATTTTACCTCAAAGCCCCTCAGCCAAGTCTCTTACGAAGATGTTAAATAGGATCAGGCCCAAGACCAAGCCCTGCGGCACTCTGCTGATCATCTCCGTCGTATCGGAGAGGGTACCGTTTACCACTACCCTCTGAAGTCTACCTCTAAGCCAGTCCCTAACCCATGCGGTTAATGTTTCACCCAGTCCCATCGAACCCATCTTGCTCAATAACCTGCGGTGTGGGACGCTATCAAACGCTTTGCTGAAGTCCAAGTACACGACGTCCAGGGACTCCCCTATATCCAGCTTTCTTGTTACCCAGTCAAAGAAGCTGATCAAATTTGATTGGCAGGACCTTCCCATGTTGGTGGGGATCTCGTAGATTCTCCTTGTTTAGGATCGTATCCAGTTGGCGTTTGATTAGTGTTTCCATAAGTTTACTCACTATCGATGTGAGACTCACCGGTCTATAATTCTCAGCCTCCGTCCTGCATCCCGTTTTGTGGAGTGGAATGACGTTAGCCATTTTCCAATCCAATGGGACTCTTCCTGTACTTAGGGAAAGATTGAAGAGCGCGGATAACGGTTCCGCCAGGACGTCATTCAACTCCCTGAGCACCCTGGGGTGTAGTTTGTCCTGTCCCATAGCTTTGTTCACCTTGAGTCTTGATAGCTCCTCATAGACACTGCTGGGCGTAAACTCGAAATTTCGAAACGGGTCTTCCGAGTTTTCCCTCGTCGGCAGCTGAGGGCTGTATCACGGCGCCTTGCAAGTGAAGACCAAGAAGAAGTATTCATTTAAAAGTTTGGCTTTGTCGGAGTCCGATTCTACATAGTTCTCGTCGGGTTTCCTAAGGCGTGCTATCCCATCTGTGTTTCTTTTTCTGTTCAGGATCGATGCTCCTGTTGCATTGGAAAGAAAGATTAGGTTCTTACCTCAGTAATCTTATTTTCTATAAATAGGATCAGAGATTCTGAAGCCTCCCCTCAAATGTTACTGTCGCCTGCTTTCAAGCATTGTAATAAGATTGCAAGTTCATATTAACAGCTGTTTGAATTCCCCTTTAAAGTAGGGTCACAGAATGCTGAGGCTGAAGTCTTAAGAGCCTATCCATCTTTGAACTTAAAGGTGGGATATCAAATTTTAATAAACCTTGAAATTTTAATAATAAACCTTAACTGGTTGCACTCAGGTAGGTGGCTAATGTTCCACCTTGTTTTGCATTTAAATGTTTATATCGTATGGTTTATACATATTACAGAGCAGAACAGAGTTATAACTATTTTGCAGGGAGTTACACTGTTTCCCTCCTTTCTGTGTTAGCTTGCTCCATTGCTTTGGGACAAACTGAGGGACCAAAGCAGAGCCCTCTGGGAGGAGAGGTAAAGCTATGCAAAAAGATGATTGGTAGCTTTTGCAAGGAAATTTGCGGTTTCAGGGAAACTACCCATTAGTTATGGATGTCTGCTCCCATTTATAGGAAACAAGATTTATTGAGGTAAGAACCTAATCTTTCTTTACTATCCAGCTGGTATGTACTTGGGTGCAGGTTTGATTTGGTAATAGTTGAAGAGTTCTTCAAATGTAAATGGCATGAACAAAAGCAGAACTTTTTCTCCATATCATCCACAAGGTAAAAGTGCAGTGCAAATGATTAAACTTTTACAATTCATGATCTCAAGAATGTTAACGCAAAAAAACCCAAACCTGTAGGTAGAACCAGTTCTGGCAAACATCTATCTTAAAGTAATTTACTTAGCTCAATAGGCTAGTCTCCATGTAGCCTTATGATCTTTGAGTGAGATGCAGGAAAGCAAAGTGTATGAATGCAAATTAGTGTTCAATGTGAAAGGTAAACGAGGAATGTACAATTAAAAAAAATAAATAAATAAAATTTTGTATTTAGCCTGTGGTTTTCAAGAAGTAGTAGCTTAATGTTCAGGTACAGTAGGAATTTATTTCCCTATCTCAGAGGATTGGGTTTTTCTGTGCTTTCTTTATTTTGGGTTATGTTCAGGTTAGGGTAAAACTTATAAAGAGACTTTTTCAAAATTGAGTTCAGAAGTTTATACTTGCAGTTCTCTGTGTAATGGTGGCTGGATGTGAATAACATGTATGTGTACCGTATATACTCGAATATAAACAGGTAACCTCCCCTCCCCCCCCCACACACACACACAAAAAAGGAGGAAAAAGGGTTTATTCGAATATAACTGAAGTTAGAAATTTGGGTACGTGAGTGTCATCCCCACAGAACACCTGGCCTCAGTCACACATGCAGAAAACAGAAAAAAAAACCTTTTCAAATACAAACCCACAAACTAAAAGTACTATTGTACACAAATGAAACCTTAATATGCCAGACTCTGCACATAGTACACCACAAGAGAAATAGAAAGAAATGCATTTCTTCCTGAACAGTCCAAAATATAAAAACAGATGTAAATTTTCAAATATTTCAATCACTAAATTGAAAATAAAAACTATTTTCCTACCTTTGTTATTGGGTAATATTATTTTTCTGGTCATCTTGCTCCATCTGTGCTCTTAATTCTATTTCCTTCCATTTTTCTGTTTCTTTCCTCTCCTTCACTTTTTGCACTGCATCCTTCTTTGGCACTGATTTTTATATTCGGTTTCCTTCCATTTTTCTGTCTCCATCTCAAATCTATCTTTCCAACTCTTCCCCTTCCCTCCATCTGTGTGCCACCATCTCTTCCCTCTTGCTGCCTGTGGCCTCCCCTGCACCGTTCCTTTGCTGCGGTCCACCCCAGCAGAAACAGGAAGTTGCTTCAGAGGGGGGTGGACCGCGGCATAAGAAAAGTACAGAGGAGGCCACTGTCTTAGGTACTAGTACCCTCCACTATCCACTCCTCTGTGCCCCAACCAAAATCACACTTAGTCCCGATGCTCTGGACGCCAATGCTCTGAGCTGGGTTGAAGGGTCTTGAAAGTCTGCTCATGCTCATGGCTTGCTGGACTCCCTTTGAGAATCCTGGAGAGGGAAAGAGCCAGTAAGCCTTGAGCATGAGCAGACTTTCAAGGCCCTTCAGCCCAACATAGCATCAGCATTGGTTTCTGAAGCATCAGGACTGTGTGATGTCGGTCTGGAGCAGGGGGGAGCGGGTAGTGGAGGATAGGAGTACCGATCAACAAAGGGGAGAGGTAGGAGTGCCGGTCATCGGGGGGAAGTGGGGGGCCATAGCAGTGCTGGTCATTGAGGGGGGGAGGAGGTCATCAATGGGGATAGCTATGCTGGTCATCGGGAAAGGGGAAGAGATAGCAGTACTCATGGGAAAGAGGTGGAGGATAGCAATGCTGGGCATCTGGAGGGGTGGAAAATAGCATTGTTGGTCATTGAGTGGGGAGGAAAAGAAGCACCATCATCCAGAGAACCCCATTTTTGGGCCTTTTTTTTTTTTTTTTGCCCCAAAAAATCTGTTTATTTTCTAGTGTATATGGTATAAACCTGATGTAACTTGTTGCTGTATTTGTAAGTGTTAACAATGTAATGAAGCCTCAATTTAAAAAAGTGATTCATCCCAGGTTTCTCTATTAAATATTTAAGTGTATATAGACAAGAAGAACCTTAAAGCAAGTGCATGTGTATCAAGGCAGGCTTTTTTTTATAGCAACATGCTACTAAATTTAGTTCTGCAAAATATGGAGGAATGAGTGGTACTTTTCTCTTGCAGACCTGGCGATGACTGGAAGAAGACTTTAAAACTCCCTCCAAAGGATCTGAGAATTAAAACTTCAGTAAGAATCTCTTACACTTAAATAAAAAGGGCAGGTCAAAGTGCATTTTAAATGTAATTGAGCAAATTAGCTGCTTGTTAAATCTTTTCTTTTCCCACAAGAATTAATGGTGCCAGCAATACATTTTCAGTTCATATTGGCTATTTTTTCTTTTTGCATATCTTAGAATGCCAAGATAAGAGTATCCAAGAAAACATCGTGTATCAGTGGCAAACCAATCCCGATTTCCTCCATAGCAGGATCATATCTGTCTCCTCATAAGTCACTCCAAATGCCTCCCTGCCCAGTGAAACTAATGTTTCACTTAATCATGAGAATCTTATGAGCAATATCCAAATGGACACAGTGATAAGCCTCTAAGGAAAATTAACCCTTGATTATTTCTTTATGGCAAATACTAAATCTTACCCTTCCTTGTCATTCTAGCAGATGAATCCATACAAGTGGGAATTATATCCTTCCACCAGCAGGCAGAGATAGAGAGCACTGGATGCATTGGAAATGGCAGCTGAACACATCAAGCACTGCTCCTGTTGTGGGAAGCAGAGTGCCTTCAGGCTTCTGTAGTAGCTGTTCCCTGGTGGCAGGGCCATTAGGGGCACTTAGAGCCACTCTAGCATCAATTTCATTGGTGATAGGAGGCATGTTTAGCCTTCTAAAAGAGTCTCAGTAAGCCCAGTACTTACTTTCAGGGTCATTGGATAACTATGGGACTCCACAGAGCCCTTTGAGACAGCAACAGTTTGTGCAACAGGACAGTGCTATGGTGGCTGAACTGCTCAGGTGACTTCTAAGTCGCTGGAGTCTTGGTGGCCTAACTACAGGAACCCCAGGAGGTCCAGAGAGGCAGGTCCCCTTCTCCCCAGAATTTATTTTCCTTCAAGCATACCTCCTGAAGCAGGCTAACCTAGCTGGACGGTCTCTATTGCCTATACCATCACCTGTGGGTGACCCGGCATCCAAATTCCATAGATTGGAGGCTGACAAGGTTTGCAATGGTCGTACCATTCCCAGGGACAGTCAGTGGACATGGAGTCGGAAATTTCTGTGTCGCTTGTGGGGGCCCTGGAAGGTTCTGATGACCCTTCCACCATTCAGGTCTTTAAGAAAGAGAACTACCTTCTTTTATCCTCCAGGCCCAGGGGGCATGCAATATTTCATCTTCTGAGTCAGCTGCCGCTAGCTTGGCTAATCCTAAAATGGTTAGTACTAGACAGGCTTCCAAATGTTTTCTCATTCATGAGGCGATTCAGGATCTGATCACTGCTCAGTGGTCTCCTCCAGATACAGGTCTGAAGGTAGAATGCGCTATGGCATGCCTGTGTACCCTGTACTGCAGGAGGAATTGAACAAGCTAAAGTGGTTGAAAGTGGATACATTGGTGGCTACCATTACTAATAGAACCATCAGACCTGTGGAGGGTGGCGTAGCACTTAAAAATGTATAAGATCGTAAGTTAGAAGCATCCCTTAAACTTTGTTTTGAAGTTGCAGCCCTTTCCCTGCAGACTGCAGTGTCTGCCTCAGCTGGGCTCAACAGGTGGCAGATGAGATGACAGTCTAATTTGCCAGACTTTAAAGAGCTCCCGTCGATGGAAATTGGGCTTACCTATCTGGCAAACTCCCTCTACAACTTGGTCTGAACATTAGCCAAGCAAATGGCACTGTCCGTCATGACATATCACATTCTCTGGCTGCACCATTGGGCTGCAGACCTGCATCTAAACGTTACCTAACTAGGCTTCCCTTTAGAGGGTGCTTCTTTTGGGGGAAAACTTGGAAAAGCTGGTTCAGGTACTGGGTGACTCCAAGCTCCAGTGCCTACCTGAAGACTGGCCCAGAGCGCCAGGAAGTAAATCTTAGGGCTGTTTCCGACTGCATGAATCCAGGACATATCGTCCAGGCCATGAAGGTTTTTATTTATCTTTTATTTATTTATTTCAATTTCTAGCCCATCCTCCCTGAAGCTCAGAATGGATTACATCAGTACATTCACAATGCAGACATTATACAAAAGTGGGGACATGACAGGTGTTAGGGAAGTGGGTACAACGGGAGAAAATTGTTGAAATTTCAAAGAGACTAAGTTTGAGATTGGTCATTAAATACAGGAGCACAAAGGCGGGCTACAGAAAGGAGGGGGCAGTCTGTTTAGATGAAAAAAATGGTCTTTGCTGCTTCCCCGTCGAGAGGTTTCTCGCTCAATGAGATCTTTAGAGCGGCTACCTGGTCTTCTTTGCATACTTTCTCTAGGTGCTACCAGGTGGATCTTGCCACACAGGTGGTCGTTTCCTTTGCAGCTTCAGTATTATCAGCAGCACTTGCAGATTCCTGCCCTAATTGACATTTGCTATTGCTACATTCCACTTGCATGGCTTTATCTGCTGGAATGACAGGGAAGGTAAAATTATTTATCCCAGGACAAGCAGGCAGCATATTCTCATATGAGGGAGACGTCATCCATGGTATGGACAGTGTAACAGTGTACTGTCACTTTAAACTTATTAGAAGCCTTGAGACCGCCCGTACCACACATGTGCCAGTGCCTTCCCTTCCAATGTTGGCTTGTGGAACTAACAGTTCTTATTTTTCAACAGAACTAGGAAGATGTGCATCTTTGGAGTCAATCCAGACGCTCTATTTTTTCTCTAAACTTTGCCTTACCATATTTTTTTTCTTTGATATATTTTTTCTTCATTTGAGACATTTTTGAAGTTTTCTTTTCCTGTGTTTTTGGGCTTTTGGCTTTCCATCAGTTGTTTTTTGGCTGGGGGCATCGAGCCATTTTTGGCCTCAAATTCAATCGACCTTTGGAGAAAAAATTGCTTCTTTCGATCTTTCATCAGTGGTTTTCCCATCAATGCAGAAGCCTTCTAGCAGCTTCAAGAGGTGTTCTCGGTGCAACAGGCCATATCATTCATTGATATGCACAATTGGTGTCTTCAGTGCCTTGGTCCTGAGCACCAAGTTGACTCTTGTTCTTGCTGCTCAAAACTCCAAAAACACTCTTTGAAGGCTCGATGTCTGCAACAGGAAAGGTTATTCAGGACTCGGGAACCATCAACTGTGTCTGCTGTGTCTGATGTGAATAATGCTCACTCTCCAGCAGCAACACCAACATCTCGTGCGACGTCATCCTCCTCTGTACCACCTTCAGCACTGTCTACTAAACAGGCTAAGAAGCATTCCTATGCCTCACCTCGCCATACGCCACCGGCATCTCCAGCTTCGAGTAAGTCAATGCATGGCAAATGAAAATGTAAGCAGTCTTGCCCATCTTTGCAGGTTGTCTTCTCAGAGGCGTGCCGCCTTATCGAGGTCACCAATGCCTCAACATCCTGCAATACTAGCTGTACCGATGACATCCTCGGTACCAGTACAGTCCATCCAGGATCAGCTTCAGGAGCTGCTTCTGAAGGAGCTAGCCATAATGCTTCAAAAGCAAACGACATTGGCTGCTGTTCCACCTTCTTCAGTATCAGCCCAGCCTGAGCAGCACTCTGAGGCCTCATGGTACATCAAAGTTACCAGGATAATAGACGTCAAGTATACAAGGGAATCCCTCTGGGTGAACCTTGCCAGGGGCAATGACAAATGCCTGTATCTTGGTGTTGTGTACAGACTTCCAAAACAACAAGACAACATAGACAAAGAATTAGGGAGCTAACTTTCAGAGCATGGGAGATTTTGTCTATGAGATGCTGCAAAACCAGGACACGACGGACGATGTAGAGGTACTGTGGTCGGCTCTGAAATCTACCCTGCAGGAAGCAACCAACTTCTACATACAAACCGTGAGTAAAAGATGGAGAAGTAATAGACCCCAGTGGTTCTCTGCAGAGATCTCGGAACTAGTAAAAAAGAAGAAAAGAGTATTTGTATCCTACAAACAATCACAACAACCAGAAACTAAAAAAGCCTATCTGGTTGAAATCTAGAACTGTTAAAACAGCAGTCAGGGAAGCCAAACTCCGGATGGAAGAAAATATAGCTAGGAATGTTAAAAAAAGGGGATAAATCATTTTTCAGGTGTGTTAGCAACAGAAAAAAAGAACACGGATGGGATTGTGTACCTCAGGAAACCTGACTGTAACTATGTAGACTCGGATTCAGATAAAGCCGAACTACTCAATGGCTACTTCAGTCTTTACCTGTGAAGCACCGGGATCCGGACCAAAGATGCAGACAAGGGAGTGCTTGGAAGACCCGTTCCGGAACTTTAAATTTACCATGAGCAACATCTACCATGAGCTATCGAGGCTAAAAGTGAACAAAGCCATGGGACCAGATAATCTACACCCCAGGATACTTTGAGAATTGAGAGATGTCCTAGCATAGCTGCGATTTTCAATCTGTCCCTAAACAAGGGAAAAGTCCCCTTGGACTGGAAAATTGCTAACGCCATTCCGCTCCACAAAAAGGGTTGCAGGTCAGAGGCTGAAAATTACAGACCTGCGAGACTCGCATCAATAGTGTGTAAACTTATGGAGACGTTGATTAAAAACAGATTGGATATGATTCTGGATGACGAGAGGCTGAGGGATCCCCACCATCATGGATTTACGAAGGGAAGGTCTTGTCAATCCAATCTGATAAGCTTCTTTGACTGGGTAACGAAACAACTAGATAGGGGAGAGTCCCTGGATATAGTGTATTTAGACTTCAGTAAAGCCTTTGATAGTGTCTCACACCGTAGTTATTGAACAAAATGAATACGATGGGACTAGGAGAAACATTGACTGCGAGGGTTAAAGACTGGCTCAGTGGTAGACTTCAGAGGGTGGTGGTAAATGGTACTTCCTCAGAATCGTCGGAAGTGACCAGTGGAGTGCCGCAGGGCTCGGTCTTGGGTCTGATACTATTTAATATCTTTGTATGGGACCTACCCCAAGGACTTCGAGGTAAGATCACATTATGTGCTGATGACGCCAAGCCATGCAACGTAGTGGACAGCGCAACCGTGCCCGACACTATGAGGCAGGATCTTCTTTTACTGGAAAAATGGTCAAATACTTGACAACTGAGTTTTAACGCCACAAAGTGTAAGGTTATGCACCTTGGTAACGGTAATCCCTGCAAAACATACACCCTAAATGGTGAAACCTTAACAAGAACTGTCACAGAACGGGACCCGGGTGTAATCATTAGTGAAGATATGAAGACTACCAATCAAGTGGAGAAAGCTTCAACCAAGGCCAGACAAATGCTGGGTTGCGTCCGAAGAAGTTTTGTCAGCCAAAAGCCTGAAGTTATAATGCCGTTGTACAGGTCCATGGTGAGACCTCATCTGGAGTACTGTGTTCAGTTTTGGAGGCCACATTATCAAAAGGATGTGAAGAGAATGGAATCGGTTCAGCAAATGGCCACTAAGATGGTCTCAGGACTCAAGAATCTCCCATATGAAGAACGTCTAAGCAGGCTGCAGTTATATTCTCTCAAGGAACGCAGAGAGAGGGGAGATATGATAGAGACGTTCAAATATCTTACAGGCCTTGCTGAGGTGGAGGAAGATATCTTTTTCCTTACAGGTCCCACGGCAACAAGAGGGCATCTGTTCAAACTCAAGGGTGGGAGACTTCAGGAAGTACTTCTTCACCAAAAGGGTGGTTGATTGTTGGAATGGCCAGCAACGTGCTCGACTCCCAAGAGACAATGGGATAAACATGTGAGTTCACTCCAGGGAAATGCTTAGGGGAGGGTTCTTTGAGTGGGCAGACTTATTGGGGCGTCGGCCCTTTTCTGCCGTCATACTCTATGTATTCTATGTAAGTCCTGATCTCCTCGGCATCACAAATCCAGATCTCGATTTTCTCAATGCCTGATCGTCATTGGAAGCGAGATAGGAGGAGTTCTCAATGCTCCCATTGGCACCATAGCTGACATGCCTTACAGCGTCGTCCTTCTAAAAACAAATTTACAAAATCTCTGGGCATTGAAGAATTTGACTCAGACCTCTCTACTCAAGATTTCTCTGACCCAGGTTTGTTTTCTCCAGAATCATCTCCTCAGATCAGTCTCCTCCTCCACCTAGAGACAGATCACCAGAAAGCCTTTTCTCTAAATTTTTTTAGATAAATGGGTCAAATTCTTCTACCAGAATGGAGTCTGAATCTGAACCAAGAACTGAACTTTTTGATGCTTTGGATGTTGAACAAATCCATAAAGACTGCTTAAAGCTTCCATTCCAAAATCTCATGCAAGAAACCATGTTTAAAACCTGAGAGACTACTTTACTTATTCCAGTAGCTCCAAGAAAGTTGGACTCCTCTTTATAGGGTACAATCCTTCCTGTATTCAATAAAATCCAACTGCAGCAGTCAGAAGGTCTATGGTTAATTCTTGACCTCTGTGCTCTCAACAAATATAGTCAAGGAAAAATTCCAAATGTTCTCCCTAGGAATCTTGTATCCCCTCCTAGAGAAGAACTGGCTTTTCTCTCTGGATCGCAAAGAATCGTGTACACACATCCCCATTTTTCCAGCCCATACACAGTACCTGTGTTTTTGAATAGGCCAGCATCATCTCCAGTAGAGTGCTGCCCTTTGGTTTTGTGCCAGCACCCAGAGTATTCACACAGTGTTGTGGTGACTGCAACACTCCGCTCTTTGGCCTTCATGTGTTCCCCTATCTTGATGTCTGGTTGATAAAGGCATCATCATCTCAAAGCAGATTGGACTGGAGTGAGCTTTGACGGTGACGTCAGTAGTTGGAACCTAAGAATAGTATTGGGCAGAGCTTTGGATTCTTGCCCAGAAATAGCTAAGATGAAGAAGAAAACTCATCCAACAAATTTTTAGATTGAATCAGGTTAGGCAGACTGGATGGACCATTCGGGTCTTTATCTGCCATCATCTACTATGTTATGTTACAGTACACTTTTTTACACTGTCAGTACCGGGCTCCATGGATGTCATCACCCACATGTGAGAATATCTGCTTACAGTCCCTGGATAACATCTGTTACAGATAAGTAATTGTGCTATATTTTCTGACTTTCCCCCCCTTAATTACAGCATACAAATCCAGCCCCCCTCCTCTCCCAGTTGCGTATTTCTTTCCTAATAGGTGAGCATCATGCTATATTTGGAGAGGAGGGAGGACAGGCCGTGCCATGGTGTTACCTGCTGCTTTGATATCATTAATACTGAACTGCTGGGGAGAATGCCATCCTATGTAACAGAGAGAAGTTCAGTGCTTTCTCTCCACCTGCAGGTGGATGGATATAATTCCCACTTTCATGGATTCATCTGCTGTGATTAAGGGAAAGGAAAATTATCAGGTAATACTGTACATAATTTTACCACCTTCAACCCCTCTTTTTCCATTGTATAGCTTAAATTGCTCTCATTGCTTCTCCCTGTTTATCCCTTGGCATTAGCAGGATCCGTTTTTCAATAGCTGTATGTCTAGCCTTTCTCAGCCATAGATCCATCTTTGGTACTTTCACCATCTTCCAATTTGCTGCAGTTACCATAAGTGCCACCAACAGCAAAATGTTATCTGGTGCTTTTTGTGGTTAATTTCATCCTTGGGGGAGTATCTTCATATTCTAATATGGTGTAAGAGTTAGTGCTATACAATTTTTTTTTTTGTATCTTTAACTACAGAACTGGACAATCTCACCACATGTGTGTTAAAAATCCCCTTTCAACCCCTCCAGCAAAGTTTAGGAATCTTCTGATTAAACTGGCATATCCTCTAGAGTGTTGCATGTATCCTAAACATAATCTTGAATTTTGTGTCCTTGTAGTTAGTGCAGGATGATACCTTGCCTGCATTCTCTCATATCCGAGTCCATTGCCTCTTGGTTTATCAATATAGAGAATGACACGGGGACAGAATTTGTCCCCATTCCCATTCCTGCGGATAACCACGGGAAAACATTCCATGTCATTCTTTGTGTCATCTCAACCTCGGTCCTACATCAGCATTCTTCAATGCAAGACTTGAGGGTTAGTGACTCTGCCCATTCATACTCTGATTCTTCCCTCTCTCCTTAAAGAATGACACGAAGATGATTTCCTGTGGTTAATCGCGGAGATGGGGGACAAATTCTGTCACTGTGTCATTCTCTATACCTTACAACTCCTTACCCCACATTAATGCTAGAATGATTTCCTGTATCTTATTATAGAATGTGGTCAACAATCCCCTGTTTCCATTTTATGTGAAATATTTTCTTTCCTTCGTGTCAGCAGCAGATTAATCCAGACTAGTGGGTTGTGCCCATTTACCAGCAGGTGGAGATAGAGTTCAGACCTGCACTCTGGCTTATTGGATATCGAGCCTCATGGACGATTTGTATATTCTGTCTCCAGCAGGCAGATGGCTATTATGTTTTCTTCCTGGGCTGGCCTAGTTCAGATGAGCAGGGGGGTGTTCTGGCTGAGCAGTGCCAGTTTTAGGGTATACTAGAGAGCACGGGAATGGGGCAGACGGGAATCCTGTGGAATCTATGGAGATCCCCCCGCAGGTGTTTCCTCACTAGTCCAAGCAGCATCTCCTCCTTCCTGCCTTTCAGCCATACTTGCTGCTTCACAAAATCATGTTCAGCGTTTCCTACATGCTACCCGCAGCTGACCCAGAAGCTTTCCCTCTGACGTCAAAGGGAAGGCTTCCAGATGAGGTATGAGCAGCATGTAGGAACTTCCCCTACTTCCCTTCCCATGCTATCTGTTGTACCGGTTGCCTCCCTTGCTGCTTTTAATCTTCAGACTACTACCGTGTTTCCCTGAAAATAAGATCTACCCTAATATAAGCCCTAACCCAAAATTAAGCCCTAGTTAAATAGATCCACAAAGCCCCTCCCGAATGTTCCCGACACTCCCAACTCCATCCCTGATAATAGTGCTGCCCAAGTTGCTGGCGCCAGCGCTTTCTCCCCCCCCCCCCATGTGCAGCATCTTTCCGTCCCTCTCACCCATCCCCTTGCACAGCATCTTTCCATCCATTTCTCCCTCCCATCTCCCAGTGCAGCAGAACTCCACTGACCCTCTCACCCATCCCCTGTGTAGTATTTTTCCATTCCTCCCTCCCATCCCCCCCCTGTGCAGCAGAACCCCGCTGACCCTCCCACTGCAAGACCAACATACCTCTGCTCCAAACAGAAGAGGCGGCAGCACTCTGAACAGGCTGCTTCACTGCCTTCCCCACTGGAGTCTTCCCTCTGCCACATCACTGATGTCACCCCACTGGAAAGGTGCACAACTTGGGACACAGAAAGGAGGGAAGGAGTGCACATGAATTGAGGCAAGGAAGGGAGGGGGTGAACTTGGGACAAAGAAGGGAGGGGGCACAAACCTAGGACACATAAGGGGAAGTAGGGAGTGCATTTGGACACAGAAGGAAGGGACTGGTCACGAATGGGACAGACGAGGGAGGAAGGGAGCATGAACTTGGGATAGAGGCGAGGAAGGAAATGAGATGGGGAGGGAATAGAAATTGTTGGGCATGGGTGTGAGTGAGGGAAAGAGGTGGTGCACATGGGAAAAGGAAGAAAGAGGGCATAGGGAAGGAGAGAATTATTGGACTTGATGGTGGGCGTGAAGTAGAGATGCATGGGAAGAGAAAATGAGGTAGAAATGGTTGATGTGGTGGAGAGGGAGCAGTGGGACAGATTGAAAGGGATGCAAGAGGGAGGAATGTTGGACATGGTGGTGGAGGTAATGAAGGGAGAGATGTGGCATGGTGCTGGAGAGGGGTGATAGAAAGAGAAATGTTGGGTATGGGGCTGGTAGGCAGTGGTGCAAAATGCTGCACATAGTCCAGGGGATATGAGAGGGAGAAATGTTGGACGTGGTAGTAGAGAGGTTGGAAGAGATGCACCCTGGATCCCTCTTCTTTTTTCCCAACTCCCTTTGTAGCAAAAATATCAGATATTTAAAAAGAAGTCATAGCAACAATTAAAGCTTTATCGAAAAACAAGTCAGCTGGTATCGCCGGTATTCCAATTGAATTAATAAAAGGCTCAGAAGGTGATATCATGGCCCTCACTCGACTGTGTTAATAGATTTGGAAAGAAAAAACATGGCCAACCATTTGATGATCACTGTTCATACCTATACTGAGGAAAAGTGACGCCAAGGACTATCTAAAGAATAATTTCATTAATTCCACATGCCAGCAAATTATTGCTGAAAATACAATGAAGGCTCCAATCATAAGTTGAGCAAGAACTACTCTTAAGTTCAGGCTGGTTTCAGAAAAGATTGAGGAAAATGAGATGACATTGCCCAATGTTAGATGGATATTGAAGAAGAGCAAATAATATAAAAAAATCTCTATACCTTTGCTTCATTGACTACAGCAAAGCTTTTTACTGTGTGGATCACAATAAACTATGGAGAACTCTAGTGCAAATGGGAATACCCAGACACATAACTCAGCTGTTGGAGCAAATAAGAAAATCAAGAACCTGCATTGAGAACTGAATATGGCAACACGATTGGTTTCCAGTAAAACATGGTGTCGGGCAAGGATGCATCTTGTCACCTTACCTGTTCAACCAGTACAGTTAACAATGAAGGGGATGAATATGTAGAAGCTGATAAGAAAAGGCTGACTTGCTTAACAGATATTTCTCTTCTGTGTTCACGGCTGAAAATTCGGGAGCAGGACCGCATAAGACAAATGCAAATAGGGATGGTGGAGTGGTAGACTTGATCGATTTTCAGAGGGCTGTGTTCGTGAGGATCTAGCTAAATTAAAGGTAGACAAAGTGATGGGGCCGAATGGAGTACATCCAAGAGTGCTGAAGGAACTTAAGGAAGTTCTGGCGGCTCCGCTGAATGACCTTTTCAATGCTTCTCCAGAGTTGGGAGTAGTACCGGAGGACTGGATAAGGACGGATGTGGTTCCTCTACACAAAAGTGAAAGTAAGGAAGAAGTAGGGAATTACAGGCCAGTAAGTGTGACTTCTGTGGTAAGCAAATTAATTGAAACACTTTTAAAACAGAGAATGGTGAAGTTTCTGGAATCTAGTCGATTACAGGACAAGAGGCAACTTCACCATTCTCTGTTTTAAAAGTGTTTCAATTAATTTGCTTACCACAGAAGTCACACTTACTGGCCTGTAATTCCCTACTTCTTCCTTACTTTCACTTTTGTGTAGAGGAACCACATCCGTCCTTATCCAGTTGGTGGCCAAAATATAAACAACCTGTGCTATGCAGATGATATGACGCTCATCACCAACAGTAAAGAAGACATGCTGTATCTACTGAGAAAGTCAAAGCTGAAAATCATAACATGGAATAAAAACAATATAAGATAAAGATCATGAACACGGAAATGAAGATTTTGAGCTTGAAGGAGGAAACACTGCAGAATAGCACTTGGTCGCTTGTCAATGAAGTCTCGACAAAGTATTCAAAGGCAAGGAGGTAACACTCCCAACGAAGATCAGACTTGTCCATACACTCATTTTCTCAGTGGTCAGTTATGAATGTGAAAGCTGGACAATATGGAAACAAGATAGAAAGATTGATTTATTTGATCTTTGGTGCTGGAGAAGGATTTTAGGCGTGCCATGGACCACCAGAAGAATTAACAAATCAATTCTGGAAGAGATCAAACTAGCTATGTCACTCGAAGCCCAAATGATGAAGTTATGATTGTCTTATTTTGGTCACATCATCAGAAAAGAGAGATCACTGGAGGACATCATGTTTGGGAAGATCAAAGGAACGAGGCAAAGAGGGCGACCTGCAACCAGATGGCTGGATACATTGAAAACAACCATAGGGATGACGCTGGAGGACCTTTCTGGACTAGCACAAAACAGATTTCTTTTTAGATCTGCAATTAATCAAGTTGCTAGGTTTCGTGTTCACGAGTCGATGGCACCTAACAACAACATTGTAGAAAGGGAGGAATGAGAGAGAGAGGGAGACATGTTGCACAGGGGGGGGTGGAGGAGAAGAAATGCTGTGCAGGAATGGGGAGAGGAAAAAGAGGGAGAATGATGCAGGATAGAAGGGCGTGAGGTTGCTGTACAATTAGAGGGAGGGAAGAAAGAAATGTTGGACCATAGTAGGAGGAACCAATGGATAGCAACCGCTTGAAGAACTTGCTGAAGACAGGAAAGCAGAAAAGATGAAGTGGAGCCAATTTGAGTTGGGGCAGGAGTGATCTTCTTACTCTCCTGCCTGCGCAGTCTTTATGAAAAATGACTGCCGCAAGTTCCCACAGCACTTTCACAAATTGCCATGGGAACTTGCAGCCATTTTTTTCAGTGAGACTGCGGAGGCAGAAGCAAGAGGATAGCTCCTGCCCCAACCCCGCTGGACCATTGGTGATTAAGGTAGGCCCGGGGGGAGTCCTATGCTGCTTCTCCAAGAGAAGGAGGGAGGGGATGCTTAGTGATTCTACAGCAGGGAAGGAACGCATATTGATTTTACAGCAGGGAGGGAAGAAAGGAGTGCGTGGTGATTCTACAGCCAGTTGCCAGCCAGG
The DNA here is from genome assembly GCF_902459505.1 of Geotrypetes seraphini. Classification (NCBI taxonomy): domain Eukaryota; kingdom Metazoa; phylum Chordata; class Amphibia; order Gymnophiona; family Dermophiidae; genus Geotrypetes; species Geotrypetes seraphini. The sequence goes on from NC_047096.1 coordinate 23,755,662, forward strand.
ACAGGACCCGATACCTCACCTTGGCAGAAGGAGGGATTGCTCCCATCCTGGCTTGACTCACCACATCACTGGACCACCAAGATTTAAAGTGGACCCGAACATAAATGGAGACCCCCTATTTTGGGCCATTTTTATTTTTAGCCCAAAAATCTTTTTATATTCAAATATATACAGTATTTGCAGAGCAAAATGAAAACATTTACTGGTTATGGCTACTTGGATCTTGGAAAATATTGGAGTAGAGCAGCTGTTTCTAATATCCCCTTTAGTCATCAGCCTCCCATTCATATTGCTTTTTTTGCCTGTCTCCTTATTTCATACCTTTTCTTCCAGGGCGAGTTATATTGAGATATACAATAGTAAGTATTTTCCTGGTCTCTGTTGGACTCAAAATCTATGCTAACACTCTGTCCCTGCTAGTTCTACTTACAACATTACTTTCTTTATTAATCAGGATGTGACCTCCACAAAAGGCAATGAGTTTGAAGATTACTGCTTGAAACGGGAGTTATTAATGGGAATTTTTGAAATGGGCTGGGAAAAACCATCTCCAATTCAGGTAAGTAGAGATTTTATTGTGCATATTAAGATTTGCTGCATTAGACTGTGGTATTTACTTAGCCAATGTAGACATAATAGAATGAATTTTTACAAAAGTCAAAATCATGACTCTGGACTTGCTAGATAATTTCAGGTGGTATTTTATTTTTATTTTGCTAATTTATAACCCACTTACAACTAAGCGGTTTACAGTTTAAAACATACATAATTAAAACAGTAAACACACATTACACTCCAAAGCACAGGTAATATTTACAAAAAGCAGTCAATATAGGTAAAAATGCTCCATCAGATCTTCAAAAAAGATGTTTGAAGATGGCCTAGTATGCAGGACATAAGTACATAAATTTGGATTTAGTGCTTTGCTAGAACAAATCATATACACAGCCACAAAAACCTGAAATAAACATGGTGGTATGTATAGAATTTCTACTACCCTAATAATGGAGATCTGCTATATTGTGCTATGCAGTTTGTGTTATGCAGTTTTAATATTTTCAAAGAAAATTTTGGGGAACTGATCTTATCAATTTTTATGTAAAAAAATTATATTAAGAGCAATCCTTTATTCCTTGAAATGCTTTCCTAATATCAAGCCATTTTTGGCTTCTTGTCTTGGTGAGGTTAAGTTGTGTAACTTCATTTTAGAAATGTATTCTGCATTTTCATACCAGTGTAGAGTATATTTTCTTACCAGTTGCAGTGTGTGTGGTTTTTGGTTTTTTTTCTGGAACTTCTCTAGAAACAATTTGCATTGAAAAGCCATAAATCTCTGTATAGTACAGACTAGTACCACAACATTGTCTTCTGTTTGACCATCTCAATTTATGTATGTTAGGATATTTGCCTAATAATTTCATACTATTTCAGGAGGAGAGTATTCCCATCGCTTTATCTGGTAGGGATATCTTGGCTAGAGCAAAAAATGGAACAGGCAAGAGTGGAGCCTACCTCATTCCCCTACTTGAACGGCTAGATCTAAAGAAAGATAGTATCCAAGGTCAGTTGGATCTAAAATAGATTTGAAAATATATTTTCATGGAAGCATGTAAACCAAGTGTACATCTGTTAGGTGACAATTCTTTTCTGTTTAATTCTTTATCCCAGGACAAGCAGGTCACATATGGGTGACATCATCGACTGAGCCCGGATGCGGACGCCTCACAAGCAGACTTGCTTGAAGAAACTCGAAGTTTCGAGTCGCCCGCACTGCGCATGCGCGAGTGCCTTCCTGCCCAGTGCAGGGCGCGTCTCCTCAGTTTTCCGCGGAGCCGAGAAGTCCGTCTTTGACTCTCTGCGTTTAACTTTGTTACTTTGTGCCTTCTCTGAACCGCAGTTTGTATTTTTTTCCTCACAAATCAGTGTTCTTTTATTTCTTTCATTTTCAGTTTAAAAAAAAAAAAATAAATAAATTTTTTTTCCTCTTCAGTCCGTTTCCCGGGACAGGCCGCTCAGCCGCAGCCCGAGGGCTTCGATCTTGCAGCGGCTATTTTTACTTCTATGTCCCGGCCTGTCACGGGCTTCAAGAAGTGTAGCAAGTGCCAGCGCGCGATTTCTCTTACGGACCCACACCATTGCTGTCTCAAGTGCCTTGGGCTGAAACATCATCTGAGGTCGTGCCTGCGCTGTGCTACGCTTCAGCCTTGAGCCTTCAATCGTCGTTGCATTTTGGTGGACAAGCTCTTCTAGATGGCATCTTCTGATCCCTCGACTTCAGAGGTGACCTCGGCCTCGACTCCTACCGAGGTTCCTCCTGCTTCTACTGCTTCCACCTCAAGCCTCATCAGACCTTCGTCGTTTCCAGCGGCTCTTTCTTAGACGACATCTGCTGTATCTTCCCCTGTTTCCTCAGATCAGATAGCTCAGCAGTCAGTTCCAGCGGTAGGGATTAAAGTGCCTAAGACTTCCAAGTCAAAGCACACCCACACTACCTCGAAGGAACCTCCAGCCAAAGCAGGTGGTCCAGTTTCAGACGTGGATCCATCCTTGCCGGCTTCTTTCCAGACCATGTTGGAGAAGCAATTCATTCAGTTCCTTACTAATATGGGACCGAAGCGTCTTCCTCTTATCTGACCTGGGCATTCAGCAGACTCCCGCGAGGTCGAGCTGCTTCCCCTGCCTCAGTCTGAGCTTACACACTCTTTGCAGGGAGCAGAGTCTCTGCGAGTGTCTGGTCTGGCATCAAAGCTCGTACAGCAAGGAGCAGATTCTTTGGGAGTGCATTAAGGTTCCTCCACCAAGCCTCTGGAGCCTCTGGTGCTTCTGAAGGAATCCTCACACTCTATACAAGGAGCAGAGTCTTTGGGAGTGCATTAAGGTTCCTCCACCAAGCCTCTGGAGCTTCGATCTACAGCCTCCAGTCCTATACATTCTTTGATACCATCGGCTGCTTCCATCTCCGAGGCGAAGTCTCCTCGATCTTTGAGATCTTCTTCCAGGTACAGTTCTTATCGATGATCGAGGCCTTCTTTGAGGCATCCTTCCAGGCATAGTTCTTCTTCTAAAGAAAGACCTTCTTCCACTAAGCCTCAATCTACTCCAACTTCGACTAGACCACCGACTCCTCGTTCGAGGTCTCCAATGCTGGACTTTGAGGATGTCCCGGTTTCGATTGCCTCGTCCAAGTCACCATATTCCTTTGATGCCTTTTTTCCTGCTGAAGCTTCATCTTTGATCCAGGCTGCCTCGACGTCCTCGAGTCCTTCTCGAGGCAAAGCATTGGCAGATCAGCTATTTTTCTCATCTTTTCTTCGTCAGATGGCTGTGGACTTGGATCTTCAATTAGATACTGGCTCCAAATATTCTAAGGATTATCTAGAAGTCATGCATCTTCCTCAATCTCCGGCAGAGTCTCCTAAGCTTCCTCTTCATAAGCTTTTGAATCAGACTTTTGGTCGATGCATGGAAACACCTTTTTCCATACCAGCTGTTCCAGGAAACTTGGACTCTAGGTATAAAACTGTGCATCGCAAAGGGCTTGACAACTCACAGTTATCTCATCAATCCCTGCTTGTCGAATCCTCCTTGAAGAGGTCCTATCCTTCTAAGGCTTATGCCACAGTTCCTCCTGGAAGGGAAAACTATGGACATATTCGGACGTAGCATCTATCAAAATGCCACGATGTCCTCTAAAGTCCTCAATTATAATTTTCAGTTTATTACTTATTTTGAATTCCTCATTTCTCTATTACCAAAGTTCTTGACTTATTTGGATACTCAAAAGCACTTTGAATTTCAAGAAGTCCTTGCTTCTTTGTCTCAACTTGGATTACATCTCCTACAGTCATCTTACGATGCCTTCGAGTTGTCTGCCTGAGCAGCTGCTTGCTCTGTAGCTATGCGTCGTCTTGCTTGGCTTCGTACCATTGACATGGACCCTAATCTTCAAGACCGCTTGGCAAATATCCCTTGTGAAGGCAATGACCTCTTTGATGAATCCATCGAGGCAGCCACCAAGAAATTGTCTGACCATGAAAAATCCTTTGCTTCTATTGTCAGACCCAAGCCAAAGCCAGCTCCTACCAAACCTGCACGCCCTGCTCCTATCTATCAGCGGCGTTTTGCTCCGAGGACGGCTCCTTATAATTGCTCTCCTCTATATAGCAGCCTCAGCAGCAACAGAAACCTCAACCTTCTACTGCACCTAAGGCTACTCAGCTTTTTTGATTGTTTAAAACAGAGCATAACCTCCACCGTTCTGACTCTGTCTTATTTTCCCCCTATAGGAGGTCGTCTCCATCATTTTTACCATCGATGGACGACAAGACAATTACATCCGACCTTTGGGTACTTTCCATCATCAGGGAAAGATACTCTCTTCATTTCTCTCAGATTCCACCAGAGCTTCCTCCAAGAGACTATCCTTCCAATCTATCCCAGACCGCCCTTCTTCAGGAAGCTCAAGCTCTGCTTAGTCTCCATGCCATCAAACCAGTTTCCTTGGAACAGCAGAACAGGGTGTTTTACTCCCGTTACTTCCTCGTTCCGAAGAAGACGGGTGATCTGCGGCCCATTCTGGATCTCAGGGCTCTCAACAAATTTCTAGTCAAAGAAAAGTTTTGAATGTTGTCCCTGGCATCCCTTTATCCCCTTCTCGAGCAGAACGACTCAAGGGATTATTGTAGTGACCCAACGGACTACCTGGTTCCTACAAAGTTTGGGATTCAAAATCAACTTTCCCAAGTCTCAACTTCAGCCCTCTCAGAATCTACAATTCATCGGAGCTGTTCTAAACACTGTCCAACTCGGAGCATTTTTCCCACAACAACGACTGGAAGCTCTTCTTCAACTCTGTCATACAGTGTCTTCCCGCTCTTCCATCTCAGCTAGACACATGATGGTACTTCTGGGTCACATGGCCTCCACAGTACACGTGACTCCTTTTGCCAGACTTCACCTCAGAATTCCTCAGTGGATCCTGGCATCTCAGTGGACACAAGTTTGCGACCCTCTTTCTCGACCCTCTTTCTCAGTCACTCCTTCATTGAAGCAGTCTCTCCATTGGTGGATGCTCTCTTCCAATCTTTCCAGAGGCTTACTTTTTCAAACGCCCCCCCCCCCCCATCAGAAGGTCCTCACGACAGATTCTTCGACCTACGCTTGGGGCGCTCATCTCGATGGTCTCCGTACTCGAGGCCTCTGGACCAATACGGATCGTCGGTGTCGTATCAATCTGTTGGAACTCAGAGCGATCCTCAAAGCTCTCAATGCTTTTCAACATCTGCTTCACGACCAAGTAGTCCTCATTTGGACGGACAACCAAGTCGCCATGTGTTATGTCAACAAATAGGGAGGTACGAGGTCTTCCTCCCTTTGTCAAGAAGCTCTGAAGGTTTGGGACTGGGCAGTCTGCCACAACACCTTCCTCAAAGCTGTCTACATTCAAGGGGCGAAGAATTGCCTGGCAGACAACTTGAGTCGTCTACTGCAACCTCCCGATTGGATACTCCATTCCTCGCCTCTTCATCACATTTTTTCATAGTGGGGAACGCCTCAGATAGACCTCTTTGCAGCTCCCCACAATTACAAACTGCCTCAGTTCTGCTCCAGGATATATTCTCCTCATCGCCTCGAGGCAGATGCTTTTCTTCTGGAATGGACGAATTTCTTCCTCTACGCATTCCCTCCATTCCCTTTCATTCTCAAGACTCTGGTCAAGTTGAAGAACGATCATGCCACCATGATTCTAATTGTTCCTCAGTGGCCAAGACAACCTTGGTACTCCCTTCTACTTCAACTCAGCAGCAGGGAGCCATACCTTCTACCAGTTTTTCCTTCTCTGCTTACACAGAGTCAAGGATCTCTGCTTCATCCCAACCTGCAGTCTCTACACCTGACAGCTTGGTATCTATCAACATAACCTCTCTTCAGTTTTCATAAGCGCACCCTAAGCACAAATAAAAAAGCCAAAAAGAGAAAACTGTTACTGTTGGGGCATTCCATCATCAGAGGCATTAACCTTGGAACACAAGGCGAGGAGACCAAAATAGTGAAATTTCTTCCAGGATCCTCAGCTACCAGGATTTCCAGGCAAATACTGACTATAATTAAGGAAGAAACTAAGGATTTTAACACTGATGTTGTAATCCATCTGGGAACAAATGACCTGGCCAACAACTCCACACTTGCAGCACAGAAAGCTTTTCGGGAGCTTGGTGAGGGCGTGAAACTTTTTGTACAGACTTTAGCTTTTTCTGAAATACTGCCTGCATATGGAAAGGGAGAGCAAAGAGTGAAAAACATAGAGGACTTTAATAGATGGCTCAATGTCTGGTGTCATCAAGAAGGCTTCAGGTACATAGGAGGATGGGGAAATACATGGAAGGCAAGAAGCTATATTGCACTGATGGGCTACATATTACTACAACAGGAAAAAGAAACCTTGCAGAGAAATTTAGACAATATGTTTCAAGGCATTTAAACTAGAAGGTGGGGGTGGTGTATGTATGAAGGACAATTAGAGACCACCCCCGGCAAAAGAAAAGATGTGATAGTAGTAAAGATTGCAACATAAACAATATCAGCAACTCATTTCTTAGTATTGCAACGGAAAGTGAAACAAAAATCTATAAGAAAAAGGAGATTACCACTGAAAAATAGCTGGAAAGCGATGACCATAAATGCTCGCAGTCTAAGTAACAAAGTTCAGGATCTGCAAGCCCTGATGTTAGAGGCAGATCTAGATATTGTTGCTATCAGAGACATGGTTCAGTGAATCGCATGGATGGGATGAAAACATACCGGGATATAATCTTTTTAGGAAGGACAGAGATGGTCAAAAAGGTGGAGGAGTAGCTCTCTATGTAAAGATCAATATCCAAGCAACCAAAATGCAAGGGACCTGGGGAGAGGAAGAAGCGATATGGATTGCTCTGAAAAGAGAAGATGGAACTTCTATCTACGTGGGTGTAGTCTACAGACCTCCGACTCAATCACAGCAAATTGATAAGGATCTGATTGTGGATATCCAAAAGTTTGGAAGGAAAGAGGAGGTTCTGCTGTTGGGAGATTTCAACCTGCCGGATGCGGACTGGAATGTTCCGTCTGCGGAATCGGAAAGAAGTAGGGAGATTGTGGATGCCTTTCAAGAGGCTCTGCTCAGACAAATGGTGACGGAACCCACAAGGGAAAAAGTGATATTGGATCTGGTCCTCACAAATGGAGAGAGTATCTCTAATGTTCGAATGGGTGTTCACCTGGGAAGTAGCGATCATCAAACGATTTGGTTTGATATAATGGCTAAAGTGGAGCGCGGCCACACGATACTTAAAATCCTAGATTTCAAACGTACAGACTTTAATGAAATGGGAGAGTACCTGAAGAAAGAGCTGTTAGGATGGGAGGACATAAGAGAAGTGGAAAGACAGTGGCTTAAGCTGAAAGGAGCGATAAAAATGGCTAAGGACCTTTTATGTGAAGAAAATCAATAAAAACAAAAGAAAAAGGAAGCCAATATGGTTCTCCAAACTAGTGGTGGAGAAAATAAAGGCGAAAGAGTTGGCGTTCGTGAAATATAAAAAAACCCAAGAAGAGGAGTGCAAAAAGGACTACAGGGTGAAACTGAAAGAAGCCAAGAGAGAGATACGTCTGGCAAAAGCACAGGCGGAAGAACAAATGGCTAAAAATGTAAAAAAGGGAGATAAAATTTTTTCAGATATATTAGTGAAAGGAGGAAGATGAAAAATGGAATTGCTAAACTAAAAGATGCTGGGAACTCATATGTGGAGAGTTGATGAAAAAGCAAATGTGCTAAACAAATACTTCTGTTCTGTGTTCACAGAAGAAAATCCTGGAGAAGGACCGAGATTGTCTGGCAAAGTTACATGAGAAAATGGAGTGGATTCTGCGCCGTTCACGGAGGAGAGTGTTTCTGAGCAACTTAAAAAACTGAAGGTGGACCAGGCGGGATCCATCCCAGTATACTATGGGAGCTCAGAGAGGTTCTGGCGAGTCCTATTAAAGACTTGTTCAACAAATTTCTGGAAACGGGAGTGGTTCTTGGGGATTGGAGGAGAGCGGATGTGGTCCCTATTCACAAAAGTGGTCACAGGGATGAAGTAGGAAACTACAGGCTGGTAAGCCTCACTTCAATTGTTGGAAAAATAATGGAAGTGTTGCTGAAAGAAAAGATAGTGTACTTCCTTGAATCTAATGGGTTACAGGATCCGAGGCAACATGGCTTTACAAAAGGTAAATCGTGCCAAACGAACCTGATTGAATTTTTTGATTGGGTGACCAGAGAGCTGGATCAAGGATATATGCTAGATGTAATTTACTTAGATTTCAGCAAAGCCTTTGATACAGTTCCTCATAGGAGACTGTTGAACAAACTTGAAGGGCTGAAGTTAGAACCCAAAGTGGTGAACTGGGTTAGAAACTGGCTATCGGACAGACGCCAGAGGGTGGTGGTGGTTAATGGAAGTCGCTAGGAGGAAGGAAAGGTGAGTAGTGGAGTCCCTCAGGGTTCGGTGCTGGGGCCGATCCTGTTCAATATGTTTGTGAGTGACATTACTGAAGGGTTAGAAGGAAAAGCTTGCCTTTTTGCAGATGATACCAAGATTTGTAACAGAGTAGACACCGAAGAGGGAGTGGAAAATATGAAAAAGGATCTGCAAAAGTTAGAGGAATGGTCTAATGCCTGGCAACTAAAATTGAATGCAAAGAAATGCATAGTAATGCATTTGGGGATTAATAATCGGAAGGAACCGTATATGCTGGGAGGTGGGAAGCTGATATGCACGGACGGGGAGAGGGAGCTTGGAATGATAGTGTCCGAAGATCTAAAGGCAAAAAAAACAGTGTGACAAGGCAGTGGCTGCTGCCAGAAGGATGCTGGGCTGTATAAAGAGAGGCATAGCCAGTAGAAGGAAGAAGGTGTTGATGCCCCTGTACAGGTCATTGGTAAGGCCCCACTTTGGAGTACTGTGTTCAGTTTTGAAGACCGTATCTGGCGAAGAATGTAAGAAGACTTGAAGCGGTCCAGAGGAGGGTGACGAAAATGTTAGGAGGCTTGCGCCAGAATATGTATGAGGAGAGACTGGAAGCCCTGAATATGTATACCCTAGAGGAAAGGAGGGACAGGGGAGATATGATTCAGACATTCAAATACTTGAAGGGTATTAACGTAGAACAAAATCTTTTCCAGAGAAAGGAAAATGGTACCAGAGGACATAATTTGAGGTTGAGGGGTGGTAGATTCAGGAGCTATGTTAGGAAGTTCTACTTTACGGAGAGGGTGGTGGATTCCTGGAATGCGCTCCCGAGAGAGGTGGTGGAGAGTAAAACTGTGACTGAGTTTAATGAAGCGTGGGATGAACACAGGATCTAGAATCAGAAAATAATATTAAATATTGAACTAAGGCCAGTATTGGGCAGACTTGCACGGTCTGTGTCTGTGTATGGCCGTTTGGTGGGGGATGGGCTGGGGAGGGCTTCAGTGGCTGGGAGGGTGTAGATGGGCTGAAGTAGGTTTTAACGGAGATTTCGGCAGTTGGAACCCAAGCACAGTACTGGGTAGAGCTTTGGATTCTTGCCCAGAAATAGCTAAGAAAAAAATTAAAAAATTTAAATTGAATCAGGTTGGGCAGACTGGATGTACCATTCGGGTCTTTATCTGCTGTCATCTATTATGTTACTATGTTTTAGAAGTTTCTAGGAAGCCTTCCACTAAGCAATGCTATCACCAAAAATTGACTAGATTTTCTACGTGGAGTTTTTCTCATCATAAGGAGCCTCAACATTCCTCCTTATCTTCTGTTTTGGACTACCTTTTGCACTTACCTAATTCTGGCCTGAAGTCTACATCTATTCGAGTCCATCTCAGTGCAATTGCAGCTTTCCATCAGCCTATTGAAGGAAAAACCCTCTCTGCTCACCCGGTGGTTTCCAGATTTATGAAAGGACTTTTCAATGTCAATCCTCCTCTCAAACCACCTCCTGTGGTTTGGGACCTCAATGTTGTCCTTACTCAACTGATGAAGCCTCCATTTGATAAGGCTCATCTGAAGTATCTCACTTAGAAAGTGGTGTTTCTCATAGCCCTCTCTTCTGCTCGACGAGTCAGTGAGCTGCAAGCTTTAGTTGCTGACCCACCATTCACAGTGTTCCATCATGACAAGGTGGTTCTTCGTACTCATCCTAAATTCCTCCCTAAGGTGGTCTCGGAATTTCATCTCAACCAATCCATTGTTCTTCCAATGTTTTTTCCAAAGTCTCATTCTCATCCTGGAGAAGTTGCTTTTCATACTCTGTACTGTAAACGTGCTTTGGCCTTCTATTTGGAATGCACCAAACCACACAGAACTGCTCCTCAACTTTTTGTCTCCTTCGATCCCAATAAGTTGGGGCATCCTATTTCTAAGCGTACCATCTCCAACTGGATGGCGGCTTGTATCTCATTCTGCTATGCCCAGGCTGGATTACCTCTTCACAGTAAAGTCACAGCCCATAAAGTCAGAGCTGTGGCAGCTTCAGTAGCTTTCCTCAGATCTACACCTATTGAGGAAATTTGTACAGTTGCTTCTTGGTCCTCGGTTCATACCTTCACTTCTCACTATTGTCTGGATACTTTCTCCAGACGGGATGGACAGTTTGGCCAAACAGTATTACAAAATTTATTCTCCTAAATTGCCAACACTCCCACCATCCCATTCTGGTTAGCTTGGAGGTCACACATATGTGAGAATACCTGCCTGCTTGTCCTGGGATAAAGCACAGTTACTTACCGTAACAGATGTTATCCAGGGACAGCAGGCAGCTATTCTCGCAACCCACCCACCTCCCCTGGTTAGCTTCTCTGCTAGCTGTCTGAACTGAGGAGACGAGCTGGGTGGGAAGGCACTTACGCATGCGCATTGCGGGCGACTCAAAACTTTGAGTTTCTTCAAGCAAGTCTGCTTGTGAGGTGTCCACATCCGGGCTCCGTCGATGACATCACCCATATGTGAGAATAGCTGCCTGCTGTCCATGGATAACACATGTTAACGGTAAGTAACTGTGCTATATGGGGGGAGGGAGAGACATAGAAAATTCATGACCTGTCTACATCGCCAGTGCAATATGAATGCTAAAGTAAGATGATAGAGCACTTTGACAGGAAATCTGTAGTTTGCACTTTTGCTTTTAGTTGTAACTTGCCTATAATCCAGACATCAACAAATCTAGCATTTTAAACCTTTCTCACTTCTGTTTCCCCTCCCTTCAACATTTTCTCCAGTGGTTTGGAGGAGGTTTGGAATCCCCTTCCAGATTAGCAGTGGCTCCTTTAGAAATTAACTTGCCAATTTTGTGTCTGTAGGCAAATAAATTTTAGTAAATCAATTCCTTAAGGTGCCACCTCTAATCATTACAGAGGTTAATAAAGCATGCTGTCAACTGAGTGACAGCTCCCTCTAGATAGGTAAAGCAAAGATGCAGTTGCCTCTCTTTTGCTTCACCTTAGGCCAAGTCCCCATCTGGTTCTCTCTCATTCCACTTCTCGCAGCCCTCACCCAGATTGCCCGTCTCTCTCTCTCATATAACCCTCCACCCCATTTACCTGTTTCTCTCTGGCTTTCTTTCAGCAGCTGCCAGCTCTTGCCTCAGAAACTGCTTCTCTCAGCTCTGCAAAGCAATCTGGTTCTTGGTAGGCTTAAGCCCCTCGATGCAGGAGTTTGGGAAGTCTCAACCGTTTCAATTCTGTGAGACTTCCTGAACTCCTGCATCATGCAGAGAGCCTGATCACTGTGCTGAGCTAAGAGAAGTGGTTTGAGGTAGTTCTGCAAAAGGAGAGCCATTATCTTTGTGGTGGAATATCGGGTGCCAGTGTGCAATTTCTAGACACTATGACAACCTGGTGCCTGGGATTTGTTGAGCCCTGCTCTAATCAGTTGTATTTCTCTTAGACTTCTGTGACTGGCATCATGATTGTTGCAGTTGTCTGGGTCTCTCTGTGTCTGGGTAGGTAGAACTGATATTTCAGTCATCATGCTGTGGCTTTCTTCAGGGTGTGCTATGAGGTCTTTATAGATATGTAATGTAATTTATTTCTTATATACCGCTACATCCGTTAGGTTCTAAGCGGTTTGAAGAAAATATACATTAAGATTATAAATGAGAAGTAAGAAGGTACTTAAAAAATTCCCTTACTGTCCCGAAGGCTCACAATCTAACTAAAGTACCTGGAAATTAATAAAGAAGAGAAAATAAAGATGGTTGAAAAAAGAAAACATGCAAATCTTGAATCTTTTAGCAATGCCAATTCCTACTGCTTGGTGTTACCTTTAGGTGTTAGGTTCCATGACAGCCTCCCTGGAGGTTATTACCCTGGGCCAGGGCACACATGTGGCCTCTCCAGAATGCTCTTCTGTGTTGGTTGTCCCCTTAACATCATTCTCTTCAGCTGCAACTCCCATGGACAGAGACAGTGGAGAACATCTTATGCTGATGGCTTCAAGGAGACCACTCATCAAAGGGCATGCCTTTCCAAATCTCAGAGTGGGTGACTCTCGTGACCAATGCCAACCTATTTGGCTGAGGAGCCCATTGTGGGGACCAATCAATTCAGGGTCAGTAGACTCACCATCAGAAGAAGTGGTCCATAAACCGTCCAGAGTACCAAGCCATTTGGCTAGTGTTGAGAACACTAGGAAAGGTCCTGTAGAGAAAGGCAGTAAGCGTGTTCTCTGGCAACGCCACAGCAGTGGCATTTGTGAACAAACAAGGAGGCACTAGAAGTGCTCCCTTACATCTGGAAGCTCAGATGCACTTCTGGTGGAAGTCTGTTTGCAGGCTCTTTCTGCTGCTCACGTAGCCAGAGTAGAAAAAGTTCAGGCTGACTTTTTCAGTTGGCAGTTCTGGACCCAGGGGAATGGTCTCTATCCCAAAGGACATTCAATCTCATTGTGTGTCACTGTGGCAGCCCACTAATGCATTTGATGGCTTCTGCCAAAAACTCAAAAGTGAAACACTTCTTCAGCTGAAGAGAAGAACCAGGAATATTAGCGTTGGACACGTTGGTTCAGCCCTAGCCCAGCCAAGGACTCCTTTATGTCTTCCCACCTTGGCCCAAGGTGGGGTCATCCGCAGGATCACGACTCATCCAGGACTTGTGATCTTAGTGGCCCCAGACTAGCCTCACCGACCATGGTATGCAGTCCTAGTATGTCTCCATCAGGACAGGAGCTTCAAGTTCCCTCTTCATCATGGGCTTCTCAGTCAGAGGCCAGTCCCCATGGAGAATCCAAAGTGCTTTGGTCTTACTACATGACTTTTGAGTCCATGGCCCTACTTCACAAGGGATATTCGGATATGGTTATTGCCATTCTCCTTCTACAGTGGTGACCTATGCCAAAACTTGGAAGGCTTTTCAACAGTGGTGTGAAAGAAACCGGGTAGAAACGCTTCAAGTTCCCATTTCAGGTTGGTCTGGAAAAAGGTGTTGCAGTAGCTTCCCTCAAGGTGCAAGTGGCAAGTCTTTCATGCTTCCGGGTACAAAGAGGTAAAATTTCACTGGCAGCTGACCCAGATATAACCAGATTCCTAAGAGGTGCACTCCTGTTAAGGCTTCCGCTATGGAGTACACCATCAAAAGCGCGCAGGACTTTGGCACGACAACAATCCCATGGCAACATTTGCGCGCAGGACATATGCGCGCCGCCACTTCCACAGCCTTGAAGCCTTCCCGTTAGCGCTATAGGGGGTACCCCACCAGTATCTACAAGTCCTCACGCTCCCGTTTGGGATAGATAGTAGTAGCTCCTCACACAATACACCCTGAAGAAAGCCACAGCATGATGGCTGAAACATCTGTTCTACCTACCCAGACATGGAGAGACCTGAACAACTGCAACAATCATAATTTGTTGCATTTTGCAATTTTATCATAACTACATATTGAACATATAGTGTGTGTAGCCAAATCTGTTTTTGTTCTGACATGTTAAGTATTTTGAGAGAGATGCATGGCATCCAGAAGTGGTTAGGAAGACTTACAAACTTTTCAGTTTCACAACTGGGAGACACTTTACCTTCTTCCTGATTCATTTAACTATAAACAAGTATTGTTACAAAGGAGTCCATTCATTAGGTGATCATTCCCAAGTCACGAACTGGCTTTGCAGAAGTGTCGCTCACAGCTTTCTGTACCTCCCTCATTCCCAGTGGAGTGTGTCACTCACAGCTTTCTGTAAATCCCTCATTCCCAGTGGAGTTTAAGGCCCCCCTTCAGTTTTTTCTTCTGCAAACGATTGTGCTGAGGTGTTTCTCATCTGCTATGTTTAGTTTTTATTATTTTCAGTTGTATGTTTTTGAAATTTGTGTCCTCAGACCCCTTATTTGAGGGTTCTCTGCCTGGTAAAGGATTCAGGTTCTGTAGAAATGGTCTGCAGCTCGCAGGGCAAACCATCAGGTAGACCTGTGGAGCCAGCCTGCTGTTGCTACCTCAGGGCTCGGGGTCCGTTCCCATGGAAGTCAGCTCGCCTTCTGAATTTTTCAGAGGCTTGAGTACAGGCTATGGGCTCCCTGTGCAACAACCCTCAGGGTATCGAGGAGCTGGCTGTGAATTTGCAGCCCCTCTCTTGATTATGCTCAGGGGTTCTGTGGGGGTGGCAGCCCAAAGATTTCTTGGATTGAAACCATCTCATTGAACTGAGCCAGAAAGTCATTTCTATTCTCTCAAGCTGCAAAAAAGCTGGCAGGCAGGCACTTTTTACAGATTTATAAGTACAGCCCTATTATTTCCTATGGGAAAATCGGAGGAGGGGGGGGGGTAAAAAAATTCAATTTTTGAAGGTGTTTTGGGTCAGGCTTCAGGACACCACCTCAAATATCCCTATTTTTATTTTTCAAAAAAAGTCCCTATGGGCTGTTTTTGACATAATTTTTCTGGCAGCGGCCATCTTGGATTTTAAACAATTTTTTTTTCTCTGAAGCCTCTGTATGCCTTAAACCCCTCAATTTTTACTAAAATCGACTTTTTTGACACCATTTCATGTCAAGTTTGTCCTGATGGCCAATGGAAGAGTGTCCATGTACTTCATGCCACAGCACACACGAGGGAAGGGTGGAAGCCTCAAGCTTAGCTCCATCTGTGTCCTCCAGAACTGGGGAACCGCTGTGGGTCCGGGAGATTGAAAGAAAGTCCCGTTTGGAGCCTGAATTCAGCAAGCACAGATGCGTGGAGTCCATGGAACCCACGAAAGCCCAGTCTGAGGTCCTGCAGGGTTTCTTTATTCCACCTGCACATGGTTTTTCCCCAAATCATATGGAAAGTTGTTTGTTTTTTTAATGGGCCTGGAATGTGCTGCGCAGCCAGGAAGCACACTGCCATTTGTCTAGGGAACATCTCCGCTTCCCGAGACCTCTCTACCAAAGAGCTAGACTGGCAGGATTGGAGGTTAGGCTCAATGTCTTTATTGTCCCGGGGCTCAAAGGCTTTCTTGGAGGAATCTGGTTCCCTGTTCAAATCTGGCAGCCAAAGATGGTATTTGTGGCACTTGACCAGGGTGATTACCCATTGGTGCGCTGGCTGTTAGTCTGTTTCTGTCCACCATTTTTTAGTGGATGCAATCTGAATTGAAGCTGGAATGGCAAGCTTTCCACTTCCCAGTGCATGGTCACGAGCAGCTTCAATACTCGGACTTCCTTTTTTTCTCACGCATCCGGACATCCCTGCCTTAGTTAATGGGCATTGGGACACCTCAAAGGGCTCCCGCAGGCTATGTCCAGGCTCCTGCAGGCTCCCTCAGACTATGTCCAGGCTCTACCCGTTGATGTTGCAGTTCCAGCAGCTGTTTAAACAACTGGAAGTGCATTCTGCAGTGACTCAGTTCACCAGACACATGGCTCTCCTCAGTGAGGGAAGAGTTGTGTTAAAGGATAATTAAGATTGCAAGGTGGACATGGCTCTAAAGAAGCAGTTTGAAGTGCTGGCTTTGGGAAGTGGCAGCATTCTTTGCGGCACGGGCCTGTCATACCAGATTGTGATGAAGCCCATCTGAGGAGGACATCTGCCCCCAGCTGGTGCTTGAAGGGGTGGATTACATGGCGGACACTCTTTATGACATTTTCAGGGTCATAAGTAAGGTGTTGGCATATATGGTCTCTGCCCGCAGTATGATTTGGATTTGGCAGAGTGCTGTAATTCTGCCTCCAAAGCCACTTTAAGCAGATAGCTCTTCAAGGGGCAAACACTTTTTGGTAAAGGCCTAGATTACCTTATGGCAAACGTGATGTATCGCCACCCTAGGTCTCTGCTAGAGAACAGATCTTGCCCTCTGGAGGGAGTAGAGGTAATTTTTGTTCCTCTTGCCGTCTTCGCCAGTATTATGTGAGTGTGTGGCGCAGTGGTTGGAGCTACAGCCTCAGCACCCTGGGGTTGTGGGTTCAAACCCCGCGCTGCTCCTTATGACCCTGGGCAAGTCACTTAATCCTCCATAGCCCCAGGTACGTTAGATAGATTGTGAGCCCACCGGGACAGATAGGGAAAATGCTTGAGTACCTGATTGTAAAACCGCTTAGATAACCTTGATAGGCGGTATATAAAATCCTAATAAACTAGAAACTAGAATTACTCCACTCTGAGATCTTTCCAGGGAACCAGTTAACAATTTGACAATTCCAAACTCCAGCAACCCTCAGAGTCTCGCATCAACCCAACCTTCAAAAACTACCAATGATGCCAGGTTGGCTGCTGTGCCTCTGTCGGCATTTTGGAGGGAGTGGGAACAGATTTCCATGGACCGCTGGGTGTTGGACAACATCCGAGAGGGTCACAGGATTGAGTCTTATCATCTTTCAGCAGGTTTTTCTAGCTTCACCAGCCGGATAATCAGAAAGAGGCCAGGGTCTGAACGACAGTTAAGAAGCTCCTTGATATTTCAGCCATAGAACCAGTACCCCCAAGAAGAATCAGGCTCAGGCAGATACTTCATATACTACTTGTGCCCAAGAAAGAGAGACAAGACAGGAGGCAAATTTTGGATCGATGCGTGTCTAAGGATCTCATGTTTCCACATGAAAACAGCCCGTTCAGTCATTGAAGCAGTGGTTCTGGGGGAGTGTCTCGCCTTTCTAGATCTGACGGAGGCATACCTTCATATTCCCATTTTTCTGGGCCACAGGAAATATCTGAGGTTTCTAGTTTATGGCTCTCCCGTTAGGGTTGACAACAGACCCTTGCATTTTCACCAAGGTAATGGTGGCGATTGCAGCTCATTTCCAAAGAGTGGGGATCCAGGTACATTCCTATTTGCATGATTGGCTGATCAGGGCTCTGTGAATGCCAGGGTGCGAGTAGGCAGTGCGACAGTTAGTGGATCTACCACAATGACTGATCTGTATAGTCAACTTCAGAAGAGCCACCTAGAATCAACCCAGAATTTCCAATGGCTGGGAATTCACTTTGGCACAGCAAAGGGCCTTGTCTTTCTACTCCTGAGCCACGCAATGAGAACCTCAGAATACAAATAGAGCTCTTAGCGATGCCAATTCCTGCAGCCTGGCTTTACCTTCACATGGTGGGCTCGATGACAGCCTCTTTAGAGGTAGTTCCCTGGGTCAGGGTGCATATGCAGCCTTTCTAGGATGCTCTGTCTCAGTGGTCCTCTCAGTATCATTCTCTCTAGATGCAGTTCCCCTGATCAGGGACAGCAAAGAACAGCTTATGCTGTGGGCTACAGGGAGACTCCTTGTTAAAAAGAGTTGACTCTCCAAATCACATCATGGGTGACTTTCACGGCCAATGCCAGCCTGTTTGGCTGTGGAGCCCATTGAGGGAACCATTTAGTTCAAAGCCATTGAACTCATTCTCGGAAGGTGTGGTCCATAAATTGTCTGGAGCTCCGAGCCATCCAGCAAATGAGATCTCTGGCAACAATCCTGGAAGGAAAAGCAGTGTTTTCCAATAATGCCATTGCAGTGGTGTATGTAAACAGACGGGGAAGTACCAGAAGTGCTCCCTTACATCTTGGAGGCTTAGTTGCTGTTCCAGTAGGTTGACACCCATCTGCAAGCCCTCTCACAGCTCAAGTAGCGAGAGGGGATTGTTCAGGCTAACTTTCTCAGCCGGCAGATTCTCAGCCCAGGAGAATAGTGTCCCTCCCACGGGGGTATTCATTCATTGTGCATCACTAGGACAGACCGGTGATGGATTTGATGGCTTTTGCCAACAACTCAAAAATGAGGAGCTTCTACAGTCGAAGAGTAGAACCAGGAAGTTTGGGGTTAGATGCTTTCAGCCCTGGCTGAGCAAGGGTTTCCTATGTGTCTTTCCTCCTTGGCCCAAGGGGGGCCAGGCCATTTACAGGATTGCGACTCATCTAAGATTTGCGATTCTAGTTGCCCAGACTGGTCTCGCTGACTATGAGATGCGTACCTAGTAAGTCTTCTAAA
This sequence comes from Geotrypetes seraphini, assembly GCF_902459505.1. Taxonomy (NCBI): domain Eukaryota; kingdom Metazoa; phylum Chordata; class Amphibia; order Gymnophiona; family Dermophiidae; genus Geotrypetes; species Geotrypetes seraphini. The sequence continues at coordinate 23,774,091 of NC_047096.1, forward strand.
GCACAGGGGCCTCAAGTTCACTGTTCATCCGGGGCTTTTCTGTCAGGGACCAGTTCCCATGGAGCGTCAAGAACACTTTGATTTTATGGCATGGTTGTTGAGCACATAACCGTAGTTTGCAAGGGCTATTCGGATATACTTATTGTTACTCTACTTCAGGCTAAAAGCCTTCCACAATGGCAGCCTATGCCAAGGCTTGGAAGGCTTTTCAACATTGGTGTGAAAGATTGGGTGGAGCCACTACAGGTTCCCACTCTAGTTATCCTTGCCTTTCTGCAGGTACTTTGGGGGGGAAAAGGACTTACAGGGACATCCCTCAGTTCAAGTGGCAGGCCTCTTCCGAGCGCAAGGAGGTATAGTTTTGTTAGTAGCTGATCCAGAATGTGACCACATTCCTAAGAGGTATGCTCCGGTTGCGGCCTCTGCTACATCAACCTTTTCAGTCCTGGCATCTTAACATTGTTCTTAAAGGTGTCACTAAGCCTCCATGTGAGCCACTGCAGGAGACATCCATCTCGGACCTCAACTCCTCTGGAGTGAAAACAGTGTTTCTGGTGGCGATCATCTCAACAAAACAAATATCTGAATTCCAAACTCGCTCTTGCAGAGAGTCCTTCCTCAAGATCATGGAGTCTGGGGTAGCTCTTTGTACTGTTCGTTCCAAAGGTTGTATCAGATTTCCTCATCAACTAAGATGTTTGTCTGCCTGCTTTTCAGCCCAAAGGCTCTGGTAAGCAGGATGGGATTTTACAGAAAATGGATGTGTGAAGTTTTACTTCACCACCTGGTAAAGACCAATTTTGTCTTTCAGACCATCTGTTTTATGCTAGCAAGTCAGTCCAGACAGGGTTGATCGGTATCCAAGGCCTCTAGCCAGTTGGATTTGGCGTGATTATTTTGTTAGCATACATCACATGTGGCAAGCAGCCTCCAGTTTCTCTTTAAGCGTGCTCGACCAGGAGTGCCACATCTTCATGGGCGGAGTTTCAGGCAAGATTTGTAGAGTGGCTACTTGGTCTACTCCATACTTTTTGAGGTTTTACAAAGTGGACGTGGCAGCTCGGAAGGATGCTGCTTTTGGATACTCGATCTTGCGGGCAGGCTCCTATGTCCCACCCTAGACGTCTGGCATTGCTTTGGTACATCACCTAACATATGGACTTCTGTGTAGGTGTAACAGAAAGATTAGGTTCTTACCTGGATAATCTTCTGTCTGTTAATCTTCACAGGAGTCTATATGGCCTGCCCTTGGTATTCCTGATTTGCCTGTTTTCTGCCTTGGATATTTTAAATTCCAGAACTGGAGTTCTTCTCCTGTCAGTCAGATGGCTAAGCATTAAGAAATCCTGTAAGTGACTTGCTGAGCTTTTGGCTCCATTGATGTTGGTGCTTATTGCATATAGCAGGTTGGTTCAATATTGCTTCTGTGTGTGTTATAAATGCTTGAACATGAGGATGAATCAAAAATTAAAGGCAATTGTTAAATTATGCGATAATCGGAACAGAGCTAGCAAAATGCAACATATGTACTCGTACAATGCCTGTTGGATAGTTCGTCCATGCACAGTACAGCACTCAGCCTTTAGTCGTGTGGCAGCCACAAGGTCAGAAATGTGGACGTTCCCTTGCAAGATTGCACCATCAAAGAACAACATGCAATAGTGCGCTTTTTGGGGGCAGAGGGAGTGAAACCTTTAGAAATTCACTGTTGGATATTGACTCAGTATGGGCATAGCACCATGAATCAATGAAAGGTTTGAGCAGGTAAAAAGGTTTAAAAGCAGGAAGAACAGGATAACGACAAAATTTGTTCTGGTCATCCATCAACATCGTGCACGCAAGAGCATATTGACAGGACAGATGCCTTGATTAAAGATGACAGACTGATAGCAGTGTCTCAGTTAGCTGCAAATTTGGATATGGACTATGGATCTGCATTTGCCATAATTCAAGATGACTTGGGATACAGGAAATGCTGCACATGATGGTTCCCAAACAGCTTACTGATCTAGGGTACATAGGGAGAGGTATGGTCCATAGGAAAAATGAGGTATTAATGCCCCTGTATAAGACTGGTGAGACCTTATTTATTATAACGTGTACAATTCTGGAGACAGCACCTTCAAAAAGATATAAAAAGGATGGAGTCGGTCCAGAGGAAGGCTACTAAAATTGTGTATGGTCTTCGCCATAAGGTGTATGGGGACAGACTTAAAGATCTCAATCTGTATACTTTGAAGGAAAGGCAGGAGAGGGGAGATATGATAGACAATTAAATACCTATATGGCATAAATGCACATGGGTTGTCATTCATTTGCAAGGAAGCTCTGGAATGAGAGTGCATAGGATGAAGTTAAGAGGTTGATAGGCTCAGGAGTAATCTAATGAAATACCTTTTTTTTACAGAAAGGATGGTAGATACATGGAACAGTCTCCCGGAAGAGGTGGTAGAGACAGAGTGTCTGAATTCAAGAAAGTGTGGGATCTCTTAGAGAGCGGAAGAGATGGTGGTTATTGCAGATGGGCTGACTTGGATGGGCCATTTGATCTCTATCTGCCATCATGTTTCTATGATCTGTAGAAATAACAGCGTATGGAGATTGACCCAGTTCCTGAGACAGTATTAAGATGATGAGTATTCTGAAGAGAATTGTCACCGGCAACGAGACAGTGCATCACTGCAGCCCAGAGAGCAAAAAACAAAGCATGATGATGTAAAGGAAGTGGTGCTCACCTGACTTCAGGATCAGCCACAAAACTTCTCTGCAGGAATGCAGAAGTTAAGTCCCCATACAAGATGACACATTTGTTGTACCGTTCAACTATGTGGAAAAGTGAGCTGTTCAATTGCTCATAGTTTCTTCTATTAAAGCCGTTAAATGTATTTTGTCTAGGTTGTGGATCCAAGATGGCGCTGGATGCCTGGTGACTGCAGAAACACTCTAGAGTGGGTTCTTCTGACTTTGTTTCTGCAACAATGCTGAAGAGAAGGGGCAGGAGCACTGCCGGAGCCTCGTAGCGCCCTGAGATCCCCCTCTAGCCACGATAGAACAATTTCTCAGCCGCCTACAGAGGGAGTCTGTTGAGTTGGGGAATCACCCGCTGGACACATCAGCACGTAGTGACGCTCACCTGGAAGTCCTAGGGCTTGAGGCTACTCTGAGCCCTGACACTAGGAGCCCGCCTCCCCTGCCTCAGCTGGCTAGCTCTCCAAGGGAGGAGAGCATCTCTGAAGTGGCATTGTTACTCCCTGAATGAGAGGCTGTCATCCGGGAGCCAGTTGATGGAAGCCTCGATGGACTTTTTGAGTCTCAAGGCAGGCGCTGAGGAAGAGAAGAATCAAGTTCAATGCCTAGAAGGCATGCAAGGTGAGACTATAAAATTAATGCATGAAAGCTCTTTTCATTTTGATAAACCAACTGAAGTTACCTTGGAGTCTATCTGGGACCTGGTTTCCAAACTGGGGATCTCTGAATGACTTGGAAAAAAAATTTGCAACTTCAGAAAATATAAATAAATGACACCAAAAGAGAAGTTTCTTTGATAAAAACTGTAGAAGGAAATATTGAGAAAGAAGTAACAACTATAAAACAAGTTCAGTCAACTATAATAGACAACCACAATCTCAGGAGGAAATTGAGAGCAAATAATTTGTCTCCTGAACTTTCCCAAAGTTTCTTCTATAACACCTCGGGAGATGATAAAGAAATATTTTATAGAAATTTTGAATGTTCCAAAAGATTCTATACCTCCCTTTACACAGGTTTACAACCTTCCAGGAAAATTTCAAGAGCAACAAGGGGCAGATCAGGCTAGGCTCCAACAGGAACCACAGCTAGATCTGACTGTATTTTTGGAAACATCTGATAAAGAATTGGCACATCCAGCTACGCTTTTATTATCTCTGGCATTATTGCCAGACAAGGACTGGATAATGAGAATATTATTTAAGAATAAATTTAAGAAGTTTCTAGGAATGAAAATACAGGTTTTCCCAGATGTAAGTAGAGACTCTAGAGTCGTAGAGGGTGTATTTTTTTTTTTTCTTTGATTCCCATGCAAATGTATTGTAAGATATGAAGATAAGAAATGTGTTCTTCGAACCATCTCGGCTTACTAGCTTTCTGGCATTGAAAAGATTTGAAAGGGAAGGAACATCTAGTTAGATAATATGATAAGCTCCATAGTCAGACACCTATGTTTTCTTTATAGTTTATTATTGTTCTTTATAATCACTCTGTTTACTCTTGGATCCCAAAATATGAGGACTTGAGATTGTTTGATATTTGATTTTACCTTGGAAAAAGTTTTTCTTTTTTCTTAAATTTGGTTATCATATTCAATCTTTCTGTACGAAATGTTTAATTTTGATAAAATTGTAAATTGCTAAATTAAAAAAAAGTATTTTGCCTTTACTTTTTGATTTACCGTCATAATTGTTATTTTTATAAGTTGCAGAGTAGAACAGATATGTATGATTATGGGGAAGTTTCCCGTACCCCTCCTTTGTATTCTGTTCCAATAGAGTTTGATTGCTTTGGAACAAACTGCAGGAGGGCACTCCATTCCATTGGGAATAAGGAAGGTACTAAAAACTTTAAGTGTAGCACTCCTGCAGAGCCGGTTCATAGCTTGGGATTGATCACCTAATGTACAGATTCTTATGAAGATTAACATAAGATTGTCCAGGTAAGAACCTAATCTTTCATTTGAAAGAAATGCATGTCTTTATCTGCCTTATTTACTATGTTAGGGTATTTTTTCCATTTAAATTTACAGCAATGGTAATTGTTCCCACTCGAGAGCTTGCCCTACAGGTCAGTCAGATCTGTATCCAAGTAAGCAAGCATATGGGAGGAGTCAAAGTAATGGCAACAACAGGAGGAACCAACCTACGGGATGATATAATGAGGCTGGATGATACAGGTAGGATCATTTCATAGCCTTCCTCACATCAATTGATTGCTGCTCTGCAGATGCTAAAAATATAGACAACTTCATATACAATATACAGAGTATTTGTTTTCTGCATAACTCATCAAAACTTGACTGACTCCAGTCCATTCCAATCTTTCGGTTTTTATACTGGATCATCCTCCAGTTAACAGAGGTTCGACTTGATTTACACAATAAGAGGGATTCCAATTTATTATTTATTTGTTTAGATTTCTATCCCGTTTGCAATAGGGTCATCCCATAAGTGGTTTAATTTTAGAAAAATGCCCCACATCACCATCACAGATTTTGATGAAAATTTGTACGTTGAATCTTTCATGGCTCAAACTAACTTTGGTTAAAATTTAAAATTCAGTGGAATGCTTGTGGAGATACAGCTTTTTGTTTGATACCTTGGTTATATAAGTAAAACAAATGAATTTTGGTGATCATGCACAACTTTTTACAATCTGTTCAATGGAACTAATTTGGATTTTCATTTTTTGAAACTGACATAGGTAAAAGCTTTAAAAGTGGGCTGAAAAAATGGATATGCTAAAAAAAAAACAATTCTGTGAACTTGAGGAAAGGCTCTCTAACCCTTATTTTAAGGCACCATTTGCTTTCATTAAAAACAAAACCAACTGGTTCAAAAATGTTTCTAGATGACTCTTGTTTTGCAAAAAAGCTGGTTGAAAATACCCCATTTTGACATCTTTTGAAAAAACATAAAATTTTAAAGTCAAATTTTAAAGTAGATTAATTTATAAGCTTACATCGTATATTTGAGAACAAAGTCATGTCACAGAATAGACAAAATTTTACGGGCTAGCTTCATTATAACAGGAGCAACAGAAGGCTAAATTTTGAAATTTTTTAGCGCATCCATTTTTTCAACCCTCTTTGAGGCCTCTTGTATATGTTAGTTTCGAAAATGAAAATCCACTTTAGTTCTATTGAATAGATTGCAAAAAAAAAAAAAAAACAACCCAAATTGTATAATATTGCCAAGTTTAATTTGTTTTGCTTATATAACCAAGGAGATCTTATTTGACTCAAAGTTGCAAAACTTTTGCAGGGATACTTACATGGTTGTGGTATAATATAAAACAGAGCTAGATCTCCACAAGTATTCCACTGGTGGATCTTAAACTTTACCAGAGTTCGGCTGGGTCATGTAAGATTCAGCACACAAAAGTTTCGTCAAAATCCGAGATGGGGAGTCCTAGACCACTTGACATGGAATGATCCAATAAGCCTACACTCATGCCGGCTACTTCATCTAAAAGTTACCACACTATCTGTTTTCAGTGCAAATTAGGCCCTGCTGCTTCCTGTTGGTGATCAGTTGAGCCCAATTCTTTGCGATTTCTTCAAAACATATTCTGTGCTTATTCTTTTCCATCTCTTTTCTGGAAAAGCTTGCTTCACTCTAAGACTCGTAGCCTTTATCAGATGCAAATTTTTATTAAGGATCAGATCCTCCTGATTGAAAACCATGGTATTTGAATTTTGCTTAAAAAAACAAAACAAATTACATCTATGTGTAGCATGATGGTGATAATCTCTAGGTGGAGGCAACCCTGTTAGGTGAGGTAGCTGATGTGAGTATAGACTTACTGCAAATTTATTCAAGATGATATATATCAGGTTTTATTGAAGTAGGTCAAGTTTTGACAGTTGTTTAAAACACTATACAAAGCTTGTTTTCTACAAGCATGTAAATGTTAATCTGCATACAGGTATACAACTAATTTGCAGGCAAGCATTTTAAGGTAAACATCTTTGTAGAGCCTTGTTACTCAACAGAAATCACATGTAATTTGGCATGTTTAGGATTAACTTTTTTAAAATAAAAGCACCCTTTTAACTGATTTTTGTTTTGTTTTGTTTACAGTGCATGTGGTGATAGCTACACCTGGCAGGATTCTAGATCTCATCAAAAAAGGGGTAGCAAAAGTTGACCAAATACAGATGATGGTATTGGATGAGGTAAGTCTCCTAGTTAAGTGCATATTTTTTTGGAGATATTATTTGTGCATATTTTTTGGGAGATATATGCAGTTTGTGCCTTTTCAGTAGTAGTTCAAGGCAAGTTACATCTGGATATTTTCCCTGTCCCTAGAAGACTTAAAATCTAATTTGTACCTCAGGCAATGGAGGGTTAAGTGATGTGCCCAAGGTCACAAGAAGTGTTGGTAGGATTTAAATACTGAAGTCCTAGATCTCAGCCTTCTGTTACTCAACTGAATGAAAACAGAATGTTAGGAATTATCAGGAAAGGAATGTAAAACAAAGATGAAAATTTTAAAATGCCTTTGTATCATTCTGATATGGCCACCTCGAATACTTTGTGCAATTCTGGTTGCTGTATCTCAAAGATATAGTGGAATTAGAACAGGTATAGAGAAGAGTGACAAAATGATAAAAGGGATGGGACAACTTCCTATACAGAAAGGCTAAAGCAGCTAGGGCTCTTCAGCTTGGAGAAGAGACAGCTCAAGGGAGATATAATAGAGGCCTATAAAATGCTGAGTAGAGTAGAACAGGTAGATGTGAATTGCTTGTTTACGCTTTCCAAAAATACTAGGACTAGGAGCATGTGATGAAGCTACTAAGTAGTAGATTTAAAACAAACCAGAGAAAATATTTCTTCACTCAACATGTAATTAAACTCTGGAATTTGTTGCCAGAGAATGTGGTGAAATCAGCTTTGCAGGGTTTAAAAAAAAAGGTTTGCATAATTTCCTAAAACAAAAGTTCATAAGCCGTTAAGATAGCATGGGGGCAATCCACTGCTTATTCCTAGGATAAGCAGCATAAAATCTGTTTTACTCCTTGTAACCTGGGTTGGTCAATGTTGGAAACAGGATACTGGATTTGATGGACCTTCAGTCTGTCCCAGTATGGCAGTTATGTTCTTATCTTATTCCACTATCAGTCTTTTCCATGACTTACAACAGAAAGTATCAGGGGATAGAGACTAATTTCTCTTCTGTTGGTTCAGTCTTTTGATTTTCATTTAGTGAAATAGTGCAACATTTTGCTGTTTTTCTGTTTCTTAGTAAATGGGAATCTAAGAGCTAGATGTAATAATAAATTTTTCCTTAGACAAAATGGGAGAAACCATACGATAACATCTCATCTGTAGAAGAGCCCACTATCTTCTACGAGACTAGCATCACTTGGATTCAGAGAAATTGGTGAAAAGCAAACTGAGGCACCATGAAAAAGCCAGATGTCAAACTCACTTGATATTTAACACTAAACTTAATTATACTTTTTGGTGGAATTCAGTATGCCATATACCGTATTTTCGCGGATATAACGCGCACCATTGTAAAACGCGCACAGGGGTATAGCGCGCAGAAATCACGATGATATGTACAAAAACTTTTCTATACCGCGCTCAGGCATATAACGCGCATGCTGCCCGACTCTCCTTTCGCCCGCCCTGACTTTCCGTGCGCTGTCCCGACTCTCCGTTCACCCCCCCTGACTTCCGTGCACTGTCCTCCCTTGAAGTCCTGTCCCCCCTTGAAGGTCTGTCCCCATCCTGAAAGCCTGATGCCCCCCCCGATGTCCGATACATCCCCCCCCCGGCAGGACCACTCGCACCCTCACCCCGAAGGACCGCCGACTCCCCAACAATATCGGGCCAGGAGGGAGCCCAAACCCTCCTGGCCACGGCGACCCCCTAACCCCACCCCGCACTACATTACGGGCAGGAGGGATCCCAGGCCCTCCTGCCCTCGACGCAAACCCCCTCCCCCCAACGCCCGCCCCCCCCAAGAACCTCCGCCCGTCCCCCAGCCGACCCGCGACCCCCCTGGCCGACCCCCCCACCCGCCTTCCCCGTACCTTTGTGTAGTTGGGCCAGAAGGGAGCCCAAACCCTCCTGGCCACGGCGACCCCCTAACCCCACCCCGCACTACATTACGGGCAGGAGGGATCCCAGGCCCTCCTGCCCTCGACGCAAACCCCCCTCCCCCCCAGCCGACCCGCGACCCCCCTGGCCGACCCACACGACCCCCCACCCCCCTTCCCCGTACCTTTGGAAGTTGGCCGGACAGACGGGAGCCAAACCCGCCTGTCCGGCAGGCAGCCAACGAAGGAATGAGGCCGGATTGGCCCATCCGTCCTAAAGCTCCGCCTACTGGTGGGGCCTAAGGCGCGTGGGCCAATCAGAATAGGCCCTGGAGCCTTAGGTCCCACCTGGGGGCGCGGCCTGAGACACATGGTCGGGTTTGGCCCATGTGCCTCAGGCCGCGCCCCCAGGTGGGACCTAAGGCTCCAGGGCCTATTCTGATTGGCCCACGCGCCTTAGGCCCCACCAGTAGGCGGAGCTTTAGGACGGATGGGCCAATCCGGCTTTCATTCCTTCGTTGGCTGCCTGCCGGACAGGCGGGTTTGGCTCCCGTCTGTCCAGCCAACTTCCAAAGGTACGGGGAAGGGGGGTGGGGGGGTCGTGGGGGTCGGCCAGGGGGGTCGCGGGTCGGCTGGGGGGAGGGGGGTTTGCGTCGAGGGCAGGAGGGCCTGGGATCCCTCCTGCCCGTAATGTAGTGCGGGGTGGGGTTAGGGGGTCGCCGTGGCCAGGAGGGTTTGGGCTCCCTTCTGGCCCAACTACACAAAGGTACGGGGAAGGCGGGTGGGGGTGTCGTGGGGGTCGGCCAGGGGGGTCGCGGGTCGGCTGGGGGACGGGCGGAGGTTCTTGGGGGGGGGCGGTCGTTGGAGGGAGGGGGGTTTGCGTCGAGGGCAGGAGGGCCTGGGATCCCTCCTGCCCGTAATGTAGTGCGGGGTGGGGTTAGGGGGTCGCCGTGGCCAGGAGGGTTTGGGCTCCCTCCTGGCCCGATATTGTTGGGGAGTCGGCGGTCCTTCGGGGTGAGGGTGCGAGTGGTCCTGCCGGGGGGGGATGTATCGGACGTCGGGGAGTCGGCCGGGCAAGAGGGCTTGGGCTCCCTCTTGCTCCGATCGTGGGTGCGGGTGGGAGCGCGTGCGAGCGGTCGTTCGGGGTGGGGGTGCGAGCGGTCCTGCTGGGGGGGTGAATCGGGCGTCGGGCGGGGTGGGAACTATGTTTAAAAACTTTTGTATACCGCGCTCAGGCATATAACGCGCGAGGGGTATGCGCGGTACGTAAAATCACGTATAACGCGCGCGTTATATCCGCGAAAATACGGTATATAAAATGGAAAGGGTGCTTGCCATGCAACAAGGAAATTATAATAAGTTTAAAAAGATTTGGGGGCCATTGATTATTTATTCTAATGATCAGACATCTTAAACACCTTAGTATTAGATAAGATATAGGGGGGGGGGGTTGTGAAAGGTAATGCATTTGGGGATTAATAATAGGAAGGAACCGTATATGCTGGGAGGAGAGAAGCTGATATGCACGGACGGGGAGAGGGACCTTGGGGTGATAGTGTCCGAAGATCTAAAGGCGAAAAAACAGTGTGACAAGGCAGTGGCTGCTGCCAGAAGGATTCTGGGCTGTATAAAGAGAGGCGTAGTCAGTAGAAGAAAGAAGGTGTTGATGCCCCTGTACAGGTCATTGGTGAGGCCCCACTTGGAGTATTGTGTTCAGTTTTGGAGACCGTATCTGGCGAAAGACGTAAGAAGACTTGAGGCGGTCCAGAGGAGGGCGACGAAAATGATAGGAGGCTTGCACCAGAAGACATATGAGGAGAGACTGGAAGCCCTGAATATGTATACCCTAGAGGAAAGGAGAGACAGGGGAGATATGATTCAGACGTTCAAATACTTAAAGGGTATTAACGTAGAACAAAATCTTTTCCAGAGAAAGGAAAATGGTAAAACCAGAGGACATAATTTGAGGTTGAGGGGTGGTAGATTCAGGGGCAATGTTAGGAAATTCTACTTTACGGAGAGGGTGGTGGATGCCTGGAATGTGCTCCCGAGAGAGGTGGTGGAGAGTAAAACTGTGACTGAGTTCAAAGAAGCGTGGGATGAACACAGAAGATTTAGAATCAGAAAATAATATTAAAGATTGAATTAGGCCAGTTACTGGGCAGACTTGTACGGTCTGTGTCTGTGTATGGCCGTTTGGAGGAGGATGGGCAGGGGAGGGCTTCAATGGCTGGGAGGGTGTAGATGGGCTGGAGTAAGTCTTAACAGAGATTTCGGCAGTTGGAACCCAAGCACAGTACCAGGTAAAGCTTTGGATTCTCGCCCAGAAATAGCTAAGAAGAAGAAAAAAAAAAAAAAAAAAATTTTTAAATTGAATCAGGTTGGGCAGACTGGATGGACCATTCGGGTCTTTATCTGCCGTCATCTACTATGTTACTATGTTACTATGTTTGTTATTAATGTATGGGTGGGTGGGATGGGACTCTTTTATATCTATATATTTGGGGGAAGTAAGATTGTCAAGTGATTAGTTAAAATTTTTCTGATTGTTTATTATACACTTGTAATATTTGAAAATGAATAAAGATTAAAAAAACAAAACACAAGTGGAAAGGTGCACACTTTTCTAAGTCTTTGAAGATGCTAATTGGAGTATTTGGTTTTGGAGGCTGTATCTCCTTAAGGACATAAAAGAACCTTGAAGCGGTTCAGAGAAAATGGTCTGGGGTTTGTGCCACAAGGCGTATGAGAAGAGACTTCATGAACTGAAGATATATACTTCAGAGGAAAAGAAAAGTATGGGTGATATGATAGACATTCAAATATTTGAAAGGTATTAATATACAAACAAACCTTTTCCAGAGATGGGTAGAGCTAGAGGACATGAATTTAGTTTTTAGGGGGACCAACTCAGAAATAACATCAGGAAGTACTTTTTCATGGAGAGGGTGGTAGATATCTGCAGTGATCTTCCATGGAGATGGAACTGTAACTGAATTAAAAAATGTATGCGATAAACATAAAGAAATCCTGCATGGAAAGAGAATGGAACCAAACAAACTTGGCAGTGCTTAGATGGCAACTTCAGTAATTGGAAAATAAGATCGGTACCAGTTAGACTTCTGCAGTCTGTACTCTGATCATGGCTGGAGTGGGGCTTTGACAGCTTAAGTGGTTGAAACAAGGCCAGGTGGACTTCTATGATCTGTGTTCTGAAAATGACAAAGAACACATCCAGACTACTACTCGGATATGCTACGAGTCCATCTTGTGCAGACTGGAATGGACCATACAGGTCTTAATCTGCTATCATCAACTGTCTTGTTAATGTATCAAATATCAATGGACTAGTGATTAGAGCCCCTACTGACAACTAGGAAACCAGTTTCAAATGCTGCTGTTGCTTCTTGTAATTTTGGATAAGCCACTTAATCTTCCATCGCTTAAGGTACAAAATTAGATTGTAACTCCCTCCTGACATATCATGTTTCAAACAACTGCTCTGAGCTCCCTTGGAAAAACGGTATGTAAAATTGAATGAATAAATGAATAAATAAATAAATAAATAAAATTGACAGCACTATTTTCTTCTGTTGCAGGCAGATAAGTTATTGTCTCAAGATTTTGTGCAGATAATGGAGGACATTATACTGACACTACCTAAAAACAGACAGATTCTGCTCTATTCTGCCACTTTTCCTCTTAGTGTACAGAAGTTCATGGTAAGTGCTTATTGGATTTGTTTCTTGGCCTAATTTTCATGCATATTTTGGTTGTCTAGGTTGCCTTGTATATACTATTTTAGATGCAAAATAGCATTTGAACATGTATTTACATCTAGTATTTGTATGTATAAGAACCTAGCATCTTGCCCTATTTTTACAGTATGCAAGACCTCTGTTTCCTATGTTCAGGACCTCTGACCCCTTTTGCCCTCAAGTCTTCCTTCTTCCTTTCCTATATTAGACTCTCTAGTACCATTGTAACTAAAACTGAGGAGTAATTTTTAAAGGAAGGGAGGTACCTATGAATGGATTGCTTGAAGACAACTGTCTACTACCCCCAGGAACATGGCAGCTGCCCTCTGGCTTAAGCCTAAACAATCCAGATGTCACAGTAAATGGAAAAACTGGTTGCTGGAGGCACCACTTGTATATCTGCTATTCCACGGTCTCCTACTACTACATAGCAGCCATCAGGCTTCACATGTGCTCGGACTAAATTCTTCTTCCTCTCACACCCAAGTATTCTGCTTCCAAACTTTAGATGTATCTTTCTCCCTAGGACACTTAAAAACAGTCAAGTTATAATAATCTTGATCCATTTTTCCTTCATATTTCACTTATTCAGAGTTACAATGTTATGTAATCTAAAAGATTTTCTGGGGTCTTCCCACCAGAATGTAATATTTCCCTTGTTGAAGACGTGTGGGGATGGATCTGCTCACTTGTTTGGGGTAGGTGGGTGTTTTGACAGCCATTCTGTATTTTTCATAATTCAGAAGGAAAATATAAACCTCCAAGATGAAGGCAGTTGAAATATTTCAACAAATGCCTCTGTATATGTACTTTCTGATTTATATTTGTTTGGTCAACACATCTGAAAAATTCAGGTACATCATTTTAAAATTATTCTTAAATTGGTCTAGGCTATTAAAATACTTAAATGGACAAAGATTTTCATCTTTTGCATATCGGGAAAATATATAGTGGTGTAGTGATCCATACTTTCTTGGATATGCGAAGGTTAGTTGAAAAGTTTCCAGCCTAATCAAGAAAATATTTTTGGGGATGAAAATGAAATTTATTTTCAACAGTCTCCTTTTAACTCAATACATTTGCTCCAGCATTTTTCCAGACCTTTCATGGCCTTCAGTAAAATACAAAACATCTAAACTGGAAAAATAGCTATTTCTTTAGCATCCCTCCAGACCAGCACAGACGGGTTTACATTCTTCTACCAGCAGGTAGAGACTGAGAATACAATGAAGTCTATCAGCAGTACAAGTGGGCTGTGCAGTCCCTCTTAGGATCAGTCTGTTCTCAGTCTCCAGCAGGTGGAGGTGGTAAGCCTGTGCAGTCCTGTAGGAAATGACTATTCTGTTAAGTCCCTTCCAGATTCATTATGCTAGATGTTCAATCTCTTCCCGCAATCTGAGAGTTGCAGAAATCCATACACTTTTCTGAGTACATGCTCTTCCTACCTCAGTGAGAGAGTTAGAGCCCCCTGTACTTTCAATTTTTGCAAGCAGTCCGTGCAGGTTTTTTGGATTGGCTCTGCATCTTTTTCTTATTTTTTTGTTTAAATTCATTTTTTTGGTGGCTTGAGTGCCTTGATACCCATTTGCGGTGGTCCTCTGTCGGAGGACAGGACGCAGTCCTGTGGAGCTGAACTGCTGCTTCACTGAGAAACTTCAGTGGATCTGTTGAGCCAGCCTGCTGTGTGCCACCCTTCCTGGACTTGGGGTTCATTCCCCTGGAAGCTCGCTTGCCCTTTGATCTTGTCAGGGGTTTAAGTGCAGGCTGTATGTGTCCTGAGTAAAACTCGTCCGGGTTTCAGGGCGCAGACTGCATTTCCTGCCCCCAGTTGTGTAGAGAGGATCCACGGGGCGGAGGTTAATCAGTGACCGACTGGCGGTCCGAAGATCTTCAAATCTGGTCATTTTGGAGCTGTTCTGAGGCAGAAAATCTTTCTATTAAGCTGCAGTGAAGAAGAGCTGACAGGCATGCACTTCAGACACTGAGTACACCTCCATTATTTCCTATGGGTACTTAAGGGGTGGTCTGTGAAACTCTCTAAACTCATTTTTGAGATTTTCTGAAGGTAGGGTTCAAGTTTCCCACCTCCCCAAATCACTGTTATTTTCAGATTTTGTTTTTTTGCTGTTTTTGGTGCAAATTTGCTGATGGTGGCCATTTTGGATTTCTATTGATCTTTTAGTCAAAGTTTTATTTCTGCCTCAAAACATCTGTTTACATAAGAACTTAAGAATTGCTGCTGCTGGGTCAGACCAGTGGTCCATCGTGCCCAGCAGTCCGCTCACGCGGCGGCCCTCTAGGTCAAAGACCAGTGTTCTAAATGAGCCCAGCCTCACTGGAGTACTTTCCAATTGAGCAGGAACTTGTCCAACTTTGTCTTGAATCCCTGGAGGGTGTTTTCCCCTATGATAGACTCCGGAAGAGCGTTCCAGTTTTCTACCACTCTCTGGGTGAAGAAGAACTTCCTTACGTTCGTACGGAATCTATCTCCTTTCAACTTTAGAGAGTGCCCTCTCGTTCTCCCTCCTTGGAAAGGGTGAACAACCTATCTTTATCTACTAAGTCTCTTCCCTTCAGTATCTTGAATGTTTTGATCATGTCCCCTCTCAATCTCCTCTTTTTGAGGGAGAAGAGGCCCAGTTTCTCTAATCTCTCGCTATACGGCAACTCCCTCCTCCAGGTCCTTAACCATTTTAGTCGCTGTTCTCTGGACCCTTTCAAATAGTACCGTGTCCTTCATGTATGGCAACCAGTGCTGGACGTAGTATTCCAGGTAAGGGCACACCATGGCCCGGTACAGCGGCATGATAACCTTCTCCGATCTGTTCGTGATCCCCTTCTTTATCGTTCCTAGCATTTTGTTCGCCCTTTTCGCTGCCGTCGTGCATTGTGTGGACGGCTTCATCGACTTGTCGATCAGAAATCCCAAGTCTCTTTCCTGGGAGGTGTCTCCAAGTATCGCCCCGGATAACCTGTATTTGTGTATGAGATTTTTGTTACCGACATGCATCACTTTAAACTTATCCAGGTTGAACCTCATCTGCCATGTTGATGCCCATTTCTCGAGCCTGATTATGTCACGTTGCATATCTTCGCAATCCTCCTGTGTCTTCACAACTCTGAATAACTTCGTATTGTCCGCAAATTTAATCACCTCACTCGTCGTACCAATGTCCAGATCGTTTATAAAAATGTTGAAGAGCACAGGTCCAAGTACCGAGCCTTGCGGCATTTCACTAGTGACACTCTTCCAGTCAGAGTATTGCTGCATGATTCCGATTACTGTGGATCGGCCCTGGCACTCGTGGTATGCAGATCTTGTTCAGCTTCTCATGGCAGATCATCTTCCGCTGTCCCTCTCGCCCGACCTTCTGACACAAGAGTCCCTTTCCAATGTTCGATCCAGGTCCCTTTTGTCTAACGGCTTGGCTCTTGAAAGGGAACACCTAAGTAGGAAAGGTTATTCAGATACAGTGATCTCCACCCTCTTGGGTTCCTGGAGACTTTCCACCTCTTGAGATTGTGTGAGTTTGGCATATCTTTGAGGAGTGGTGTTCCGCTCATGATATGGTTCCCCTTTGCGCCTCACTTCTTGGAGTTCTTGCATGATGACCTGGACAAGGGCCTTGTCTGGTCTTCCCTCAAGGTTCAGCTGCAGTTTGTTGCATGGTCAGCGTTTGGCCTCTTCTCTGGATGTGATTAATTTTTTTGTGGGCAGCTAAATTGCTTCAACCTCCGGTGTGGCCTTTGGTTCCAAACTGGGATCTCAGTCTGGTACTTTCTTTAAGAATAAATGGGATACCCATGTGGGATCCCTACGAGGGTCAAGATAAGAAAATTGGGTCATTAGGGCATAGACAGGGGGGTGAGTAAGCAGAGTGGGCAGACTTGATGGGCTGTAGCCCTTTTCTGCCATCATCTTCTATGTTTCTATATTTCTGTGCTAGTGCACCCTCCTTTTGAGCCTCTGGGCTTCTGCACATTGAAAGACCTTACTCTTAAGGCGATCTTCCTGGTGGCCATTACTTCTGTGAAATACGTTTCTGAGCTGCAGGCTTTCTCTTGTAGGCCTCCCTTCCTGGAGTCCTCTAGGGAGCGGGTCGTGCTGCGGCCAGTTTCTTCTTTTCTGCTCAAGGTGGTCAGCCAGTTCGTGGTCCTCCCGGTCTTGGGTAGTCAGGAGGACTTTTTGGAGCAGAGGCAGTTGAGCAAGTTGGATGTCTGTCAGGTCCTTCGCTCTTTTATGTTCAGTGGACCCAGGAATTTGGAAATTGGATCGTCTTTTTGTCCTTTTAGTGGGTCCTCGTAAGGGGGACAGTGTGTCTAAGGCTGATGGCTCAAGGAGGCTATCGCTTCTGCGTACCTTCTTCAGAAGAAGCCCATTCCGGAATTTCTCAAAGCTCATGCCACTTGGGATCAGGCTGTTTCTTGGGCAGAGTCTTCTCTTGTACTTCCGGTGGATATCTGTAAAGCTGCGGTTTGGTCTTCTCTCTATTATTTTGTGCAACAATACCATGTGGACATTCAGGCACTTCGGGACACAAGTGTTCGGGGAGCGTGTTCTTATGGCAGCACTTCGGAGGTCCCACCCATGATGGGTACTGCTTTGGTACGTCCCATCATTTTTTTGTGCTCGTCTGCTAATTTTCTTTTTTTTATCTCTCCAGATGAGCAAAGATCCCTCCCTGTCATTTTCCTGTTTGGATTGTTGCGCGAAGAGTGTGTGTTTTTTCTGCTGTGTCTTTTTGTTCAGAAGTTTAGGGAGATTGATAATACATGAACATGAAAAAAAAAAAGAGAGAACAGCAGTGTTTGGTTCATCTGGTCTAGCTGGCGAGCTGTGGGGACGTTTTTTGAAGGTTCTTATTCTATTCAATATCCAACAGTATTTCTCTGTTCCTGTTCTCCTGGGAGTGTTGTTGATTCGTTTTATTAGTTCTGCTTGGCTATTCATCAGACTGTGACTGTACTTGGGACTGCACAGCCCAATTATACTACAGCCACAAGTTTGTTTCTCAGTCTCCCCCTGCTGGTCTTGGTGAGCTATTAACCATCAGTTTCTGTGCAGGTCTGAAGAGGCTGAAAAAGAAAATTAGCAGGTAAGAACCTGATTTCTCCTTTTAACCATACAGACTATGTATCAATCGTGGTATGCAATAGAGGACAGTCTACTTCTGCTCTGAATGGCCCAACTTTCCCTATTCATTCAGATAATTACTCCATAGATCCTGTTGTCTGTAGGATCATTGACCCTTGATATTCTTGAGCCATGCAATTGAGAAGCTAATCTTACAAGGTAACGTTTATGCATCAGAAGCCTAGATTTTTGCACATTTGAATTGAGGGAAATGTATTCGGTAGGTGGATAGAATTTTTTCCAAATTGGGTAAAATGATATATTTTTGTTTGTAGAATTCACATTTGCAGAAACCCTATGAGATTAACCTGATGGAGGAACTGACGTTGAAGGGAGTAACTCAATACTATGCTTATGTTACTGAACGCCAGAAAGTACACTGCCTCAATACGCTTTTCTCCAGGGTAAGAAATCGGGTGCAATTTGGCTGTTTGTTCTTGTTGGGGGGTTTTCAGCTGAGACTGAGCCATGCTGGAATGTGATATCATGAGCCACCCAGGGCTTTTTCTTGAAAATTCATAAACTACTAATCAGGTAGACTTGGAAATATGCTGCTTGATCCTGATGATAAACAACATGGCTTGGCGGTATATAAGAAATAAATTATTATTATTATTATCTGCTTTTTGATATTTGCCAAATACTTGTGACCTGAATTGACCACTGTTAGAACAGGAGATTGGGCTTGATGGATCTTTGATCTGACCCAATATGGCAGTTATGAATGTTGGCTTGCAGCATCCTTAAACCTGGCTGACCAAAGGAACATGATTCCTAATCTGGGAAACAAATCAGGGACTTCGCATGTATTGCACAGGGCTTGTCATGCATGTCACTGGTTCATCCTATGTAAATTCTCTTTAATATTTTAAAAGATCAAGTGTGCAGTTTTTCTGCTATACAGCAGGCTGTCCTTCCAGAAGTGCTGATGGTTTTTTTGTCATCTTTTTCAATGTCCAGCTCCAGATTAACCAGTCAATAATTTTCTGCAACTCCTCTCAGAGGGTGGAACTCCTTGCTAAGAAAATCTCCCAGTTGGGCTATTCCTGCTTCTATATCCATGCTAAAATGAGACAGGTAGGTTACACAGTTGTCAGGGATTTGATTTCTTGTACAATCCATCCCCAGGTTTCTGTTGAGAACAAATTAGTGAAGCAAGACTTTTTAAATTTTTTTTTTTTAATTTTACATCAGAGATCCTCTGAAGTGTTCATTGTCTGTTCCCACTGTTTCTATTTTAAATAAAAAGTAATGTACAAGGGATTAGTGACCTATATGGTTTTATCAGTGTAAAATTTTAAAAACTTTTAAAGCTTGTTAGTTGATAGTAACAACTCGACAGACATTCATACTGATAAAGTGGTCTTATCATTAGTATTATCACTCTTATCATTAGTAGTGCAGGGGTTATTCCACGATAATCCCAGAATATAGGGATAATCTATTTTTGGAATCTCTTATTATACGCCCTTCCACAATTTCAGCAATCCTCAGAAACACCACTTAGTGTTCAATAGAATTTCAGTTATACTAAGGGCTCTTTTTACTAAGGTGCATTAGCGGTTTTAGCGCGCACTAGACGCTAACGTCTCCATAGAGCTTGCGTTAGTATTTTCCGTTTAGTGCAGGGTTTGCATACGCTAATCTTCAGTGCGCACTAAAAATGCTAGCGCACCTTAGTAAAAGGAGCCCTTAGCTTTAAGTGTTAAATCGTCACGGGATCAAAATTTATTAAGTATATCTAAATAAATAGTTTTAAATATTTCTTAAATAGTTTTTGCTAGTCAAATTTTAAATTAGTAGTCTTTTTTTCTCATTTCTCCAACATATTTCATTTATATAATATAGTATGTATTAGCTGTTACTTAGCTTTTTCTTGTGGTCTGAATCGGGGACATGAAATTCACCGACATGTTTAGCTTTCTAACTTTCTGAAGGTGAAGTCCCTCATAATCTAGTCACGTTCCTCATAGACCACTTTCTCTACGAAAATTAGATGCCATTTTTCCCACTGGGGTCTTTCTTCTTCTTTTTTAATTTTTTAAGAGCCCTCTAAATTCTAGGTAAATGCAAAGAAAATAAGGTTTTATATTTCTCATAACACAAGATGCAGTTCAATATTGTCCCTAAGTTGGAACTCCGGATTAGTATCTCTGTGGAAGAAAAAGGAAAAAATGGTTCAGAGCTTTGTGTCCCTTTTTTAAAAATTTGTATTTTTGTAAATTTCCTGTAGCTCCTGGAGTAATTTCTTTTACAGTTTATAATACAAGAAGCTGAAGATAACTTAGGGCTCCTTTTATCAAGGCGCGCTACGGGGGTTAGCGTGTCAGACATTTCATCACACGCTAACCCCCGCGGCAGCCTAAAATCCTAACTCCTCGTCAATGGAGGCGTTAGGTACTAGTGCGGCAGGCGGTTTAACGCGCGGTATTCTGCACGTTAAACCGCTACCGCACCTTTGTGAAAGGACCCCATAGTGTGTCCCCCTCCCCCTGCTCAAACCATAAGAATTTCTCTAGGGGTTTCCCTTCCAATAGTAAGTTGTAAATTGTTTTGGGGGTGTTTTCCCCTTTTTAGGAGGCTTTTAGAATAATTACTGTGAGCTTCCTGTATTGGTTGAAAAAGAAAATGACAACTCTGGTATATAAGCTGTGTTCTTGAATAAAGTGGTAGCTAGACCCATCCTCGGTCTAGCAACTGCTGAGTACTAAGTAAAAGCAGATAATTTAAATTACATATTGCATATATCTTAAGAGCTTGTTGAAACCGGGATATTTTGTTTTCTCGGTAATTATATATTTTTCTTTTCTGCTAGGAGCATCGTAATCGTGTCTTTCACGACTTCAGAAATGGTTTATGCCGCAATCTTGTTTGCACTGGTGAGTTTTGCCAGCCTTTTTTTTTGTGCATGAAAGTTCTAATAGTTGTCAATTAGTGCCTAATTATTGTTGCTAATTGGTTTGGTTAATTAAATTGCGCATGCCCAAATTTATGCTCACATTTTTGAGCACCATATATTGAATTGAGGGGTATTGTGTAAGAATATACACTTTTCATATGTGTATTTCATACATTCAGTTCTATGAAAGCCCTTTCCTGCATGTCAAGAAAGATTTATCCAACGAGCTATATAAAATTACCCTTTAAGTAGAAATCTTCAAATACAAGTCTAATCTTCAAATACATTTTTGGCCTCATTTTTTTATGTAACTTAGTGACTAAAACTGTTTTCTAGCAAGTCTCTAAGCCTTATGTATTCAGTCATTTAGTACAAACAAGTTGTCTTAGCATTCTCTTCATACATGCCATTCAGTAAATTTTCATTGAACCATTTTAGTAGATCTATACTATTTTAATGTTGCTACTTGGGGTAAAGTTAACCAGTTTAAGGAATACTCCCCCCCTTACAAAACAAAATAGTTTTCCCAATATTAGAACCTGGTTAGTGACTTGTTTGCACTGATTTATCCTCTTGTGATAATGTGATGAACAAAGTTTGGTACTCTGAGTCTTTAAAGATACAGCTAGATTATTGCTTAAGACAGCAGTGTTACTTAGGGGATCTTTTACTAAGGTGCACTAAATGCTAACGCGCCCATTATATTCTATGGATGCGTTTGCATTTAGCACACGCTAAATCGGCTAGAGCGCCTTAGTAACAGACTCCCTTAGTAACTTTAATATTTTTATTTTTTTACAAGTTATTGCAAGGAAAAAGTTGTGTATTGCAGTTACTAGTTACTTATTTAATGATGTTACTTTTTTTTCTCAATAAATGTTCATATTATATATAAAGACAAAGGAACATATACAAGTCTCTACACAAACATATCCTTATATTCTCTACCTAATACACAGTGTTCTCTCTAAACGGCATTTTAGAAAGTTACATCCAGCTTCAAGAAATCGATGTTAACTTTTCCTTTCCTTTTAATTCTTTGATATAAATAGTTGTTTCAACATTACATAAAATTCTAGAAATTGGATGATTCATCCTTTATCAAAGAAAACATCTAAACAGAAATGCTCAGGTTCTCAGATATAGGGATCCAATACAATTAGAGAGAAATCAAAGAAAAAATAAAACCCAGGAAATTAACCAGTATATGAGCAGTGCAAAATCAAACGTTATCTATATTTAGCACCACTAGCCTTCTGGTGTCAATACCAGCAAAGACACACAAAAAAATGTTCAATCTGAATGACTGATCATAGGGTTTCAGGCTTGAAGTGCCATTTAGAAATGGGTCCAATAAGTTTCCTTGTATCAAGGCACTGTTTGAAGTGTAATATCTGCTAATGTTTTAACTAGACAGTTGCATTATCTTGGAGTCATAATTTGTCAACCCATGCTGAAAAGCCTTTTAACAGGAGCACTTGTTCCCTGTTGTCTCCTTTACTGTTTAACATTTATATGACTACATAAAAGTACCTCAATTTAGCCGCTTCTGAAACAATTTTTATATATGCGGATGATATTTTTATTCTATTAGAAGTAGATCCAAAACTGAGAAACTTTGATCTAAATATAAATTCTTGTATTTCCAGACTTCAAATGTGGGCTACCTCTATTCAAATGAAACTTAATGCAGCCAAGACAAAATTATTATGGTTTGGCCCAAAAATTGAACAATTACTTCTCTGTAACTTTGAATTCTGGAGAATCTTTGAAAATTGACTTTTCATGTAGAGTCCTGGAAATAATATTTGACTCTTCTTTATCTTTTCAATGTTAGGTTAATCACCTTTCAAAAGAAATGTTTTTTCAGCTTACGAATGTCAAGGAAAGTTAGTCTCATGCTTGCACCTTCTCCTTTCTGTAAGGGGCTGTCACTCTGCACAGTATTGCATTGACTAGCTTCAAGCATTTGCTATTTTCCCTCTCAAGGACCCTGCCAAAGTCTAGACAACCACTCCAAGATTAGTTATCCCTCATGTTTTCCTATCTTCAAGGTGTTTGTCAACCCTTTTGCCAATTTGGTATACACAAAAAAGGCAAATCTTTCCTAGCAGCAGTCCCCAGGTTTGCCACATCAAACATAGGCAGGTTTTCTATATTTCTCTAAAAGTTCCTAATACTGTTTATCACTGAACACACCTGTCATTTTAATTCTTATGTAAGCAAAAAAAAGTTGTTGAATCCAGAGACAGTTAAAAGCAGTGTTTTTCCTAAATGTGGCATGATGTTGTGTCTTCAGATTTGTTTACGCGAGGTATTGACATCCAAGCTGTGAATGTGGTGATCAACTTTGACTTTCCAAAGCTGGCAGAGACCTATCTTCATCGCATTGGCAGATCAGGTAAGAATCTTGAATTTGTAAGAAGGTGTATGTAAAGATAAATACCACTTTGTTGCCAAGCCACATTTTTATGGATTTAAATCACTGAAAGCATTCCTGATATTAGCAGTAAGCAACTTGCAGTAAAGCTAACATCTTTGCACTGGTTTTCAAATATGAATTCTACTGTACCTGGACACACAAAATAAGTTGTTGACTGACAACAGTATTAGCCTATATACTCAAATATAAATTGATCCGAATATAAACCGAGATGATATTTTTCCCTCCAAAAAGGAGGAAAAAAGGTTGACTCGAATATAAATGGAGGGTTTATATTCAAGTGCACCCAGGCCCACCTCCCCTGCTCTGCCCAGCTCTGCACCCAGCCCTCGTCCCTCCCATGTCTGGCACTGCACCCAGCTCCCCTGCTCTGCCAGGCTTTGCACCCAGCTTCCCTGCCAGGATCTGCACCCTGCTCCCCTTGCAGGCCTCCCCCAAGCCTGTCATAAGCCCTGGTGGTCCAGCAGTGGGCCAGGACAGGAGGGATCACTCCTTCTGTCTCAGACAACTCTGACATGTCCCACCTCTCTTCTGTATCCTACACTTTTAAAAAACCTACCTTTAAAGCCCTGGTGGTTCAGTGGTGAACCGGGGCAGAAGCGATCTTCCTATGTTCCTTCCCCATTCAGAGCCACCTTCTGAATGGCAACCGTGGTTCAGAGCCACTATCTGGATGAGTTCCCGCAGTCTTGAGAGATTACCATGAGAACTCAGAGAAGCTATTCAGATAATGGCTCTGCACGGGGCAGGAACGTAAGACCAGGGCTTTAAAGGTAAGTTTGTGGGGGGGTTTTTGTTTTTGTTTTTTTTAAAGTCTGGGAGGTAGGATGTGTCAGTTGGCTGGGATAGGAGGGATCCCTCCTGTCCTGGCCTAACGTTGGACCACCAGAGTGTACAGCAGGCCTGAGGGAGACCTGCAGCAGGTTGAAAGGAGGGTGGGTGGGCACTGAATATAAACAGACCCCCCTCCCCACCATTTTTGGCCCAAGAATCTCAGTTTATATTAGAGTATATATGGTATATAATTCTGTGTGTGTTATAACAGCTTAAATATTCACATAACACTTGCAGTTGTATAGCAGCAATGTGGTTTTAAAGTGACAGTCAAACACAAGTATAATAGAACTAAATAATATAACAATACAAAACTCATCCAATAAAATGTGCCAGATACTAAACAAGCTAGATAAAGAAGTTTAAATATGCACACTCTTATCAGTGAGCAAATAATGTGTATACAAGAAATTTAAAGAGCGCACTCTATCAAAAAAAACCTAGTGAGGAGGAAAAAGCCTCAGATTCCTTCCTTTGTCCTTTGACCGGCAAAAGGTTGTAGGATAGCAAACTTAGTTGGAATAAAAAAACTTCCTCTACTCGTAAAGATAGCTCTGTGCGGTGCAAACATTCACAGCAGGGTTCTTCGCGTGAAGATTTTGCTTTTACTGCAGGTTCTAGTATTTTCCTAGGGCCAGAGAGATCAAAGAACAGCGGCTGTGGCTCGGTTGGATAGTTGGCAAGCTGTGGGGACATTTTACTGCAGGGACCTATCCTATGCATCTTCCAACAGCATTCCCATATATTAGTTACTACTCCTGTTCGGAGTGTTGGTGTTGTATATGGTTAGCTGCTTTTCTTGGTTCTGTTTGGCTATTCGGCAGACTGTTAGATAGAGGGAGGAACAGCTATTAAGTACTATAACCAAATGTTTGGTCTCGGTCTCCACCTGCTGGTCATGATGAGCTATTACCCATCAGTGAAGCCTGTACCGGTCTAAAAGAAAGAAAATTAGCAGGTAAGAACCTAATTTCTCCTTTCAGATGTGGTGACGGGTGTGAGAAGCAGCTGCAAAAAATATGCAAAACATGTCTGCTCTGTCCCCAGGCTGCTTCAATACTGATCTCTCCCCCCTGCTCCAGTTTGTAAAGACCTCTAAGAAACCAGAGGGTTGCTGCATGTATGCCACTGCAATCTTCCCCCCCCCCAGGAGGAGAGGGACTAGAAAATGGGCTGACTTAAAGCTATAAACTGTGTGTGTGTGTACAGAGATTAGGCTCTGTGATAACTGGACGATAGTAATGGAAGTGGGATATAAGAGGACAATAGATCTGGGTTTGATAGTGATGGTCATGTAGCATGTGAAAACTGCTAGGTTAAAAAGACTGAGTGGGTTTTGTAGATCTTTTTCTAATTTCAATAATACATGTATTCTGGAATATTTCCTTCAAATATGCATTGTTCTACAGAAGTAGTTTAGGAAACAAATTGACAAGTGATACTGTTGCTATTCAGATTCTCTCCATTTACTAACTTAACAATTTTTTTTTCAACTTTTTGATTGCCTGTGTCTTTTAAACTCCTCCTGCTCCTCTGGACTTCCAGCTTAACTGGAAAAATGATCTGGGACCTAGTGCTTTCAATCTCTGCTATTCTGGGATTTTTTTCCCTTTATCTTTGATCCCTTCTAATTTAAGCCCAATGATTGCAGATAGTCTGTCTGGGACCACACATCGGAGTTCTTCCAGAATCCTGTAATATTTGGCTCTAAATTTCATGCTTCTCCTCTCTTTCAGACGCTCTGAATGCTGCCTCTGCAGCATCCCTTGTCATGGTTGACCTGGGAAGTAAGAAGACCCGAGTCAGGAATTAAACTTATGTTCCTCCTGATGGCATTGTACAGTACTGTGTTATGGCTTGTACAATACAAAATATGTGGAGCCTATGAGAACTTTGTTGCTTTTATGACATGGAAGAAAAATCTGACCCACGCAATCTGGAGTAGCCTAATTATTAGAGCGATGGGCTGAGAACCAGTGGAGCCCAATTCTAATCCTGCTGTGGCTCCTTGTAACCTTAGCCAGATCACTCCTCCATTGCCTCAGAAGCAAACTTTAGATTGTGAGCCCAGTATGGATGGGGAAAATATGTATCTGAATGTAACTTGACTTAGAAAAAGGCTTGAAGTAAAATATGTAATGAAGTGTTGCTTAAACTTTTAAAATGGACTAGTATAAAATTCATTTTTTTCTCATACAGATATTTTAATATAATCACCTTTTCCCTATAGGGCGTTTTGGACACCTTGGCCTTGCCATCAACTTGATCACCTATGACGATCGATTCAACCTGAAAAGTATTGAAGAGCAGCTAGGAACAGAAATCAAACCAATACCCTCTAACATTGACAAAAGCCTGTATGTGGCAGAGTACCATAGTGAACCGGTTGAAGATGAGAAACCTTAACAAGCATGTAAGTGGTGCATTGTGCGCTAGCAAAGAGGACTTAGTATTGTGTAAGTAACATTGGGTTTGAGAACTGTTCTATGGCAACTAGAGGTCCAGATGAATGGGTTATATGTCTCTGGCAGTAGATGGAGACAGAGAAACAGCTTAGAGCTGACATTGTATCCCTTCAGGAGTCTGCATGTTTGGGGGAAAATCTATAATGTATGCAAACTTGTTGATTACTGCTCTTCAGCATGAGTCATGAAAATATTCTTTGTTTTCTCAGGAATTGTTAGTGTTCTTTAAAATGATTGTTAATGATCATTGTGGCATCATAACTTAAATTCTATTACCGTATTTTCACGCATGTACCGTGCACCCGTGTAAAACGCGCACACGGGTATAGCGTGCGGGAAACCTAAATTTATGTAAACAAATTATTATATAGCGCGCACACGCGTATACCGCGCATGCTGCTCCCTGAATTTAAATCTCCTTCTGCCGTTCCGACTCCCCTCTCGCCACCCTGCCCTCTGCCCCGAGTCTCCTCTCGTCCCGACTTTCCTTTCGTTGCCCTGTAAGTCCTGTCCCCCCTTGAAGGTCTGCCTGTCTCCCTTGAAGTCCTGTCCCCCCTCGAAGTCCTGTCCCCACCCTGAAAGCCTGATGCCCCACCCTGAAGGACCGCTGGCACCCCCCCCCCCGCACGGAGAAGCTGCCTACCGTTGGTTCCCGATGCCAGTGAACCCTGCTGCTTTCTCTGCCGGCGGTCCCGCCCCTTCTCAGCCCTGCGCTGCTTCCTCTGCCACGGTCCCGCCCCTTCTCTGATGTCAGAGAAAGGGTGGGACCGACGGCAGAGGAAGCAGCGCAGGGCTCAGAGAAGGGGCGGGACCGCTGGCAGAAGAAGCAGCAGGGCTCACTGGCATCGGGAACCGAAGGTAGGCAGCGTCTCCGTGCGGGGGGGAGGCTGGGGGATGAATCGGACGTCGGGGGGGTGCGAGTGGTCTTTCGGGGTAGGGCATCAGGCTTTCAGGGCTGGGGGATGAATCGGGGGTGGGGGGGGAACTATGTAAAAAAAATTTGTGCAACGCGCTCATGCATATAATGCGCATGGTTATGCTCGGATTGTAAAATCGTGTATAACGCGCGTGTTATATGCGTGAAAATACGGTACATCCACTCAGGAGTGTGATCAATCTGTTCCTGCAAACTGGACTTGTAGAAGTGAGAATACTTAGCTTTGAGCACCACCCTCATGGAGATGGAGTCCAGAGTCTCATTTCAATTTTTCTTCTGTAAGCTAATTGTGCAGAGTTTTTCTGCTTAGTTTTGTTTTTCTTTTCGGCCTAAGTTAGATTTTTCTGAGGCTTTGGTACCCTGAGACCTCGTTCTTGGGGATCCTCTGCCTGGGAAAGGACGTAGGTTCTGCTGAGTCAGATTGCAGCTCTTCAGGGCAAGTCTTTGGGTGGACCTATGGGGTCAGCCTGTATGTCTTCAGGGCTCGGGGTCCAGCTCGCCTTCTGAGTCTCTCAGTGGCTTGAGTGCAGGCTGTAAGAACCCTCAAAAGTATCAGGGCATTGGCTGTGTAGTTTGCCCATCCTCGTCACGCTGTGAGGTTGCTGGAGGGGTAGAGGTCTCAGTCAAGGTTGGTCCAAATGGAAGCCCGAAGATTTTTTAGTTTGGAGTATGATTTGGAAATAACTGAAACAAAGTCCTTTCCTTTTCTCCAGTTGCACTGAAATAGCTGACAGGCAGACACCTCCACAGAGCTGTGAGTACAGCCCCATTACTTTCTATAGGAAAATCGGGATAGGTCTGAAAAATCTCAATTTTGAGGGTTTCTGGAGCTAGGATTTAGATATTCCAAAAACCCCTTTTCTGTATTTTTTAAATTTTCAATTCAGTCTCCATGAGCCGTTTTTGGCACAATTTTACTAGCAGCGGCTATCTTGGATTTCAGTTGTGTTTTTTAGGGGGGGGGGGGTGGTTCTCAAAAGACTCTAGCTGCCTCAAAGTCTTTGATTTTGATTTTAATCGACTGGGATGGACTCCTCAGGATGTGAGGACACTGTTACTTGTAAAAATTGCACTGGTAGTTTGGCAGTGTGTCCATGAACATCTTCTCTCGCACCAAGCAGCATCATGGGGTAAAGACCTAGAACAATTGCTTTCACCCACTACTTATGAGGAATTTAGGAAACGTCTGAAAACACATCTGTTCCTAAAGTATCTAGACAACTGATCCTCTCTTCTCTCTCCCCTCTATAGCGATTAACTTGTTCTATTGATCACTCTCTCCTCAAAAATGGATTTCTTGTCCTATTAACCCTCTTTCTTCCTCCCCTCTTAAAGTCAATCAATTTGTACCTTTGCTTAATCTTTGTAAACCGCATAGAACTTCACAGTATTGCGGTATATAAGCTGTTATTATTATTATATACCGCTTGGCACAGTGTGAGGGAGGGGTGGGAGCTTTGTGCTTAGCTCCATCCATGTCCTCCAGGGCTGGTGAACCGCTGTGCGTCTGAGAAACCTTTTACCCATATCTCACAGTGATGCGAAGCGGAGGCGCATGGAGTCCACAGAACCCACAAGAGCCTAGCCAGAGGTTCTGCAGGCTTCATTTGATTCCCCTGTACAAGGCTTCTCTCCAGAATTTGTAAATCTGATGTGGAGAGTAGAGACTGGCACAGGGACAAATTTCCTCCCCCTAATCCCCATGGGAATTCATTTTCCTGTTCAGGCGAGTTCTTTTCCTTCCCCTGCCCTATTCCTGCAAGCTCTGTCCTTATCTGCACAAACTTTAAAATCATAAGTTTGAGGTTTGTGCAGTTCAGGCACAGCTTACAGGAATGGGACAGGGACAGCAACAAAACTCACAGGGACAGGACAGGAAAATTGAGTTCCTGCAGGGACGGGGAAAAATTTGTCCCAGTGTCATTCGCTAGTGGAGAGCCTTTCTGGTGAGACCTGGTCAGTTTGCACAGCCTGCAGGCGTGAACCGTCGACCCAGGGAGTGTCCTTTCTGCTAGTGTCTGCTTCTCAGTTGAGCAGGCTGGGTCTGAGCTCCAGTGACCTTTCAGAACCATACTGGCTGGATTGGAGGTCAGACTCCATGCCATTTTGTCTTAAGACTCAGACTCAGTCCTGGATGCTCTCTGTTTGGGTCCAGCAGTCCAAGAGGTCTCCCTGGCTGCTGACCATGGGTATGACCCTTGAATCTGCTGCCTCTTCAAGTTGGCCTCTGTCCACCAATTTGTTGCCGATGTTGTTAAAGAATTGAAAGCTGGAGGCTCCAATTTTCACTTTCCAGTGCACTACCATGAGTGGCTCTAACACTTAGATGTGTGGTGATCCTGTGTTTGGGAACCACCTCCATCTTGAATGCATCAGAGCCTGCATAAGAACTGCCATATCAGGACATAATAGGCCTGCCTTTAGACTTCAGAGCAGCCTCCCCTGGAATTCATGCTGGTCATATACAAGGCGTTGTGCATGTTGTAGCCCAAGTTGAGGAGCTGCTGGGGACCTGGCAGGAGTCCCTAGGGTGCCCAAGCATCTTCAGGTTTACTATGAATCAGACTTGGAAGTTGATACTTCAAACCCTTCGGAGGGTGACTGGGACCAGTTTGGAGAGTAGCGGCAGGAATTATCTGAGCAGCTCAGTTTAGTTGTGCATATTTTTCATAACGATCCTCAGGAGTTATTTGCCAAGTCTCCTTTTCTTTTAACCTGTCTGATGTTAAGGATGAGAGCTCTCAAAAGATGGTTTATTGAGGGGGGGGTTGAAAACAATCCAGGTCTTTACTGATACATCAGGTTATTGATTATATGATTACAAAACAGTGGAAGACTCTGGACACACATTTTAAGCATGATAGAGCCATGGCCTGGCTATATCTTGTCCTAGGGGAGATCAATAATCTTTTAAGCCTCAGTTCTTGGTGGAATTCTGTGCAGACATTTTAAAAATTATGCACACAATATTTCAAAATTCTGCAAAGTTGATTTGTAGTAGTGTTTTGTGTAGAATTCCCCAATCATAGAGCCTGAAATCTCTTCCTGCCTTTTTATTTCTCAGTCTCTAGCCTCCTCAGTTCCACCTCTTACTCTACCTGCAGTTTTGTCTCCCTCTGAATCCCAACATGACCAATAATTGGCTGCCCCTAAAGTCTTTTCCCCCGTGCAGTACCCCAACCTCGCATTCTTTCTACTAATCTCCCCATCTATCACTGTATCTTCTTCACCATATTCCATAGAAAGTCGTCAGTTTACTGCTCCCAGCCCTTAGGCATATTCACTCTTTTACTCTGCCTTTTTTTTCTGGCCCCCCATCTTGTTTTCAGCCACAGCAGTAGCTCTGCTCACTCTTTTCCCCTTCCTGCTGAGCTCCCATGGCAAAAAGGTCACGCTCCTTTTCCGATTTAGACCAGACTGGTTATAGGGAACCATGGGATTGCTGTTCATATAAACAGTTATCCCAGGACAAGCAGGCAGCACATGTGGGTGATGTCACCAGCGGAGCACCCTAGCGGACGTTTTCGCAAGCAGATTTGCTCGAAGACCTTCAGGCTTGTGATTGGCCCGCGTGCCCCTCCCGCCCTGCCTAGGGCATGCGTCTCCTCAGTTCTCTGTTTTCTACGGAGCCAGAAGCACTGCTCCCTTGTTTCGCGCGATCTCGTCCCTCTTGCACCGCGGCTTGTTTGGTTAGTTTCTGTTGAGTCGCTGTGTTCGTGTCTTTAATTTCCTTTATTTTCATTTTTTTCAGTTCGTATATTTTTGAACGGGTTCCCGGGCTTCCTCTGGCCGCCTGGCCTCGCAGGACCGCGGCCATCTTTTTTATGTCCTGGCCTCGTTCTGGATTTAAAAACTGTACTCGGTGCAACCGGATCGTTGTTGTGTGGAGTGCCTAGGTGCAGAGCACTGGGCTGAGTCATGTCCCCGTTGTGCGACTTTACAACCGCAGGCTCTTTGTCGAAGGGTGGCCAAGATTCTCCAACTCTTTGACCCTATGGATCCTGTGGGACAGGCTCGAGCTTGGCCTCGGCTCAGAAGTCCCTGTCGGCCTCGAAGGCTCCGACCTCGGTCCCTCCTGCTACTCCGGCCTCGTGTAAGTCTCCTCTTCCCTCCTCAGGTGTGCCGGAGAAGCCTACCTCGGAGTTTCATGTCAGCGCCGCCTCATCGGCGTCTTCGAGACATCAATCTAAGCATGCCTCCTCATGTAGGGAATACTCTTCCTCGAGGTCGCCCCCGAAGGAGCGCACTGTTGCACCTCCAACCCACCTACCTTTGGTCTCGTTGCCTATGTTCAAGGACATGCTTAAGGCTATTATTACCACACAATTTTCCTCAGTGGTAAGCCAACTAGTCCAGATTTCGACGCTTTTGACCTCAGTCTGACCCGGTCGCAGTCTGACCAGCATGAGTGTCCCCTTGTCTCTCAAGGCCTCACCCGTAAGACTCGTCAGATTCCCTCGAGCGAGTCTTCCTCCCCTGAGTCACCGGTGACTTTTCGGGGGTCCAGGCCAGTTTTACCCTCGCTACTGCAGCGAGGCTCGCCTCTTCTAAAAGGCCCCGGTCTTCCCCGCCCTGTCGGGGCAGGTCTCTGACCTTGAGACCATCCAAACGCTTGTCCTCGAATTGGACTCTAGTGTATGTTCCCCATCGAGACGATTACCAGCTTCTAAAGGGCCTACTTCGAAGCCAGTTGGGGATTTTTCCTATACCCCATCTTCTCCGAGATTTCCTCGGACTCCGGGGTCTTCCCCGATCCATTTGGCACGGGGCCGTTCCTCGATGCCCCCTACCCGCCTTAGTCGAACCTCTTCGGTCTCCCGTTCACGGGACTCTGAGGCTCCGGCTTACTATTCCAGGTAAGTTTCTCCCTCTTTCTCAGCTGCACCCCGATCTCGGTCGAAGTCTCCCCCGGAGGATGAATCTTCTTCTCGGACCTCCTCCTTTTCTCGTTTCATCTCTGACATGAGCAGAGCTCTGAACTTGGATCTTCAGTCCGACTCCCGCTTTACCCAGGAATACCTGGCAGAAATGGGAGTTGACAATCCGCCTCGTGAGGTGCTTCGCCTCCCTTTGCATCAGGTTCTCTGGCAGACGTTTCTCCAGAACCTGGAGACACCCTATGCAGTCACGGCTATTCCCTCCAAGTTGGAGTCCCATTACCGAACTATTCCAGTGAAAAGGTTTGAGAGTGCTCGGCTTTCCCACCAATCCTTTGTGGTCGAGTCTTCCTTGAAGAAGTCTAAACCCTCGAAGGTTTATGCTGCTGTCCCCCTGGGCAGGGAGGGCCATACGATGGATAAATTTGGTTGCCGCCTTTATCAGAATTTGAAGATGGCAAATCTTAAATACAATTTTATCTTCACGTCCTACCTCCGGTTCTGTATAGATGCCCTCCGCTCCTTCCAGGAGATCATACCAGAGCCTCAGCGTCGGGAGTTTTGTCTCCTCGAGGAGACCCTCTCCCAACTCTGCCTGTATATGTTTCAGGCCTCTTACAACGCCTTTGAATTGTCCTCGAGAGTTACAGCCTTTGCGATCACCTCGCTTGGCTCCGGATTGTGGATATGGATCCGAATCTACTGGATCGTCTTGCCAATCTTCCGGGTGTGGGTCATGAGCTCTTCGATGATTCCATCGAGGCGACCATGAAGCGCCTCTCGGACCACGAGCGGTTCTTTGCGTGTCTGGTGAAACCTAAACCAAATGCCCCTCCGGCTTGACAAATATAAAGTTCCTCTCTGGAGGTATCCACTGAAATCCACTCCTGTTTTCTCTAAGCCTTTGAAACGTCCACTGCAGCTGCAGCAACGTCAACCTAAAACCCGGCCCCGGCAAAGGCCAGGCTGTCTTTTTGACAATTCCAGTCAGAGCCTTTGGGCTCCCTTCCTCCTGGAGCCTTCCCCATCAGGGGTCGTCTCCATCATTTCTACACCCAGTGGGAAAATCTTACCACCTACAGTTGGGTGCTGTCTATCATCTAGGAGGGGTACTCCCTCCACTTCAGTCGCATACCCTCGGACCTGCCTCCAAGAGAGTTTCCTTCTGCTCAGTCTCAGTTTTATCTCCTTCTGCAGGAAGCTCAGGCCCTTCTTCATCTTCGGGCAGTTGAGGAGGTTCCCAAGGAACAGTGGAACTCTGGATTTTATTCCCGGAACTTTCTGGTGCCCAAGAAGACAGAGGATCTATGTCCGATCCTGGACCTCCGTGCTCTGAACAAGTTTCTGGTCCGGGAACGATTCAGAATGCTCACCCTTCCCATGTTGTATCCCCTCTTGGACGAGGGGGACTGGCTGTGCTCACTGGACCTCAAAGAGGCATACACACACATTCCGATACACCCGACCTCTCGCAGGTATTTGAGATTCAGGGTGGGGGATCTCCATCTCCAGTATCGTGTTCTTCCCTTTGGCCTGGTGGCCTCTCCGAGGGTTTTCACGAAATGTCTGGTTGTGGTGGCTGCAGCCCTGCTCCTCTGCGGCCTGCAGGTGTTTCCCTATCTCGACGACTGGTTAATCAAGGCGTCCTTTCGCGACGAAGTCTGCGAGCGACGCAGCAGACCATCTTACTCCTTCAGAGCCTCGGCTTTGAGGTGCACTTTCCAAAGTCTTACCTCTGCCCGTCCCAGTCTCTTGAGTTCATCGGAGTGGTCCTGGACACGGTTCGTCTCCACTCCTTCTTGCCTCGGTCTCGTCAGGAGGCCCTTATCAGTTTGTGCTGGAGGGTGACCCATCTGCCCTTTGCGCCGGCTCGGCTCCTGATGGTCCTCCTAGGTCACATGGCCTCCATGGTTCACGTGACTCCTTTTGCCAGACTTCACCTCTGTATTCCTTAATGGACTCTGGCATCCCAGTGGAACCAGGATCGGGATCCTGTCTCTCGTCTCATTGTCGTGACTCCTTTGTTGAGGCAGTCTCTCCGTTGGATGCTCTCTACCAATCTTTCCAGAGGTTTTCTGTTTCATGCCCCCTCTCCACAAAAGGTCCTCATGACAGACCCGTCGACCTATGCTTGGGGGGCTCATCTGGACGGTTTGCGCACCCAGGGTCTTTGGTCCCGTGTCGACCGCCTTTGTCATATCGATCATCTGGAGCTTCGGGCAATTTTCCTCGCTCTGCAAGTCTTTTGTCACCTGCTTTGCGACCGAGTGGTGCTGGTTCGCACGGATAACCAGGTCGCCATGTATTATGTCAACAAACAGGGAGGAACGGGGTCC
The DNA here is from genome assembly GCF_902459505.1 of Geotrypetes seraphini. NCBI lineage: Eukaryota > Metazoa > Chordata > Amphibia > Gymnophiona > Dermophiidae > Geotrypetes > Geotrypetes seraphini. Next base: position 23,808,577 of record NC_047096.1, read on the forward strand.
AGGTTCCTGTGCCAGAAGGCGATGGGCGGTTCTGGGATTGGACCATCCGCCACAACATGTTCATTCAAGCTGTCTACATTCAGGGCAAGCGAAATTGTCTGGCAGACAGGTTGAGTCGTCGTCTTCAGCCTCATGAGTGATCCCTCCACTCCGTGACCCTGCGTCAGGTGTTTGCTCGTTGGGGGACTCCGGATATCGATCTGTTCACATCCCCCCCTCAATCACAAGTTGCCCTGCTTCTGCTCCTGGGTTTACACCCCTCTCAGGATCGAGGCGGATGCCTTCCTTCTGGATTGAACGAACGAGTTCCTGTATGCATTCCCTCTGATTCTGAAGACTCTCGTCAGGCTCAAGTCTTCGCATGCCACCATGATTCTGATAGCTCCTCGGTGGCCCCAGCAACCGTGGTTCTCCCTTCTGTTGCAACTCAGTTCCAGAGAGCCTCTTCCTCTGCCTGTTTTTCCTTCTCTGCTTACGCAGAGTCGGGGTTCTCTGCTTCATCCCAACCTCCAGTCTCTGCACTTAACAGCTTGGTTCCTCGAGACTTAATACCCTCGTTCCAGTTCCCCCAGCTTGTTCTGGATGTCCTGGAAGCGTCTCGGAAGGAGTCCACTCGCCACTGTTACCATCAGAAGTGGACCAGCTTTTCTTCTTAGTGTGCTGCTCGGCAGCAGGAGCCGCTGTCTGCCTCCTTATCTGCTGTCCTGGATTATCTGTTGCACTTGTCTGGCGCTGGGCTCAAGTCCTCTTCAGTTCGAGTCCACCTTAGTGCCATTGCTGCTTTTCATCAGCCGATTAACGGGAAGCCTATTTCTGCTCATCCTGCCTTTTCCACGTTCATCCGCCCCTTAAACCTTCTCCGGTGATTTGGGATCTCAACATGGTCCTTGCTCAATTGATGAAACCCCCGTTCGAGCCGCTAGTGCGGTCTCACTTGAAGTATTTTACTTGGAAGGTTGTGTTTCTTATTGCTCTCACTTCTGCCCATTGGGTCAGTGAGCTTTCAAGCCTTGGTAGCGGACCCACCTTTCACTGTCTTCCATCATGATAAGGTGGTCCTCCATACCCATCCTAAGTTCTTGCCCAAGATTGTTTCTGATTTTCACATCAACCAATCCATTGTTCTTCCTGTGTTTTTCCCGAAGTCCCATTCTCACACTGGAGAGGTGACTCTGCATTCTCTTGATTGTAAGCATGCACTGGCCTTCTACTTGAAGCGCACCGCTCCTCATCGTACTGCTCCCCATCGATCCTAATCGCTTGGGTTGCTCGGTTTCTAAACGGACCATTTCAAACTGGTTGGCCGCTTGTATCTCTTTCTGTTACGCTCAGGCTGGTCTCTCCCTGCCGGGTCGAGTCACGGGCCAAAAGGTCAAAGCAATGGCGGCATCTGTTGCTTTCCTCTGCTCGACTCCCATCGAGGAAATCTGTAAAGCTGCCACTTGGTCCTCGGTTCATATGTTCACCTCGCATTACTGTCTGGATGCTTTTTCCAGGCGTGATGGCCATTTTGGCCAGTCAGTGTTGCAAAATCTGTTCTCCTAAATTGCCAACTCTACCTCCATCCCATTATGTTTAGCTTGGAGGTCTCCCACATGTTGAGAATATGCTGCCTGCTTGTCCTGGAATAAAGCACAGTTACTTACCGTAACAGGTGTTATCCAGGGACAGCAGGCACCTCCCCGTGGTTGGCTTCTTGGCTAGCTATTTGAACTGAGGACATGCTGAGGAGATGCATGCCCTAGGCAGGGCAGGAGGAGCACGCACGCACCAATCGCAAGCCTAAAGGTCTTCGAGCAAGTCTACTTGCGAAAACATCCGGTAGGGGGCTCCGTCGGTGACGTCACCCACATGTTGAAAATATCTGACTTCTGTTACGGTAAGTAACTGTGCTTTTTCTTCTTGCCCCAGAAAAAAAGATAAAATTTGTTGCACAGTTTTATTGAAATAGTGACTGACTACCTAGGGACCTCACAGAACATTTATAGACTCACTGTGAAATCAGTAGTAATCAGTCTCCATCTTCTAGCAGGAGTTTCATAACCCAAATATCTGGACCAGTCTATAGGGACTAAAGAGAAAATTAGCATATAAGTCTCCTGCAAACAGTTCTTTTATTGTGCTGATTTGACTGGATGTAACCTGGTGGTAAATAATAATTTTTTTTTTACATGCGAATTGAACTTTCTCATACTTTGAATGTTAAATTGATTTTCAGTTACACTATCTTCATTTTGAGCCATAATTCAGCAGTAGCTATACTATTATTGTGTTTCCCTGAAAATAAGACCTACCCCGAAAATAAGCCCTAGCATGATTTTTGGGTTAGGTCTTAATATAAGCCCTACCCCCAAAAATAAGCCCTAGTTGGTGGCAGCAGTGCTACCCTCCCCCCACAGCACAGCTGAACCCCCACTGACCCTCCCATCCGAACCCTGCGAACCTGCCATCCTTCCCTCCCATCTGAACCCCACCAACCCTCCATCCTTCCCTCCCTCTGAACCCCACCGACCGTGAGCCATACCTCCCTCCAGAGCAGCTTCGGGCCGGCATCACTCTAAACAGGTTGCTTCATGGCGTTCTCTCATCAGGGCCTTCTGTGTGCCGCGTTACTAATGAGATAAAAATAAAGCGGTCTGGAACAAGGAAAAAGAATAATTAGCTAAAAGCTAAGTAATAGTTTACAAGTTAGAGGCTACACAGGCTGTTTCAAATGATGTGAAAACAGAACTTCGATTACTCACTGCAGTGTTTTCTGGTTGAAAATGAAATGAAATGGAAGTGATATGATCTTTTCATGAAGATATTGTAACAACTACTAGTTCCTTTACTAAGATGAATCATGAAGGATTAGGAACATTATATGATGGACTGAATATAAATCTTATGAATTTATTATAAGAAGCAATTAATTCTGTTCTTTGATGAAATTGATCCCCCATATAATGGATAAATTTTATGAAGTACAGTGGTACCTTGGATTACGAGCATAATCCGTTCCAGGAGCATGCTTGTAATCCAAAATGCTCGTTTATCAAAGCGAGTTTCCCCATAGGAAATAATGGAAACTCGCTTTGATACGTTCCCCCCCCCCCAAGAACCGGCATTGCTCCCCCGACGCGATCGGGCACCCCCCTGATGCGATCGGGCACCCCCCCTCCCCCCGCCGCTTCTTACAGTTATCTGGGCACCGGCATGTCCTGTGCTTGGTGCCGGTGCCCGAAGATCGTCATCCTCTTCTGCTGGGCCTTGAGCATCTGCACATGCTCAAGGCCCAGCAGAAGAGGAGGACAATCTTTGGGCACCTGCACCAAGCACAGGACATGCCGGTGCCCAGATGACTGTAAGAAGCAGTGGGGGGGGGGGGGTGCCCGATCGCAGTGGGGAGGCGCTCGTAAATCGAGCCACGCTCAGTTTCCGAGGCACCGATTTTGCAAATGTTTTGCTCGTCTTGCAAAACACTCGCAAACCGGTGCACTCGTAAACTGAAGTACCACTGTATATTAGATACGATATAAATTTAAGAAAGATAAAAAATTTTCATAGAACAAAGGAAAAATGACAAAAAGGTTAAAAAGGATGAAATAAAACATTTAAAATGGGGGAAGGTAGTTAAGCCTATGATTGAAACTACAAGTGAACTGTTGACATGCCATACAACCATACAGTCACTTGATTCTGAGGCTATCAATCCATCTATACACTTCTCCCTCAGTATTCGCGGGGGTTAGGTGCAGAGCGGGACCGCGAAGTGTGAAAAATCACAATTAATTTCTCGGCCAGCTGTGACCCACCCCCGCCTCCCTCCTGCATCCCCAGAACCGTACCTGGTAGTCTAGTGGTGAAGCGGACAGGAGCAATCTTCCTATGCTCCTGCCCCATGCAGAGCCGCCATCAGAGTGGCTGCCGTGAGTTCCCGTTGTAGTCTGGAGACTACAACAGGAACTCACAGCAGTTATATATATCTCATCAGTGATGTGGCAGAGGGAATTCCCCGACAGAGGAGGCTGCAAAGCAGCCTGTTTAAAGTGATGCCGGCCTGACACTGCTCTGGAGGGAGGTATGGCTCGTGGAGGGGGGAGGTGCTCAAGTGTTCTGCTGCACAAGGGGAGGGAGGGAAGTAAGGATAGAAGCTGGGCAAGGGTTCTGCTACACAAGGAGAAGGAGGGAAGGAAGGATAGAAGCTGGGCAAGGGTTCTGCTGCACAAGAAGAAGGAGGGAGGGAAGGAATGATAGAAGCTGGGCAAGGGTTCTGCTGCACAAGAAGAAGGAGGGAGGGAAGGAAGGATAGAAGCTGGGCAAGGGTTCTGCACAAGGAGAGGGAAGGATAGAAGCTGGGCAAGGGTTCTGTACAAGGGGAGGGAAGGATAGAAGCTGAGCAAGGGTTCTGCTGCACAAGGGGAAGGAGGGAGGGAAGGATAGAAGCTGGGCAAGGGTTCTGCACAGGGGGATGGAAGGGAGGGAGGGGAGGGATAGAAAGATGCTGCAGAGGGGAAGTCACAATGAGATGGATGAGGGGAGGAAAGATGCTGCACATGTGGGAGAGAGAAAGGAAAGAGGAAGAATTGGGCTGAAGGAGAGGAAAGGAGAGATGATCATGTACATGAAAAAAATAAGCCCTACCCCGAAAATAAGACCTATTGCGTTTTTTGCACCCAAAATTAATATGACACGCTCTTATTTTCGGGGAAACACGGTTCCTTGGAGTACCTGTTGCAGTGCTTTAGTAAGACAATGCAACAAATATATAAGCAGTATAAGTGGCTTTTTTGTGGGTCCCTTCCCCACCTCTTCCAGGAGAGCAGTGGTTTGGGATGGAGAACACAGTTAAACCACACCAAGTCAATTGTTAGACACGGGGTGCTATAATTAGGCTGGATTTTAATTTTACGTTGATGTAATGCTCCTTTTTTTTCATGTGCTGTGGAGAGAAAATATAACTTCTTTTCTTCCTCTTCAGGCTTTGATTGCAAACTCCCAAAGCTGAAGCGCTTTACTCCTGATCTGTGATGCATCATTTCTTTGGCTGTTCTCCTTTCTGAGGGGAATTCACTTCCTTTTCATTTTGGAACTATGAAGACAAAAGAGCTCAGACCATGTTTTAATCTGGGAGAGAGGGGAAAAGCTGTCTGGCAAAGAGGAAATCCTTTTCTTTTCTTTTTTTTCCCCTACCCACTTTGTTTGCACTGTGTGCTGATGAACATTGGTTGCACTAACTTCCAGTTTTAAATGTTTTTCCCCCCTGGAGGCAGGAGGGTAAGAATCTTTTGAAAGCAGAATCTGGATGAACAAAAAGCATTTTTCTGCAAATTCAGAATTCCCCACTGACATCTTGGAATGCATTTCAACTTCTCCCTGATCTCTCCTCAATTTCTGAAGTTTAAAGAGCTTGTTACTTCTACATGCAAAGTGCCTTATGCTATGAGACCATTTGAATCATCACCTTTATGACTCCGCCCTTGGAATACAGCAACTTTTTTTTTTTTTTTTTCCAGGTCAGACTCCTGTTCCCATCCAGGAAATTCAGAGCAGGGCTAGGAGGTGAAATTTCAGTAACTTAATAGTATTTAAATTTTACAGTTTTAGGAGGAGTTGATATGCAACAGGAGGTTTTCAATACAGTGTAAATACATGTACTTACAAGCAAAAAATGGCCAATCTAAAAAAAAAAATTATCTGCGCCCTAAAGGGGCAACATCATAGCTCCAGAAGGAAATGGACTTTTTTTTTTTTAATTTGAGTTTTCATTTTGGGCAAGAGCTGTTGAGAGAGCTCCCTTGTGTGCTAGCAGAACACTAAGGACTGTTTTTTCAGCCTCCAGTTAGCAGCTACAGCACTTGACATGTAGACTTTTAAAGCTAAGGCCCTCTTTTCTGGCAACGTGTCTCAATGAAAAAAGAAAACTCTGTATATTATGTAAAATTTGTAAATATGTTTTTTTTTTGGGGGTGGTTCATAATTTTTTTTTTTTTTTTAGTTACTGGAAGTTAAAGGAATTGTAGAAGATTACAGCAGCAACTAAGATGAGAGGGGCTCAGTTTTTTGTAACACCAGATATCATAAGGACCTATGGCATGTGAAGAAGGAGAACAGGAGATGTAATTTGGTGAAGAAAGTTTTAGGATGCACTAGTACTATCATGAGATCTGCTTGAAGGCAAAATACTTTGAGCTGCTCTATAAATACTTCCTTAAGAACCAGGATTGTTAAAATAAACTACAGAATTAAAGGAGCCAAACTCTCTCTATAGCAGGCATCCTGCTTGTAGAAAAATGTAGCAATTCATGTCAGTATTGTAGGACATGATTTATAAGGCTTTGATGTATTTGCAAGTATGCAGCTGAAATTCTCCAGTTGTATGAGCTAATACTTGGAGAGCTCTGTTCTCCTAGTTCACATCTGCAGGCTGTGATAGTCACCCAGAGTATGCTGCCATAAACCAATTCAGAGGTAGGAGTTTCAAGATTTGTCCCTGCCTTATCTTCTAATGTGCTGCTTTACTTTATGAATTGGTATGGTCTGCATTAACTTGTTTGCTTATGGATTTCTTTATATGGTTGTAAAGTGTTACTTTAAACTGTTCCCCTCCCAACATGCTTGATGTTTGGCCTGATATACAGGCGACAAGAATGAGACTAATCAATACCAGTAAACTTTGGAATTTTTTCCCCCCTCTCTAGCCTAGCCAGTTGTTAGTCCAGAGGCACCTGAAATATTAACTGGTTTGGCTCATCATTCTTTAATTCCGCTTAAAACGGTCATGAGTTCTTTGTGCTTGCTTATGACAATGGTGGTGCTTGTCCCCTTATTTGAGGTTGTTGCATTTGGAGAGAAAGGTGTAAAAATTTGATATTACTATTTTCAAGGTTCCGAACTAAATTGCCTCAACCATGCATTTTATCATACAAAGATTATTTACAAAAATTCTGTATAGCAAAAGCTGCACTGAATGAAGTACAGACAAGAGACCAGTCACAAGCTCTACTAGTGCCTAGTGAATTAAATCCATCTGGCAAGTAAGGAGTAATGACTGTAGATTTGAGGGGGGTTGGGGGGATGTATAGGTAAATTTTTTTTAACCAAAAGTCAAATCTTGTTGTACTGCAGCTTACTTTTTTTTTTTTTTTTCAAAAAAATAAAAGAAACAGGGATCAGAGTGCAGGGATTAAAAATGAGAAGTGGTATAAGTAGTTTTGTACCTTTTTGGTGGTAGTATGCACACAACACATGTGTGAGAGCAGTATGCTCTTACAGATGTATTAAATGTATGCTTTCCTGATGGTACTAAACTAATTCCTGTGCTCTGTTGATCCCTCTTGAAGCACAGAACATATATTTAAGTATTACTATAGCTTGGCCCTGATTGAGGATTGCACTTAACACTAGACTGTGGAGATAAGGGACCCACTTTTTAAGGTGGCTTCTCTAGAAGCAGTTACTTAACTGCTGTAGTGCTGTCTTATTGATCTGGGTTTGAGATCCAAATGGAAAGATGCTCCATATAGGACTTGCAGAGTTCTGTTTTTCTGCCCACTAACAGCAAAATTAAGTCTTGATATTCTTGGGAGTCCTTGCAGACATTTTTTGAACAACCCTGTGGTACCTAATGGTACCATAGGGACATTTCAAAGGACTGTTATATTTTCAGAAATGATTGTGTACCAGAGGGTAAAACAGTAAAAATGTTGCAGGCATACATCCTATGACAATGTTTACTTTGAGTCTTGGTTTAGCTATTCTCTCGAAATGTTGTTTATTTCTGCCAAATAGGATATCAAGACTAAATTTACTGTTACCACTTCCAGAATATGAAATTGCATTGGTCCTCTTAATCTGCATAACAAAAGCAATTTATATGTGAAAACTCTGGATGTGGTTCTGATAAAAATTGGTTCTTAAGAGGGAGATTGTCCTTTGGGAGGGTGGGATGGGTTTTGTGTTTTTTTTTTAAATTAGTACAGAATGAGATGGGAGCATCTTTCCTTCCCCTTTTGTGCTGTGTAGAGCTAGTTCACAATTTGAAAGCTTTCACATCAAGCCTTCTACATGCATATTGCTTAATCATCTCATTCTGATTTTATTTGGGAAAGGGTGGTAGGGAGAGAGTTTACACAAAGGATGCACAAACAGCCCAGTTATCTCTTGTATTTTATCTGTGGCTTAATCACTCCAGTCAGATTAGTGGACTTCTGATTATATATTTAAGCTGCTTGTCACATGAGTCCATGGTATCTTTGATTCTTGGACAGCAAATTGGATGTCATTTATTGATTCAAACATAGCTGGCATCCTCCTAATTTTAAATTTGGTAATAGTTCACAACTGAGTAACAGGAAAAAAACAGATTGATCCTTAAAATAAAGTAGCTGGTGAATGATGTCCCTCTTGGATAATGTCTTTCCTGTTTTTGCATATTTTGTATAGACATAACTCTGGGGCGAGGGGGAGAGATAATAAAATACAGACTTCTACTGTATTTTAACCAAAACATGGGGTAGGGGGTGGGAGGCATTTGGATGTAAGTCACTGTTCCCTTAATAAATCAAATGTTTCCTTATGTTTGGGCATGTTTAAAATTCACAGCAATCTATTTTTTAGGGGACGGGGATTGGGGGAAGGTATATACTATGCTGATGATGAGCAAAGTATGGACAAAAATTGGGAAATGGGGGGGGGGGGGGTGCAGTGAAGAATTGGCTTTCTGTTAATAATTGGCAAACAGTCCAGTGGAGCAATTTTTATTGTTGGGGATTTTCCTTTTGTATTATGTGCATCTGTGGAAGCTGGTAGCCCAGTGAGAGACCATCACGGAGTTTGTAGATTAACAGATAAATGGTAAAACCTGATTTTGTTCAGTTTGGTATCTCAATAAAAAAAGCCCACTGGAACTCCTGTGGCGTGTTTTAATTCTTACCTCTATAGTTTGGAAATGGTGGCAATCAGTAAAGTATCTGTTTTTTGCATAGCAGAAACCAGCCAGTGGTTTTGGTGCTTCCTCGGGAATCCTCAGATTGGTGGTGGTAAATTTAAAGTAATTGAATCACATCAAATTGAGAGGAGGGTAAGAAAGGAATTGGTGTGCTTACATACTAGAGAATGACATGGGGAAAAATTTGGTCCCTGTCTCCGCCCCGTCCCTGTGGGCTTGGTCCCCATCACCATCCCATCCCCGTGAGTTTAGTCTGTCACTATACCATCCCCACGAACTCGGTCTCCGTCCCCGCAAACCTAGAGAGAAGATTGTTCTTTAATCCTACTATCTTATAACTCCTCGAGTCCTGACTCTACCAGACCTGCCCAAAGGTATAAACTATCCTTCCCCTCTCTACACGGTATTCGCTATGCAGGCAAATTGGGAAAATCCTCGGCTCCCTCCAATTATTCCGCAAGCAACTGAAAACCTGGCTTCTCACTAAAATGTAATTCTATCCCCCCTTACTCTTCTTTTCTATATATAAGTTCATGTAAACCTTTTTTTTCCCTTCTCTTCCTATATTTTAAGTTCTTGTAAACCATGCCGAGTTCCACATCCGTGGAGATGATGCAGTATATAAACTTAAGGTTTAGTTTAGAAGGAGTTAACCAAAGTGGATGGGATTGGGGAAGGGAGGTGGGGAGGTAAGGAGAAAAGGCAGGGGAGATTGATAGGAAAGAGTCCAAAAGGGGATAGCAAGTCAAATATTATTAATTTATCCTCTTTCCCAGCGTCTTCTCCCCACTCTCTCTTCCCCGCTTCCCAGCGTCTTATCCTCTCCATCCACCCACCCCCAGCACCCTTCGCACGGTCCAGCAGTTCCTTCCCGCCGGTCAGCCGTGCATCTCCCTCCGTCTCTTCCCCTTACCTTCTCTTTGTGGCACTTTCTATAAGGCTATGTGTTGTATTGCAGCCGGAGCCTTGAAGTCGTGTCACGTTGGCTGCTGGAAAAGTCTCCTCCGATGCAACTGGAAACAGGAAGTTGCATCAGAGGAGACTTTTATAGCAGCCACACGAGACGCGACTTCAAGGTTCCGGCTGCAATACAATGCATAGCCTTATAGAAATCACCACAAAGATAAGGTAAGGGAGGGAGGGAGGGAGATGGACGGACGGCAGCAGAGAGGGGGCTGCCGAACCGCACGCTCGTTCACCATGTGTGCTCACTCCTTTAACTGCAGAGACAAGACCATTCATCGCTCCACAGGGCGGTGAATGGCCTTGTCCCTGTACTTGCGGTGACCCTTTTTTTTTGGTCACCGTTTCGGCGAGTTACCCACAGCTAGCCACAGGTAACAACTACCGTGTCATTCTCTACTACTTACTGGAACTACATCTTTATCTCTCTTCTGCCATGGATTGAAGTTGACCAAGACCATGTTGTCTCAAGTGTTTGAAATTTTGACTGATACCAACATGGAACCAAACGTTGAGATGTGGGATATCTCCTATATATCTATGTGACTTGGATATTTTTCAACATTGGACTGTTGTCCACATTCCCTGCTGCTGTAGTGGTTTAAACTCATGCTACTTTACTCTTGACCCATCCATACTTTTGTAATATCAGCAAACGTCCATCTCTCCTAAACATAATTATAACTGGCACAAGTCAGGCTGTAGTAGATATGCACATAAATTGTTTTGCCCCATGGAGTTGCTTCTTACCGCAATGTGCTTCTAATTTTCTGAGATGAAAATTACACTGCCAGGTGAGCTGTGCTTTATTCCAACATCTCATTTATCTAAGCTGGAAGAAAAGGAAACAAGTTTTCCAGTGCAATAGGTGAGACATTCTAGACAATCAAGTTATTTCCCCATACCCTCATGCTGCAGAAGAACCACCCTAGCTATTTGGAGGACTGCTTTTGTAGGTCTCAGCTGTCTAGAATGTCTCACCTATTGCACTGGAAAAATAGATTTTTATTATACAGATATTGAATAAGTATAATACACTACTGAACAATAAGTAAAAGCAACACGATGTAACTGATACAAAAATTCACACAAATGTTATTTGACACCTGTAAAATAAAAAGAAATAATGAATACATACTATATACTTAACCCTGGTAAGCTCTTTTCCAGTAGATAGGTGAGACATTCTAGACCAGTGGTTCCTAACCCTGTCCTAGAGGACCACCAGGCCAGCCAGGTTTTCAGGATAGCCATAATGAATATGCATGGAGCAGATTTGCATGCCTGGCACCTTCATTATATGCAGATCTTTCTCATACATATTCATTAGGGCTATCCTGAAAACCCAACTGGTCTGGTGGTCCTCAAGGATAGGGTTGGGAACCACTGTTCTAGACTCTCCCGCTCTGTCCTTCCTGTGCCTGCTTAGTTTTCAGCCTGTTTATGCTTCTCCAAGCTGATCTTGAATGTTTGTCAGCCCTTGAAGACCGGGAAGAATTTGTATACCATATTTCCCCATAGATAGACCACGGCCTATACATTGATTTTGCAAACCGGACTAATGGGTGCAGCTTGCTTAACTGGAGCAGCTATCTTAAAAAAATCATTCTCTCCCTCCCCCTCCCCCCCCCCCCCCCCGATGAAGACTGCTTGACACAGCATCACCCTGTTCCCAGCACACAAATCTACTTGGACTGCTGTAGTCAGACAGGACATTACCTGCTGGACGGCAGGGCAGGAGCAATCTTTTCGGCATCCAGCCTGGCCCCGTGCGCTGCCTCCTGAATGGCTGCCATCAGTCCTCGCAAGAACCAATGGCAGCCATTCAGGAAGTGGCACGGGGCCCTGTTGGATGCTGAAAAGATTGCTCCTGCCCTGCACCGCTGGCCATGAGATTGGAGGAGGCAACCGTCCAGCGAGGGAGGTGTTTAAGGGGGGGGGGGGGATGATTTAAAAAGTACTGATAAAATAAGCCATGGCTAATACTATGGGGTGGCTTATCTACTAATTTTAAAACATATATCAGCATTTGCTGTGGCCTATACAATGGGGTGGCCTATATATGGGGAAATACGGTATATGTTCCATTGGTTGGGGAGTAGTTTCTGAGCTCATTTGAAGCATGTGTTGGTGGTTAATAGTATAACTTAGTTACTTTTGAGCAGAACAATTTGATTTGCCTGTTGCTACAGGTGCCTCTACTTCATGCATATTAGGTGCTCCTCAGTGCTTCGGTACTAACTCTAGAGCAGTGGTCTCAAACTCTTGGCCCGCCAGGTACTATTTTGAGGCCCTCGGTATGTTTATCATAATCACAAAAATAAAAAACAGTTTCTTGATCATATGTCTCTTTAGCTATAAATTACAATATTATTATTAAGACTTAGCCAAAAGGAAAAATTTATAAACTATAAAGAGTTTTACCTCATGCAAAATTCATTTCTTTAATAAAACATTAACTATTTTTTCAGAGGTCCTCCAAGTACCTATAAATCAAAAATGTGGCCCTGCTGTAGAGCAGTGTTCTTCAACCTTTTGACACCTATGGACCGGCGGAAATAAAATAATTATTTTGTGGACCGGCACCAGTCCGCTGACTGGCAGTTGAACACTGGACTAAGTCGTGCCCATTTCATTATATATATATATATATATATATATATATATATATATATATATATATAAAATGAGATATATTTAATGAGACTGGTGCATATTTAATGAGACTGGTGCCATCTCATTATATATATATATATATATATATATATATATATAATGAGATATATATAATGAGACTGGTGCCGGTCCACAAAATAATTATTTTATATATTATTTATATATTATTTATATATATAATGAGATGGGCACGAATGAATGGGCACAAAATGAAAAACTAAAAGTACTAATATTTACAAACAAACCCTAAGATGCAAGACTGCAAGCAGTACAACCCCAGAGGAAAAGAAGCAAATGTGGACTGGCAGAAAATTTCTGCGGACCGGCGGTTGAAGAACACTGCTCTAGAGGGAGTTAAACAGCACAGTGAAGTACATCACAGGCAGAGTGGATTCCTTCTGCAGAATGCAGGTATGGTGTCTAGAATATCTCACTTTTCTACTGGAAAAGAGCTTACTAGGGTAAGTAGTAAGTACATAATCTTTTAAATCCTCTCGGTATGTCTATCCCTCACCCATCATCTCCTAACCCACTTCCAGATTATTTTCCATCCTTCTCCTGCTGTCCTCAAACCATTGGGGCTGCAGATGTAGCAAACCTCACAGTAAAGCCACAGCTCTTCCTTAAAAAAAATTATATACAAGGTGGGCAAAAAATAGGTATACAGTTATTTATTCATTTCTTTTTCATTTTTTTTTTATTATACAGATACTAAATAAGTATAATACACTACTGAACAAAAAGTAAAAGCAACACGATGTAACTGATACAAAAATTCACACAAATGTTATTTGACACCTGTAAAATAAAAAGAAATAATGAATACATACTATATACCTACTTTTAGCCCACCCTTTATATTGCATGCTGCTGTAATCAATGAACATGCAAATTACTGTTGTGTTTAAAATTGTAGCAGTATTCTGCAGCTCATTGCAAAATGCCACCGCCTTAGTAGTGCCTGAGCAGTAGGGTGGTCCAAAATAAATAATACATTTTCCAGTGCAGGTGAGACATTCTAGATAATAGGGTTTTCCCCATACTCGCATGCTCTGCAGAAGGAATCCACTGTGGATTTTTCATTCTGCCTCTGTAGTACTTCACTGATCAGTTTAGCACCCTCTACAGTCTTTCCTTCTGCACCCATGTCTGCAGCTGTCTATGTTCTGCTCTCCCCATTTTATTGTTTTAATTTTAATGTATTTTTGTCTCCTTTGCGGGTATTTTTGTGTTTGAAGCAAATTTGGAGCTCTGCCTGCTTGAAAATTCATAGACTTTGGTCTGTAGCTGACAGGCCAATCGATCTCTTTTGGGTACCTGTTAGCCAGTCTGCATAGTTTTCCTTGGAGCTTAGGGTTGTCCCTGAAATAGTCTTACCTTCTGTTAAGCAGGGATCAAGCGCAGACTGTTCGGCACGCTTAGGGGACTCAGCGGTGTTCCTCAGCGTGCTGGCTGTATTTTCACGCCTCCCCATCCTGGTGCGCATCCAGTGGTCCGCTGGGGTGGAAGCATAGTCAGACAGTGGAGTCTGACTGGCAGCCCAAAGATCAGCTTTGTGAGAGCATTCCTAGCATTGTGGCAGTGAATTCTACTGAGTAAGATCTGTGAGCAGGTGGATTCCAGTGTATCAGGTTACAGTGAGTACAAGGAGCTGACAGCTTGTGAGAGACGGGGAAAGTTTTAAAAGTGGGGTTTTCTGAGTTTTGGCAAGTTTCCCCTGTGTCCGCCCCTCCTGAAAAAACCTAAAATCACTGTTTTTGAACTTTGGGAAGTGTGAGAAATATCACGTTTTTGGCATGAATTAGGTGCCACCATCTTGGATTTTTAACTTATCTCTTTTTTTTTCTCCCCGCTGATTCAAAACTTCTATTTTTGCCTGGAAAACTGCTGGGATGGAGTCCTTGGGGTCTCCTCATGTAAATTCATGCCAGGATTGCGCAAATTTAGCGCTTGGAGCATCCTTGCACCATGTGGCACAACTAGGGGGGAGGGGGGCTATAGCGACGTTAGCTTTCCACTGAAGCAGGTGATCAGACGATCAGCCAGCCCAGTGGAGTGGCCTCCATTACTGTCAGGGCTCGGCTGGTTCTTCAGTCAGCCTGGCTGCGGAATCTCTGCAGTTTAAGACAACGCAAATTTCAGTCATCTAAGGGTGGCTTCATGCCCCAGGAGCTGGATACCTTCTCTAAAATCATGAGGTTTTGTACTCTTGAGTTAAAAAAAAAAAAAAAAAAAATTGTGTTCTGCAGAATATCCTTTCCCTCCCAGGGCATTTTTGGGTGGCGTGGTACCTTTGGACATGTCCTCGCCTCTGCCTGAATTGGCTGTTTATCTGCCTGCTCCTGATTTGGGGGATCCGGCTACTGATCCTGATCTCTCTGATTCCTTGTTTGACAGTGCAGCCTTTCCAGGATTGTGGGATCTGGGCTTGTGTGCTGGATCCTTTGGGGACTCCGGATCCTGGTGGTGATCCTGTGCTTAATCAAGTTTGTGGCTCTGCCTGTTCTTACTACTGCATCTTTGCAGGAATTGAGCTTAGCCACTCAGCCGGCTCTGTCCAGGATTTAGTAGTGGACGCTCGCATTCTGCGACAATTCCTTAGCATCTTGGATGAGTTTTATGGTCTCTGAGCAGTTAAACTTTCCGGAAGGTCCTTTGAAGAGTGCTAGAACTATGTCCCGCTTGTATCCTCTGGTGCAGGAGTGTCAACAGCTTTTGGGGCAGCTCAAGGTGGATTCCTTGGTGGCACAAGTGACTAAGTTCTGGAAAGTCTGGATGCCATGGGGGATCCATGATAAAGTCCTCTCTTGGATTAAGGGAATTTTAGAATCTCGTTTATACCAGGCTAGATTCAATAACACACTCTACTATTTGGAAGAACCCTTGTGGAGTCCCTCAAGGTTCATTACTCTCGCCTATACTGTTCAATGTATACCTTTCCTCTTTGGGCTTCAAACTGAACAATTTAGGAATAAAATTATTCAGCTATGCTGATATTACACTCATGATTCCTTACAATACTACACTGGTTCAAATCACTCACACCATTGAACTTGTCATGAATCTGATGGACTCATGGATGTCGGAATTTAAACTTAAATTGAATAATGAAAAGACCAAATTTTTTCTTGTTTCCTCCCAAAAGAACCTCCAGCTATTGTGTTAAACACAATTCAATACACAATTTGTTATTCTATAAAAATATTGAGTCGTTTTCGATCAAAATCTAACTATGAAAAATCAGATTGACACCGTAGTCCAAAAGGGGGTACTACACATTATAGAAGATCCATACTATTAAATCATACTTTGAAATTTCTGCATTTAGACTTATGGTTCAATCATTCAATCAATCTTCTGGACTATTGTAATATTGCTTATTTAACGACGACTAAGCAAAATATTACCAGATTACAACTGATCCAGAATACTGTGGTATGATTGATTTATGGTCTAAAGAAATATGATCATGTCTTTCTACTGTGAGTTGCACTGGCTCTCTTTAGAGGCATGCATTATCTTTAAACTGGGATGCAAATGCTACAAAGTCATCTATGGCCAATCCCCACTTTATTTAGCGGACAAATTTTCAATTGCATCCCATAAGAATATTAGAAAATCATATGCTTTGTTTGTATTTTCTTCTGTTGAAGGCTGCAAAGGCAAGAAATACCATGATTGCTTTCATTTCAAGCAGCTTTTCATGACAGACTTTCATTCACTGTTACTTTAGGAAACACTTTAGGAAACAATTGAAGTCTTATCTTTTCCTTAAGTACTTTTCTGAGTAGTTATCTATGGCCCTTTCTTGTAGATTATATAATTTTTGTAAATCGCATTGAACTTATGGCTATGCAGTATAGAAATAAGATATTATGTACCTCGTTTCCCAGTGCAGGAGGTGTTGTGTTGAAAGCTTTGCAGGACCTCTGTGTGGCTATGGTTCTCGGCAAACTTTTTGAAACAATTTGAGCATCACAGCTGCTGTAGTGACTTCTTTTGTTGCATGCATCTGTCTCGGCTGCACATGCCTAGATACCGATGTGGTGGAGCCTCCTCCTCAACTGCTGCTGGCTGAGACACTTTATATAGTGGACGCCTTTTTGACAGTGCTGGCAAAGGTGTCTGCGTTCCCCCTTTCAGTCCGCCAAATACTCTGGGTCAGGAAGTGGGCTGGTGTTTCCACTTCCACAGCGACTTTAGTGAGGCTATATTTTAAGAGACAGTTATTGTTTGGCATAGGCCTGGAGGTCTCATGGATTCAGTAATGGACTGTCGCCCAGAGTCCCTGCCTAATAGTAGATCCAGACCCTCTAGGGGTTCTGGGCATTCTAATTTTCATGGCTCCAGACAGTATGCACATTCCATGTTGCAGAGATTTTCCCAGAGCTCCCGAGGTTGGTATGCGAGCTACAGGAATTCCTAACCTTCCGCCGCCCATCCTGCACAACCTACCAGAAAGATACAATGATGCCAGAATACCGAATGCCCATTTGTGGATAGGGGGCTGGCTCTTGGAGTTTCTGCCTGCCTAGATGCGCATTACAGCAGACCAGTGGTCTTGGACATTATTCGATCAGGATGCAAGCTGGAATTTGCTCAACCTCTTATCAGTTTGGTTTGTTGTTTCTCTGTCTGGACGACCGGACAAGGTGAGTCCAAGCTACTGTTCAGTGCATGCCGGATATTCAAGCTATAGAGCTGGTGTCACGCGACCTCTCGGGCTCAGGCAGATACTCTGTATACTTTAGTATGCCAAAGAATGGCTCTGATGATTGCAAGCCTATTCTGGATCTTCAGCACGTGAATCAGAAATTAATAATAAATATTGAAGAACTAAGGCCAGTACTGGGCAGAATGGCACAGTATGTGTCTATATATGGCCTTTTGGTTGAGGATGGGCTGGGGAGGGCTTCAATGGCTAGGATTGTGTAGATGGGCTGGAGTGAGCTTTTACGGAGACTTCAGCAACTGGAACCCAAGCACACTACTGGATAGAGCTTTGGATTCATGCCCAGAAATAGCTAAGAAGAAAAAAAAAAAAAAAAATTAAATTGAATCAGGTTGGGCAGACTTTTTGGACCATTCGGGTCTTTATTTGCCTTCATCTACTATGTTACTATGAATGCGGCTCTCAAACTTCTCTGCTTCCGAATGGAGACCATGTGGTCGGTCATTGCAGCAGTGGCTCAAGGGGACTTTTCTGGCCTCTGGATCTTACGGAGGTGTACTTACACATTCACATATTTCTGGCCCACT
Organism: Geotrypetes seraphini; assembly: GCF_902459505.1. NCBI lineage: Eukaryota > Metazoa > Chordata > Amphibia > Gymnophiona > Dermophiidae > Geotrypetes > Geotrypetes seraphini. Next base: position 23,826,404 of record NC_047096.1, read on the forward strand.
GCAAGTTTCTGCAGTTTTATGTTCTGGAGCAGCTTTACCAGTTCTTGGCCTTTACCTTTGGGCTTGTGACAGCACCTCAGACCTTCACCAATGCAGGTAGTGGCATCTTGCCTGAGGAAGATGGGTCTGCAAGTTCACTCTTATCTAGATAACTGGTGGATAGAGCTTCCTTGTTGGCTGAGGGACATTGCACAGTGGAGCAGGTGCTGAAGGACTTGAGCTGGATCGTCATCCTTGGAATGAGTCCTCTGTAGTCCACACAGTCATTGGCATGCTTGGGAGTCCTCATTGGTATGGCTTTGGGCTATGGCTGCCTGCCCAGGACTCCCAGACAGAAGCTGTGTGTACAGATTTTTATGCTTTTGGAGCGGCCAGCTCCTTCAGTGTGGGATTATCTTCAAGTTCTAGGCTTCATGGTTGCCACACTGAATGTAGTTTTCTTGGGCGAGGGCGCACATGCGTCCTCTTCGGGCTGCCTTACTCTCTTGCTGGGCGCCATGCTAGATGCCTTGCAGATTTGTCTGCTGTGGCCTCTATAGACTCGAGCAAGCATGGACTGGTGGGATTCACTCAATCCCTCTGCAGGGGCATTCCACTCCTCATTGTCTCCTGGGTTGTGGTGAGGGCAGATGCCAGCCTTCAGAGCTGGTGAGCTCATTGCAATCATCCTGTTCAGAGGTTGGACATGCTCTCACAGAGAAAGTGGTCCATCTGCCCGGTGGAGCTCAGGGCCATTTGTTTGGCTCGGATGAGGTTTCAGATGCAGAAAAAGTGGTCCATCAACCGATTGGAGCTCTGGGTCATTCGTCTGACCTTGATAAGATTGCTGAAGATCTTGGAGAGCCAAGCAGTCGGGTTCTTCTCCAACAATGCAACAGCAGTAACCTATGTCGATTGCCAGGGAGGGCCCAAGAACACTCATCTGGCTCAGGAAGCCTGCCTGCCTTTTTCTTGGGCAGAACATCTTCTGGCACTGACAGTAGCACATGTGGCGAGAGTGGACAATGTGCATTGGGCAGTGTGTTGGCCTGCCTTTCTGCCGACAAGTTCCTCAACTCGGTGCAGACTTGCAGGAACTGGTAGTACGCAGGGTTCTGTGTTATTTGATGGTCACTAATGAGTTTCGCCTCTTTGACCATCTGTTTGTGCTGACTTATTCAATTAAGCGGGGTGCTACCGCTTCTAAGACCACGATTTCCAGATGGATCCATAGGGCCATTTTGTCAACCTATGTTCTTTCTGGAAAACAGTCCCCTGTTTCCATCAAGGCACTTTCTACCAGGAGTGTGGTTTCTTCATGGTCCAAAGCTAAATCTGTCCCTCTTGTAGAGATTTGCGAGATTCAATGTGGTCTTCTCTTCCCATGTTGATCACGTTTTATAGAGTGGAAGTTGCTGCAGGGCAGGACTTGGTCTTAAGGGCTGGCATAGCAAGCTCATCCTAGTTCTTTGGGGGGGGGGAGGACTGCTTTTGTACATCGCTATTGTCTAGAACACAGTTCTTCAACCGCCGGTCCGCGGACCGGTGTCAGTCCACAAAAAAATGTTGCCGGTCCGCGAAGGATTCGGGTCCCCAGCCACAGCAAAAAATGCCGGCGTCAGCTGACGTGCAACTTCCTGTTGCTGTCGCTATGCCGACACTCCTGCCTTCCACTTCCTACTCCTGCCGCGTATGTCTCCACACCCCCAGACAAGCAGGGGCAGCTTTGTGTGCTTTTAACTTCGGCACACAGCTGCACCTAGGCAGTATTTTAGCGCGGTTTCATGAGGCAGCCTTGGGGCCTTTGATAGGCCGGCCCACATCGCATCATCAAAGTGGGCCGGCCTACCAAAGGCCCCAAGGCTGCCTCATGAAACCGCGGCTAAAATACTGCTTAGGGGCAGCTGTGTGCCGAAGTTAAAAGCACACAGAGCTGCCGCTAGCCTACATAGAGGAAACATTTGCTGGAGAGGGAAGGGAGTAGGGATGCTCCTGGAAAAGGGAGGGGAAAGGGCTACTGCTGACAGGGGAGAAAGGAAAGGGAAGGGACGAGAGTTACTGTTGGATAAGAGGAGGAGGAAAGGGAGAAGGGGTACCCCTGGACAAGGGAGGGGAAGGGGCTACTTCTGACAGGGGAGAAGGGAAAGGGAAGGGATGAGAATTACTGTTGGATAAGGGGAGGAGGAAAGGGAGAAGGGTTACTTCTGGACAAGGGAGGAGAAGGAGCTACTGCTGACAGGGGAGAAGGGGAAGGGAAGGGATGAGAATTACTGATGGATAAGGGGAGGAGGAAAGGGAGAAGGGGTACTTCTGGACAAGGGAGGAGAAGGGGCTACTTCTGACAGGGGAGAAGGGGAAGGGAAGGAACGAGAGTTACTGTTGGATAAGAGAAGGAGGAAAGGGAGAAGGGGTACTCCTGGACAAGGGAGGGGAAGGGGCTACTGCTGAAAGGGGAGAAGGGGAAGGGATGAGAATTACTGTTGGATAAGAGGAGGAGGAAAGGGAGAAGGGGTACTTCTGGACAAGGGAGGGGAAGGGGCTACTGCTGACAGGGGGGAAGGGACGAGAGTTACTGTTGGATAAGAGGAGGAGGAAAGTGAGAAAGGGTACCCCTGGACAAGGGAGGAGAAGGGGCTACTGCTGACAAGGGAGAAGGGGAAGGGAAGGAACGAGAGTTACTGTTGGATAAGAGAAGGAGGAAAGGGAGAAGGGGTACTCCTGGACAAGGGAGGGGAAGGGGCTACTGCTGACAGGGGAGAAGGGGAAGGGAAGGAACGAGAGTTATTGTTGGATAAGAGAAGGAGGAAAGGGAGAAAGGGTACTCCTGGACAAGGGAGGGGAAGGGGCTACTGCTGACAGGGGAGAAGGGGAAGGGATGAGAATTACTGTTGGATAAGAGGAGGAGGAAAGGGAGAAGGGGTACTCCTGGACAAGGGAGGGGAAGGGGCTACTGCTGACAGGGGAGAAGGGAAAGGGAAGGGACGAGAGTTACTGTTGGATAAGAGGAGGAGGAAAGGGAGAAGGGGTACCCCTGGCAAGGGAGGAGAAAGGGGCTACTTCTGACAGGGGAGAAGGGAAAGGGAAGGGATGAGAATTACTGTTGGATAAGGGGAGGAGGAAAGGGAGAAGGGGTACTTCTGGGCAAGGGAGGAGAAGGGGCTACTGCTGACAGGGGAAAAGGGGAAGGGATGAGAATTAATGATGGATAAGGGGAGGAGGAAAGGGAGAAGGGGTACTCCTGGACAAGGGAGGAGAAGGGGCTACTGCTGACAGGGGGGAAGGGATGAGAATTACTGTTGGATAAGGGGAGGAAGAAAGGGAGAAGGTACTGCTGGACGGGGAGGAGGAACATTGGAAGGAAACAGCTGGCAGGGAGATTAGAGGAGGGGAAGGAGTCAGGATGGAATGGAGAGATCAGATGAGGGAAAGGGGAGAGACAGGAATGACAAAGTAGAAAGAGATTGATGCTGGGAAGGGGGATCAGATGAAAAATAAGGAAAGAGGGACAAAGATGCTAGATCTGGTGTAGGAGAGAGGGGCATAGAAAGAACGCAGATACCATATGGAAGGGGGAGGGGTAGAGGGCAGACAGTGGATGGAAGAGGCAGATGCTGGATTGAAGAGACAGAGGGCAGACCTGGATGGAAGAGAGTGAAAAGAAGATGAAAGCAGAAACCAGAGACGACAAAAGGTAGAAAAAAATAATTTTATTTCTATCTTGTGATTAGAATATATCAGATTTAAAATATGTATCCTGCTAGATGTTAGACATAACTGGGGAGTGCAAAGCCCAGGCAGTGCGTCTTTAGCTTCCAGCTGGCTTAGGGCTCTCTCTGACCAGGAGGCAGTTGCCCTAGTTCCACTCCCCTAACACCATTCCTGCCATGTGTGACTGTGGTATTCTGTTAGCATGATATTTGTGTAGCATTCTGTAATAATTTGGCTTATTCAGTTTTCTTGATAGTAGAGGGGATATATGTGAAGGGGAGGGGAGACGGGGGTTTTGTTGATCCTTGCCCTGTATTATTTATATTTATAAAATGACAATTGTACAGAATATTGTTTCTTTTTATACTTTAATAAAATATGTTCAATATAAAATCATAACTATTTGAGGCTTGTGCGGATGGGATCAGATGGTTAACGGGACCGAGCTCGCGGGGATGGGGCGGCAATGGGGTTTTTAAAAATTTCAGTCTTATTAGTTTGCCGGTCCACGAAATAATTATTTTATTTCCGCCGGTCCATAGGTGTAAAAAGGTTGAAGAACACTGGTCTAGAATGTCTCACGTATTGCACTGGAAAAAAGATTATGCAATTACACTGATAAGCTCTTTTCCAGTAGATATTCGAGACATTCTAGACTTCCCGCCCTGTCCTTTTTGCACCTGTTTACAGTTTTGTCTGTTTATGCTTCTCCATGCTGCTTCTTGGAAGTCTCTCAGCCCTTGAGGGCTGGAAAGAATTTGTATATATGTTCGTTTTGTTGGGGAGTTGTGCTGCACTCATTCGGAACCTGTGTTGGTGGTTAATGGTACTGTTTAATTCCTTTCAGCAGAACATGTTGTTTAGCCTGTTATTACAGGTGCCTCTATGTGCTTTGGTTTAGTGCCTTCTACAGTCAGTACCCATCAGTGAAGTACTACAGAGTAGTGTTGCCCGATTCAGAGAAAAATATTTCAATTCGATTCACCCTGTTGAATCGATTTTTCGATTTGATTCACTGTTAATGACACAGCTTTTTAAGTTTAATCATGTCAAAAATAGGAACATCCAAACTATAACATAGCTTTAAAATTAGTTAGAAACATGGATTAAATAAATTACATTTGCCAGTTCTTATTTAGAAATATCAGTATGTCAGCTTTGGCTGGCTTCAGACAACTTTGCTGAGCAGCAATTATTTGACCTGCTTCCATCCCCAGCCCCCAATACTCACCAGCCACCCTACCAATTCTCAGCATCCAGCCCCCAAGACTCACCAGCCCCCCCTGCCAATTCTCAGCTTCCAGCCCCAAAGAATAAAAATAACATCCCCAAGACTCATCAGCCTCCCTGCCAATTCTCAGCTTCCAACTCCCAAGACTCACTAGCCCCCCTGCCGATTCATTTATTTACTGGACTGGATATGGAATCGCGGGGAGAGAACCAGACAAAAATACCATTTGTTGCTGCACGAGATCCGCTCGCTCGCTGCTTGATGCTCCCACGTCCTTTCATTTCTTCTGATGTAACTTCTGGTTTCGCAAAACCGGAAGTTACATTAGATGGGAACACGAGTCCGGCGACCGGTGAGAAAAAGCCATAACTTGTCTCGGGGCTGAATCGGCGAGTCCGGTTTTACACAAAAACAAACCGATTCACCTGATTTGAATTGGTGAACTGATTCGAATCGGGCAGTACTACTACAGAAGCAGAGTGAAAAATCCAGAGTGGATTCCTTCTGCAGAGCATGTGAGTATGGAGAAATAACCCTATTGACTAGAATGTCTCACCTTTCTACTGGAAAAGAGCTTATCAAGGTAAGTACATAATCTTTTTGTTTGGCCACAATACTAGTTTTATTCCTTTATATAAAAATTAAAAACAAAATTTTAAAGTAAGCTTATGGGTTGCCCCACCTCACTGTTTTTTTTAAAACTACTGCTAATTCTTGTGCACTTGACAAATAATTGGCAATGACATAAGAGCCACATTTGATGTAGAAGGAAACTTTTGGTGGCTGGCCACTAGCTGAAGAACAAATTGCTTCTGCATCTTTTGTCAAAGTATCGTGTTTTTAAATGAGACTTATCCTTATCTGCTGCATCATTAACAGTTTGGATGCCTAATTCCAAAGTTCCTCGAAAAAAGGATCATCAGTCCACTCTGGGGGATGTTTCTTTTTTTGCTTTTGTTGATCATCCTTCAAGCAAGAGATCAAAAAATGACTCTTCTGTGTTAAGATTTTCAAAAGTCACAAGTTCAGTTTCATCTGTATGCATGAGACATTGTGGAATGTCTGGTGACAGTGGATGCTGTAAGTTTGCACCATTCATAGCTTTGTTTCTGGTGTGATTGTCATCAAAAAAGGCAAGTGCTGCTAGGTACTCAGACAGAAACCAACAATCACAGGAACTATCAAGATATTTTTAGGTGCTTTTATCACTAATGTAGTACTGGCAACTTCAGTAGACATTGATTTTATAGCCCGATACTCATCTTCACTTTCAGACTCTGCAGATGCTGTTGAAGAAAATACAGATGTTATATGGGTAATTGCTTTTGGTCTGCCTTTCCTCATACCTTGCGTTTGTCATGATTTTCTTTTCCTTGCACTACCTCTTTCTTCATTCTTTTGTAGTTGTTTGAAGGTCAACTTCACTCATAACAGCAAGAAAACACATTCTACCTTTGCTTCTGTATGAGTTCTCTATCTTCTTTAGTCATAAGTTCAGTCATAAAATCTTTTTTTGAACTATCAAACTGAGTTAATCTTTAAAGATTTCTTCATTTTGTCTATTCTCGTCAAGTTTATTTAGGGACATACTCTTTGTGTAGTTTCTTTAACTTCCTAAAGTAAGAGTTTAAGCATTATCAGTATATTGGCTTGATCCCATACCACCTTCTCTGCCTCGCATGCCAACTTGTAGCTTTCCAGTAAATGTTTTCCTTCATCACACTGATGAAAATTGATCAGTTAAAGAGTATCCAGTCCATGTGGCAATTGACCGCTAATAGACTGACTTCCCAAGGAGCTAGTTTTGGGTGCAGATTGCAAACTAAATGCCATACAAGCCATACACAAGCAAACAGTCCATGCTAGTTTGACCTCTAAATATTTTCTAATAAAGCTGAAATTTGATACATGAGTAAAACATACCAAGTGGACAAAAATAAGCCTTTTGGCGACAAGATTTGACAAGGTTGATTTTATTTTTTTGCATTCTCCCATGGGCCCCCTACTGAGCAGGCACTGATAGAAGTGGTGAGAATTAAAAAAAAAAAAAAAAAAAAATGTTGGCAGCAGTCTGCATTGGCCTCAAGTGTCCTATCAGCTCCCCCTGACTTCCAACTTTCCTTCATGTCTTGTGTATCTTGACCCTGACAGTAAATATATCCCAACTTTCCCTTGGTGTCTAGTCCACTTCCCAACCTACCGCACAGGTGAAAGGTGCAAGTGCCCTTCATTCCTACCTCCTTTGAGGTAGGAACTTGGGATGAAATGGGAAGATGGGGGGGGGGTGCTCTACACCAATGGTTCCCAACCCTGTCCTGGAGGACCACCAGGCCAGTCGGGTTTTCGGGATACCCCTAATGAATATGCATGGAGCAGATTTGCATGCCTAGCACCTCCATTGTATGTAGATCTCTCTCATGCATATTCATTAGGGCTATCCTGAAAACCCAACTGGCCTGGAGGTCCTCCAGGACAGGGTTGGGAACCACTGCTCTAGACACCAGGGAATGATTTTTTTTAAACATAGGAGTAAGGGGTGTGAGGTGAAGGGAGAGAGAAGGGATATCACTACCCTACCAGGGGTAGTGTTTGAAGGATGGATGGGCCACTGCACTACCCTGTGAATTGGGGAGGGGGGTGTTGCTTCTCTTCAGCTTTCGTCATTGGGGTGGAATGGGATGGAGTCGTTAGACCTCCTGGGAAGGCTGACATCAGCTAGCCAGAGCAGAGAGGGCATGCCATTAGGCACTTGCTCTGCTAGGCCAACCCTTCTGTGTTTTCCTGGATCCTCTTGTGATTTTTTTCCTATGATAGTCATGCAGATAAAGCTGCTTTATCATTCCTGTTGCATGCAAAATAAATAAAATGTACTGCATTTGCATGTGTTTCAGTGCAATCTGTCTCTGTTTCTGTGCACGTTAATACCTGTGTTGAAACCCTATCTGCTACGTTGTCCTGTGGTAAAACTCTGTTAAATCTACAGCACAGGTGTCAAAAGTCCCTCCTCGAGGGCCACAATCCAGTCCAGTTTTCAGGATTTCCCCAATGAATATGCATGAGATCTATTTGCATGCACTGCTTTCATTGTATGCTAATAGATCTCATGCATATTCATTGGGGAAATCCTAAAAACCTGACTGGATTGCAGCCCTCCCAGAAAGACTTTGACACCCCTAATCTACTGTAACTATGTGTAAATTTTTTTGTCGGTATCTGTTCTTGCAATAAGCATTAGTTTGGTGGATGTTGATTGCAGGAACCTTTCAAAGCATGTAGAGCTTGTTCTAGAACCTAGGTGAGGCCTTTTGGGGTGGGGTAGAATCATATGATCCAGGATTCCCACCATACCCACTTCTATGTGTCTCAAGGTGAACATGTTATTCTACTAGCTAAAGGATCGTCTAATTCTATAAAATCCCCTCTTCCCTCATACCAAGGCCTTCCTAACAAAGAACTGAGCCCCCTTCCTCTGTATATTCAGAAAGTATAAAATGTGAAAATTGCTTCTGTCACTGCAACCCATTATCCTTCCCAAAAATGACACCTTGTTATGAGGCTTGTATCCTACATAGTTCCCAAAACAATGCCCCAACATGCCAGGTGCTGCTATACCTTTAGGATATCTATCAGATTGTCTCTAAATGCCCAGTAAAGAGTCATTCCAACCCTTGACTTTAGATATCCTGGTCAATATTTCTACCCTAAGGGTTCCCAGCTAATGCAACTAGTCCTTCATGTCATTCACATTTAATACTAAACCTTCAATTCCAGCTCCCTTCCCCAATGAACTAAGCCATTTGCAATTACTCAGCACACCAAGACCTTCTCCACCTCCCCCACCCCCCTTCCCAGCAACTGTCCTAATATCAGCACAATATCCTGAGGAATAGGGAATCCAAACCCTCTCAAATTCCAGCCAGCATCTACAGCTTCCCAAGGAAAAGTCTGTCAGTTTGAAAGTGGCCCCCACAATATTAGGTGGTAGGGGTTAAGTGAAAGGCGTACTGACAAACGCCAGGTCCCAGGTTCAGTTCCCTCACAGATGACTCACCAGGAAGTAGAATAATAGACACAACCAGAGGTGATTGCATAAAGAATATATTATAGAAATAGTCTTACAGAAAAGTAATATTTATAAGCATTACAATTAAGCAGAGAGCAAGCAGTCTCACTGCCTTACAGAGGTCAGAGGCAGAGAGGGACATAGAAGCTTGTAGTTCTAGGAAGCTTCGTGTTAGATAGATAAAGGGAAGGATAGGCCGAGAGAGGGGGAGCCAAGACAGAATCAGAGTGCCAAGCAAAGAGCCAAGAGGTAGTTAGATAGAAAGAGAGAGAGTTAACTTGATAGAGCAGAGAGCAGGCTTTTATACCTTGGAATCTTATTCTGAATAGAGAAAATATTGTATCTCCCAGTATCTTTCTGTTTAGAATTTGTAAACTGTTTGAGACAATGGTTAATTTAATTAACAAAGGAGGGTGAGAAATCTGATGGGATTAAGTCTCTGGCTTGATCTGTGCACCATTGTCCTAAGCACCCTCTTAATCAGACATTAACACCTTTTAGCTAGCCATGATTCAAGCAGGGCTACTTGAAACTTAAAATATATCAATCAGGGCTACTTAAAACAGTTTCCCTGCACTAAGGGTCTATCTGCCTTCCCATGCCAGGGTCAGATTGATATAATCTCCCAGAGGCCTCTAGGCTGACAAAGTCCAAGTTAGTAGCTTCGTTAGCTCCTGTTCTACATAATCTGATTTTCCTGGCCAACTGTAGTGGAGTTTGCATTTGTTTGATAGTGGGCCAGTGGGTCTTTGGTATGATTTAGCTGGACTTACCTAGACTGTGCTAGCCCCCCTCCCCCCTCTATGCCTTTATGGTGTTTGCACTTCAGTGGTTTGAAAAGCTGCTTTGTCTTGGGATCCTGGTTCCTGTTCCAGTCGGAGGATGGTATCATAAATGTTAGCTGGCCAACTCTGTACTATCATGAGCTAACTTTAAGATATAAAAATATTTGAAATAGTCATTCACCAAGGGCACAAGTAAACTGATGTCATCTGCATTGATACAGTAGAGCTAAATCTATTAAGAGTCTAACACGCTTCCTAATGATTGCATCATTACATTAAATAACAGAAGGGGATCTCTGAGGGTGCCACATTCTAGATTCCAACTTTCAGAAAACAGTGCAAGTAGGTCTCTGGAGTAGTCTGGACTGCAGAGAAGGGGGACCCAGACCCCCGTGCTACCCTAACTAGGGCACTTTCGGTGGAAAAATCCACTATACTGCTATAAAGGTGACACCTGCATGCATACAGGCTATTGGTTTGGTAGACGTGGGTACAGTAGATTTGGGGGGAATTTTGGAGGGCTCAGCATATAATTTAAGGGGGATTATGGTGAGGTGTGTACTTGGCACCTGTAATGTAAAGTTCATAGCAGTGCCCCCTAGGGTGCCTCACTGCTCTGCTGGCATGTCTGGCCAGTCCATTAAAAATGCTGGCCCCCTCGTACATGCAAATGGATTGTTTTAGACATTTTTAATTTAGACTTTTTTTTTCAATAACAGAAAAAAAAAAAAAAAAGACATCTAGCTGGACAAAATGTCTAGCTGGGCCATTTTCAAAAGAAAAGACATTTGTGGGTTCAAAAATGACCATTTTTTTCCATCCGATATTTGGACATCTTGTGGGAAATGTCCAAATTTAGACTTGGATGTCCTATTGAAAATGGCCTTCCATGCCATCTCATTACCTGAATGATATATTAGAAAGTCACTGCATAGAAAAATCTAACAAGTATAAGCTCAAATATGATTGGTTTACATTTCTGTGCTTAGAACTCTGCTCAGAGACATGAAGGCTAGTTTTTCCGCCTCACCACCCAATCATTGCAGTGTTCAGTATAAGCTGACTCTGAAATGTGAATATATCAAAATATTAAGTGCTAGTCTTTACAGCTATGCTGATGCTTTCAATTTTGCATTTTGATGTTTATAAATATAAACTTAACTTTAGAGTAGGGACTGGTTCCGACGTGCCACGTTTTGATGCTGCGTCAGGGAACCGACAAAACAGCTACACAGCTATATTTTAAAGCTGGAGGTGGTCACACTGAGTTTGAAATTCACTTTCCTGCTCTTAGTTTTAATTCTTCTTGGAAAACTCATGGCTTTGTGCACTGAATCAGTTAGGAAGAGGGAGCTGGCTCGAAGATAATGCCACATCGATTGCACCGTGGACCGGCGGTTGAAGAACACTGTTTTGGGCCCGATACATGTGCTGGCCCTGTGGACTGGCAGGAATTTTCTGTGGACCGGCATTGGTCCATGGACCGGTGGTTGAAGAATACTGCTCTAATGGACAGCATAGGGCGTAATTAAAATGGAAGCTCTGGCATGAGAGGGCATAGGATGAAGTTAAGAGATGATAGACTCAGGAGTAATCTAAGGAAATACTTTGTACAGAAAGGGTGGTAGATGCATGGTAGAGGTGGTGGAGACGAAGACTGAATTCAAGAAAGCCTGGGATAAGCATGTGGGATCTCTTAGAGAGAGGAAAAGATAATGGTTACTGCGAATGGACAGATTGGATGGGCCATTTGGCCTTTATCTGTCGTCATGTTACTATATTTCTATAGTTCAAAAAATAATCACCTTATTTCCACATAAATAAATAACCATATACTTTTATAGTCACACAGTGACTCTAGATTTCTAAGTGAACGCTCAGACCCATAACCAAACTCTAGTGAAAAGTCACGGAGTCAGTTATAATAGAGACCATCACTGCAAGTTCACTGTCTCTGCCACCTGCTAATAACCTACAAGGAAAAGATAGGTAACATCTGAATGCAGGATGGCACTGCTGTTGCTCTTTCACTGCTCCCAGTACATATTTAAAATACTAACACATTGCAACTGCCATAAGCCATAAGTTGCAATGTGTTATGGCAGTTGCAATGTGTTAGTATTTTAAATATGTACCCGGAGCAGTGAAAGAGCAACAGCAGTGCCATCCTGCATTCAGATAAATTATCTATCTTTTCCTTGTATGTTATTAGCAGGTGGCAGAGACAGTGAACTTGCAGTGATGGTCTCTATTATAACTGACTCCATGACTTCACTAGAGTTTGGTTATGGGTCTGAGCGTTCACTTAGAAAGCTAGAGTCACTGTGTAACCATAAAAGTATTTGGTTGCTTATTTATGTGGAAATAAGGTAATTATTTTTTGAACTGTTATATGGTTATCACCTTTGAAGAAACCAGGTCCCTTATATTTTATGTGTGCTGTGTTTGTATAACCATAAAGCTCTATGACATCATAATGCAGGTGTAAAGAGCCCTAGCCAATAGGGAGAGAAAGAAATAATGGTTACTGTGGATGGGCAGACTGAATGGGTCATTTGGCCATTATCTGCCATTATGTTTCTATGATAGGAGTTAGAAAATAAGGGGACTAATTTAAAGAAAGGTACATAAATATAATCTCAGTTACAGTAGGAATGATTAAACATATTCTGCTTCAGTATGTGCAGCCAAATTTACTTGTGTGTGTGACTAAAGACCTAGATGAAGAGCCAAGCTTCCTGAAAAAGAGCATAGTTTTGTGTTGAGTGAAGCCTTGCAGGGAGTGTGTCCAAGCGTTTGGGGGCTACTCGGAAGAAGGTTTGCTGGTGAGCATTGGCCTCAGCACCTTCCTAAATCATGGTGCATATTTCAAAGAGTTTACCCAAAATAACTATTTCAGAGTCCAAACATCCCAAATATAATTCAAAGACTTATTGCAATAGAATATTTATCTATCCTACATAAGAACATAAGAAGTTGCCACCACTGGGTCAGACCATTGGTCCATCGCGCCCAGCGGTCCGCTCTCGCGGCGGCCCGTCAGGTCCATGACCTGTAATGTGGTTCCTGTCCGTTTCTGTAACCTACCTCTTCTTTTTTATCTGTAACCCTCAATCCCCTTTTCTTTTAGGAACTTGCCTAAACCTTCCTTGAAACCCTGCAATGTGCTCTGGGCTATCACAACCTCCGGAAGCGCGTTCCATGTGTCCACCACCTTCTGGGTAAAAAAGAACCTCCTAGCATTTGTTCTAAACCTGTCCCCTCTCAATTTTTCCGAGTGACCCCTTGTGTTAGTGGTTCCCCACAGTCTGAAGAATCTGTCCCTGTCCACCTTCTCTATGCCCCTCAGGATTTTGAAGGTTTCTATCATGTCTCCTCTAAGTCTCCGCTTTTCCAGGGAGAAGAGCCCCAGCATCTTCAACCTGTCAGCATACGAATAGTTTTCCATACCTTTTATCAATTTAGGTGCTCTCCTCTGGACCCCCTCGAGTACTGCCATGTCCTTCTTGAGGTACGGCGACCAGTATTGGACACAGTACTCCAGATGTGGGCGCACCATTGCACGATACAGCGGCATGATGACTTCCTTCGTCCTGGTCGAGATACCCTTTTTAATGATACCCAACATTCTGTTCGCTTTCTTTGAGGCCGTTGTGCACTGAGTTGATGCTTTCAATGTTGTGTCCACCATCACCCCCAGGTCTCTTTCAGGGTTGCTTACCCCTAGCAGTGATCCCCCCATTTTGTAGCTGAACATTGGGTTCTTCTTCCCTACATGCATGACCTTACATTTCTCTATATTAAAACTCATTTGCCATTTTTTTGCCCACTCTTCCAGTCTTGTTAGGTCTCTTTGCAGGACCTCACAGTCTTCCGCGTTTCTAACCCTGCTGCAGAGCTTGGTGTCATCAGCAAATTTGATAACCTCACATGTCGTCCCCGTCTCCAGGTCGTTGATGAATATATTGAACAGGATTGGTCCCAGCACCGACCCCTGTGGAACTCCACTCGTGACCCATTGCCAGTCTGAGTAATGGCCCTTTACTCCAACCCTCTTAAGTAGTCTTTCGTGAGGTACCTTATCGAAGGCTTTTTGGAAGTCAAGGTAAATGATGTCTATGGATTCCCCTTTATCCACCTGGTTGTTTATTCCCTCAAAGAAATACAGTAAGTTCGTGAGGCACGATCTTCCCTTGCAGAAGCAGTGCTGGCTTGTCTTCAGTTGTCCATTGCCTTCTATGTATTCGCAGATTGCGTCCTTGATTAGTGCTTCCATCATCTTTCCCGGAACCGAGGTCAAGCTCACCGGCCTGTAGTTTCCCGGGTCACCCCTTGATCCCTTCTTAAAGATGGGCGTGACATTGGCTATTTTCCAGTCTTCTGGGATCTCCCCAGTTTTTAAGGATAGGTTACATATTTGGCTTAGTGTATCTGCTATTTCGTTTCTCAGTTCTTTTAATACCCTTGGGTGGATGCCATCCGGACCTGGTGATTTGTCGCTCTTTAGTCTGTCTATCTTTCTGAGAACATCCTCTTTGTTTACCTCTAGTTGGACTAGCTTCTCATCAGGGTTTCCGTTTATATGCTCCTCAGGTTCTGGAATGTTGGATGTGTCCTCTCTCGTGAAGACTGACGAGAAGAACTTGTTTAACCTGTCAGCTATCTCTTTTTCTTCCTTTACTACTCCCTTCCTGTCTCCATCGTCTAACGGTCCCACTTCCTCCCTGGCTGGTTGTTTCCCCTTCACATACCTGAAGAATGGTTTGAAGTTTCTTGCTTCCCCCGCCAGCCTCTCCTCATATTCTCTTTTTGCTTTCCTAACCTCTCGGTGACAGTTCTTTTGGTGCCTTTTGTGTTCCTTCTGGTTGTCCTTTGTTTGGTCCTTTTTCCATTTTCTAAATGATGTTTTCTTGTCTCTTATCGCCTTTTTCACCGCATTCTCCAAAATCATTCTCCCTCAACTCATCCTCTAGTACAGGGGTAGGGAACTCTGGTCCTCGAGAGCCGTATTCCAGTTGGGTTTTCAGGATTTCCCCAATGAATACGCATGAGATCCATTTGCATGCACTGCTTTCAATGCATATTCATTTGTCAAGTCGCACCTGGCTGGGCCTCCGTGTGAGCGGATCACCGGACTTGATGGACCCAGGGTCTGATTTGGTGATGGCAGTCCTTATGTTCTTATTGGGGAAATCCTGAAAACCCGACTGGAATACAGCTCTCGGGGACCGGAGTTCCCTACCCCTGCTCTACTGCTTCAAATGACAACCTATGAAACTGGTTTCGCTTGAGCCCCTTTTTATTACATCCACACACTTACCCTTTTCACCACTCCAACTCTGCACATATGCAAATAATTTATGATGTCATCACTGAGCAGTATTTAACCAGGCACCCAATCACGTGTGCCATTTCATTTTTCTAGCTACACGCTCGAGGAAAACATTCACCTACGCTGGTACCAAGTTTATTCTCGTTTTTTTAATTTCCTGTTTTTGGGGTACATTGATTAATTGTGCACACTTTTAGAGAGTATCTACCATCAAGTTTCAAGTTTATTAAAATTTTGATATAAACACAGTATCAAATATATTCAATGTGTATAACAATAATAAATTGAGGGGACAAATAAAACCATTTAAAACAATGAACATACAATCATATCCATAATTAATTAATGATACATAAGGAAGAATTGTTAAAAAAAAAAAAAAAAGGATTTAGAAAAACATTTAGGGAAAAACAACATCTGACGGGTTATTAGAAAATTTTAAGATAAGACTTGGTCTAAAAAGAAAATTATCTAATCTAAGACTCATAGGCATCCTTGAAAAGGTAACTTTTTAGTTTGCTTTTAAATTTATCTAAAGAGCTTTCAGCACGTAAATAGATTGGTAACTTGTTCCAAAGCTGGGGTCCCAAGATAGAAAAAATTGTAGGTGAAGGTGCGAGTATTGAATATTGCACCTGCTTTTAGACATGTTTTAGTTTAAACACTTAGTGTTATTCTCGTGTGCTTTTATTCATTGTTCAAAGTGTGAGCATTTTAATATTGCACTAGCCTTTAAATCAATTTTGGTTTAGGCACATTAGTGTTAAACTTCGGTTCACATCTACCTCCCCTGTCTTTTTCAAGCCTTCAGTTTGGATCTGTAGGTTCAACTAAGGACTTTTTATGCAATTATCCCTGTACCATTTTTCTGCTATCAGTTTTATAAATTCTGAGCAACCAGTCCCTCCTGCCAGAAACCCACCCACCCACTGAGACATTCTGCCCCCCCCCCCCAAATGTCCACAGAAGAAGGAATGCCCAATTCCTCCTGCCGCCACCCCTTGAGACATCCCGTGGCCGGAGGGATGCCCAGTCCCTCCTGCTGGAAACCCACCCACCCCCGAGACATTCTGCAGCAAGAGGAGTGCCCAATTCCTCCTGCTGCCATCCCTGACACATCCCCCGGCAGGAGGAATGCTCAGTATCTCCTGCCAGAAACCCCCCCACCCTCCCAAGACATTCCCTGGCAGGAGGGATGCCCAGTCCCTCCTGCTGGAAACTGCTCCATAAGATCATTGGCAGGAGCGATGCCCATTTCCTCCTGCTGGAACCTCCCCCATAGTCTACCTGGACCACACCAGTACCTTTTTTCTTTGGCCAGCTGGGGGGATGTTTATTCCCTTTGGCCGGCAGGCCAACCTCCACAGAAAGGTGGGCCTTCCCCTTCACAGTGCATCAAGGGATGAACCGGAGGGACCTAAGGCCTTGATTGGCCCAGGCGCTTAAGGCCTCTCCCATAGGAAGGATCTTAGGCACCTGGGCCAACCGGAATCTTAGACCTCTCTCCCAGTGCATTCTGTGATGCATTTGGAGTGGCCTAAGACTCCGATTGGCAACATTAAGGCGGTATATCAAATTTTTAATAAACATGAGAAACTTGAGATCTCTTAGACCACTCCCTTCCTATGCCACCTGGACCAATCAGGGCCTTAGGCTCCTCCCCGGTGCATTCCATGGTGCACCGTGAAGGGGAAGGCCCGCCATTCTGTGGAGGTTGGCCTGCCAGCCAAAGGGAATAAGCATCTCTCCAGACAGCCAATGAAAAAAAGGTACTGGTGCGGTTCTGGTGGGCTTGGGGGAGGGTAGGGGTATTCCATCAGGAGGAAGTGGGCATCCCTCCTGCCGATGATCTTAGGGGGCAGTTTCCAGCAGGAGGGACTGGGCATCCCTCCTGACAGGGAATATTGGGGGTGGGTGGGTTTCTGGCCTGCCAGGGGATGACTCAGGGGAGGGGAGTGGCAGCAGGAGGAATTGGGTACTTCTTCTACTGTGGACATTCTGGGGTGGGAGTGTAGCTTCAGGGGTTCTGGCAGGAGGGACTGCGCATCCCTCCTGCTGGGAGATTTCTCAGAGGGGATGGTTTCCCTACCGTGACCGCTAAACTGATCGCAGCAGGGAGATTCCTTTGCCACGATCAGCTTAGTGGCTACACAATTCTCTAACAAGCACATGTGACATGGACACTGGTTAGAGAATCATGGTAGTTAGGCAGGCTCAGGCGTTTGGCAATGAGGACAGACGCGATTCTATATAGGATGCTCATGTGCCCCGAATCTCTCTTGCCTGCCGCCTTGCTCTCTCCCGAATCTCTCCTGCCCTTCCCCACACAGCGAGCCCATGGTTTTAACCCGAGGGTTAAATCCACGGGCTCACTGGGCTAAAAAGTAAAGTAAAAAAAAAAAAAGTCACGGCTCGGATGGCTCTTAGACGCATGCCCAGACCATTTACAGATGGTCTGCGCATGCGTCGGGATCGCACCCTAGCGATCCATGCTGGCAGATGGGGTCGTTCCGCCGATTGCCCCCATTTGAATATTACTATTTGAAGAATCCATCGGACCTGCCTGGATCGGACACGGATCGGATCTAGCCCTAAATCTTTATTCAGTAACAAATAGTCCCAACAAGGATCCCTGTTTCGGCGTATAGATGACGCCTTCTTCAGGGGATAAATGGCAGAGTGCGAAACTCACTGCTGAGAAAACTCTTGGTTTGGAGAGCGGCAACACTGTTCAGTAATGTATTTCCACTCTCCAAGAGTTTTCTCAGCAGTGAGTTTTGCACTCTGCCATTTATTTGCTGGGACTATTTGTTTCTGAATAAAGATTTAATCATCTGTTGGAAAGACACCGCTCTTGCTTTTTTCGTTTGTCTGCAACATTAATACGGCAATGAGTTCCTGGCATTGAGGTAGAAATGTGCCTTTCCTTCTTGCATGCTGCGCTCCTAGTTTGTCTCAAAGGGGGCGAATGTTTTGGTTTTAAAGTCAAATGTTCTCTGTTGTGCAACACCTTTATTAACAGCCCTTCTTATCGTATCACGTGATTGGATTTATTTACTTTGTACTGTACAAGCCATGACAAGCCCTTCAGTCACCGCCTTGTTTTAAGAGTGGAAGGTCTTTTCTGCCATGGCTTTCACTATGCCTTGGAAGCTGAGATGGTTTTCGCTCTGTATTGCAGTCTGCACGACCTTACGGAATGGTGCAGCTTCAGGTTTGCCGCCTCCGTGTGACAGGTAACGCATTTCCAGTGTGCTTCAGACAAGTGCAGACTAGGCACTAGTGGTTGTTACCCGCGGCTAGCCACGGGTAACCCGCCGAAACGGGGAAATAAAATAGTAGTTGCTACGGGGACAAGGCCATTCACTGCCCCGTGGAGCTGTGAATGGTCTTGTCTCGCAGTGAGGCAATCGAGGATCGCGCGGTCCAGCAGCTCCCACCCGCCCAATCGCAGCGTTTAGCCAGCTTCCTCCCTCCACCTCATCTTACATTCCGAGTTTGCTGGCTTTCTTTCTCGCCGAGCCGCATCTGAGTTGCTCAATCTTCTCTGCTGCAACTTCTGTTTTCTGTTGCGTCATGGCAGAAGAGTGAACAACTGAGCAGCCGCGCATGGGCGGCTTTTTGAAAGCGCGCGGCTCGGCGAAAAAGAAAGCCGGCAAACTTGGAATATAAGATGAGGTGGAGGGAGGAAGCTGGCTAAACGCTGCGATTGGGCGGGTGGGGTTGCTGGACCGGTGTTCCCGGCTCACACTAGGAAGGAGGGAGTGAAAGGGAAAAAGATTCTGGGCCAAGGGGATGAAAAGGGAAAGAAAGAAACCCACAGCAGGAAAGAAAGGGGAGGACAGGCAGGTGAGCCAGATGCTGGAAGCAGGGGGGGGGCGGGGAAAGAAGCTAGATGGAGTTGAAAAGAAGACACACTGGTATGGAAGAGGAAGATAGGGGAAATCTGAACACAGGAAGGTAACAGAAAGAGGGGAAATTATGTGCATGGGGCATAAGGACAGAGACATAAAGGGGACATGCCATGGGGATGGTATATGGACACAGGGGGGGGGGGGCAATGCCAGATACATAAGCACATAAGCATTGCCTCCGCTGGGTCAGACCAGAGGTCCATCATGCCCAGCAGTCCGCACATAGGGGAAATATTAGAAATGGAGGAAATAGGAACACAGAAGCGAGATGGTTTGTGGGGATGGGACAGGGACCGAGCTCGCAGGCTCCAGCGGCTTGCACAAATTACATTGTAACGTGCCACAAAAATAAGAGGGAGGGAGGTAGATAGATAGGCCACACGAGAGGAACTGAAGGGTGGTAGAAAGGAACAGATGGTAAAGGAGGGAAGGGTGGTGGTGAAAAGGAATAGAACAGACATTGAAAGAGGGTAGAGAGGAACAGACCCTGAAGGGAAATGTGGAAGACAGAGTGGGGAGAAGACGCTGGAAGGGAAGAAGACAGATGCCAGTCTATGGGGGAGTGGAGGGAAGAAGATGGGTGCTAGACCAATTGTGGGAGGGGGTGAAGGGAGAGGCACAGTAACAGCAAATGGAAGACGCAGAGAGAAGACACACAGTGGATGGAAGGAATTGAATGAGAAGATGTGGAAAGCAGAAACCAGACAACAAAGGTAGAAAAAAAAAATTATATTTATTTATTTATTTTTTGCTTTAGGATAAAGTAGTATATTAGTTGTGTTGATAAAAATTTATAAACAAAGCCCTGCCAGCTGAACATCTCTTTCTCTAGTTCAGCAGCCAGAACTTTGATTTATAAGGAAGGAATAAGCTAAATATTGCAGTTCTAAGGCTTATATGAATGCCGCGGGGACGATGACAGGGCGGTGAAGGGGATGGCGGTGACGGTGATGGGGCGATGAAGGGGATGTTGGGCTGGGGATGGGGCAGTGACGGGGACAGATTTTTTCCCCGTGTCATTCTCTACTAGGCACTGCTCATCCAAATTCCTCCCTGCATTCTATGCTTAATCAGAGGTTGGCCATCTTGGATCCCAAAGAGAGCACGAGCGGAGCAGCAGTATTTGCCCGTGGGCACGCCTCGAAAAGGTGCAAATAAAAGATGAGAAGGATTAGGAGTATAGTTATCAAGAAAGCAGCATGACATTAATACTCTCAATTGCTGCAGGGAGTGAATAGCAGAACAGGGGGAGGAAGGCTGGAGGTGGGGATTATAGTGTAAGGCTAGAAGGGAAAAGGGATTGGGATAACATAAGAAGGAGAAACTCGTAGGTACTTCCTGGAGCCTCTTGAGCTTGCTTCCTTTTTCACCATTGTTAGCTTGCTGTTATTTATTTATTTTCTTTTTATACAAAACAGTTGGGGAAAATGTTGAGGGATGACTATTGACGTAATCCAAAGGGAGATTCTGTTTCAGCAAATCTCTGGGTGACTGTCAACGTGCATCTCCATTTGGGCTTGAACCATCCTAGGGACACAAGTGCCAAGCTGTAAGGAGGCTCTGCATCATTAAAGGACAATGACCAACACAGCTTTTTTTTTTCTTAATCTTTATTGATTTTAAAACTAAAAACAATGCCAAACAAATAAAGAACAGTAGGTATTACAAACAATGCACTATTATCTGTACAGGCAACTTATATATCATTCAAGATTTCAATATCATATATTAAATAATAATACATTTTAACATAATATATGATTTAAATAATTCATAAAGTTACTTAAATAGCACCATCAGTATTTATTTATTTCCCTCCCTTCCCCCCTTCCCCCCATGGATGTGTATAGGAAATGAATAAAAGAAATATTATCATACCTCCATAAATTTAGTTAATGGGCTCCAAACTTTATTAAATACACCACTAAATCCCCTGCATTCCGCATTTATTCTTTCATATTTGTATGTAGTGCATACCTTCACCCACCAAAACGTGTAGCTTATTCTGTCATGATTTTTTCCAATTACTCATGATCAATTGCATGGCTATGCCCGTCATGATCATAAATAGTCTATTTTTATATTTATCTAGAGTGGGTTTCACATGTAATATCGTTCCACAAATTATAACCTCATATGATAGTGGAACATTCAAATCCAAAACTAAATTTATTTGTCCCCAAATTGACTTCCAAAATATAAATGGACAAAAATATAACAGATGATCCAAAGTCCCTATATCAATATGACAATGCCAGCATCTATTAGACTTAGAACTATCTATTTTATTTAATTGAACTGAGGTCCACAAAATCCTATGTAACAAAAATAACCATGTTTGCCTCATAGATGCTGATGTTGTACATTTCAATCTCCAAGTCCAAATTCATGGCCAACGAGACACAGAAATATACCAACACAGCTTTGACAAAACAAACACAGGCTGGAAGGGAAGCTCAACATGGAATATTGTCTCCAGGCAGTTTGTTCTTAAATCTTTTTGTGGCATTATAGCTTAAAATACTCATAATAAATAGTTTGGTAATTATTTTGTCAGCATTTCCCCCCAAACAGTTTGCACGTGAAATGTTTTGACAGTATTTAAAGCTGGAGAAGATTTTCTACATCTGTATGTTGGTTGTTTTAGGGGGGTAAGAATTTATTAGGCTGGTGGAAGTTGTACAATTTTGATAGCAGCTATCAAGAAGTTAGAAAGTCAGTTCTATTAAAAGCCAAATTAAATTATATGAATTTGGAAGTGTTGTTTATCCTTCATTTTGTATCTATTGTGTGCATTTGTGTCTTCAAAACTGTAAGAGTGCTGAGCAGGCCAGACTGAAAATGTAGGTGTCCATACAGACCTTCTTGTTAAAAAGTTTGACATTTCATTAGAAGAACATAAGAAATGCCGCTGCTAGGTCAGACCATCGGTCCATCATGCCCAGCAGTGCGCTCACGCGACTGCCCTTTGGTCAAAGACTAGCGCCCTAACAGAGACTAGCCCTACCAGCGCATAATGAAACAATTAATACTTGTGTAAAATATTGGTAGGCATCCTATACAACTAGCAAGCATTTAGATGTTTTCCAATCCATTTTCTACCCACTCCTTGGTAATACAGCGATACTACTATAAATAATCATTTCTGTAGCACTTCTAGACATATGCGGCACTGTACAACAAAACACAGAATAGACAATCCATAGAAACATAGCAAATGACGGCAGAAAAGGGCCATAGCCCACCAAGTCTGCCCACCCTATTAACCCTCCCCCAACTACTCACCTAGGGGTTTCACTCTGATGGCATCACCTCTACACTACCCTCGTAGAGATCCGACGTGGGCATCCCACTTTTTCTTAAAATCTTGCCCACTGCTGGCCACGATCACCTGTTCCAATGGTCAACCACTCTTTCTGTGAAGAAATACTTCCTGGTTTCTCCATGAAATTTCCCGCTCCTGATTTTCAGCGGATGCCCTCTTGTGGTCGAGGGACCTCTGAGATAGAAAATATCATCTTCCACCATGATACGACCAGTGATATACTTAAATGTCTCAATCATGTCTCCCCTCTCCCTACGTTCTTCGAGAGAGTATAGCCGCAATTTGTTCAGCCTTTCCTCGTACGTGAGATCCTTGAGCCCCGAGATCATCCTGGTGGCCATTTCCTGCTCAAAGGACCTTACAACCTAGTCAAGACAGACAAACTGGACAAAAAGGTGCCTCAACACACAGTGGTCAGGTGGGGGAATTACCGAGGGAACGATAAGACAGATATTATTGGTGCTTAGCAGATGGGGTTGGAGTTTTCAAATTGAAAGCAGTTTCATAAAAGTGGGCTTCGAGTCTGGATTTGAATACTGCCAGAGATGGAGCTTGACGTACAGAGTCAGGCAGTTTATTCCAGGCATATGTTACAGCAAAGTAGAAGGCAGTGGCATAGTAAAGGGTCTTCTAAAGTAAGTTGTCTTTGTAGCTGTTTATCTTCTGGACTAGCGATCAAGTGACTAGTATCTCTCTCTCAGAATGCCCTATTAGCACACATTGACGTTAGCGTATATGGTCTGAAAGGGGGTTCTGCTATTTTAAGCTCCATGTCTGTAAGAGAAAAGCAAAAGTGTAGGGGTACAAGGGTTTCCAGGGGACTGCAATTCATGGAAGAATCTCACTGTTCTCCTTTCCTTCCCTGAAAGGCTGCCTCTACAAGAAATTTCTCGATAGATCCCTTGCATTCCAAGTGGGCAAATGGAACAAATGCCTCACAGCACTCATCTCCAATTCCCCCTCCTACCAAATGTTCAGGAAATCAATCAAAACCTACCTTTTTGATAAATTCCTCTAACTTCTCCCCCCCCCTCTTCCTTGCCTCCTCCTCGGACCTTGACTTACCTCAGACTCTCGACTCCTCCAATCCTGTCAGCCACCAAATGGCTTAACAAAATGGATCACCCTATCCAACTAATCACCCCTTCTTTGTTACCTCCCTTACTTAATGCCTCTGCTCGGCTTTATCGAACTCCGCAGTATATATCACCGCCGTATGTAACACTACTGTATGAACTCCGCTATATAAATGCAACTTATAACAAATGTAACTTCTCTGAAAAATAACTTCACCGTAAATGTAGTGTCGCCGAAAATGTAAATGTAGCTATGCCAAAAAAAAAAAAAAAAAGGGTAACTTCGCTGTAATGTACAGTCTCTTCATCTGTTAACCGCATAGAACTTCCATGGTAATGCGGAATACAAAAATAAAGTTATTATTATTATTATTATTATTATTCAATTCAGTCCTTATCTCCTCAGCCCAATTTACTGCACTGGGAATCTCCTGAAGCAGGTCCAGACTGCCAAAGTATTTAGTGATGACAAACATTTTGTGGACATGGGTCTGCGTGAATCTCCAGGTGAGTTGGAGCAATCAAAAAAAAAAAAAAAAAAAAAAAGTAGGCCTTTTGCTTATGCTTTTGAACTTTATAAATAGCTGAGCTGTAATTTGTGTTCACTCCAAGCAAGATCTGTGAATACGTACTAATGGGAAAATCAGGTGGATCAAATTCTTTCTCCAGACCTCTGCTTCTTTCTCTCACTTTAGATATTTCTTTCACATGAAACAGCATGTGAATCCTGGCCCTAGCACAAGGGTTCATAGACAACGGCGCGAAAGGCAAAAGCGCACGCCGACAATTGAGCGCAGCGCGTGCCGCCGCGCTGCTCTAAATTACAGTTTTTAGGTGCTCCGACGGGGGGTTTTGTTGGGGACCCCCCCCCACTTTACTTAATAGACATCGCGCCGGCGTTATGGGGGGTTTGGGGGGTTGTAACCCTCCACATTTTACTGTAAACTGAACTTTTTCCCTAAAAACAGGGAAAAAGTGAAGTTTTCAGTAAAATGTGGGGGGTTACAACCCCCCACACTCCCCACAACGCCCCCACAACGCGGCGTGATGTCTATTAAGTAAAGTGGGGGGGTTCCCCCCCACGCCCCCCCCGACGGAGCACTAAAAACAGTAATTTAGAGTGGCACGGCGGCGCGCGCTGTGCTCAATTGTCTGGGCGCACCTTTGTCCCGGCGCGCTTTTGACCTGACACCTAGCACAAGGGTCTTTATCCCCCTTCAGACTGATGTTGAAAGTGCATATTGGTGACAGTCCAATTGTAGATGCATAAGAGAGATTTAGTTTTGGTCCTGTTTATCTGTACAGTAACATTTATTGCCATATTGGCAACATTAATATCACGTCAAGCTGATCTTTTGACACACTGACAGTTTAGTGGCGCTGGCGCTTGAAGGAATCCATTTTTTTAAAATGATTCTTGTTCTTTATGCCTTGCAGAACAAGTCTTACAGAAGTTCCAGAAGTTGGTGGAATCATGTCCAGACGGGAAAGTTAGCAGAAATCAATTGCTTCAGTTTATCAACTTATTTTTCACTCCTCCTGGTCAGGAGTTTGAACCTTGTACCCTACAAGACTGGCATGAAAAGTATAAATACGATCTCCACCCCATTTATTACAGGAAACTAGTGAAGAGCTGTCTTTTTAAGTCAGCTGACATCCCTCTTTGGTGCAAATCGTAATCGGGGCAGGCAGAGAGCAGGGCGGCAGAAGGCAGGGCAGTCAAAGGACCTCAGCGATTGGTCCTCAGCAGTTGCTTATTTTGAATCGGCCAGCCCAGTCGATGTTGCTTTTTTTTATTTTAGTGAACGCCGTTCCCCCTCATTTGCATGCACGGATCGGAGGATGATCAGGACAGAGGTTAGTGAATCGAGACTGAGGGAAATCGGGTTGCAAAGGGCTCACAAACCGATCGGTACATGATCGGTTTGCTTAGTGAATCTAGCCCCTAAATGTATTGGCCCGTGATTTAATATATGCTACTATGTTGTAGTAGGTGACCTGGTTTCCCCCCCCCAAAAAAAAAAAAAAAAAAAAAAATCCAACTGATCATGTTATTTCTAATACCTAGAAATCAATTCCATCATGAAACTGAGGGGAAAAAAAAATCTAATGTACCCCGTACTCGGAGGCACTGGCTTACAGAATATTGCTATTCTTGGCAGTTTCAAATTTGGATGGCCCAAAACCTAGTATGTTTCTTGCCTCTAGGGAACTCTACTGAACTGCTGTTCCAGGTCTCCCAGGGCCTCTTGAAGTCAGTAGACTGAAGTTGAAGTTTGGAATGCACTGCTGTATTGGCTCAAATTTTTATTTTTTAAGGGATGGAAGTAATATACCACCTTTCTCTGTGGTTACAATCAAAGCAGTAGTATAAGTACTCATTTTATACCTGGAGCAATGGAGCTGCACTGGGAATTGAACCCAGTTCTCCAGGTAGTTGTTATCTGCTATAATAAAACCCTTAGCGCACATGCGCAGTTGAAACTCGGTGCGGCTGTGCTTCGCGTTCCATGTCTCTATGTCACCGCATGTTCAGTAGAGTTGAACTCTGCCTGCGGCGGTTTCCCCATTGCCCTCCCTCAGCAACACTGCAAGTGTCATGCTGCTGACCGCATGGGTCCCTGCCCCACCCCCGAAAAGGTCCGCCGAAGCACCTGCACACGCGGGACAGTAGCCGGAGGCGGTCAAAGGCCACGGTGCTATCCTGTCGGCTCCCACACACAACCCACTCCTCCCACGGCCCGGAACACTTACAGTAAAAAAAAAAATAGACACATATTCTTGTCAATCACAATTAGGCGCCCATCTCAGAATCATGCCTAACTGAAACTTAGGGACTTATTAGGCACTAACAATGTAGGCCAGGGTTCTAAAAGCTTACATTATAGGTGCCTATGGGCTAGATTCACTAAACAAACCGATCATGCACTGATCGGTTTGCGACACAATTCCTCTGACCCAATTCACTAACCTTAGTGCCAATTCGATTCAGATCCGTGCATGCAAATGAGGAGAAACGGCATGCAAAGTAGGAAAGGCCGTGATTCACTAAACAAAAATCTTGAATACCGACTGGGCCGGTCGATCAACAAGAAGCAACCGCTGGGGACCAGTCGCTCACCTCCTCTCTGACTGTCCTGCCAGCTGTACAGCCCTGAAATAAACCTGCTCTCTGCCGCGACCTGCTCTCTTCCTCCCCGACTGTCTCTCTGCCTCCCCCCCCACTCTCCTGCTCTCTGCTGTGACCTGCTCTCTTCCTCCCCGACTGTCTCTCTGCCTCCCCCCCACTCTCCTGCTCTCTGCTGCGACTTGCTGTCTGCCTCCCCGACTCTGGAGTTACGAGTTGCCACACAGCGCTGCCCTGCTTCTGCCCCGGCCTTCCCCCCCCCCAGTGTGAGCCCGTGGTTTTAATCCGTGGGTTTAAAGCGGGTTTAAACCACGGGCTCGCTATAAAAAGTTAAAAGTAAGATGATCCGTGCACAGGATTAGAACAGTACCGGAGGCAAGAAGGGGAAGGAAGGCAGGAAGGGACATGGAGGAGAGTCGGGGCAAGTTAAAAATAATAATAAAAGAAAAAGGACAGCAAACACATGTGCAGATCATCTACAGGCAAAGTAGATGGTCTGCGCATGCGTCGGAATTGCTACTCAGTGATCCGTGTAGTCGGATGGGGGCGTGCCTCCGAGTGCCCCCATTTGAATATTCTTCCTTCCTGAATCGATCGGCCCTGCCTGGATTGGGCATGGATCAGGCAGGTTAGTGAATCGGGCCCTAAGTATTTTAGAGAATTGCACCTAATGGCGTCTAAATCCTTCTCTGCCCCTAAACACACCTATTATGGAGTTAGGCACCTCGCTTATGTAGAAATGTTTTTTTCAATAATGAGCTTATTAAAACTCATAATTGAAGCCAACGGAGTTCCTTTCATTACTTTGAATTATGATGTTAACCGCTGTGATCCTTTTTGGCTAATTAAGATTCAAATTTCAAGTTTTATTTTAGTTTGATGAATCACTTATTTAGTTTTACTAAGCAAGATATAACATTAATTTAAAAAAATATAAACATATGTTTAGACATACCATTTAAAATAATGGGTTAAACCAACAGACTTACAGACTAATTAGTACACAAGGTAAAAAGGGACAGAACTACAATTCAATGCTTTAAAGTACAGAGGAGAACCATAAATGGAAAGAACATTAGGAGGGGAAAAGTGAAAACCTGGAAGCGGTATATAAAGATTTTTAGTAAACATAAACCATATACTAAAACAATATCCACTAATGAACCACAATTCATAGACCGGTTGCTTATACCTCACACTTCAAATCGCTCCCTCCGATCTGATTCACAAGGGTTGCTTATGGTCCCTTCATTGAAAGTAATAGGAACTAGACGTCATGACATTTTTTCAGTCATGGCACCACTTACCTGGAATTCTCTTCCTTTATATATTAGAGAAATTAAGGATCTCAACCTATTTAAAACTAACTTAAAAACTTTTCTTTTCAAAATTACATTTAATCTATAAAATTAACCATTTCCCTACGATCTAATCGGGGACTTCTTTATTAGCAATATCCCAATCCATATGTTCTACCCTCCCTACTACAACCTCTCTTTCTCCCCTATGGGAAACAACAATTTGTAACTTTACCTCCTTTTGTTTTTTCCTAATGTATCTTAGTTTGTCTGTATTGTCTGTCTATCGTTGCCCCTTTTTATTTTAAGTAATATTATATATTTTAATGTTATATGTTAAATCTTTTTTTTTTATTTTTATTTTATTGTAATTCGCTTAGATTATAATAAGCGAAACATCAAATTTAAATAAACTTGAAACTTGAAACTACTAATTAAGTTAGGTGCCTAACGTAGACGCCCATGCGGCACCTGTCTTTAGGCGCCTTTTATAGAACTTCCCTCTCTCTTCTCTGCGTGATTCACAAGTTGCCTATCACACGTATATCTTCTGTAAACCTAACGTAACCCAAAGATTGCTCATCATCTTGATTGTAAACCACATCGATTCCTAGTTGAAAATTGTGGGATATAAGAAACTGTATGTGGTAATAACCCCAGTATACAAGTGTTTGTTTTGTTTTTATTTTCCAGTCCTAAGATCTTGGCGAAGATTTCTGATAGTAAGCTACGGAGATGGGCCACAAATCTTCATGCTTTGTGGAAGAGTCTGGGAAGGAAGGTACCAGAATATGAACAGATACTTTGCCTTTCACTGTACAATAAACGTGTGCCTATGTTCTGTCCACCGAAGTTAGCTTTTTGGCAGTAGGAGCAGCCTTCTACTTTCATAGGTAACAGGTCTTGTTTAAGACGGGCCCCTCAAATGCCTGAAATGACCAGTACTGATGACAGCATTACTATATGACAGCCTTAGTTACCAAACTGGGAATATAGTGTGGTAAAAATTATATGGCATGAAAGCTTAAACTTCAGCTGTCCTTGCTTAACTTTCACCCCCATAACCTTTGCACTAACAGGACTTAGGGGAGGGATGGACTGTCACCTGCAATGACATGGAAAATGTCAACAACATATCCCAAATCACTACGTGTTTTAAACCTAAAAGGAAACAGAAAAAAAACATGAAAATGAATGTGTGCGTTTCATTTGCTGATAAGGCGCACTCTTAAGAGTGCGCTTTGTCATCGAGAAAAGGCGGACCCTTTCCAAAAATGCACATTCCTTTCCCAACAGTGCACCATTATGCATGTGCAAATAGTGTGTAAATGCACTTAAGAGAGTAAGAGAGTGAATGCTCTTTTGGAAAGAGTCCACCATTTTTCCAAATAGACACATATTTTTGAAAGCATGCATCAGAACATAAGAATTACCATACTGGGACAGACCGAAGGTCCATCAAGCCCAGTATCCTGTTTTCATCCCAGGTCCCAAGTACCTGGGTAGTTAGATCCCAAGTGGTAAAACAGATTTTATGCAGCATATCCTAGGAATAAGCAGTGGGTGGGCTAACTTGAATAACTAAGCTACCTGTGAAATGGTGGAGGGGCACATAGAATATGTGTGTGTGTGTGTGGGGGGGGGGTGCAATATAGATCAATAATCTTTCTGAAACGTTTATCTTTTGAGATTAAAGAAGATGTTAAAAATCACCCTGAGCTTCATTCTCAAATCTACGTCCCATATCCTGTGGTGGTGCCTGGTGGGCGATTCCGTGAATTTTATTACTGGTGAGTGACGTGGGAGCACAATTCTACTGGATGTAAAAGTGAGCTTGATTGGATGAGACGGTGTATCAGTACAAGGGACTGGAGTCTTGAGGCCATTTAATCAGTTCTGGATGCTAACTTCCAAACTAACACACTGGTCTGTTTTAATCCTAACTATAGGGACTCGTATTGGATAATCAACGGGTTGCTTCTGTCAGAAATGCGGGACACTGCAAAGGGAATGATAGCAAACTTCCTGTACCTTGTGGAAAAGTGAGTTATTGTGAAGGACAGCAGTAAGAATTAAGAATGAGAAACTGACAGGGGTGGGCAGCTTTACGGCCTGCCTGGCCCTGCCCTGTTCTTGCACACCAAATAAATCACAGAGTCATGGAGTCACTGCAATCTCATCTACTCATATTATTATTGAGGACCGTATGGGGTATCAGACAACCCGACAAACCGCTTAGTTTGAAGGGAGAGATTCTTCATTTGCCCCACGGAACCTCCTCCTCCACATTTCTTATTACTGTTTTTTCTATTATTTTTTCTTTTTCCTTTCAGTGATAATTATCTTATCATTTCATATGAATTAGACTTATTTTTCATGTAAGTTAGACTTATTTAAAGTTACTTAGCTTTCAGCATTTAAGCTTTAAGGTCATTCCCCTGAACGCCAACGCGTTTCGGATGTCTTTGTCAAGGCGACATGGGGAAGCTGAAATACCAAGAAACAAAACATTGCCTTTCTAAGCTGGTTGGCGGTACGCTGTGTATGTTCACAAAAAATTGTAAGTAATATATCTGAATAAAGGGAGGGTTCGGGTTGTCCTAAAAAATTTTTTGTCTAGTTGGAAGCCTTAACCCTAATGTTTTGTTTCTTGGTATTTCAGCCAGGGCTTCAGCAGGGGAGTTCTTCATCACTTTAACTTCCCTCACTGTTACTCCAGGTCTAGAAACATAGAAAGATGACGGCAGATAAGGACTACAGCCCATCAAGTCTGCCCACACTATTGACCCTCCCTATTAAGTCTAATGACCCCCTTAAGTATAATTGTAATTATACTGCCACTCTACTGACCCGCTCTTTCAAGTCTATACCCTAGTGACCCTATCCCTTGGCATGACCCTCGTAGGGATCCCACATAGGTATCCCATTTATTCTTGAAGTCTGAGATGCTGCGTGCCTCGATCACCTGCACTGGAAGCTTGTTCTAATGCTCAATCACTCTCTCCGTGAAGAAGTACTTCCTGGCGTCACCACAAAACTTCCCTCCCCTGAGTTTGAGTGGATGACCTCTTGTGGTCGAGGGTCTCTTCAGAAGAAAGATATCATCTTCCACCTCGACCCGTCCTGTGATGTACTTAAATGTCTCAATCATGTCTCCCCTCTCCCTACGCTCTTCGAGAGTGTAGAGCTGCAATTTGCTCAGTCTTTCTTCGTACGGAAGATCCTTTAGCCCCGAGACCATCGTGGTGGCCATCCGCTGAACCGATTCAATTCTGAGCACATCTTTGCGGTAATGTGGCCTCCAAAATTGCACACAGTATTCCAGATGAGGTCTCACCATGGCTCTGTACAATGGCATCATGACTTCAGGCTTCCTGTTGACGAAGCTTCTCTTGATACAACCCATCATCTACCGTGCTTTAGATGAAGCCTTCTCCACTTGAGTGGCTGCTTTCATGTCAGCACTGATGATTACTCCTAAGTCTCGTTCTGCCGTAGTCCTGGTTAAAGTTTCTCCATTCAGGGTGTAAGTTCTGTAAGGATTTCCGTTACCGAGATGCATGACCTTACATTTCTTGGCATTGAAGCCCAGCTGCCAGATCGAGGACCAACTTTCTAAAGTACGCAGGTCTTGCTCCATAGCATTCTGTAGATTATAGCCGTTTACTATATTGCATAGTTTGGCGTCATCAGCGAATAAGGCATCATTCGTTCCACATGAGGAAAGAAAGAAGCCTCCTTTCCAGTTAGGTTTGTCCTTCTGGGTTAAAGAGGGGCCTGCCTTTGATCCGAGCTCATTGAAGCCAGATCTGTGCTGAGGTTTGCCGCTGACTCCTCCGTTCCTCCCAAAGCCAAAGGTACTTCTGGCACATGGTGAGAAGCGGTCACCAGTATAGTTGTCTGGATTAAGCAAATGGAAGTTTCGGGTGCTGGAGGATCTGGCCGGGGATTTCCTTTTCACTTACCCATAAGCGTAGAGAACACTAAGGTAAGCCGCTCTGACCAGGGAGAGCTCTCAGCTCATGCATCTGTCTCCAATGCCATCTTGGTCAGGATGTTTTCATTTTTTAAAGAAATATCTTGGGGAACCCTGGAGCTCGTTATATCTTTTGAATTTGGTATCTTCAAGGAGGAATACATTTGTTTTTCCTGTAAGATGCTGTATGCACACCCTGGCTTTCTTGGTTTCCATTTCTGTTTCCCTTAGTTGACATATGGTGAAGTTCTGTCTATTTATTTATTTGATGTTTTCTGTCCCATTCTCCCCAATGAGCTCTGAACGGGTTTACAGGTTAACCCAGGGGTAGGGAACTCCGGTCCTTGAGAGCCTTATTCTAGTCGGGTTTTCAGGATTTCCCCAATGAATATGCAAGAGATCTATTTTCATGCACTGTTTTCAGTGCATATTCATTGGGGAAATCCTGAAAACCCGACTGGGATACGGCTCTCGAGGACCGGAGTTCCCTACCCCTGGATTTAATATACAGTTAACAGGTTACAATTTGCCATAGTTACAGTGCAAGATTTTTAAATACAAGTTTTTATCCTACCTCAACACATACTAATTTGTGTGTGTAACCATGGTGAGGTATTCGATTGGTATGTAATATGTTAATATAAATACTAAAGCTGTAAGGGGTTAATCTGAAAGACTAATACCCTCTTCTCTATCAGATATGGAATGATCCCAAATGGAGGACGAATATATTATCTACGTAGGAGCCAACCCCCTTTTCTTACACTAATGATGGACTGTTATATGAATAAATATAATGACTATGAATTTCTCAGGTGAGTACATTTCTTTCTGCTTCTCTCTCTACGCCTAACTCCCAATATGCGCTAACTATAATGCTGTAATGAAACTGAAGATATAATCACCATTTTTGAGGTACCTTCATTGGCTACCCATATTATTTCTCGGTGCTTCTCCTGATGTACGTGGTGCTCCAGAATGAGGGCCCCGTTTTACCTATCACAGGTTTTACCAATGTATCGGCCCACCAGAAACGAGGTGCGAAATTGGGACAGTAACAGTTATGACTGGCAGGGATCCCCCCCAAGTCCTTCCAGCTGAAGAGCTCCTCCAGTGGTCAGAGCAGGTCATTCCCTTTCTTGCTGCGGTTGGTAGCACCGTCCATGCACTGACGTTGCTCCAGCCTCTCCCCTCCTGCACATGCCTTATTTTCGTACATGTGTGAAAACCAAGCCTATGTATGGGGGGAGGGGCAGCACGGCAACATCATGGATAAGCAAATCCTGCTACGGTATGTGCAGCTGGTGTTTAGTCCTTGGGTGTGTGACTAGTTAGTTATTACTTCATTACAGGCTTGGGAGAAGAGCCAAGCTTTTACTTGCTTCCCGAAGTAATAATAATAATAATTTATTGTCTTGTATACCAGGCGGTTCACAACAGGAAATACTGAGTAGAGAGTCTCGTTGACGAAAGCCTTTCAGGGAGCGTATTTGAGAGTGTGGGGAAGGCTCAGCATGTTCCTTTTGGAAATAATGTGGAAAAAGCTTTATAAAATGACCCTCCTCCCCTAATATTACTTCATCTACCCTGTTCTAACCCCATATACATACTAAGGCACAGTGAGTGTCTCTTGCATGACTCGAGTATACCATAGTAACATAGTAGATGACGGCAGATAAAGACCTGAATGGTCCATCCAGTCTGCCCAACCCGACTCAATCCAAATTATTATTATTATTTTTTTTAATTTTTTCTTCTTAGCTCTTTCTGGGCAAGAATCCAAAGCTTTACCCGGTACTGTGCTTGGGTTCCAACTGCCAAAATCTCTGTTAAGACTTCTATGTTTCTATCTACACCCTCCCAGCCATTGAAGCCCTCCCCTGCCCATCCTCCACCAAACGGCCATACACAGACACAGACCGTATAAGTCTGCCCAGTAACTGGCCTAGTTCAATATTTAATATTATTTTCTGATTCTAAATCTTCTGTGTTCATCCCACGCTTCTTTGAACTCAGTCACAGTTTTACTCTCCACCACCTCTCTCGGGAGCGCATTCCAGGCATCCACTACCCTCTCCGTAAAGTAGAATTTCCTAACATTGCCCCTGAATCTACCACCCCTCAACCTCAAATTATGTCCTCTGGTTTTACCATTTTCCTTTTTCTGGAAAAGATTTTGTTCTATGTTAATACCCTTCAAGTATTTGAACGTCTGAATCATATCTCCCCTGTCTCTCCTTTCCTCTAGGGCAGGGGTGTCAAAGTCCCTCCTCGAGGGCTGCAATCCAGTTGGGTTTTCAGGATTTCCCCAATGAATATGCATGAGATCTATTTGCATGCACTGCTTTCATGGTATGCTAATAGATCTCATGCATATTCATTGCGGAAATCCTGAAAACCCGACTGGATTGCGGCCCTCGAGGAGGGACTTTGACACCCCTGCTCTAGGGTATACATATTCAGGGCTTCCAGTTTCTCCTCATACATCTTCTGTACATATATCACTTATATATAATTTTAACTGCAGTTGTATAAACTAGAAGCATAAACAGTTGCACAAGTGTTAGAAATTCACCTAGGGAGATAACAGAGAGTATATTCGAATTCAGGGCAGTTCATGATTCAATATGATGTAACTTTAGCCCTTCTTACAGGGTATTGTAGTTTCCTGCGGCCTCCCCTTCCTCCTTCCCCTTTGTCTGTTTTTCCTAGCACTCTGCCTTGACTTCCTCTCCCATTTTCTTGCTTAGATCCAATATTCACCTCTTAGAACTGGAGTATGGATTCTGGATGAGAAACCGCAGTGTGATAGTGTCACTGGATGGCAAGAATCACACACTTAACCATTACAATGTCCAAGTTGGAGATCCAAGGTAACACCATCCTTCGCTTCTCTTGCTGCATCTCTAATTTCTCTGCGCTTACAAGTTGGCCGCTTGTAATTTTACACAGTAAGTAATGCCGGTGGCAGCTTTCTAAGTACAATTGTATATCTAGTCATAATCACCAGATTTTAGGTACACTTTCTGTAAGGATTTAAGATGTCCTTAGTTTTGTTTATTTAATTTTCTATACCATTCTCCCAGAGGAGCTCAGAATGACTTACATAAATTTATTCAGGTGCTCAAGCATTTTTTCCTGTTTGTTCCTGCGGGGCTCACAATCTGTCTAATGTACCTGGGACAATGGGGGGTTTAAGTGACTTGCCCAGGGTCACAAGGAGCAGCATGGGTTTGAACCCACAATTTCAGGGTGCTGAGGCTGTAGTTTTAACCACTGTGCCACTCTAGAAATCAAAATGTAGTAGAAGTGAGGCATGTATAGGACAATTAAGCCATTGTGACATCACTGATGAGGTTGGCTCCTAGGCATTGTTGGAATGAGGCATTATGACATCACAATTTGGTTATCAGAGGCTGAAACTTTTCACACTCTTTATTTATTCAGTTTTCTATACTGTTCTCCCAGGGGAGCTCAGAATGGTTTACACAAATTTATTCAGGTACTCAAGCATTTTTCCCTGTCTGTCCCAGTGGGCTCACAGTCTTATCTAATATACCTGGGGGGGGGGGGATTAAGTGACTTGCCAAGGTCACAAGGAGCAGTAACCCACAATCTCAGGGTGCTGAGGCTGTAGCTTTAACCACTGTGTCATACTCTGCTGGCACATCCAGGTTAGAATTACTCTTCCTAAGTAGATGCTTTCTATATACCAGTAGCTGTGCTTATACAATGAGGAAACGCCATACATTGTGACAAATCAGACAGCCATGCTTGGCTAATGGGAAGCAAACACCCCCAGGAGTTAGCTTTTCTATGTAACCTGTTGGTGTTTCTTTTTTTTTTTTTTTGCTGCCTCTTTCCCAGACCCGAGTCTTACAGCGATGATCTAGAACTGGCAGAGAACTTCACTGAAGGTAAGAAAAGTTGTTCTTGGACCTTCTGCCATAATCTGTGTATAGCCTAATGGTTAGAATAGTGGACTGGGAACTGGTAGGTCCAAGTTTCAAGTTTATTAAAATTTTTGATTAATCGCTTAATCTTACTTCAAAGCGATGAACATACATAAAAAGAAACAATTAAAATTACAATATTAAAAAATAAAACATTAATTTAAACATAACCATTAAAATAAACTAGACTATATACAAACTTAACAAAACAAGAGTGAAGAGGAAAAGGGGAATTGAACTACAAAATTTTATAGAAAAGGAGGTCAGGCAAAAACACAAGGTTGAGGATTAAAAAGAATAATCAAATACAGCATTAATGAATTCAAGAGTAAGACTTATTGATCAAAAGTGTCCAAGTTGAAATCATACGGGAGCTTCATGCGACCTTGGGCAAATCACTTAGGCCCAAATTCTGTAACCAGCGCCTAAAGTTAGGCACCTATTTCGGAGGCGCCCAACTAGATAGACGCCTATCTAAAATGAATAACAAGCTCAATTAAGCTCAATTAAGTTATTGAAACATAGGCGCCTATCAAGAAAGCACAATTCTGTAACAAGGCGCCTCTAAAAATTTATGCGGTCTTCAAAAAGAAATAGGTGCTATGCATGTTAGGCGTGGGCGTGGCTACATGTTAGGCGCCTTCTTACAGAATCACTGCTCTTAAGCACGCTTAAGCGCTCACATAGGCGCCTAACCTTTTAGTTGTGTCTAGAGCTGGCCTATTTAATGGGCGCCTCCAAAATAGATGCCGCTCGGCATGATTCACTAAACAGCATCCAAGTGCGCTTGATTCACGCTGAACAGTGCCTACATCGGCGCCTAACTTTTGGGCGCTTCTAATAGAATTTGCCCTTTAATCTTCCATGCCTCAAGAGACGGCAATGGCCAACCACGAGGGGGAGGGGATCCTTCATTAGGCGGTTGCCAGGAGTCTTATTTGAGGGCACATCTGGAACTGGATAGCTCTATCAAAGTGCATAGCATCATTTAAGATGATTCATTGTCCGTCCCCTCTCCCCCAAGACCTTAATTTTTCTTTGAACCTAGAGAACAGGTGATGAAAGGCACCCAGAGCCAGAATTTCAAAGTTCACAGCTCTGTTTGGATGCTACTTTGCTAGTCACCATTTGTTGATATAGGTCTGTTTCTTGTTCCCAGAAATTCGGGCACTTTGTACCGTGGTTGCTGGGTGTGACCAGGTTTTGCATTGTCTGTTCTGGGAAGCAGTATATAAGTTGATATAAATATCATGATAGGTCTGCTTTCAGGGCACAGTGTATGGATATAAGATTATGTATAAGAACATAAGAAGTTGCCTCCACTGGGTCAGACCAGAGGTCCATCGCGCCTAGCAGTCCGCTCCCGCGGCGGCCGATCAGGTCCATGACCTGTAAGATGACCGGTATCTAAGCCCTTTTAATCCCCTTGTCCTTCCCTCTAAGCCCTTTCATAACTTATCTCTACCTCTATCTGTGTCCTTCAACCCCCATGTCCTTCAGGAATTTATCCAATCCTTCCTTGAAGAACCAGATTAAAACATATGAACAGTCAGATTGGGTCAAATCATCTAGCCCAGTGGTCTCAAACTCAAACCCTTTGCGGGGCCACATTTTGGATTTGGAGGTACTTGGAGGGCCGCAGAAAAAAATAGTTAATGTCTTATTAAAGAAATGACAATTATGCATGAGGTTAAACTCTTTATAGTTTATAAAACTTTCCTTTAACAGTTAAAAGGAAAGATATATAAACTATAAAGAGTTTTACCTTATGCAAAATTGTCATTTCTTTAATAAGACATTAACTATTTTTTCTGCGGCCCTCCAAGTACTCTATTTTTTCTGCAGCACTCACATTTAAAGTTTAATATATTTTCTTTCTCAAAACTGGCACATTTCAATCACTAAATTGAAAATAAAATCATTTTCCTACCTTTGTTTGGTAATTTCATGAGTCTCTGTTTGCACTTTATTCTTCTGACTGTGCATCCAATATTTCTTCCCTTCTTTCAGCCTCCTGTATGCTTCCTCTCCTCCAGACCTCATTCCCTCCCCCAACTTTTTCTTTCTTTCTCTGTCTGTCTTTCTCTGATTCTGTGTCCCAGTTTTTGCTTTGTTTCTGGCTCTCTGTCCCCCCCTTCTTTCTTTCTTTCTTTCTTCCTTCCTGCCACCGGGGAATAGGCTGCTGCTGCTGCTGCCGCCATCGGGAACAGGCCGAGATCTCCATGCTTCTCTTCTCCACGGGGCTGCCTGCCCGACGTCAATTCTAACGGCGGAAAGGACGTTCCGGGCAGCCAGGCAGCGATTGGCTAGCCAGAACGTCCTCTCGACGTCAGAATTGACGTCAGGCGGCGAGAGAAGCAGGGAGATCAAAGAGCATGGTGCCGGCCTGTTCCCCGATGGCAGCGGTGAGAAGGGAAGGGAAGCAGGTTGGGCACCACTGCTCTAGACAAGCCGCACTCTAGGGAGAACAGTGGAGGGTGGCCAGCTGTGCGGACTGCCCCCCCCCTCCCTTGGTACGCCACTGGAGCAGCAGCGTGTTTGGCCAGCTCGTTCCGTTCAAAGCCGCAGGTGGTGGCTCATTGCGAGATCCGCGCCTGCGTCTGAAGCCTCTCTGATGTTGTGATGTCAGAGAGGCTTCCGATGCAGGAGTGGATAGCGCAAGGAGCCGCCAACCCGCGGCTTTGAACGGAACGAGCCAGCCAGACACACTGCTGCTCCAAAAGGAAGAGAATGATCCAGTCCAGACTGCGGGCCGCAAATAAAACCTGGAGAGCCACATGCGGCCCGCGTGTTTGAGACTGCTGATCTAGCCCAATGTCCTGTTTCCACAGTGGCCAGTCCAGGTCGCAAGTACCTGGCAGAAACCCAAATAGTAACAACATTTCATACTACCGATCCCAGGGCAAGCAGGGGTTTCCCCCATGTCTATGTACATAAATAGGAAAAAGCCAGTAACCTGTAGTAAATTTAATTTAGAGGTGAAATGACTTGTTTCTTTCTCACTTCCCTCATGTGACAGCATCCTGTTTCCTCACTCAGGATTTGAGTGCCTGTTCATCTGTCTCTTTCCTGACTTTGGGGGAGGGGGGAAGATGGAGGACTTTTAGCACCTGTGGATTTTTTTTTTTTTTTAAATCCCTCAAAAATTACAAAGACTAGGGGACATTCGATAAAGTTACAGGGAAATACTTTTAAAACCAATAGGAAGAAATATTTTTCACTCAGAGAATAGTTAAGCTCTGGAACACGTTGCTAGAGGTTGTGGTAAGAGTGGATAGTATAGCTGGTTTTTAAGAAAGGTTTGGACAATTTCCTGGAGGAAAAGTCCATAGTCTCTTATTGAGAAAGACATGGGGGAAGCCATTGCTTGCCCTGGATTGGTAGCATGGAATATTACTACTCTTTGGGTTTTGGCCAGGTACTAGTGACCTGGTTTGGCCACCATGAGGACAGACTACTGGGCTAGATGGACCATTGGTCTGACCCAGTAAGGCTATTCATATGTTCAAATGCTGAGCACCTCCCTCAGTCAAATGCTTGTGTGTCTGTCTCTGTTTCCTGGCTGGGGTAGGGGGGGGATTGGGGCAGTTTTAATGCCTGCTAAGTATCTCCAAGAGTGTGCCTGTCAGCTGCCTGCTTCCTTTGGTTGAGTTTAAGTCTGTGTCTCTTTGTCTGCCACAGTGACAAAGCAGGAAGTCTGGGCTGAACTGAAGTCAGCAGCAGAGTCGGGATGGGACTTCTCTTCTCGCTGGTATGTCAGTGGAAGTAAAGGTCAGACAGCAACACTACAGAACACGAGAACCAGCGAGATTGTCCCTGTGGATCTGAACGCAGTGTTATGCCAGACAGAGCACCACCTGGCCTCTTTTTACAAGATGCTGGGTAAGAGATGGGGCTGATGAAAAAAAAGATCCCAGGGGATGGAAGGGCTATGAGGTGTTGGTGGAAGGAGGAGTTAAGTCTAGCTCAGAAAGATGCGTGGTATAGGCTCGGTTTAGGTGTGAGAAAGAAGGCGTAAGGGTTGTGGAGGGTTTGATTGCTATTGCTTGTTAAAGGGGTTGGGGTTCAGGATTAGCAATGGGTTTTAGATCTTCTCAGAGTTAGGCCCTTCTACCTCCTGGAGCTGGGGCAGGAGCCAAGAAGTGCACTTTGGTGTCCAAGTGAAATGCAGGTGGTAGACAGCTTAATCACTTGACCTTCTCCTGTACTCTTGGATTAGAGAAGAAGAAAGGGTGAGATTATTACGGGAAGGTGAAGGAGCTGTGTGAGAGCCTATGGCATGGACAAAGTAGAGTTGCTGGGGTCTCTCTGCTCTAGTAAACCGACATCTTCACTTTTAGCTTTTCTTGGCTTTTTTCCTTTTGTCTCACTTAAGGAAATACGAGCAAAGCACAGGAATTTGAGGCAGCCAAGATGAGACGAATGAATGCAATGCAAGCAGTTTTTTGGGATGAAACACTAGGAATCTGGCTGGATTTCAATCTGAATACAAGAGACAGAAACAAGGCATTCTACCCCACCAACCTGGCCCCGTTGTGGGCAGAGTGCGTCAACAGTCAGTCTCTTGTCGAAAAGGCAGTTCAGTATCTTAAGGTAAGATGACGTCTTGTTCCGACTTTAAATCATGGCCCTATCAGAATTGCGATGCCCCCAATATTGTGCAAACTCCTTCACTATGTCATGGGAAAGTTTGGTATTCCCAGTTATTAACTTCTAGTCGCCCTGCCTTAGGGCTTCTCAAACTGTGGGTTGTGATTCCAAATGGGGGTCTTAAAATCCACATTTTGGCAATGCAAACTGGGCAGGCTGTCCATAGAATCATCATCAGATCATGCCTCCAGGGACCCTGTCCTTTCTAAAGCTGCAATAATGGGCTCATGATGATAGGAAGTTTAAGTGCTGATCTACCCGAAAACCTTTCTGTGTCTGGGATTTTGGCCCTTCACACATGGCCAGAGACTGATTATTGCACACTGTTTCTATACTTTTCTTATTTCTATATTTTCTTCCTGTTGACTTCAAAGAATAGTCGGGGCCACAGTGTATCTATGAGGAATGTAACAACCACTACAGAGTGGCAATTATCTTACAGTCAAATGAGAATTTCCTACTTATATGTAAAGACAAACAGAAAAAATGGGGGGAGGGAGAAAGTGGAAGAACTTTGTATTCTACCCTGTCACTAAATACTATTGACTGATAGAAGAGAGCAACTCAACAAAAGACGAAAAAGAAGACCCAATAATCCACGGTGAAATCAATCCAGCGATAAAAACAAAAGACTGTGGATATAGATGTTCTGAAAGATGATTTATTATACGCTCTTCACAATAAAACCATTAAAATACAAATATAATAGTCCAACTGGACCCTACACAGTCCGTGTTTCAGCGAACACTCCTTCCTCAGGGGTCCAGTTGATATAAGATACACAAATAAAGAAATGGACTAAAAACAGTATACTTTGAGCAGATAGCCGGAAATGACTGCAAACAAGCAAAGTGGCATGAAAAATCACCACTTTGCTTGTCTCCAATCATTTCTGGCTATCTGCTCAAAGACAAGTACACTGTTTTTAGTCCATTTCTTTCTTTGTGTACCTTACATCAACTGGACCCCCTGATAGAAGAGAAACATGAAGAACTGGAAGGTGCAGGTCCAAACTGTAGCTTAAAAACAAAATCGCATTGGACCACTCGTACATTAAGTTCTACATGTTCCTGGCTTCTTTTTAGACCAGTTATCCAAAAAGCTGTCATATTTTCAACACTCAAGACCAAACGATGATCACTAACCACTTTACTACAGCAAACAAATGTTGCTGTACAAGCTGAAGGTCAATATTCTTAGGATACGCAAAGGCTACCAGAGGCAACTCACCTACATAAAAGTACTGTATGAATAGATTCCAAATTCTTATATTCAAGTAGCCAGAGAACTCAAAAATATTAAATAATAATGGTGACAATATAGAAGCTTGAGGTAACACACATGCTAATGAACAAGATACAAACCAACTCCTTCAATAGTGTTATTAATGCATATTAAATGTAATTTGGTTTTATTTTATTTCTCTCTTCCCTGTTATATATTATTTAAAAAAGATATCTATATAAGAGATCAAGTAAGGAGTTGGCATGTGTGGTACCTCAAGCTTCTGACAACTTTTTGGATAACTGGTCAGCCATTTTGTTCATCTGTGACACAAGTCCTGTTTTGGTTCTTGAATTCAGGTAATTGATGATTTTAAAAATTTAGGCACTGTGAATTATGGATTATAATGAACTAGTCTTTAAGCCCGTTACATTAACGGGTGCTAGAATAGATGTGTGTGTCTGTCTTTCTTTCTTTCTCTCTCTCCCCTTGGCCGCTGTCTGTCTGTCTATGTTTATTTGTTTCTCTCTCCTTGGACACTGGCTGTCTCTCCTTGGATGCTGGCTGTCTCTCCTTGGACGCTGGCTGTCTGTCTTCCTTTCTTTCTGTCTCTCTGGCCTCTTGTGTGTCATTCTTCGTGTCTGTGTCCTTGTGTCATTCCCCCGCCCCCCCCCCCCAGAGCAAAGCTGTCTGCCCCCAGCATACCCCTTCCCCTCTTCCTGTCTCTCCATGGCCCCCTTCTGTCTTCCCCCGCAGAGCAAAGCTGTCTGCCCTCCAGCACACCTTTCCCCCCAAAGTAGCCCCCTTTCCCTGACTGTCTTTCCATGGCCCCCTTCTGTCTCCCCCCCCTCCGAGCAAAGCTGTCTGCCCCCCAGCACACCTCTCCAACAAAAGCAGCTTCCTGTATCTGCAGCACCTGCACGACACCTTTCAGCCAATCTTGAGTGCTCAGAGCGTGAGAGGGAGCAGGGCCTAGGTGTATTTGGCGCGGCGGGGGAGGCCCCGACTGCCCCAGCTGCAGCTTCTTCGGCGTCGGTGAGGAAGGAAAGGTTGGGCCGACTCTCCGCAGGGGCTTTGGGGACAGTCTTCTGCGGCTCGAAGCTCTCCTCCCGGCAGCCACTGCCAGCAGCGCTCCGCACTGCCTTCCTCCCGCCGCCCAGAGTAGATGTCTGTATGTCTGGTTTTTTTTTATTTGTCTCTCTCTCCTTGGACGCTGTCTTCTGTCATTCTTTGTGTCTGTGTCTCTCCGTCTTTCTGTCTCCCTGTCCCTCCTGCTTGCCAAAGCAGCCCCCTTTCTGCAATGCCTACCTGCTCCATGTCCCCCTTCTGTTCCTCCCCAACCTGATTGCTGTCTGCCCCCAGCACACCTCTCCCCCCAACCTGATTGCTGTCTGCCCCCTTTCCCTCTCCCCCTGTTCTGCAATGCCTACCTGCTCCATGGCCCCTTTCTGTTTCCCCCCCCCCATGATTGCTGTCTGCACTCAGCAAAACCCTCCCACCAAAACAGCCCCCTTTCCTGTCTGCTCCATGGCCCTTCTTTTTCCTCTTCCCCTCCCTCCATCCATGGTTCCTGCTGTCGCTCCTGTTCAAAGCGGCCTGCTCAGGTTCGCGGCCAGCTGTAGCGAACCTCGCAGGCCGCTATCCACCTCAGTAGCTTGTTCCCTCTGACGCGATCGCGACAGAGGGATCATGTTACCATGTGGAGAGCGGCCTGCGAGGTTCATTACAGCCGGCCGCGAACCTCAGCAGGCCGCTTTGAACAGGAGCAGTAGTGGTTGTTGCGGGAAGGGGGGGCAGTCGGCGACGTGCAGGCCACTGTGAACAGGAGCGGCAGCGGCGGCAGGACCATGAGCCCTCCTCCCGTCATCCGCCGCCAGCGCTGCTCCTGTCGCCCGATGCACCTAACTTGCGCATACGCCTCAAGCCGCGGCCACGGACGGACACAGCACACATGAGGTCCCCACAGGAGATGAGGCGCCGCTGCTGACAGCCAAGGTAGGTGCTGGGAAGAAGGCTGGGGACTCACGCATGCGCACTCCTGCGACCACAGACCTACAGCGCATGGAACACGCAAATAGGAGTGCGCATGCGCGAGTTAGCCTTTTATTATATAGGATAATTAGGAATTGTTTTAAAAATGTAGGAATGTGGGCAGACTAGATGGGCCGCGGCCCTTATCTGCCGTCTTTTTCTATGTTTCTATCAAAGTTAAATAGGGGAGGGTCATTGGGGTGGGCAGACTAGGGGCCGCGGCCCTTATCTGCCGTCTTTTTCTATGTTTCTATGAATTGTGATATTTTTATTGTTTTAAAAATTTAGGAATTATAATATTTTTATTTTTAATAACTAACTTGCAAAAGGGCTTTTATAAGCTTTAGGCAATTTATTTTCTTGAAGAACCGGCTATTCATTCTCTACTGTTGTAACAGCATCTGTGCAGATGTCACTGAATTGAGCCCAAGATGATTACAAACACCTCAGAATACAGTCACGTGTTCTCTTGATAGAGCTCGTACATATGATCACATAACAGACGTGTAACTGAACAAAAGCAAAAATGAAAGCCCACGTGGAGGGGCATTTTTGATAGGTTGTCTAAATCAGACTTTGGCTCTAACCACACAAGAACGAGCGCCAGTGTGTGCTTTCTCTTCCAAGTTTTGTTTAAACAAGTGCACGAAAGTCACATTGGCGCAGAAAAGTT
Organism: Geotrypetes seraphini; assembly: GCF_902459505.1. Lineage (NCBI taxonomy): Eukaryota > Metazoa > Chordata > Amphibia > Gymnophiona > Dermophiidae > Geotrypetes > Geotrypetes seraphini. The sequence goes on from NC_047096.1 coordinate 23,870,749, forward strand.
TCATAGTATGTATCCACCCTCATTAGCCTCCACCCTCATTAGCCTCAGAGTTTTCCATGCACAAAATTTGCATACCATTAGCTTTCTGCCAATGACTCTGATATCTACTCAAAGCCTTAACCTCTTGCCATTGTCCCCTTAGATTAGCTGTTCAGGAGCTCCTGGGCACCTCTGTTATCAGTGGTTAGCTGGCCTCTGCTTCATCCCCCACTTACACACACACACCCCCTTCCTTTTTACAAAAGCTCGGAAGAATCTTTTAGCGCCGTCTGGCGTGCCGAATGCTCTGAGCTGCTCTGAGTTCCTATGAGCATCAGAGCAGCGCACAGCGTTCAGCGTCTACCGCGATTTTTGTAAAAGGGAGGGTTAATTTGCATTTTGAGTATGTTGTGACAACTACTTTTCGTAAATCAATATAGAAATATAACAGTAAATTTTTTAAATTCTGTGTTGCTTCTAAAAACATTTTGTCTTGTTGCTTGTGCTTCCTCAGAAGAGCGAGGCGTCATCGTACCAAAATGGGATCCCTACTTCACTTTTTCAGTCTGGGCAGCAGTGGGATTTCCCCAACGCTTGGCCCCCCCTGCAGCATATTGTCATTCATGGTAAGCAGAGGGCATGAACATTTTAGCATGTAGGCTAAGTAGGTCATCTCCAGCTGTGTCGCAGCCTCTCTAGTGAGGACAAGGAGGGATCTTGTGGTTCAGTTTCATGAATCCAAACATTATATTATAATTGAGAATACCTTAGCTTTAAAAGCTCTACAGTATCCTTGTAGATATTGTACAAAAAGCTCTAAAAGTCTGACTAGTCCTATATAATAAAACTCTAAGCGCACATGCGCACTTAGAGTTTTGTGATTCCTGGCTCCGTGAGGTGTGCCTCCGTGCCGAATTCGATTTTCGAACACGGAGGCAGGCCAGAACACGGAGCAACTCCCCCCTCGCCGTCACTCACCGCCAGAGTGCCGCCTCACTGCTGCTGCTGATTTGGAGGGGGGGGGGCCACAGGCGCACCTGCCAGCATCTTCTCACCCTCCTCACACGCCCGCCGTGGCTCCTCTCTCGAACTGCACCAGGCAGGGATCGAGAGAGGAGCTGCGGCGTTGGCTTTGAATTAAAACACAGACGGGCGGGCGGCCCGCAGACAGGAGGCTGCCGAAGCCGGAAACGAAGCTTCCCGGGGGGACAGGGGAAGAGGTGCTGATGGACAGGGGGGACAGAAAAAGGAAGGGTGGCCTACTACTGGACAGGGGGAACAGAAAAGAGGTACTGCTGGACAGGGGAAAAGGTGCTGATGGAGGGGGGGCAAAAAAAGAAAGGGAGGCCTACTGCTGGACAGGGGGAACAGAAAAGAGGTACTGCTGGACTGGGGAAAAGGTGCTGATGGACGGGGGGGGGCAAAAAAAGGAAGGGAGGCTTACTGCTGGACAGGGGGAACAGAAAAGAGGTACTGCTGGACTGGGGAAAAGGTGCTGATGGACAGGGAGGAGGCAAAAAAAAGGAAGGGAGGCCTACTGCTGGGCAGGGGGAGCAAAAAAGAGGTGCTGTTGGACAGGGGAAGAGGTGCTGATAGACAGGGGGGGCAGGAAAAGGAAGGGAGGCCTACTGCTGGACAGGGGGGGCAGAAAAGAGGTGCTGCTGGACAGGGGGGAAGTTAAAACAAAGGGAGAAGGACTGCTGCTGGATAAGGGGACCAGTGAAGGGGTGGTGGTGGACACAGGGGAAGAAAAAGGAAGAAAGACTGGACAGGAGGAGCAGGCAAGGAGCAGGCAAGGTGGTGGACAGCCGAGGAAAAGAAAAGACAGAAAGAAAGAAATACAGAAACAGGCTAAGGAGAGAGAGAGAGAGAGAGAAAGAAAGAAATACAGACACACACACACATATTCTAGCACCCGTTAATGTAACGGGCTTAAAGACTAGTCTTTCATAAAATACCTTGCACAGTTTGAATGCACCCATTTTGACATTCCTTTTCCTATGCATCTACACTAAACGGCTGTAGTGCAGGCAATATACAGGTGATATAGAGCCTAGAGCTTGTATAGGTATGTGCGATGCACAAATGGAAGGAAGAAATAATAAATAAATATATGTAAGCTTATGAGGCCACATAGGCGTTTCCTTCAGATATGATACATCTATCTAGTCGCAACTCCTATCTATCTTGATATAATTTGTGCGTTGCTTCAAATCTAGTTTTATCCAGATTCACTTGTGGGGGGAGGGGTAAGTGGGGGGGGGGGGCATGTGTGCTCCTGTAGACTGTTACAAGACATTCAGACAGTCTGATGGGGATATGAATCCCAGGACTGGTTGATGCTATAGAAATATCTGTATTAGCCCTCTCACCTCCCTTTCTCTGTGATGCCTTTGAAACAGGTTTAGCAAAGTCAAGTTTGCCAAGTGCTCAGGAAATGGCCTTTCAGCTGGCCCAGAACTGGATCAGAACCAACTTTTTAGCATATGAAAAGTACGAAGCCATGTTTGAGAAGGTAGGTGTTCCTGCTTAGAACATTAGGAAGTTGTGGACTACCTCAAGGCTTCTGCGTTTGCCCACAGAGTGCTTCAGGAAGAATAACGCTCTTTCCCCTAATGGTGTCCTTTAACTTCCCTGTAAAATCATTCTGTTTCCTAACCTGTATCAAGAATGCTTTCTTCCTTCAAGCTGCCTTCTGTCTCTGCTTCGTTGATCTTTAGTCTGCAAATACAGATAGGGGTAGATATCAGCATGGAAAGAGTATAGATAAAAACAAGGGGCCATAGGGCTAAATCATGATAACTTGACAGGTCATGGACCTGATGGTGCGGACTGCTGGGCGCGATGGACCTTTGGTCTGACCCAGCGGAGGCAAATTCTTATGTTCTTATGTCCCAAACTTTTCCAACAGCAGGGCAGTGGTTTTGAGCCTTACGCTGGGATATTTACTTCCTTTCGGTTCTTAATGATTTATCAAACATCCCTTTGTGCTTGATGCTGGGAAAGTCACTGAGTTTACTGTATTGGGCAGGCTGACCCTTTCTCTTTCATGATTGGTATTCTGTGTCTGTGTCTCTAGTACGATGTGATTGGAGATGGAAAGCCTGGAGGTGGAGGAGAATATGAAGTACAGGTAAGGGCAGATACCAAATTTTCAGCAGCGCTTATAAAAGGATCAGGTTCACTTGTTCAGTTTGATAGCATGCCTCACTAAATCAGTCCAAGGGTACAACGAATCCTAACACTGGGGATCTTCTGATCTTGTAGGAGGGGTTTGGCTGGACGAATGGCGTGGTGTTACAGCTACTTGACACCTATGGAAGTCGACTGTCTAGTTAGGACAAGCTCAGCTGTTGTTCTGCTGCTGCTTGCCTGTCTCTTACCTGGAAGAGAGAGATGACGGCAGCTGTCGGGTTTTAGTTTCTGTGTACTTTCAAAGGTATAAATTCTTCTCTGGGAATAAAGGTGGGGGATGAACTGCTTTGTTTGTGGTGATCCTCTCTTTGTTTGGCTGTTTTTGTAATTGCACTGAACCATTCTTAGCTGGTTAGTAGGGTCTGTTAATCAGGTAGGTATTGCCACCAACTAGATCGTGCACCATCCAAGCAATGCTAGGGCAGAGCTCGGGAAGAGCTGGAAGGTTGTCCAGTTTGCTGCCCTATTTAGACCACTAAGTGGACAACTATTGAGTTAGGATAACAGAAAAAGCACCCTGAATATGTCCACTAACTGGGCAGCACTTCTACCCTGTTTCCCCGAAAATAAGACCTATCCTGAAGTCCATTCTCCCCCCCACCCGAATGTCCCAGACACTCCCCGATTCCATCCCTGACACTAGCACTGCCCAATTTGCTGAAAAAAAAATCAGGCTTGTCACTTCAGCGATCCCCACCCCGTTGAGACCTGACATATCTCCGCTCTGAGTCCTCCCAAAATAGCTGCCATCGCTGCTGTTTTTGGAGGCCTTGGAGCGGAGATATGTCAGTCTCACAGTGGGAGGGGTCAGTGGGGTTCTGCTGCACAAGGGGATGGGTGACAGGGGAGGAAAATTGCTGCATATGTAGGGGTGGGGAGAAAGGAAAGAGGAAGAATTGGGGTGGAGGAGAGGAAGGGAGAGATGATTGTTGTATGTGAAAAAAAAATAAGACATCCCCCCAAAAATAAACCCTAATGTGTTTTTTGGTCCCAAATTAATATAAGACACTGTCTTATTTTCGGGGAAACACAGTAGTTCAACACTAAAACTAGATATCCAGCATTAGCTGGATTGTGGTGCCCTGAACCAACTTTTGCAATGGTGCCGTCCGCCTTTGTGAACAGTGGAGTGCGGTCCACTCTGGGACCCTTCCTCCTCTCCATGCCTCCCGCTCGCCCGCTCCTCTCCTTGCTGCGCACGCCCCTTGCCTTTCCCCATACCTTTTTGGCGAACTCTCTTGACATCACTTCTGGGACCCTCCCTTAGAAAGTGACATCAAGCCGGAGAAGTTTAAAAGGTATGGGGAAAGAGAAGGGGGGTCATGCACATGTGCATGGCAGGGGGAACGGGGCCACTGCCCTGGGTGCCGCCCACCCATATTACACCACTGCGTGTGATCCAGTGTCTCCCCCGACTGCTCAAGTCTCCCCCTCGTGCTGGACCTGGTGAGGCACTGGCTCAAGACACTGAGGATGAAGGATGCCAACATCTCAGTTCAGCATCTATCCCTCTAGAAGTTTGGTGCCCTTTATCACCGGCGGCCTGGGCCATGTTCTCACCTGGTCCATAGGCTGAAGTGTCTGGGTACCAGTGCTAAAATATCCAGTTTCCCTTTAATAATAAAAACAGTTTATATACCGCAATACCCTGAAGTTCTATGTGGTTTACAAAAGATTAGAGAAGGTACAGAATAATTGGACTTGAGAGCAGAAAGAGTGAGTGAGTAAGGGGGAGAACAGGTCAGTTGTCTAGGTATTTCAGGAACAGGTATGTTTTTAGGCGCTTCTTTTTAGGCGCTTTTTAGGCGCTTCGTAAGTAGTGGGCGAGAGCAATTGCTCTAGGTCTTTACCCCATAGTGAAAACTCTAGTGAAAACTTTAGTGAAAACTCCGGCTGCTACTGCAACACTAACCTCTGGTTCACTTCCAGCCCCCTTCATTTCAGCCTCCCATGAGACTGCAGGAAACGTTACATAAGCCTGGTTCTCTTAGAAACTGAAATACTTCTGAAATTCAGGACCATGAAACTAAGGAGCTCATTTTCCAAAGAAGAAAAACGCCCAAAAAGTGGCATAAAGGGGTGGAGGGACATTTTTCTTGTCAAACCCTTCCAATTCACTATTTTTGAAACCTACATTCTGGGCTCTTTTATGCCCCACTGCTCTATGGGGATGTCTGTGTGAACAGTCTGCTACAAATGCTGGCCCCCCTCTTACAGTCCAATGGCTTATTCTGTGCATTTTTCATTTGGACATGTTATTGTTTTTAAAAAGATAAATGCACAGAGAACCAAACCATCCATTTAAAAAAAAAAAAAAAAAATAGGATAAACGTTTTGCAGTTTTGAAAATGAGCATCTTCCACAAAATGTCTAAACCTGGATTTAGATATCCTATCAAAAATTGCCCTCCATGTGTCACAAACCGTACTAAGGAAATATCTTTACTGCCTTTCATTTTCAATGGTTAAAACTATTTCAGCTAGGTTTGGGCCTGGTAGCCTAGTGGCTGAAGGCTTCTGGTTCCATTCCTGGACTGAGTCTCCCTTCACTCTGCCTCCCTCTCTACTACCCCCCCCCCCTCAAAAAAAAGATACAGAGATCACCGTTCCTGGTGGGAAGGGATTAGTGATCGTTGTTTCAGAATGAAACTAGTAGCAAGCTTTAAAGTTTGTGATTTCAAAGTCCTGGAAAGAGCCCTGGCTAGCTACATTGGTGAAGGATCAGGGTTTCAATGGAGCTGGAGCCCAGGAGTCAAAAAGTCAGTAAACATACAGGTCTTGTAATGTTTGTGAAATTACTTTGTGCTTTATATTCCTTTAAGCTAAACAACAAAGATGGGAATTGCTCCTTTCAATCTCAGCTTCCATCCCACACCCACCATCAGGGAGAATGGGTAACCTCTCGTCTCCTCTCTTTACCTGGGGAAGTCAGTCAGGGAATTAAAGAAGGTTGTTACGCTTCTTCCAGTAAAATCTGTGGTTCCCAACCCTGTCCTGGAGGATCACCAGGCCAATCAGGTTTTCGTGATAACCCTAATGAATATGCATGGAGAGGATTTCCAAGCCTGTCACTTCTATTATATGCAAATCTCTCTCATGCATATTCATTAGGGCTATCTCCAAAACCCGATTGGCTTGGTGGTCCTCCAGGACAGGGTTGGGAACCACTGATGTACATGACTCCTAGTGAACTGTACTCTGACTAGGTGCAGGGGTCCTCGAGAGCCGTATTCCAGTCGGGTTTTCAGGATTTCCCCAATGGATATGCATGAGATCTATTTGCATGCACTGCTTTCAATGCATATTGATTGGGGAAATCCTGAAAACCCGACTGGAATACGGCTCTTGAGGACCGGAGTTCCCTACCCCTGGACTAGGGCAGTGATTCCCAACCCTGTCCTGGAGGAACACCAGGCCAATCGGGTTTTCAGGCTAGCCCTAATGAAAATGCATGAGAGAGATTTGCATATGATGGAAGTGATAGGCATGCAAATTTGCTTCATGCATATTCATTAGGGCTAGCCTGAAAACCCAATTGGCCTGGTGTTCCTCCAGGACAGGGTTGGGAACCACTGGACTAGGGGATGACTAGCAAAGGGCTCGTTTTACCAAGGTGCGCTAGGGCTTTAACGTGTGGAATAGCGCTCGCTGCATTGCCACCCGCGCTAGACCTTAACGCCAGCATCGAGCTGGCATTAGTTCTAGAAGCGTAGCGCGCGGTAATTTCCTGCATGCGCTAAAAACGCTAGCGCACCTTCGTAAAAGGTGACGACATAAATGCCAATGTGAATTTGTCCCACACGTTGACTGCATTGCATCGTCTGCCATCTCTCTTCCTCTGCAAAACTAACACGTCCAATCACAAATCGCAAATCCTGTTGCTGAAAAATTATTTTATTGTCGCAAGGTGGTCTACAAATATTGACCAAGAAACAGCATCAGGTGTGAAGTTAGCCTCATGGGCTGACTGACGTCTGGCTCACGAGGACCCTGGTAGTAGTGTTAAATACTCCGATATAAACTTAAAAAGAAACAAAAACAGCTTCATAGAAAAGACAAAACCTTTGCAAGGGTCGAGAAAAAAAAATCAACCTTTAGAAAAGTATTCTTTGTGTCTTAAGAGGTTTTATTCACTTTGCTCCAAGTGGCTGCTCCAGGGGAAAGGGGGCATATTTAAAGGCTGTGGCTGGAGCAAATGCAGCTGCAAAGCAGCTGTTTGAATTTCATCTCGTTTCAAGCACAATGAATAAGAAAGGCAGCCCCATGCACTGGATGTAAAATTGCTGGGTTCTTAAAATCCAGAAAAAAAAGGCACTCACCCCGCTTCCCCGGGGGTGGGGATAAGTAGCAGCAGTTCTTCTAAGCCTTATTGACTAGAGCACATTAGATCCCCACTTTTTTCTTCTATATCTGAAGAGCAAGCGAGAGGAATACTTCGAGCTGGGTTATATGATCTAGAAATGCTGTAATAACTCAAGTTAGGTGGGTGATGCTTTTGCCATGGAAACTGTTCTGCAGGAGGGGGTCGTAATTCCATGGAACACCATACTCCATGTAATGAGCAGCCATGGGAATGGTACACTACTCTTTGGCAGATCTTTTTCTGGACCTTGTTGTCCAAAGTAATGTGATGCTTTAAAAGTAGGGTGGATGGGAAAGGCAAAGTTTTCTAGTTGCTCAGCTGTGCACACATCGCTGATGATAAAAAAAAAAAAAAGATTTTTGCAGCTGGAAGAATTTGTCCTCATAATCCCTACTGCAGGATAAGTGAGAATAAGTTTAAATTGGTCATAGGAAACAACAACAGATAAAAGGCGATAAAAGCTTCTGTTTAAAACAAAATGATTTAAATACTGAACCATTTCAAAATATATATCTATTTAGGTGCCTTAAAATCATTTGTAGGCATAAGGTTGCCCTGCATTCCTCTCTGTGTCCAGCACTGGGCGCTCTGGGTTTAGCTGGCATTTATGACCAGGACAGAGGTTCTTTAAGATTTCCAGATGTCGGTAAGATTGCCCTTCTACTGCCAGCTGTTTTCCAGGTGTACCAGCAGGAACATGTCCCCTTTATATTCTGCTCCAGTCCATGCAGGAAAGAGTCCAGTTTATCTTGGCACAGGGCATACATTGGGAGGGGGAGGGGTGGAAGCTTAATGCCCCTTATTCCTCAGCTCATAAACTGAGTATAGCCCTCAGCTCCGGTCACAATGACATCCATCCAGATCCGCATGGCCTCCGCTGATGGTGCCACCATGTAATAGAGTCTGTCATGGGTCTTCACGCAGAAGGTTAGGGCAGGGTTTGGACTCTGTAAAGAGAGGGTGGGGAAGGGGGAGACACGGTCACTAATGATACAATAGAGAGCAGAATAATTGCTACTTTTACCATCTCCTTTTGAGTGGTAAAACACAATTTAACTATTATCTGTTGAGGTGTTTGCTTGTCGATCCGCACTCTAAAGCCCTTTGAGCTCTTTCAAGCTCCAGCTGATCTAAAAAAATGTTTTTTTAAATCTGGTGAAAATTTGTCAAGGTTTTCATATTCACAAATTTGTATGCATCTGGGACAATGGCAATTTTAACATTTCTCTGCAGTCTGTTCTAGGTCCTCTATTTTGGAATTCCACAAGATCTGAGATTACCAGATTTACTCAAAAACTCAAATTATCTTTTCCTATGCTGAAAGGCATTATCTATACTGGCAAACTAGGGAAGTCTCTTCTTTTCAAAATTACTGAGCTTTGGAATAATTTTCCTGTCCAGTTGTGTGATCTGGGCTCTCTCCAATTATTTCAAAAACATTTGAAAACTTGGCTTTTCTCAAAATTGTAAACTTCGCTTCCCTCTATATCAGGGGTGTCAAAGTCCCTCCTCAAGGGCCGCAATCCAGGCGGGTTTTCAGGATTTCCCCAATGATTATGCATGAGATCTATTTGCACGCACTGCTTTCATTGCATGCTACTAGATCTCATGCATATTCATTGGGGAAATCCTGAATACCCGACTGGATTGTGGCTCTTGAGGAGGGTCTTTGACACCCCTGCTCTATATTATTCCTAATTCCTATTGTATTTATTTTATTTATTTAATTAATTTCTGTAAACCGTGCAAAGCTCTACTTTTATAGAGAAGATGTGTTATATAAGCCTAAGGTTTAGTTTAGTTTTCAGGAAGTAGTGTACAGTAGATCTCTACTAGGCTCCAGTTCTTACATTTTCCTCCTTGAGTGTTTGCTATAAATCCTTTTTTACCAGTGTTATTTAAAGTACTAGGTCAAAGTATAACTACTACTATCAGTCATTTATATAGTGCTACAAGATATATGCAGCACTGTATATGTTATATGCATGTACATCAGTGGTTCCCAAATCTGTCCTGGGGGACCCCCAGCCAGTCAAGTTTTCAAGATATTCCTAATGAATATGCATGAGAGAGATTTGCATACCTGTCACTTCCATTATATGCAAATCTCTCTCATGTATATTCATTAGGGATATCTTGAAAACCTGACTGGCTGGGGGTTCTCCAGGACAGGTTTGGGAACCACTGATGTACAATATATTCAGGTCGCACCCACCCACCTCACTCCCTACTCAACCTGTTGCAGACCTCCACCAAGCCTGCCGTAAGACCTGGTGAGCTGGGAGAGGAGTGACCCTTTCCACCTCCTGTCCCAGCCAACTCTAAAACCTTTCACCACCTGCAGCTAGTGGCTCTGCATGGGGCAGGAGCATAGGAAAATCGCTCCTGTCTCGGCCCACTGCCGGCCTGCCAGGTCTTACGGCAGGCCCGCTGGAGGCCTACAAGGAAAGGGGCTGGGTGCAGAGCCTGGCAGGGCACTCCCCCCTAGGGTTATAGGCGAGTCAACCTTTTTTCAGGGAAAAAGGTTATTTTGGTTTATATTTGAGTAAATACAATACTTTTGCTGTCCCTAGTGGGCTCACAATCTGCTTTTTTTTTGGGTGGGGGTTTTGATTGTACATGGGGCTGCAGTGGGAACGGAACCCAGTTCCTTAGGATTAAAGTCTACCGTACAAACCAGTAGGCTACTCCTCCACTATAAATGCTTAAGTAAAAGTAAAAATAATTATAATGAAAAACAAATTCAAAATTTACTCAAGTAAAAGTAAAAAAAAAAAAAAAAGTGCCTAAAATACTTTTGGAGTAAAAAGTACCTCTGCTTTAAAGTGATCCAACTCATCTAACCAGTTCAAACACAGGCAACTCCACTGTTCTTAGAGGCTATATTCACTGAACAGCAAAATTTAAGATGAAATAATTCACCGTTTGCATGATGAAGTATGTAATAGCAAAATCCTCGTCCTGGTTTTGCTGTTTCATTTGGTTTACTGAGGAATTGTTATTTACATCTCCTTTCCAATTTTACTTTTTACTTTTAACTGCAAGCATCAAATGTAACGAGGAAAATTGGCAACATTATTACTTCAGTAAAAGTAACAAATGTTATCCTGCACTTCTTTACAAGGAAAAGTATCAAAACCTTGTACAGTAATTAGTTGCATTTACTTAGTTACGATACAACACAGATTTTGCCACTGCCGTGTTCCTTTAAAGAGCACTAATGATTCCTACTCACTTTTCAATATCATCCATGATTTATCATATCTATCCAACCATAGTTTGATGCTGGATAAATGAGCAAATCAATGTCTATATATATATCAATGCCAATTCCTCTCAACCTTGAAATTCTGTCCCCAAGTATATTTAAATCTTTGCACTGTTGGTGACCTGTTAGCAGAAGTGGTGACACCCTTTAGCCTTGCTTTTGATCTTTAATTCCCAAAAGTGCAGCAATGAACCACACAGCCATCAAGATCTAAAAAGCCTGTGCTCAATGCTGTATGTTTATCCATGATCACTGTGCAGGTTTCCTGTCTTTCCTTGAACAAGAAGGTGGTTGTTTAGATTTAGCTGGCCTACGTTTTGTCAGAAGACAAAGCTTCAAAGCTATCTCGAACGGTCTACAAGCATCTTCAGGATGTCCTTTGTTAGTGTCATCTCATGGAACCACTCCCGTTTCAATTTTTTTTTTTTGCCTTAGATGTCTTCACCTTAGCACAAAGCCCTCTTCTCTGCCCCCATCCGCTCCTTCCCTTCCTCTGTACCTCTTTAACGTTCGCAGTGCCAACAGCAACCCAAACCTGCTGCTCGTGCCAGTGTTGGCTCTTCCTGTGACATCACTTCCTAAGCGCATATCCAGGAAGTGATGTCAGAGGAAGAGCACCAGATTAGGGTTGCTGCTCGTGCCACAAATGTTAAGAAGTACGAGGGAAGGGGTGCATGCACGGTAGTGGGAGGGGGCAAGGCAGAGAGGAGGATGGGTGCCACAGAACTAACATTTCTATAGTTCTAGGATAACTAAAAAAAAAAAAATAGAGTGAAAACTATCAGCAATCCAAACTAACCAAAAGTAAGTCTATGGTTGAAATGTTGTTTATCTTGTTTGGCTAAAGCTATTATTTTATATCGGAGCATATCCGTGAAAAGACCTCAACCACCCAAGTGTTTGAAAAAGTTTACTTCTGAGAAACACTTTAAAGGGGCTTGAACATCATCACTGGTCAAAAAACCCGGCAATCTTTTTTTTTTTTTTTTTTAAATGCGTGATATTTAAATTAATTTCATGTGCGCATGGGTATAGTAACTATTACAGTCATTATATAAGCCGTATGTAAATATATCAAGGTTATTTCAATGGTCAGATTTAGCCACTATTTGTCGCAACAGCATCAAGTCGAGTACAGAACAAAGCGGCCAGATTAAAGCAGCAACAGCAGTTATTAATCGATCCACAGAGAATCAGCACTTCGCCTGAAGAAGCTGTCCGAGAGTGAAACTGACTGACCCAAGTTACGCTGGGAGCAATACAAGTGCTTTATTATACTTTGAGACAAATAATGGCTAAATCTGACCATTGAAATAACATCGCTATATTTAGATACTGCTTATATATAATGACTGCAACAGTTGTATTGCTCAGGTACGATATATGGAGGAAATAAAGCATAGAAACGTTTTGAGCAAAATAGATATTAATACTGCATTTTTAAGAGTAGGGTTAGTCAGTTTGTCAGCCTGGAAAAAATAAATCTGTCTCTTGATAGTTTTTTGAGTTGTTATACAATTTCCTGGGTCCTCAAACCAACCTCTTTCCGAAACTGAATAGGTAGAAAATCAGAGATCTGCTATAAAAGAATAAAAAAAGAAGGAATTTTTACCTACTGTCCAAAAGAGAATGCATGCCTGTTCATGCACTTTGCACAGCAAACTTAGAGCCAGATGCATTAAACAGGATCAGTAAGACCATGTGGGTCTGCTCCAATCCAATTTTTCACCGATTCTAAAAGAGCTATTAAGGCACTAAAAATTTTGCATGCAAATGATTCACATGGAGGGTCATCATAATCCATCTCGCCCGTCCGCTTGACTGCTGTGAGAGGGACTCTCACATATGCGCAGAGCCAGCAGGGGAACCGCCAAAGCAGCCTCCTGCCATTCAGCTGTTTGGGGCAGGAAACATTTATTTATTTATTTTTGTTAATGGGCAAAGCGGCTGTGTGTGTGTTACACACAAACAATACTTGCCCCATTAAAAAAGCCCTCCCCCCTTTACCAATGACAGCCCTCACCAACATCCCCCCCTCAATGAACTAGGACCAACACCCCTGTGCCAATGCAAATTGGCAGGAAGGATGCCCACTCCTGCCATGCCAACCCTCCCCCTGCAAGAAAAAAATCAGTAGGAGGGAAGCCCATTACCTCCTGCCAATGGAGCCCCCCCCCTGGACCCGGCACCACCCCTGAACCATCCCCTACCCAAAAAGGCAGGAGGGATGCCCACTCCCTCCTGCCACCGGATGCTCCTCCAAACCAACTCCCTCCCCATACTGTTGTCTGAAGAGAGCAGGAGGGAGGCAGCTCCAATCTAAAATGGAGCCCCCCCCCACAGTGCACCATATGATGCACAGGGAGGGGCCTAAAGCCCTGATTAGGCCTTGGGCATCTGAGCCAATCAGAGCCTTAGGCTCCTAATGGTGGGGGGGTGGCACCTGGCATGGGGTGGGGGGCTCTGTTGGCAGGAGGGAGTGGGAATCCCTCCTGCTGATTTTTGCTGGCATGAGGGGGTGTCTGTCCCCATTTCCGATTCATTGAGAAGGGCCATCATCGGCCAGGGGGAGGGTGCTTTATTCTTTAATAGGGCAGATAGTGTGCATGTATAACACATGCACAGCATCGGTGCCCATTAGAAAAAGTTTCGGCAAGACAGGTCTTGACCAGTCACTTTTTTTTTTAATCGTTTTTTTTGTGCATCACCAGGTGATGTTAGTGCATAAGTCACTTGGTTAGTTTATATGGGGTTTTAATATTAAATAGCTAATTTGCATGGCTGGATTGGAAAATGGGCATTCTAGGGGAAAAACGCAGTCATCCGTTTTGTGCATTGGGTCGGCAAATGTGATTGTCGCTAAAACAGTCCAAACTCGTTTAGCGACAAGCACCGACTTTAGTGCATCTAGCTCTTAGAACCCTCCAGTCCAAATCCCCACCTATCCCCCTCTCCTATACATAAAATAATTTTCCTTTAAATTCGCAAAGCAGCCAGCTTTGCCTTTCCGCTTTCAGCATTAGTATCGTCCATGCAGGCTGGCTAACTGGTTTCTGTTATTAAGACAGCAATGCCCCAGGTGGGTGGCAGCAGTAGACTGGTGAAAGCGTGTCTGTTATTTCTCATCTCAGCACACAGATGCATTAAGTGAAAGGAGAGCAGGAGAACCTACTGGCTGTTAGAGAATGAAGTGAGACAACTTCATGAACCGTACATGGAAAGAGCAGAATAAGGAGGAAAAGGGAGCAGAAGGCAGAGAACAGAAACAGGAGGGGGGTGGGGGATACATATATTTGCAAGGCTCAAGTGGAAAAATCCTTTCTGTAGAGAGAAAAGAAAATTGCAACAATGGAGCAGAGCTAAGATAAGTACAAGTACAGTGCGACGCTGACATGACGGAGGAAATCCATCCTCTCACCTTGGCAGCACTGCGCAGATGGTCGTAATATACTTCCTCAATGGCCTGGAAGTAAATGACTCCTTTCAGCTAAGTTCAGATAACGCTATCAGGTTGGTGTTTCATGAATCACGCCCATAGGATCCCTGAGGAAGACTTTAAAGGTCGAAACACGGACCTTGTTGGGTCCTCTTCATTGACTTTAGTTATGGATGAACTTAACAGCTTCAAACTTGAGGATTTACTGCTTGTTTCAATAAAGTCTTCATCAGTAACATCTGGTTCCACAGCCTTTTTTGCTTTGGACTTTATAAATCACGCTACCATTACCTTTGAAGATTTATTCCGAGGTTCTGTCTTCTGTCTGTTGAGCTTCTGTTGAATAAGTAGAGGCTGCTTCTCCTGTCACTACTGTCAGGGTGTGCGCATGAGCGGGGAACGCTCTGGTCGTGAGAAGGGGGAATGTAGGGGGGGTGTTAATGATCGTCTCCATTTGCATGAAGGCCTTTACTGAATCAGTCGGCTGGCATGCAATAGGAAACGGATCATGCACGGTTTGGAGGTTTAGTGAATCCTACCCTAAATGTTTTATACCCCAGGTCAGTGCAAAACATTTGGGATGGCTAAACATTTGTTGGCACCTAAGTTAAGAGGGAAACACCATTTAAAACACTACTTTAAAAAAATGTCAAGGCGCTTTTCAGCACCCCAAAAAAAACCCAAAACCCCAGCACCAAATCACGCCTCTGGAAGTGCCTACTGACTAGGGTTACCAGATTTGTGCAGTGACATCTGTGGTTTGCTCAGTGGTTTGAACAGTTCAGTGTTCTTTGTCATACAAATGTGTGGAACACTGGACTACTTATATGCACTAGGTAGGCTTGCCAAAAAACTATCTCACATCTGCCCTGAATTTATGTCCAATATTTACCATCCTGAGGCCCTTATAAAGGAACAAGTCATTAAGTTCTGATAACGCTATCAGGTTGGTTTACATCCTTTCTTTCTAACCGTACCTCTACGGTTCGTCTGAATAACACTTTTTCTAAACCTTTTTCTCAAAACTATGGTATTCCCCAGGGCTCAATTCTGTCTCCTCTTCTATTCAATATCTTTTTAGCTCCTTTACTAAATTTAAGCCAATCCATAGGCTTTACCACCTACGCCTACGCAGATGACATCCAATTGACTCACGCTTTTAATCCCGAAAATCCCAATGATATAATTCAAATTAATCAAAAATTAGAAAAAAATTAAAAATTGGCTAGAACAAAATAAACTTGCATTAAATATATCCAAGACAAGGGCTTTATTCTTTCCTTCAAGACAGGACCTAAAGCTTTCAATCCCTTTTTCAATCAACAATACGCCAATCGAATTAGCAACATCACTCAAGATTTTAGGCGTAACTATTGATACTAAATTTACTTATCAAGAGCATATCAATAATATAGTTAAAAGCTGTTTTTATCGCTTGCGTCTTATTCGCTCAATGTCTAAGTACTTAGAGCCAAAATCTTTAAATATCTTAGTCCACTCTCTCATAATATCCAAATTAGATTATTGTAATTCTCTATTATTAAACATTACATACAAGGAACAAAGACGCTTACAAATAATACAAAATATCGCCATAAAAATAATACATCAGGGAAAGAAATATGATCATGTGACTCCATATTTGATAGAATCTCATTGGCTACCCATTAATCAAAGAATAACATATAAAATAGCATTATTAGTTTTCAAAACATTAAATACACATGAACCTCAGTTTATTAATCGTTTATTAATCCCTCACGTTTCAAATCGTCATCTTCGATCTAACGCCCAGGAGCTACTCATGGTCCCTTCATTGAAAATAATAGGAACTAGGCGTCACGATATTTTTTCAGTCAAGGCCCCGCTTATTTGGAATACTCTTCCATTATATATCAGAAACATCAAAGACCTTACTTTATTTAAAACCAACCTAAAAACATTTCTTTTTAAAGCTTCTTTCAACCTTTAAAGAGGAATTTTCTTCCTCGACAATTTAAAATAATCAAATCGTGAAAAAAGTTTTACTTTATTTAAACCCCAATCCCAGTGTTCCATCCTTCCCCTTCCACTTTTCTTCTTTTCCCTGTGGGGAAAAAATAATTTTGTAACTTTTACCTCCTTATGTTTTTTCCAACCATTCCAGTATTGTCTACAATGTTAGTTTGTTACGACCATGTTTTTTTTTTTTTTAATTTTTAAGTTAATAATGTTTTTAAGTTGAAAAATATTTTTAACTGTTCTTATCCCAATATTTATTGTTATGTTATTCGCTTAGAATTATTAAGCGAACCATTAAATAAAAATAAACTTGAAACTTGTTGGTGTTTCATGAATCACGCCCATAGGATCCCTGAGGAAGACTTTAAAGGTCGAAACACGGACCTTGTTGGGTCCTCTTCATTGACTTTAGTTATGGATTAACTTAACAGCTTCAAACTTGAGGATTTACTGCTTGTTTCAATAAAGCCTTCATCAGTAACATCTGGTTCCACAGCCTTTTTTGCTTTAGACTTTATAAATCACGCTACCATTACCTTTGAAGATTTATTCCGAGGTTCTGTCTTCTGTCTGTTGAGCTTCTGTTGAATAAGTAGAGATTGATCTGTACGAGAGTCATAACCCCCATGTTCCGAGTCATCTGTGCAAGTGTCTCTTCCAGTCTCTACAAAGAAAGAAACGGAAGGCAGAATCTTAAGCATCACTGAACTTATTAATTTAAGATGTATGGTGGTATATGGGACAGAATATTACCCATATTATCAATAAACAGAGTTATGAAAAGTAAGGAAAATGATAGAGCACAGGAAGGTGGGTAATCCCTAAATTATCCAACTGGCTTGAATAATGTGGGCTTTTATTACTTGCACCATTTGGACTTGCCCCCAACTTCTCTTATGCATGCATATCAGTGCACACAGTTAATTTGCATGCACAACTTGATTAATTGGCTTAATCTGTGCTAATAATTGGCAATTAACACCTCCTAATTGATGCTAATTGGCATGAATTAAAAGTTACATGCACAATGTGGAAAGCACGATTCTATAAAAAGTATGTGCCAGTTGTAGTTCATGAATTTGAAAAGGGGGTGTGGCCAGGGGAGGGGCTTGGGCGGATCATGGGAATTCCTAAAAGTTATGCACATGAATATGCATGAGGTAGATTTGCATCTCAAGGAGGCAGTGCATGCAAATCCATCTCATACATATTCATTGTGGATATCCTGAAAACCTGACCTGCCTGTGGTTCTCGAGGATTGGAATTGCCTCCCCCTGTTATAGAATATGCCGATCCACGCACAACTTAGGCACAAGTATTTACACCTGGCTTTAGCTGACTTAAATGGGTGCACCTAAAAGTTATGCAATGCACTGGCATTTTGCGTGATTTTAAAAAAAGGTACAAGCACCTTATCGAATCGCATTATGCGCCTCTCTTTTTGGTGCTGTATATAGAATCAGGCCCTTAGTCCGTATTCTCTATAGGGTGCCAATCGTGCGATCGGACTGTATAGAGAATCGCGCGTCCACGAAAGTAGCCCAGGATTTTCTGGGCCTACATTTCCAACAGCCTATCTATGCCATGAATCGCACCTATGTAGGCTCTTTACGGCACCTAACACCACTTCTGGCATTAGCCAGGCCCATAGTGGCATTAAGCACTGTACAGCACCTACGTAGGCATGATTCCGACACCTTTTATTGAGGCGTCAGTAGGCACTTAATTTTTTTACCGTTTAAAACAGCGTCTCTCAATTAACTTAGGCACCGGTAGAGTGCCTACCGGTGTGTAAGTTTTGGCATCGTTTATAGAATATCCCCCTCAAAGTCTATCAAATTACTTTACTTCCTTTTAATTGGAGATGTGTACGATTTCCAAATCCAAATTAGCTTACAGAGTAATGCAATGCGCATTAATCACGAGTGCGCAGATGGCTGAGCTAACTTCAAATTATACATGGGAATAATAAGATTTCAAAGAGAAATCATGTCGATGCTTTTAGGGTCATCAAAGAAAATTGTGTTATTAAGAAAGCAACTGCCCCCAGTTATGACCTGAACGGTATCTTTGCTCAAGTTAAGGTGTAAATTAAAAGGGAAAGAGGTCATAGAATTGTTTTGCATATTATTACCCTAAAACGACTCCTACTGCTTTTGTCAAACAACGAAAAAGCTCAGAGCAGATACAATCTGCCGTCTTCTTTTTCTTCACTGGTTTTGATTGATAGCTTGCTTTAAGGTCCCTACACAGCTCCCAGTCTTTGGAAGCAGCGATTCAAAGAGCAGGTGGAAAAATAATCTGCTCCGATCACAAGGCATCTGCTAAGTCATATTCACAGCCTAAGGAAGACATCCACAGTTTTGATTTCTACAGACATTCCAGAGTTCTGCAACACAGAAAGAGCTTCAGGAATCTCCAGGGTACCTGGGACATTTCAGAGGTGGCTTTTCTGTTATAACATAACATAAAATCGGATTTCCATAACCATAGAGTGCTATGCGGTGTACAAAAGATTGAGTTAAATTAACATAATTGAATGAGCTCGATAGAATGGAATTCTAATTATCTAAAAATTTAGTGAATATCAGAGTTTTTAATTGTCTTCTAAAATGTAAATCGGAATAAGAAGTCGGTAACAAATGCCGAAAGTCTTTATCATAAAGAGCCACCTGAAAAGAAAGGGTGTGGTTATGATATCTTTTAAATTTGCAGCCCTTGACAGACGGAAATACAAAGAGAGCATGGGATCGTCTAAGGTTCCTCTGAGAGCCAACTGACCGAACCCAACTTAAAGAGTATATGAGCCTCTACTGGTAGCCGATGTAATTCCCGAAAAAAGGGAGTTACATGATTGAACATTTTCAGTTCATGTAACTCCCTTTTTTATGGCAATCATCTTCCTAAAACACTGCAGCACATTTTCCATTGCTTTTGTCTTCGGCACAATTCATTTTGCATCGGGCTCTTGGTTTGTTCCATTTGCGCTTCTGTTATTACTTAACTAATGCAGGAGAAAAGCTATTGGAAGAGTAAAGTGTTCCACTGTGAAAAGGATAATTTCCCTTTGAATAATGCATGCATTAAACAGCAACAGAATTCCAAGGGGGGGGGGGGGGGAAATCCTTATATTTCAGAATCACAATACCTTTACCTGGTTTTGATTTTAGGAGGCATGTTTCCAGTAGATTGCTAGTATACTGAAGGAAAGCAAAGAGCTGAGAATATGCCTGAAGCCAAGGATGCTTCTAGAGGCTTCCACACACACTCGCTCTCTGAAAGCAAGAGCATAAGAAACATCCAAAGTCCAACGAGCTCAACAGTGGCAGTCTGGGCCACAATTATTCCTGCAGATTCCAAAATGTAGGGAAGTATGGAAATTGGAGGGGCTGCCACTTCCACGCACAACTTACAGAATACAATAAGTTACGAACACCCTAGCCGCATTTTGTGCCCAATGAGAGATAAGAATATAAGAATAGCCTTACTGGGTCAGACCAATGGTCCATCTAACCCTGTATTCCGTCTTGACGGAGGCCAATACAAGTCACAAGTACCTGGCAAAAACCCAAATAGCAGCATTCCAGAGCAAGCAGTGGCTTCTCCCATGTCTGTCTCAACAGCAGTTTAAAGACTTTTCCTCCAGGAGCTTGTCCAAACCTTTTTTAAAACTAGCTATATTAATCACTTTTACCACATCATTTGGCAACACATTCAAGAGCTTAACTATTCTCTGAGTGAAAAAATATTTCCTCCTATCGGTTTTAAAAGTATTACTCTGCACGTTCATTGAGTGTCCCCTAGTCTTTGTAAATCTTGATGCAGAATAAAATCGATCCACTTGTACCCATTTTACACCACTCAGGATTTTGTTGACTTCGATCCTATCTCCCCTCAGCCGTCTCTTTTCCAAGTTGAAGAGTCCTAATCTCTTTAGTCTTTCCTCATACGAGAGGAGTTCCATCCCCTTTATCATCTTGATCGTTCTTCTTTGAACCTTTTCTTGTGCCACTATATCTTTTTTGAGGTAAGGAGATTAGAACTGAACACAATGCTCAAGGTGAGGTCGCACCATTAAGATGCAGGTCTATGGCTGTTGTAACTGTGAGCCCATAAATGTAAGGTGTACGAATACCAGGACACATTAGTATTCTAGACTGAAATCTGAGCAACCAGTTGCCATTATAGAGTAGGCTTTAACCACACACTTATAGAACAGCTCCACAATGCATTGATGTCATGACTCTAAGATGCACAAAGAGGTTTTCCCTCCTTATTCTGTAAATGCACATCCAAAAAGGATAATGAGGTTCCTGCAAAAGAACATTTGCTGGTTATTGCATCATGACTCCAGTGGAATCTGAGCCTGAAAAAGTTTATTAAATATAACATAAAACATAAAAATTGACTTTATAGACCATAATGATCTATGCGGTTTACAAAAGATTAACTTAGATCACAAATAGAACAATGAAGAAAATTAATTTTACCCCAAAATCTGGAAAATAAATAAAGGGATCTTTTACTAAAGCGCTAACCGATTTAGCGTGATAAATGCTAACATGCCCATTATATTCCATGGGTGCATTAGCTTTTAGCGTGTGCTAAATCAATTAGTGCGCGCCTTAGTAAAAGACCCCATAAGTCTTCAAATGTCTTCTGAACTCCAAGTATGACATAGATACCAAGAATAGTTGTCTAAAATCTTGATCCCAAAGAGCAGCGTAAAGGACCCGCAAAGGAAGTGGTGGTAATAGCACCATTAGGGAACAGTGATCACAACATGATCCAGTACAAATTAAACATGGGAACATCAAAGGTGAAAAGAACCAAAACGACAGCACTCAACTTCAGAAAGGGAAACTACAAGGACATGAGGAAAATGGTAGGAAAAAAGCTCAACAGCAACTCAGGGAAGGTGAAGACCGTAAAGGAAGCCTGGACACTGCTTAAAGGCACAGTGCTCGAGGCACAAGACCTGTGCGTCCCAAGGTTTAGGAAAGGGTGCAAAAAAAATCGAACTAGAAACCCAGCATGGATAACATCTGCAGTTAAAAAGGCGATAAGTGACAAGAAAACATCCTTCAAGAAATGGAAAAAGGATCCAACAAAGGAAAACCAGGAAGAGCACAAAAGACACCAGAAAGAATGTCATCGAGAGGTCAGGAAGGCAAAGAGAGAATATGAGGAAAGACTGGCAGGAGAAGCAAGAAACTTCAAACCCTTCTTCAGGTATGTGAAAGGGAAACAACCAGCCAGAGAGGAAGTGGGACCACTGGACGACGGAGACAGGAAAGGAGCGATAAAGGAGGAAAAAGAGATAGCTGAAAGGTTAAACAAATTATTTTCGTCAGTCTTCACCAGAGAGGACACATCCAATATCCCAGAACCCGAGGTGATTATAAACGGAGAACACGACGAAAGGCTGGTACAACTAGAGGTAAGCAAAGAGGATGTCCTCAGACAGATAGACAGACTAAAGAGCGACAAATCACCAGGCCCGGACGGCATCCACCCAAGGGTACTAAAAGAACTGAGAAACGAAATAGCAGAGACACTTCGCCAAATATGTAACCTCTCCCTAAAAACTGGGGAGATCCCAGAGGATTGGAAAATAGCAAATGTCACGCCCATCTTTAAGAAGGGATCAAGGGCTGACCCGGGAAACTACAGGCCTGTGAGCTTGACCTCGGTTCCTGGAAAGATGCTGGAAGCAATGGTAAAGGACACAATCTGCGAACACATAGAAAACAATGGACAACTGAAGGCGAGCCAGCATGGCTTCTGCAAGGGAAGGTCATGCCTCACGAACTTGCTGTACTTCTTTGAGGGAATAAACAGTCAGATGGATAAGGGTGAATCCATAGACATCATTTACCTTGACTTCCAAAAAGCCTTCGACAAGGTACCACACGAACGGCTACTAAAAAAACTGTGGAACCACGGGGTGCAAGGGGATATCTACCGATGGATCAAACACTGGCTAGCGGGCAGGAAACAGAGGGTTGGAGTCAAGGGCCAATACTCAGATTGGCAATGGGTCACGAGCGGAGTTCCGCAGGGGTCGGTGCTGGGACCTCTACTATTCAATATATTTATTAACGATCTGGAAACGGGGACAAAATGTGAGGTTATCAAATTTGCTGATGACACCAAACTCTGCAGCAGGGTTAGAAACACGGAAGACTGTGAAGACCTACAAAAGGACCTAACGAGACTGGAAGACTGGGCAAATAAGTGGCAAATGAGTTTTAATGTGGAGAAATGCAAGGTCATGCATGTAGGGAAAAAGAACCCGATGTTCAACTACAAAATGGGGGGAACACTGCTAGGGGTGAGTAACCTGGAAAGGGACTTGGGGGTGATGGTCGACTCATCACTGAAACCATCGGCACAATGTGTGACAGTCTCAAAGAAAGCAAACAGAATGCTGGGCATCATCAAAAAGGGTATCACAACCCGGACGAAGGGAATCATCATGCCGCTGTATCGCGCACTGGTGCGCCCGCACCTGGAGTACTGTGTTCAATACTGGTCGCCGTACCTCAAGAAGGACATGGCGGTACTCGAGGGAGTGCAGAGGAGGGCGACTAAGCTGATAAAAGGTATGGAAAATTTTCCATACGCTGACAGGTTAAAAATGCTGGGGCTGTTCTCCCTGGAGAAGAGGAGACTTAGAGGGGACATGATAGAAACCTTCAAAATCCTTAAGGGCATAGAGAGAGTAAATAAGGACAGATTCTTCAAACTGAGGGGAGCCACAAGCACTAGGGGTCACTCGGAGAAATTGAAAGGGGACAGGTTTAGAACAAATGCTAGAAAATTCTTTTTTACGCAGAGGGTGGTGGACACATGGAATGCGCTTCCGGAGGAAGTGATAGGCCAGAACTCTGTACAGGGGTTCAAGAAGGGTTTGGATAGGTTCCTGGAGGATAAAGGGATAGAGGGGTACAGATAGAACTTGAGGTAGGTTATAAAAGTGGTCAGAAACCACTTTACAGGTCGCAGACCTGATGGACCGCCGCGGGAGCGGACCGCTGGGCGAGATGGACCTCGGTCTGACCCAGTGGAGGCAACTTCTTATGTTCTTATGTTCTCATCTGCTCCCTAGTTGTCCTCTTGTGCTTGGATCCTCAGCCCCAGCTTTGAAATGCATATTCAGTTTGGCAAAATCAGCGCATCGACCCCGTAAAGTACAGAGTCAAAAAGTTAAGGGATGAAAGTTTGCAAGAAAAAATAGCGCGATAGAAAAACTTGGAACATGGCCGATCTCCATCATCCATGACATTGCTTTTTCCCCCGCATTAAATATTTTGCTCAAGGGATTGCACTTTGAAAACAGTAAATCTGTGAGAAAAGCCCTCAAACTTGCAGGCAAGTGGTCCGTGGCTAAGAGTACTTGATTGCCCATTAAAACTTGTCTCGTGTGACTGCTTCCATGACATCTCTGGAGCTCCCTCTACAGCTGCTAAGGCAACCAGTCAAATATACCAAGACATGATTCATAGACTACTTTCTCCTAGTTTGTTACGATGGGAATCACTCTTTATAAAGTGGATCACAAAGACCTGTTTTATATCACATAATTGCCCCACTGTAATGCATAAGTTAAACCTTTTACAAATCAGACCCTTAGGCTCCGGTACTCAAATATCTTCTACATTTTACTATGCTAATCCACTGGAACTAATAGAAGCTGACAGGAGTTCCCATAAATATATAAAAAGCCATAAGATCTCTAAGGGAATGAAAGAGAGAGCAGATGGCATGGATGAGTAGTCTGGATAGGCCACACAGGCCTGTAGTCTCAAACTAGTACCAATATTGGTGGCCACCTTATAAGCTGCTACCTATCACGTGTCAATTACACATCAGTGCCAGCTTCAGAATCACGCCAATGTGAAAGATAAGCACCAGAAATGTAGACCAGGGTTTTCCTGGACTACATTTCCAGTGCCTATCTTCATGTGAATCGTGCCTACGTAGACACTTTAAGCCACCAAACACCACTTCAGGCGTTGGCCATGCCTACTTTGGCATTCAAACGCTTAAAGTGCCTATATGTGCCTGAAATCCCTGTTAAAAACGCCGTTTGGATAGCATTTTTAACGGAGGTATGGGTGCCTACTGGTACCTAGAAAATCAGTGTTGTTTTTAAAATCTGGGCCATAGTTTTTTTTAATCTGTAAGAATCATTTCCACTAGCAGGTCACCCATGTATCCACCACTCTATACCTATAAAGAAGTATTTATTCTTGTTTCTTTGCCTTCATTTTTCAATGGCTCTGTGTTTCTCCTGAAAGAATCATTTCCACCAGGAGGTCATCCAAGCATCTACCACCCTATATCAATAAAGAAGTATTTACTCTTGTTTCTTTACCAATACTCTAGGGAGCATAATGTGTTATTATTTCTAAGGTTGCGATAGATCATATTATTCCAAGATTCAGGATATCCCTTATAGGTTTATGCCCCTTGTTTCTCTTCCAAATCCTTTACACCAGTGGTTCTCAACCCTATCCTGGAGGACCACCAGAACAGTCGGGTTTTTGGGATAGCCCTAATGAATATGCATGAGAGAGGTTTGCATATAATGGAGGTGACAGGCATGTGAATCTGATTAAGACTATCCCTAAATCCTGACTGGCCTGGTGGTCCTCCAGGACAGGGTTGGGAACCACTGCCTTACACTGTCTTCCAAAATTCAATGGGAAAATTGTCCATGGTACGGAAAGAAAGCTTTGGCCTTTTTTTTTAAGAGTATAAACGTCCAAATACCATTACGTTTTATCTAGAATGAAAAACATTAATATCAAACAACACAAATTCAGCCGCTTAATTTTTTTCCATCTAGCTCAGGGGTGTCAAAATCCCTCCTCAAGGGCCGCAATCCAGTCGGGTTTTCAGGATTTCCCCAATGAATATGCATTGAAAGTAGCGCATGCAAATAGATCTCATGCATATTCATTGGGGAAATCCTGAAAACCTGACTGGATTGTGGCCCTCGAGGAGGGGCTTTGATACCCCTGATCTAGCTGGTTATCTATTTTGCAGGACTTGACAACTTATGAACCTTCAACAGGAAGCTAGTGAGGTGTAGTTAGATCCTCTGCTGTTGACGTCACCATTACTGTTCCTATCCACAGTAAAACATTATTTGTTAAAACATTCCTCCTTGATGTTTCCTAATTAAAAATTAACCACACACACTTAATTCATTCGATCGTTAATGTTCTCGAGGGGCAGTTCAGGCAGGTTACGGAAGAAATGAAATCCATCGATCAAAGCTATTATGAAACTTCTATAAGATTGGCAACAAAATGAAACAAAATTCTGTACATAGCAAGTCTGTATCTTACTTCTTTGAAAGATTAATACATTGAGGGACTGACAGCTCATAGATCACTATCCCCTTCTTTTACTAAGGTGTGCTATGCGCTAACCGTTAACGTGTCCATAGACTAAAATTTTTACATTTTGTCCAAATTTTACATATAAAAATGAGACACGTATTATAAAAAATCCAAACACGTCCATGTTTCATCTACTGCTTCCTTCGGGGTGGGGGTTGTAAGGAAGGCAAAACCAACTTCCAGTGCAAACACTTACAGAAAACCAAGTATATATATATATATATATAGTGGCATAGGGAGGGTGGGAGGTACCCGGGGTGGTGGGGTCTCCTGTCGCCCTCTTCTCCCCCCCCCCGCCGCACATGCTTCCCTGGTGCAAGCAGCATCTCTAACTCGTTGCCTGTGCCAGCATCGGCTCTCCTTCTGATGTCACTTCTTAGTCGTGGGACCCGGAAGTGACGTCAGAGGGGAGTGACGAGGCTGGCACGATAAGAAGGTTGGAGCTGCTGCTCATGCCGGCGAAGAGCTAGAAGTATTGTGGGGGGTGAATTGAAGGCGTGCGTGAGGCGGGGGAGGAGTGGGAAGGAGCAGGGGACGGAGAGGAGGAAAGGTGCTGGCGCCACACCAAGACGGCACCCAGGGCAGTCTGTCGTCCCCCACTTACTACATCACTGTGTAAATTAAAATATATATATTCTCTCTTGTAGGTCTCCACCATCAGCTGCCTTTGTATAGATAGATTGAGTGGAGCCAACTTTTCAAAATTATTGGGGGGGGGGGGTGCTAAACCCAATATATATATATCTTTCATATCTCTCTATCTATATCTATACAAATATCTATTGATCTAGCTATCTATAGAAGCCAAGTCTGCGGGTGCTGTGAGTGCTTGAGCACCCCCCCCCCCCTAATATTGAACAAACTCCTTGACTGTCCAGGGAGAGGTAATTTCCATTAGGTTTAGCACCCCCCCCCCCCAATAATTTTGAAAAGTTGGCTCCTCTCTATCTATCTATACAAAGGCAGCTGATGGTGGAGACCTACAAGAGAGAGTCTATAAGCCAAGAATAATGCCCATTTTCTAACTTGGGCATGCCTCCTCCAAAGAATAATTTTCAGAATCAGTAATACGTGTGTTAATGCATACCAACAGGAAAAATATTGCAAAACGCTTTAACGCATTTCTGTGGTAACCTGTTGGTATGCGTTAACCACACATTAAGGGCTTAATGCCCATTAGTTAACTGTACAAACGAAGCTTTTTGTATGGTTAAAAATCACTCTACCTCGTTCCTGTTCTGCATGTATTTCAGGTGATTCTGCACTGAGGGGCTGCGGTGAGATCCGATTGGGTTGAAGCCACGAAGAGTGTTTGTTCAGGTTCTGAGGATGTGTTTGGCTCTGGGCTAAGCACGGCATGCTTCTCCTAGAGGACTTTAGTGAGTGATCTTTACTCGTTTCACTTCTACTTGTATTCATACCTAAAAGCAAAAAAGATAGGAAACTAAGAAACTGCAAATTAAAACCATATTTTCTAAATAATAGACGATAAAGCAGTGTGAAAACTCATTGTAAGCTCTCTAAGGGTGAAAACTTGCAGCAGCCTTTTCAGTAGCAAGACAGAAGCATCCTGCCCCAGCTCACCACTGGACCACAAGGGCTTACGGAGGCCTGTGACAGATCCAGGGTCCAGGAAGCAGGAGGGGAGATGCAGAGCCGGCTAGGACAGGGCAGAGAAGATTCCTGTCCCACCTCACCGCTAGTCACCAGGAGGAAATGGGAATTTCTCCTGCCGGCTGACTTGTGGTGGGGTTCGGGGGTTCCCTGCCGTGGCCGCTCCCCCATCAGCTGAACGGTAGGGACTTCCCAAATCTGCGATTTTGTAACCGGTGCCCTACAGAACTGCGGCTTTGGGGAATCCCCCTGCCACACTCAGCTGCTGCGGTCTAGCGGCTGAAATGTAGACCTGGGTTTTCTGGGCCTACATTTCAACCGCCTATCATGGCGTGGCTCTGTAACTCGCGCCCTGGAATGATTGACAGGCAGTCCTCAATATCTTCTTGAAATACGATAAGGCCCGTGATGCTGTTTAATTCCTTGCAACAAGGCCTCATGCTGAACTGGGTCTGTGGTGATGCCACTGGCAGAATCGGTTATCAGTTGAACACCTCGCTCGGCTGTGTCATTAACCACCTTCATGGTATTGACAAACTGTTCAGTGGTACGGAAGTTTGGATCTTCAGATCACACTGTCCACTGGCTTTGCCAACCATTCATTGGTAATGCCAAGAGCGTGAAACAGGAAATGTGGTTCAGGTCCAACCAAGTCTCCCACTGACATGCTTCGGTGTACCTGCTTGCCACAATGAAACTGTTGTTTGCCAAAATGCGTGTGTTTAGGTATTAGCAAAGTAAGTTACATTTCTGTTATTTTCCACAATAAAGAGCAGACATGGAAGGTTCATTTAATAAAATACCGCTAGATTTTATGTATTCAGTGGCTTTGAGCGACCCCAGAATGGGCTTTACAAATATTTTTTAAAAATTATTTTCTGATCACGCACAATGAAATTCATGGGAAAAACTTCAATTCACACAGTTTTTCCAACTATAGGTTTTTCTAGACAACCTAACGGGGCAGGTGCTGGACGATCAGGCAGTCAAGCTTTTAGTCGATACTAAGAATTGCATCCATCTTTAATGGCTCATGATTTACTCAACTAAAATGAAAGCCTGACTCTAAAGAGAATATAATGCACTTTTCTAGCATTAGCTCATAGAAAAAGACATGATTAAGTAGCATTTTCAAGATCATTTCGGTTGAAAATGAAATGCAGCAGTGGAATTGAAATTGTAGGACCACTGCTAATATTTGTGCTGCATGCTGAGGATTCTCCCATATTTTAGGAAATACTGCTTTGTCTAATCTACAGAGAAGATAAAATAGTAACATGAACCCAACAGATTCAAGTCCACAAAAACTAAAAATGTCCAAGCTATCTGCATTATTCTTTTTTTCCATAACATCCTAAAGCAATAGCATTGCATTAAAATAATGAAGACGCAAGAGTAAGCAGCATATGGGCCTAACTGTTAGATGGTGGTAGGATGTCTATGGCCGCCATTACTAGAATCAGGGCCTATCTCTGTGAATCCCATCCCCCTTCTAAATGGATAATTTTGGACAAATTGAGCCAGATTCAGTAAATGGCACTGAAAATTCAGCACCAAGAAAATATCAGCGCTGAAAGGTATCCTATAAAGGGTATTCTGGGACGGGTGCTCTTCACAGCATAGGAGATAGGCCCCGATTCTAGTAATGGCGCTCTACGTTAGGCGGCCATAGACATCCTACCACCGCCTAACTTAATTGTTTTAATTGGTGAGAAACAGCAGAGTAATTGACAGCCTCAATTAAAACCAATTAAGAACTGACTTTAAAAAAAACGGAGGCGCCAAAGGGTGCCTTCAAAATGGCTGCCATTCTCCCATCTAGAAAGGTGCTGTAGGACGCGTAATGCCACTGCAGGCATGGCTATCGCCAGAGGCTATCACCGGAAGTGGCATTAGTGATCATAAAGCGCCTTCATAGCCACAATTGTCATGAAAGATAGGCATCAGAAATGTAGGCCTTAAAACCCTGGCCTATGTTTCTTATATGAAGCCGCAATTCCATAGTTGCCAAATTTTTTTATTTTTCTGTTCTTGCCCATTTTGGTCTCTCATAATATGTCCCTTATATTCCTCCCACCGGCTCCTTCATGATTTTTTTTCTATAAGGGATGTTCAGTATAGCACAGCATTGGGTATGTTTTTCATTGAGCTCGTGCAGGGCTTTCTTACCCACGTCACCTGCACCCTGCATTTAGTACATCCCAACTCCCACCTCAACTCCGTTAATACTCAGGCTGGTGACCCTCGGGGTTTTTTAGGCCTTACTTTCTTTTTTTTCAGATTAGGGTAGGTTCTAGAATTTTCTCTTCTATTTAGTTTCTTGTCCGGGCTTGTTTTTCTCGATTGCAGTTTTGGCGCCTTTTCGCGAAACGCCTTTTCTCGAAACGTCACGTGACCGCTTGACCTCGAGCACAAGGTTAAAAAAGCCGGGCTCGCGCCACTTCGCTTTTAGTCAGGAGTTTGCGCGTTGCTGCTCGAGCGCTCGGGCGAAAGCTCTGCTCGCGGCTTCGCTGATGTTCTGTGACTTTTGCATGTCTCAGGTATGGCCTCTCTTCATGCCCCCCCCTCCGCCAAGTCAAACAGTTTTACGCTTGTCTTTTTATTATTATTATTAACTTTCTTCATTGTACATTTAAGTATTTTTTTTCCGGTTCGGTTTTGTTCAGTTTTCCAGTCAAAGTTAAACAGTTTTACGCTTGTCTTTTTATTATTATTAATAACTTTCTGGGTTCCTTCATGGTACGTTTTAAGTATTTTTTTTCCGGTTCGGTTTTGTTCAGTTTTCCAGTCAAAGTTAAACAATTTTACGCTTGTCTTTTTATTATTATTATTATTAATAACTTTCTGGGTTCCTTCATGGTACGTTTAAGTATTTTTTTTCCGGTTCGGTTTTGTTCAGTTTTCTAGTCAAAGTTAAACAATTTTACGCTTGTCTTTTTATTATTATTATTATTATTAATAACTTTCTGGGTTCCTTCATGGTACGTTTAAGTATTTTTTTTCCGGTTCGGTTTTGTTCAGTTTTCCAGTCAAAGTTAAACAATTTTACGCTTCTCTTTTTTATTATTATTATTATTAATAACTTTCTGGGTTCCTTCATGGTACGTTTAAGTATTTTTTTTCCCGGTTCGGTTTTGTTCAGTTTTCCAGTCAAAGTTAAACAATTTTACGCTTGTCTTTTTATTATTATTATTATTAATAACTTTCTGGGTTCCTTCATGGTACGTTTTAAGTATTTTTTTTTCCGGTTCGGTTTTGTTCAGTTTTCCAGTCAAAGTTAAACAATTTTACGCTTGTCTTTTTATTATTATTATTATTAATAACTTTCTGGGTTCCTTCATGGTACGTTTTAAGTATTTTTTTTCCGGTTCGGTTTTGTTCAGTTTTCCAGTCAAAGTTAAACAATTTTACGCTTGTCTTTTTATTATTATTATTATTAATAACTTTCTGGGTTCCTTCATGGTACGTTTAAGTATTTTTTCCGGTTCGGTTTTGTTCAGTTTTCCAGTCAAAGTTAAACAGTTTTACGCTTCTCTTTTTTATTATTATTATTATTATTAATAACTTTCTGGGTTCCTTCATGGTACGTTTAAGTATTTTTTTCCGGTTCGGTTTTGTTCAGTTTTCCAGTCAAAGTTAAACAGTTTTACGCTTCTCTTTTTTATTATTATTAATTTTCTGGGTTCCTTCATGGTATGTTTAAGTCGGTGTCAGATCAAAAGCGCACCGGGACAAATTACTGTTTTTAGGGCTCCGACGGGGGGCGTGGGGGGGGGAACACCGCCAGTTTACTTAATAGACATCGCGCCGCGTTGTGGGGGGTTGTAACCCCCCCACATTTTACTGAAAACTTAACTTTTTCCCTGTTTTTAGGGAAAAAGTGAAGTTTACAGTAAAATGTGGAGGGTTACAACCCCCCAAACTCCCCATAACGCCGGCGCGATGTCTATTAAGTAAACTGGAGGGGGGGGGGGTTTCTCCAACAAAACCCCCCGTCGGAGCCCCTAAAAACTGTAATTTTGTGCGGCGCGCGCCTCCGCGCTGCGCTCAATTTGCGGCGCGCGCCTTTGTCTTTCGCGGTTTTGTTCAGTTTTCCAGTCAAAAAGTCAAACAGTTTTACGGTTGCCATTTTTTTTTAATCAGTTCCTGCATAGTGTGTTTAAGTATTCATTCACATTTTGTTTTATAAGTTCGGTTTTTTTAACGCGTTGTCCCGTACCAGAAATCCCTGTGTTTTCTAGTTTTTTTTATTACGGCTTTTTTTTTTTTTTTTTCTCCCTGTATTTCCATGCGGGTCTCCCTATGCCGAGATTTTTGCCCTGAGGTCGGTGCCGCTTTTAGTCTCGGCAAAGGGAGGGAAAAGCATTAGGATCCGTCCACGACTGTCAGAGCTCAGATTGTTAAGGACGTGCAGTTTTACCCCTTCCCATGATGCTTTTCCAGGCTTCCTTTGCCCTCTCACTGGTTTTTCAGACTTGCATTTTTATGCTGTGCTATGTATGGATATACCTTATGCTTCATGTATCTAGTGTTTTTTATATGCACTACATCCTCCTTTGAGGTTATTATGTATTTTGATGCTTGTCTATATATGCACATACCTTATGCCTTTTCCTGCTCTTTGCTGGGTTTTTATATATACTACATCTTCATAGTAACATAGTAGATGACGGCAGATAAAGACCAGTCTGCCCAACCTAATTCAATTTAAATTTTTTAAATTTTTTTCTTCTTAGCTATTTCTAGGCAAGAATCCAAAGCTCTACCCGGTACTGTGCTTGGGTTCCAAGTGCCGAAATATCCATCAAAACCTACACCAGCCCATCTACACCCTCCCAGCCATTGAAGCCCTCTCCAGCCTATCCTCCCCCAAACGGCCATATACAGACAGACTGGGCAAGTTTGCCTCTTTTGAGGTTATTATATATTGTGATGCTTGTTTATATATGCACATGCCATATGCATTTTCCTTTTCTTTGCTGGATTTTTATATATACTACATCCTCATAGTGACATAGTAGATGACGGCAGATAAAAACCCAAATGGTCCATCCAGTCTGCCCAACCTGATTCAATTTAAATTTTTTCTTCTTAGCTATTTCTGCACAAGAATCCAAAGCTCTACCCGGTGCTGTGCTTGAGTTCCAAGTGCCGAAATCTCCATCAAAACCTACTCCAGCCCATCTACACCCTCCCAGCCATTGAAGGCCTCTCCAGCCCATTCTCCCCCAAACTGCCATATACAGACAGACCGGGCAAGTTTGCTCTTTTGAGATTATTATATACTTTGATGCTTGTCTATATATGCACATGCCCTGTGCGTTTTCCTTCTCTTTGCTGGGTTTTTATATGCATTTTATCCTCCTTTGAAGTTATGTATTATGATGCTTGTGTGTACATGCAAATGCCTTATGCCTTTTCCTTCTCTTGCTGGGTTTTTAGGCTTGGATTTTTAAATGTTATTTATGTATGAATATACCTTATGCTTCATGTATGTAATGGTTTTTATATAAACTACATGCACCTTTGATGTTATTACCGTGTTTTTCGATCTATAAGACGCACCCGTTCGCAACCCACAGTCAAAAGTCGCCGTGCTCGCCCGCCTGAAGTCCCCACCCACACCCAAAGCCGCCAGCAGTCGAAGTAGCCCGCCCGCAGCCCATAGTCAGAAGCCGCCCACACCCGATGCCAAAGGAGCCCGGTCGAAGCCACCCACACCCTAAGCCAAAACCGCACGCCTGCAGCCCGCAGTCAGAATCTGTCCGTCCGAAGCCGCTCGCATCCGAAACCGAAGCCACCCGCCCGAAGCCCACAGTCATAAACCGCCCGCACCTGAAGGATTCCGCCCGAAGCAGAAGCCGCCCGCCCATAGCTCACAGTTGGAAGCCGCCCACACCTGAAGCCAAAGCAGACCACCCAAAGCCGCCGGCACCAGAAGCTGCCGTCAGCCGAAGTAGCCCACATGCAGCCTACAGTCAGAAGCCGCCCGCAGCGAAGGAGCCCGCCTGAATCCGAACCCGCCCGTACACAGCCCACAGACAGATGCCACCCGAAACAAAGGAGCCTGTCCGAAGCTGCCTGCACCTAAAGCAGCCTGCCCGCAGCCCATAGTCAGAAGCCTTCCACAACGAAATAGCCCACCCAAAGCCACCCAAAGCCGAAGCAGCCCGCCCGAGGTCCACAGTCAAGCTACCCGCACCCGCTGCCGCCAGCAGATGAAACAGCCCACCTGGAGCACACAGTCAGAAGCCGACTGCAAGGAAGTAGACGGCACGAAGCCGCCTGCACCCAAAATTGCCAGTAGCCGTAGCTGCCCGCTCGCAGCCCACAGTCAGAATCCACCCGCACCCGAAGCCACCAGCAGCTTAACAGCGCGCCTGCAGCCCACAGTCAGAAGCCGCCTGTAGCGAAGGAGCCCGCCTGAAGCCGCCCGCACCCGAAGTCCCCAGCAACCGAAGCCGCCCGCCCGCAGCTCGAAGCCGTCCCGGTACCTTTTTAAAGTTGTGGTGCTCTCCTGCTGGATGGCTGTCTTTGGAAGCAGAAGCGCGACCTTTGCGCTTACTGCCTGGTCTCATGTCGCTCATTGATTGGCTGATGTTAGTTTTTGATGAGAAGGCAGTAAGCGCAAAGGTCGCGCTTCTGCTTCGCGCTGCTCTGCTTCCAAAGACATCCATCCAGCAGGAGAGCACCACAACTTTAAAAGGTACTGGGAGGGCTTAGAGCTGCGGTTGGGCAGCTTCGCCTGCTGGGGACTTGGTTTTGGGCGGGCTCCTTTGCAATGGGCGGCTTCTGACTGTGGACTGCAGGCGCGCTGTTAAGCTGCTGGCAGCTTCGGGTGCGGGTGGATTATGACTGTAGGCTGCGAGCGGGCAGCTACGGCTACTGGCAACTTTGGGTGCAGGCGGCTTCGTGCCGGCTACTTCCCTGCAGTCAGCTTCTGACTGTGTGCTCCAGGTGGCCTGTTTCATCTGCTGACGGCATCGGCTGCTGGCAGCTTCTGACTGTGGGCTTTGGGCGGGCTGCTTCGGCTTTGGGCGGCTTTGGGCGGGCTAATTCACTGTGGAAGGCTTCTGACTGTGGGCTGCGGGCGGGCTGCTTCGGCTTTGGGCGGCTTTGGGCGGGCTAATTCACTGTGGAAGGCTTCTGACTAAGGGCTGCGGGCGGGCTTCTTCTGGTGCTCGCAGCTTCGGACAGGCTCCTTTGTTTTGGGCGGCTTCTCTCTGTGGGCTGTGTATGGGCGGCTTCGGGCATGCTTGGATTCGGGCGGGCTCCTTCACTGCAGGCGGCTTCTGATTGCAAATGTGCCCGCCCGAAGCCGCCTGCACCCGACGTTGGCAGCAGGTGACGCCGCCTGCCTCCAGCCCGAAGCCGCCCCGGTACCTTTTTACAGTTGTGGTGCTCTCCTGCTGGATTGCTGTCTTTGGAAACAGAGCGGCGCGAAGTAGGAACACGACCTTTGCGCTTACTGTCTTCTCATCGAGAACTGAAATCAGCCAATCACTGTGCGACGCGAGACCAGGCAGGAAGCGCAAAGGTCGCGCTTCTGCGTCGTGCCGCTCTGCTTCCAAAGAAGGACGTCCAGAAGGAGAGCATCACACCTTTAAAAAGGTACCGGGAGGGAGAGAGGGGAAAGAGTATTCGCTCCATAAGATGCCCCCACTTTTCTACCCCCTCTTTGGGGGTGGAAAAAGTGCATCTTATGGAGCGAAAAATATGGAATGTATTTTTGTTGCTTGACTATATATGCACATGCCTTATGCATTTTCCTTTTCTTTGCTAGGTTTTTATATGCACTATATGCTCCTTTGACATGTATTTTGATGCTTGTCTATATATGCTCATGCATATGCCTTTTCCTTTTCTTTGCTGGGTTTTCATATGCACTATATGCTCCTTTGACCTTATGTATTTTGATGCTTGTCTATATATGCTCATGCATATGCCTTTTCCTTTTCTTTGCTGGGTTTTCATATGCACTATATGCTCTTTTGACATTATGTATTTTGATGCTTCTCTATATATGCTCATGCCATATGCCTTTTCCTTTTCTTTGCTAGGTTTTCATATGCACTATATGCTCCTTTGACATGTATTTTGATGCTTCTCTATATATGCTCATGCATATGCCTTTTCCTTTTCTTTGCTGGGTTTTCATATGCACTATATGCTCTTTTGACATTATGTATTTTGATGCTTCTCTATATATGCTCATGCCATATGCCTTTTCCTTTTCTTTGCTAGGTTTTCATATGCACTATATGCTCCTTTGACATGTATTTTGATGCTTCTCTATATATGCTCATGCATATGCCTTTTCCTTTTCTTTGCTGGGTTTTCATATGCACTATATGCTCCTTTGACGTCATTATGTATTTTTATGGTTGTCTATATATGCATATGCCTTATGCCTTTTCCTTCTTTTGCTGGGTTTTTATACTTAGAACAAAATAAAGTCACCACACTCATCAATATACTTAGTAAGCTTGTTTTCTGCTTAGAACTCTGCTCAGAGACATGAAGGCTGATTACTCGGCCTCACCTACCAATCATTGCAGTGTTCGGAAAAGTTTTTTAATTTTGAATTTTCATTAATGCGCTAGCTTACACGCTATGCTAAAGATATTAATGTTCTCATGAATTTTTATGAACTATACAAAATGACTTAACTTTGAATAGGAACCAGTCACTATTCAAAGTTAAGTCATTTTGTATAGTTCACAAAAATTCATGAGAACATTAATATCTTTAGCATAGCGTTTAAGCTAGCGCATTAATGAAAATTCAAAATTAAAAAACTTTTCCGAACACTGCAATGATTGGTAGGTGAGGCCGAGTAATCAGCCTTCATGTCTCTGAGCAGAGTTCTAAGCAGAAAACAAGCTTACTAAGTATATTGATGAGTGTGGTGACTTTATTTTGTTCTATCAATTTCTTTAGTCACTCAACAGTAACCTTGACTTGTAAGAGTTGCCCCTGTATATCTTGTTTGACTTGGGTTTTTATACTTGGCTTTTTTAAATGTTGTTTTATGTATGAATATAACTTATGCTTCATGTATGCAATGTTTTTTATATAAACTACATGCTGCTTTGACGTTATTGCCGTGTTTTTCAATCTATAAGACGCACATGTCCGCAACCCACAGTCAAAGACTGTCCGCAGTGATGTCACCCACCTGCTCCCGAAGCCGCTAACAGTCGAACTAGCCCACCCTCCGCCTGCAACGAAGGACCCACTTAAATCCGACCACACCCGAAGCCGCCCATACACAGCCCACAGACAGAAGCCGCCCAAAACAAAGGAGCCTGTCCGAAGCCACCTGCACCAGAAGCAGCCCGCCCGCAGCCCACAGTCAGAAGCTGCACGCCCCTGACGCCGCCAGCAGATGAAGCAGCCCACCTGGAGCACACAATCAGAAGCCGACTGCAGCGAAGGAGCCCGCCTGAAGCCGCCCGCACCCGAAGTCCCCAGCAGCCGAAGACGCCCACCCGCAGCCCGAAGCCGTCCCGGTACCTTTTTAAAGTTCTGGAGCTCTCCTGCTGGATGTCTGTCTTTGGAAGCAGAGCAGCGCGAAGCAGAAGCGCAACCTTTGCACTTACTGCCTGGTCTCGTGTCGCTCATTGATTGGCTGATGTTAGTTTTTGATGAGAAGGCAGTAAGCGCAATGGTCGCACTTCTACTTCACGCTGTTCTGCTTTCAAAGACAGCCATCCAGCAGGAGAGCTACAGAACTTTAAAAAGGTTCCGGGACGGCTTAGAGCTGCGGGTGGGCGTCTTCGGCTGCTGGGGACTTCGGATGCAGGCAGCTTCAGGCGGGGTACTTCGCTGTGGGCGGCTTCTGACTGTGGACTGCAGGCAGGCTGTTCAGCTGCTGGCGGCATCGGATGCGGGTGGATTCTGACTGTTTGCTGCGAGCAGGCAGCTACGGCTACTGGCAACTTTGGGTGCAGGCGGCTTCGTGCCGGCTACTTCTCTGCAGTCAGCTTGACTGTGTGCTCCAGGTGGGCTGTTTCATCTGCTGGCGGCTTCAGCTGTGGGCAGCTTCTGATTGTGGGCTGCGGGCGGGCTGCTTCAGCTTCGGGCGCGGGCGGCTTTGGGTGGGCTACTTCACTGTGGAAGGCTTCTGACTAGGGGCTGCGGGCGGGCTGCTTCTGGTGCTCGCGGCTTCGGACAGGCTCCTTTGTTTTGGGCGTCTTCTCTCTGTGGGCTGTGTATGGACGGCTTCGGGTGTGGTTGGATTCGGGCGGGCTCCTTCACTGCAGGCGGCTTCTGATTGCAAATGGGCCCGCCCGAAGCCGCCTGCACCCGACGTTGGCAGCAGGTGACTCCGTCGGCCTCCAGACCGAAGCTGCCCCGGTACCTTTTTACAGTTGTGGTGCTCTCCTGCTGGATTGCTGTCTTTGGAAACAGAGCGGCGCGAAGTAGGAGCACGACCTTTGCGCTTACTGTCTTCTCATCGAGAACTGAAATCAGCCAATCACTGTGCGACGCGAGACCAGGCAGGAAGCGCAAAGGTCACGCTTCTGCGTCGTGCCGCTCTGCTTCCAAAGAAGGACGTCCAGAAGGAGAGCATCACACCTTTAAAAAGGTACCGGGAGGGAGGGAGGGGAAAGAGTATTCGCTCCATAAGATGCCCCCACTTTTCTACCCCCTCTTTGGGGGTGGAAAAAGTGCATCTTATGGAGCGAAAAATACGGAATGTATTTTTGTTGCTTGACTATATATGCACATGCCTTATGCATTTTCCTTTTCTTTGCTAGGTTTTTATATGCACTATATGCTCATTTGACATGTATTTTGATGCTTGTCTATATATGCTCATGCATATGCCTTTTCCTTTTCTTTGCTGGGTTTTCATATGCACTATATGCTCTTTTGACATTATGTATTTTGATGCTTCTCTATATATGCTCATGCATATGCCTTTTCCTTTTCTTTGCTGGGTTTTCATATGCACTATATGCTCCTTTGACGTCATTATGTATTTTTATGGTTGTCTATATATGCATATGCCTTATGCCTTTTCCTTCTCTTGCTGGGTTTTTATACTTGGCTTTTTTAAATGTTGTTTTATGTTTGAATATAACTTATGCTTCATGTATGCAATGTTTTTTATATAAACTACATGCTGCTTTGACGTTATTGCCGTGTTTTTCAATCTATAAGACGCACATGTCCGCAACCCACAATCAAAGACTGTCCGCAGTGATGTCACCCACCTGCTCCCGAAGCCGCTAACAGTCGAACTAGCCCACCCTCCGCTCGCAACGAAGGACCCACTTAAATCCAACCACACCCGAAGCCGCCCATACACAGCCCACAGACAGAAGCCGCCCAAAACAAAGGAGCCTGTCCGAAGCCACCTGCACCAGAAGCAGCCCGCCCGCAGCCCACAGTCAGAAGCTGCACGCCCCTGACGCCGCCAGCAGATGAAGCAGCCCACCTGTAGCACACAGTCAGAAGCCGACTGCAGGGAAGTAGCCGGCACGAAGCCGCCTGCACCCGATGTTGCCAGTAGCCGAAGTTGCCCGCTCGCAGCTCACAGTCAGAATCTACCCACACCCGAAGCCACCAGCAGCCGAACAGCCCGCCTGCAGCCCACAGTCAGAAGCCGCCCGCAGCGAAGGAGCCCGCCTGAAGCCGCCCGCACCCGAAGTCCCCAGCAGCCGAAGACGCCCGCCCGCAGCCCGAAGCCGTCCCGGTACCTTTTTAAAGTTCTGGAGCTCTCCTGCTGGATGTCTGTCTTTGGAAGCAGAGCAGCGCGAAGCAGAAGCGCGACCTTTGCACTTACTGCCTGGTCTCGTGTCGCTCATTGATTGGCTGATGTTAGTTTTTGATGAGAAGGCAGTAAGTTGCACTTCTGCTTCGCGCTGTTCTGCTTTCAAAGACAGCCATCCAGCAGGAGAGCTCCAGAACTT
Source organism: Geotrypetes seraphini (assembly GCF_902459505.1). Classification (NCBI taxonomy): domain Eukaryota; kingdom Metazoa; phylum Chordata; class Amphibia; order Gymnophiona; family Dermophiidae; genus Geotrypetes; species Geotrypetes seraphini. Next base: position 23,909,938 of record NC_047096.1, read on the forward strand.
TAAAAAGGTACCGGGACGGCTTAGAGCTGCGGGTGGGCGTCTTCGGCTGCTGGGGACTTCGGATGCAGGCAGCTTCAGGCAGGCTACTTCGCTGTGGGCGTCTTCTGACTGTGGACTGCAGGCAGGCTGTTCAGCTGCTGGCGGCTTTGGATGCGGGTGGATTCTGACTGTTTGCTGCGAGCAGGCAGCTACGGCTACTGGCAACTTTGGGTGCAGGCGGCTTCGTGCCGGCTACTTCCCTGCAGTCAGCTTCTGACTGTGTGCTCCAGGTGGCCTGTTTCATTTGCTGGCGGCTTAGCTGTGGGCAGCTTCTGATTGTGGGCTGCGGGCGGGCTGCTTCAGCTTCGGGCGCGGGCGGCTTTGGGTGGGCTACTTCACTGTGGAAGGCTTATGACTAAGGGCTGCGGGCGGGCTGCTTCTGGTGCTCGCGGCTTCGGACAGGCTCCTTTGTTTTGGGCGGCTTCTCTCTGTGGGCTGTGTATGGGCGGCTTCGGGTGTGGTTGGATTCGGGCGGGCTCTTTCACTGCAGGCGGCTTCTGATTGCAAATGGGCCCACCCGAAGCCACCTGCACCCGACGTTGGCAGCAGGTGACGCCGTCAGCCTCCAGCCCGAAGCTGCCCCGGTACCTTTTTACAGTTGTGGGGCTCTCCTGCTGGATTGCTGTCTTTGGAAACAGAGCGGCGCAAAGTAGGAGCACGACCTTTGCGCTTACTGTCTTCTCATCGAGAACTGAAATCAGCCAATCACTGTGCGACGCGAGACCAGGCAGGAAACGCAAAGGTCGCGCTTCTGCGTCGTGCCGCTCTGCTTCCAAAGAAGGACGTCCAGAAGGAGAGCATCACACCTTTAAAAAGGTACCGGGAGGGAGGGAGGGGAAAGAGTATTCGCTCCATAAGATGCCCCCACTTTTCTACCCCCTCTTTGGGGGTGGAAAAAGTGCATCTTATGGAGCGAAAAAAACGGAATGTATTTTTGTTGCTTGTCTATATATGCACATGCCTTATGCATTTTCCTTTTCTTTGCTAGGTTTTTATATGCACTATATGCTCCTTTGACATGTATTTTGATGCTTGTCTATATATGCTCATGCATATGCCTTTTCCTTTTCTTTGCTGGGTTTTCATATGCACTATATGCTTCTTTGACGTCATTATGTATTTTTATGGTTGTCTATATATGCACATGCCTTATGCATTTTCCTTTTCTTTGCTAGGTTTTTATATGCACTATATGCTCCTTTGACATGTATTTTGATGCTTGTCTATATATGCTCATGCATATGCCTTTTCCTTTTCTTTGCTGGGTTTTCATATGCACTATATGCTCTTTTGACATTATGTATTTTGATGCTTCTCTATATATGCTCATGCATATGCCTTTTCCTTTTCTTTGCTGGGTTTTCATATGCACTATATGCTCCTTTGACGTCATTATGTATTTTTATGGTTGTCTATATATGCATATGCCTTATGCCTTTTCCTTCTCTTGCTGGGTTTTTATACTTAGAACAAAATAAAGTCACCACACTCATCAATATACTTAGTAAGCTTGTTTTCTGCTTAGAACTCTGCTCAGAGATATGAAGGCTGATTACTCGGCCTCACCTACCAACCATTGCAGTGTTCGGAAAAGTTTTTTAATTTTGAATTTTCATTAATGCGCTAGCTTACACGCTATGCTAAAGATATTAATGTTCTCATGAATTTTTATGAACTATACAAAATGACTTAACTTTGAATAGGAACCAGTCACTATTCAAAGTTAAGTCATTTTGTATAGTTCATAAAAATTCATGAGAACATTAACATCTTTAGCATAGCGTGTAAGCTAGCGCATTAATGAAAATTCAAAATTAAAAAACTTTTCCGAACACTGCAATGATTGGTAGGTGAGGCCGAGTAATCAGCCTTCATGTCTCTGAGCAGAGTTCTAAGCAGAAAACAAGCTTACTAAGTATATTGATGAGTGTGGTGACTTTATTTTGTTCTATCAATTTCTTTAGTCACTCAACAGTAACCTTGACTTGTAAGAGTTGCCCCTGTATATCTTGTTTGACTTGGGTTTTTATACTTGGCTTTTTTAAATGTTGTTTTATGTATGAATATAACTTATGCTTCATGTATGCAATGTTTTTTATATAAACTACATGCTGCTTTGACGTTATTGCCGTGTTTTTCAATCTATAAGACGCACATGTCCGCAACCCACAGTCAAAGACTGTCCGCAGTGATGTCACCCACCTGCTCCCGAAGCTGCTAACAGTCGAACTAGCCCACCCTCCTCCCGCAACGAAGAACCCACTTAAATCCGACCACACCCGAAGCCGCCCATACACAGCCCACAGACAGAAGCCGCCCAAAACAAAGGAGCCTGTCCGAAGCCACCTGCACCAGAAGCAGCCCGCCCGCAGCCCACAGTCAGAAGCTGCACGCCCCTGACGCCGCCAGCAGATGAAGCAGCCCACCTGGAGCACACAGTCAGAAGCCGACTGCAGGGAAGTAGCCGGCACGAAGCCGCCTGCACCCGATGTTGCCAGTAGCCGAAGTTGCCCGCTCGCAGCTCACAGTCAGAATCTACCCACACCCGAAGCCACCAGCAGCCGAACAGCCCGCCTGCAGCCCACAGTCAGAAGCCGCCCGCAGCGAAGGAGCCCGCCTGAAGCCGCCCGCACCCGAAGTCCCCAGCAGCCAAAGATGCCCGCCCGCAGCCCGAAGCCGTCCCGGTACCTTTTTAAAGTTCTGGAGCTCTCCTGCTGGATGTCTGTCTTTGGAAGCAGAGCAGCGCGAAGCAGAAGCGCGACCTTTGCACTTACTGCCTGGTCTCGTGTCGCTCATTGATTGGCTGATGTTAGTTTTTGATGAGAAGGCAGTAAGTGCAATGGTCGCACTTCTGCTTCGCGCTGTTCTGCTTTCAAAGACAGCCATCCAGCAGGAGAGCTCCAGAACTTTAAAAAGGTACCGGGACGGCTTAGAGCTGCGGGTGGGCGTCTTCGGCTGCTGGGGACTTCGGATGCAGGCAGCTTCAGGCGGGCTACTTCGCTGTGGGCGGCTTCTGACTGTGGACTGCAGGCAGGCAGTTCAGCTGCTGGCGGCATCGGATGCGGGTGGATTCTGACTGTTTGCTGCGAGCAGGCAGCTACGGCTACTGGCAACTTTGGGTGCAGGCGGCTTCGTGCCGGCTACTTCCCTGCAGTCAGCTTGACTGTGTGCTCCAGGTGGGTTGTTTCATCTGCTGGCGGCTTCAGCTGCGGGCAGCTTCTGATTGTGGGCTGCGGGCGGGCTGCTTCAGCTTCGGGCGCGGGCGGCTTTGGGTGGGCTACTTCACTGTGGAAGGCTTCTGACTAGGGGCTGCGGGCGGGCTGCTTCTGGTGCTTGCGGCTTCGGACAGGCTCCTTTGTTTTGGGCGGCTTCTCTCTGTATATGTGTATATGTGTATGGGCGGCTTCGGGTGTGGTTGGATTCGGGCGGGCTCCTTCACTGCAGGCGGCTTCTGATTGCAAATGGGCCCGCCCGAAGCCGCCTGCACCCGACGTTGGCAGCAGGTGACGCCGTCGGCCTCCAGCCCGAAGCTGCCCCGGTACCTTTTTACAGTTGTGGTGCTCTCCTGCTGGATTGCTGTCTTTGGAAACAGAGCGGCGCGAAGTAGAAGCACGACCTTTGCGCTTACTGTCTTCTCATCGAGAACTGAAATCAGCCAATCACTGTGCGACGCGAGACCAGGCAGGAAGCGCAAAGGTCGCGCTTCTGCGTCGTGCCGCTCTGCTTCCAAAGAAGGACGTCCAGAAGGAGAGCATCACACCTTTAAAAAGGTACCGGGAGGGAGGGAGGGGAAAGAGTATTCGCTCCATAAGATGCCCCCACTTTTCTACCCCCTCTTTGGGGGTGGAAAAAGTGCATCTTATGGAGCGAAAAATACGGAATGTATTTTTGTTGCTTGACTATATATGCACATGCCTTATGCATTTTCCTTTTCTTTGCTAGGTTTTTATATGCACTATATGTTCCTTTGACATGTATTTTGAAGCTTGTCTATATATGCTCATGCATATGCCTTTTCCTTTTCTTTGCTGGGTTTTCATATGCACTATATGCTCTTTTGACATTATGTATTTTGATGCTTCTCTATATATGCTCATGCCATATGCCTTTTCCTTTTCTTTGCTAGGTTTTTATATGCACTATATGCTCCTTTGACATGTATTTTGATGCTTCTCTATATATGCTCATGCATATGCCTTTTCCTTTTCTTTGCTGGGTTTTCATATGCACTATATGCTCCTTTGACGTCATTATGTATTTTTATGGTTGTCTATATATGCATATGCCTTATGCCTTTTCCTTCTCTTGCTGGGTTTTTATACTTAGAACAAAATAAAGTCACCACACTCATCAATATACTTAGTAAGCTTGTTTTCTGCTTAGAACTCTGCTCAGAGACATGAAGGCTGATTACTCGGCCTCACCTACCAATCATTGCAGTGTTCGGAAAAGTTTTTTAATTTTGAATTTTCATTAATACGCTAGCTTACACGCTATGCTAAATATATTAATGTTCTCATGAATTTTTATGAACTATACAAAATGACTTAACTTTGAATAGGAACCAGTCACTATTCAAAGTTAAGTCATTTTGTATAGTTCACAAAAATTCATGAGAACATTAATATCTTTAGCATAGCGTTTAAACTAGCGCATTAATGAAAATTCAAAATTAAAAAACTTTTCCGAACACTGCAATGATTGGTAGGTGAGGCCGAGTAATCAGCCTTCATGTCTCTGAGCAGAGTTCTAAGCAGAAAACAAGCTTACTAAGTATATTGATGAGTGTGGTGACTTTATTTTGTTCTATCAATTTCTTTAGTCACTCAACAGTAACCTTGACTTGTAAGAGTTGCCCCTGTATATCTTGTTTGACTTGGGTTTTTATACTTGGCTTTTTTAAATGTTGTTTTATGTATGAATATAACTTATGCTTCATGTATGCAATGTTTTTTATATAAACTACATGCTGCTTTGACGTTATTGCCGTGTTTTTCAATCTATAAGACGCACATGTCCGCAACCCACAGTCAAAGACTGTCCGCAGTGATGTCACCCACCAGCTCCCGAAGCCGCTAACAATCGAACTAGCCCACCCTCCGCCCGCAACGAAGGACCCACTTAAATCCGACCACACCCGAAGCCGCCCATACACAGCCCACAGACAGAAGCCGCCCAAAACAAAGGAGCCTGTCCGAAGCTACCTGCACCAGAAGCAGCCCGCCCGCAGCCCACAGTCAGAAGCTGCACGCCCCTGACGCCGCCAGCAGATGAAGCAGCCCACCTGGAGCACACAGTCAGAAGCCGATTGCAGGGAAGTAGCCGGCACGAAGCCGCCTGCACCCGATGTTGCCAGTAGCTGAAGTTGCCCGCTCGCAGCTCACAGTCAGAATCTACCCACACCCGAAGCCACCAGCAGCCGAACAGCCCACCTGCAGCCCACAGTCAGAAGCCGCCCGCAGCGAAGGAGCCCGCCTGAAGCCGCCCGCACCCGAAGTCCCCAGCAGCCGAAGACGCCCGCCCGCAGCCCAAAGCCGTCCTGGTACCTTTTTAAAGTTTTGGTGCTCTCCTGCTGGATGGCTGTCTTTGGAAGCAGAGCAGCGCGAAGCAGAAGCGCGACCTTTGCACTTACTGCCTGGCCTCGTGTCGCTCATTGATTGGCTGATGTTAGTTTTTGATGAGAAGGCAGTAAGCGCAATGGTCGCACTTCTGCTTCACGCTGTTCTGCTTTCAAAGACAGCCATCCAGCAGGAGAGCTCCAGAACTTTAAAAAGGTACCGGGATGGCTTAGAGCTTCGGGTGGGCGTCTTCGGCTGCTGGGGACTTCGGATGCAGGCAGCATCAGGCGGGCTACTTCGCTGTGGGCGGCTTCTGACTGTGGACTGCAGGCAGGCTGTTCAGCTGCTGGCGGCATCGGATGCGGGTGGATTCTGACTGTTTGCTGCGAGCAGGCAGCTACGGCTACTGGCAACTTTGGGTGCAGGCGGCTTCGTGCCGGCTACTTCCCTGCAGTCAGCTTCTGACTGTGTGCTCCAGGTGGGCTGTTTCATCTGCTGGCGGCTTCAGCTGCGGGCAGCTTCTGATTGTGGGCTGCGGGCGGGCTGCTTCAGCTTCGGGCGCGGGCGGCTTTGGGTGGGCTACTTCACTGTGGAAGGCTTCTGACTAAGGGCTGCGGGCGGGCTGCTTCTGGTGCTCGCGGCTTCGGACAGGCTCCTTTGTTTTGGGCGGCTTCTCTCTGTGGGCTGTGTATGGGCGGCTTCGGGTGTGGTTGGATTCGGGCGGGCTCCTTCACTGCAGGTGGCTTCTGATTGCAAATGGGCCCGCCCGAAGCCGCCTGCACCCGACGTTGGCAGCAGGTGACTCCGTCGGCCTCCAGCCCGAAGCTGCCCCGGTACCTTTTTACAGTTGTGGTGCTCTCCTGCTGGATTGCTGTCTTTGGAAACAGAGCAGCGCGAAGTAGGAGCACGACCTTTGCGCTTACTGTCTTCTCATCGAGAACTGAAATCAGCCAATCACTGTGCGACGCGAGACCAGACAGGAAGCGCAAAGGTCGCGCTTCTGCGTCGTGCCGCTCTGCTTCCAAAGAAGGATGTCCAGAAGGAGAGCATCACACCTTTAAAAAGGTACCGGGAGGGAGGGAGGGGAAAGAGTATTCGCTCCATAAGATGCCCCCACTTTTCTACCCTCTCTTTGGGGGTGGAAAAAGTACATCTTATGGAGCGAAAAATACGGAATGTATTTTTGTTGCTTGACTATATATGCACATGCCTTATGCATTTTCCTTTTCTTTGCTAGGTTTTTATATGCACTATATGCTCCTTTGACATGTATTTTGATGCTTGTCTATATATGCTCATGCATATGCCTTTTCCTTTTCTTTGCTGGGTTTTCATATGCACTATATGCTCCTTTGACCTTATGTATTTTGATGCTTCTCTATATATGCT